>NC_080415.1:12424375-13636562 GCF_030265065.1 Corythoichthys intestinalis | reverse complement strand
TTATTAATATTCATGACGTTAGCATCAGTTGCTAGGGGGGTCAAACTTGCGTTTGTCCCTCATTATTAATGCATGTAAATAGGGTACGAACGAAATGTTTACTGAGCTAAACCTATCAATTCTGTCCGAAAATGATGTCCCTGGTGCCAAATTCACTGGTTAAGATGTGGAAGAACATATAAATGTTCAGTTAAAGAGATGGCTTGAGTGTCGAGGGCTGAAAAAGATGGGGAAAAAAAGCTGCCCTGATCCAGAGGTAACTTTTTTATCGACACGTTTTTCTTGTGTGCATTGCCTTACATCACTGACAATGACATTCTCCTGTTTCAGCAAGCTAACCTTTACCACCATATGCCCTGTCTTTCTTATATATTGTATCTTCTGGTTGTCTTACGTCTCTTACCATTCTTGGGGGTGATTTATATTACTATTTTTGTGTAGCGATCGCAAATGCTACTCAGTGACAGCCAACGAACACTTTTAATGTTTTCATTAATAACAAATCTTAATTCTATTAATTTATTTACACTTCCCCCTTACTAAAGTTGTTTCTTTACAACAGAAAAGGTAACAACAGTGGCAGTCAGACACCATTTTAATTTTTTTTCAGGTCATTCATTGTCAGAAAGAAGCAGCATGGCAAAATAAGTAAAAATATCAAAATGGCTTACCTCTTCGGGGCAGGCTGTGGCAGGCAATGGATCAGACTTGTCATCTGTCAGACCATGGCCTCCAACAAAATGTTTACTGCATATGAAGGTGAATGGCTTCACCTTACTGGTGTTAAACTGGTCTTTTGGACATCCACACAACTTGATCCATTGTTCACATTTTTTGGCTTCGAGAAACGTATGAAGAAAACATCCTTCATATGTCGTAATGTCTAGAGTCGTTTCTACAAGTTCCATAGCAGCAGTGTTTACTCAGCATGTTCTTTGTTTAAAGATTACCGGCAGAAAACAAGCAGTACTAACATGGACTGTGTGCGGGTGCGCTTCAATGTTGGACCCCTTCCAGTTTACGATGGTGACGTCACACAGCTTCGTGGTCTAAAAATAGCATTCGTACGGTATGCTATTGAAGCGATAATGAAAGAAGAAAGTGCATATACCATTTGAAACAAAATCAAACAAGATAGTCAGCAAGTTATCCTTCCAACCAGCTAGCCAGCCAATCAGCCAGTCAGCCAATTTTACTTAGATAAATTAATGATTAGTGCAAAACTGTCACTCAATAATAACAATATGCATGGTGGCAATCACTATGCATTTTGCAAAAATATTTTATTGTATTAAAACAAAATAAAACATGGCATGCTTTTAGTTACTGGAATCTAGTAGCAGCAATCTTGACAGGAACACGAGAGCGCGGGACAGACAGACACAAACACACGCATACACTTTCATACTTGTAGTATACTGCAATATACACTCAGACAGATGTGGCGCTGTCTGTCGTCGTGTTGTATTTGAAAGTCCACTGCAATTCTTCTACATATACAAAAATACTTTAAGTACATCTTGAGATAAAACAGTTACTCATGGCGTTATGCAATTTGTCTTTCAAGTTGGCAGGACAAAAGTAGCCATTGTTGTTGTTGTTGTTGTTTAAGGAGAAAGCGGAAATGCAGAGGAAACTACGGTGACTTAGATCAACCAAAATGGTGCAGTTTTAAAATCGAACGTACCGATTTAAACGTTTTTAACATCATTTTGACCAGAAAAGTCTGTTTCGGTTCAATCGAGCAGCCTTACATTGTTGTTTCAACTTCAGTATCTTTTTAGATGGATAATACCATATTTTGGGGAATCTAAGGTGCACTTAAAATCCTGTGTTTCGCCAAATTTAACCGTTTCACCAAATTTAACCGTGCACCTTATAATCAATGCGCTTTATGTATTAATTTTGACTGTGCTTAATGACTTCAGACATATTTTGTTGGGGGCATAGCAAGACGTGCATTTATCACACCAATACTGTATTTCAAACAATAAAACGAATAATAGAAAGATTAATGGATTAAAAAAAAATAATGATCAAGGCAACATTTGCCTGAGGTAAGCAAAGATTGAGGCAAGTGCCAGAAAATCTTAACTTCAAGACCTGTGTTGTCTGGAAAATACGGCATCTGTAATTTGCAAAACCTTAATTAAAAAAAAAAACTTGATTGTTCTTGGTAACCATGTCAAAAATGAAAATGACTACACCACTGTAATTTTACAAGTTGAAAACTAACTTCACACTCACTGTTTTTTTTTTTTTTTTTTTTAATCACTGCAGTTATTCCACCCAAAACAATGCATCATGGAACGCCCACTTTTATTCAGCAATTCTGGTTGTTGCATCACTACCAGAACTGATGATCATTTCTAGCTTTCTAGTGCTGTGCTAGCTAGAACATGTTGACAGAATGGTCATTTAACAACAAGGGAATAGGATGGCTTGCATAAAAATGCAGGTCATTCTGGGTGTGACATCTTCTTTTATGAGATTTTTTACATGGGCGGGGCCAAATTAGCTCAGAAAAGACTAATTAGCATCTAAATTCATTACTACGCATTTTCTTTCACTTTTTATGGGAAGGATTTGTGTAGCAAATATGGTGACCTATCATTTTAAAGTCACTTTCTGTAGTAATTCATGGCACCTTTAAATGCAAAAGAGTTCTTTAGTTGTAATTTTTAAGTGTGCAGTCCACCATTTAGCCTCCATGGATGTGTCCCCTGGGGTTAGTCAACAAACTTTATTGTTAAACGGTGTGGTTAATAAAATGACTTCCTTGCATAACTATTAGTTGTTATTACATTGTGTCAGCATTCATTACAGGTGATAAAACCTAGTCCTTGTGTCCAAAATGAAACTAAAGTTTATCTTCACAGGAATTAAAATCACTATTCACTGCATTATCTCGATTTTTTTTTTTTTTAACTAGAGCAGAGCAGTACAAAAAGACACTAAATATAGCTACAAAAATTCTCGTTGCCAAAACTGGCTTCGTTTGTGAAGTAGCTCCACTCTGTTCACAGATACTGTGTGTTCTTTGTGTAAGCAGTGCTTGTCAGTGAGGAGGCACTTCTAACTAAAAATGTGTTTGCCTGTCATGCAGGTGTTTGCCACCTACCCCAACGAGGACTACGACAGACGCAATGAAGACGTGGACCCAATGGCGGCGTCCGCTGAGTATGAGTTAGAGAAGCGAGTGGAGCGGCTGGATCTGTTCCCTGTGGAGCTGGAGAAAGGTGAGCGCCGACGTTAGACACATCTAGTGTGCTAAAAGCCCTTTCTCACACTGTAACACACTCGTGGCTGAAATCAAAGCTTTTCAAGCATTTTTTTCTCCTCGAGGAGCCTGACCCAAAACATCCCTTTAACATGGTGTACTTATATATTTATAAGAAACTATATTTAGAAGTGCGTACACGGTGCACTTGGACATGCAACTTCTATGTGACTTAAAATCTTTTGCTTCATGTCCTTTCTTTCTTGACTGCAAAATATATCAGGGCCGCACTGACAATAATATGATAACTTGTAATAATATGTCAAGCTAAAAAAAATAAAAGTAATTTGAGATTAAATTGGGGTGGCTATTAAAAATGTAATTTACTCATGTAATATTGCAGCCATTCTTTAAAAAAAAAAAAAAGTTGATTCTTATAGTATTAAACAAAATATTTTTCAAGCTAATCTGTACCCACAGTTTCGTAACATATTACTAAACTGTACCCACAGATTACTAAACTGTACCCACAGATTAGTAATATGTACCCACAGTTTAGCAATGACCCAGAAACAATAGTCGTAGACATAGACGTCACGATTAGTTGACAAGACAGCTCCTACATTGCGCCTCACGGGGGTGGCCAAGCCAGGCAGGGCGTCGTAGTGGCTTTCGCTGCGATAAACTCACACACACGCTACGTTCTAACGGCAGAAACAGGTGGAAACAGGACAAACGTTTTAGTGCATACAAGCAGACAAGGAGTGTCTCAAGAGTGATTTGGTCGAGGATTAAAGGTAATTATTATCATAGACTTCATAATTGTATTGATGGGTCACTTCCATTGGCCACTGCGCAATGCCTTCAAGTAAGGGGCTGTCCGCTGCAGTTATTGACAGTTGGTCGCAGTTAGTCAACAAACACAGGGATCCAACGCCGGATTTAGGTTGAAAAAGTACAAAAGCTGTACCGCATACAAACAGGAAGGATTGTCTCAGGAGTGATTTGTTCGAGGATTCAATGTAATTATTATATTTTTCGTACCATGCATGCATTTTGAAACGTTGTGGAAAAAATCATTGGGAGAAATTAACCGCTACATCATTGACATTATACTTCACAATATGTACCTAAAATAACTGCTAACTGCAATTTTTTTTTTTTTTTTTTTTTGCTTTTAGCCAAGAATCAAAATTGTTTTACGTCCATATCTATAAAGAATTCTGGGATGTAAGCATTTAATCACAAGAATTTTCAACGGAGAAAGCTCTTTGTTTACATATGGCGGCCGCTAATTTCCTTACTGACTAGCCTCATAGTTTGCAATATTTACGTAAAAAAAAAAATGCTACCTGCACGTTTTTTTTTGCTTTTAACCAAGGATCAAGACTGTTTTACGTCCATATGTATATAGAATTCAGGGATTTAAGCATTTATTCACAAGAATTTTTAACGGAAAAAGCTCTTTGCCTCTGTTGTCACTCGGTCAGCTTTGATGGAGATCGGCCCCACGCCCCGTCAATACATTATTATTATTCAAGTCTATGTTATTTTATAAAATAGCACTATGCATGCACTTTGAAATGTTGTGAAAAAAATGAATGGAAAACATTAGCTTGAAATATTTACGTAAAATGAATGATAACTGCCCGGTTTTTATTTTTTGCTATTAACCAAGAATCTAGACTGTTTTACATCTATTTTTGTATCTATCTATGTTTTATATCTATAGATATTCCGGGATTTACGCATTTATTTACAAGAATTTTAAATTTAAAAAGCTCTTTGTTTTGTGATGGCTGCCATGTTGAATTTTGTATCCATACACAATAGCGTAACTTTACATTCAAATAATCACGTCATTTTCGGACATCAGCCAGTTTTTTGGGCAAAAAAATAGTAATTTACACATTTCTGGCATCCATACCCCCCCCCCCCCAAAAAAAATCGCCTTTTACATGTTTTATTTCGTGTAACATTTCAATCTAAAAATGACGAGGATTAGATAGCCGGCAAGACGTGCTGAGGCAATAGTGACATTGGAATGCAACCTAAATAAGTTGTGATTGTACATAGAAAAGTGCAAATTTTGCTTTTGTTCAGTAAAATTAAGATGATTCTCCATGCTTTTCTCAAGTATTAAGTTTCTGATTGGAAAATTGTGTCATTTATTATAAGGGTGTAACGGTACATGTAATAATATTGAACCGTTTCGGTACGTGGTACTCGGTTCGGAACGTACGCGTACCGAACGAGTTTCTGACGTAATATAACCCTTACTTTTCGAGGCTGTGAGTCGATCGGGTTACAGTTTCATTATGTAGATTATATTTACTCCGTCTTCTCTACTATAATGAGGACCAACACGGTAGGACAGTATATAACCCAGAAACGTCAACGGCGCGACAACGTGGCCGCCGCGAGAACGCAGTGACACGCGGGCGTTAGAGTCAATCAGCCAATGCACACCAGTCACAGTGCGGCCGCGTGTTAGATGCGTCCCAGACGCGGCTCAACGCGACGCACGCGAAAAGAACGGCAGAGTTTATTATTTGACGCGAGATGCGGCCCACTTGCGTCAATACCACTACAGGTAGCTAGGATCGGGCCGGAAGTCACCTGTGTAAAAATACGGTGGATCCGGTCGATTTTCAAACTAATATGCAATCGTAACTTACTTTTCGAGTCCATCAGATCTCTTGAGTGGTAGATCAGGGCACAGTTTACTTGTCTTTGTTGATTTACTGCTGTCTTTTCTGCTATAATAATAACCAACACGGCCCCGTGTTCAATACAAAACCCTCCTACCACAACAAAACAAGTAGGAACTAAAATTCACATAGGAACTAAAGTTATACAACATAAAATATACAATATAAATGAATACTACATCACACTTGTATAATATATACACATAATAAAATATATAATAGCCCATTTAAATAAAATAAATTGAAATGAGCAAAAACACCTGTAATTAAATCATAACAATAATACATCCTGCTTACACAATTAAATTCATCAATTTCTGTGTGGCGCTTTAACTTGAGAAAATCCACCAATAAAGCTTTTGAAAACCATTCATAAGAAAAAAAAATATTTCATTGAGGCATTTCATTTGTAAAATACATGTTAAAATCTTTGTCATTGGGATTGCTTTTCTCTTTAGCACAGGACTTTTTTCTTCTTTCTTTCAGAAAGAAAGCTGACCAATACGCGTGGTCTGAAAGGCAAATTGTTGTTGGATTATATTTAAATACCCGCTACTTTTTGAGCAGAATTCTAGCTTTGTATAGGCTAATGTTCCTATTGTTGAAAGCACCAAAGGGTGTAATAAACAACTAGCACATTTATATTTTGCATTTTGTTTTCTTACTGTACCGATAATGAACGGAACCGTGACCTCAAAACCGAGGTACGTACCAAACCGAGATTTTTGTGTACCGTTACACCCCTAGTCATTTATTATCTGTTGAAAACCTATATCAAAACTGCACTAGATAAAAAAAATTAAGTTGCTATTTCGGGGAAAAAACTTTAAAAACTGTTAAATACTGCTATGTATCCTGAAAATATAGGTGATTATCTCTTCATTTGGTGATTTTTGTGCATCTAGCGTGCATCAAAGAATTTTACAGCCACTTTAAGTTTTGTTATACTTACGAGGGGCATTCAAAAAGTAATGCACTCTAGTGCGTTGCTCGTACAGGATTTTACCAATCTTGTTTATATTTGGCACAAACATGATAGGACACACCTTTTTGCGATTGTTATATGTGTTTTTCTTATTTTCTCATTTTTAAAGCTTTAGCTAGCTTCCAAAATGGCTGCCCCTCTTGAAGCTCGTCAGAAACAAAGAGCTGTAATCGAATTCCTTGTTGCAGAGGGAGACACCCCTCTGAGGATTCACAACCGGCTGGAAAATGTCTACAAGGATGATACTATAGACTATAGTACTGTAAAAAGATGGGTACAGCGATTTAAAAACAGTACTGAAGACCATGAAGAGGTGGGTAAAGCCAGCATAGCTGATAAGAACCGTAGTGGTCGCCCATCCACCTCTGACGAGCTTCAAGAGGGGCAGCCATTTTAGAAGCTAGTTTAAGCTTTAAAAATCTGAAAATAAGAAAAACATATAACAATCGCAAAAAGGTGTGTCCTATAATATTTGTGCCAAATATAAACAAGATTGGTAAAATCCTGTACGAGCAATGCACTTGAGTGCATTACTTTTTGAATGCCCCTCGTATATAAAAAATAATTAATCGGGATTTTATTAGGGGACGACTTTGAATTTTTTTTATGCTGCTGCTCATGGAGACTCATATATGCCTAAGGGAGGTGCCTGTTTTGGTTTTAGGTCGCTAGTGGCTTTGGTTTTGAAAAAAAAAAAAATTTGAATTCAAAATTTTCAAAATAGGCCCCCAACAGAGCCTCCCCCGCGCCCAGTTTCCCGTCAACTGATAGTGAAGTCTATGAAGTAGATTTGGAGGGTCCTCCAAACGTCGACAGACCAAGCTAGTAGCTGAAAATTTTCACTTGTGAGTTGTGACGAGTGTGTGACAGCAGCCTATGTGCAAATGGTAACACCTAAAAGTGACATTATTCACAGCTACCAAAGGAAACGTGCATTAGATACCTTTCAAAACAACCTTATTCGTTGAGGGCAGTGGCAGCCCATGTGCCTGCTTGCCTGGTCTGTCGACGTTTGGAGTCACAGCCAAATCAACTTGGTGAGTGTTTCCGGTCATTGCTTTACTGTTGGTACAGATTACTGAACTGCAGGTACAGTTTAATACTGTAACGAATCGGGTCATAATGTGGAGATTGTAATGTTTGCATATGTTCCTGAATGCACCGCGTGACGTGTGGGAGTGAGGGAGGTGCGGGAGAGCGGGGGGACGTGCCTTCCTGTGTTGCTATTGTTCTGGCGAGTTATGAGTGCGTTAGCTGCGGCAGACAGCAGTTGAGTTGTTCCATAAGTTCCAACAAATAAAGAATTGCAATCTGATTCACCGGGTGACTTTTGCCAATGTTACACTGGTGTCAGAAGTGAAAGGCATAACTCGGTCACGTACTGGGTCTTCTCGTGTGTACAACTTGCTATTGCTACGTTTAGCCTCTTCTCTGCTCGAGTTTTTGGAGCCATGCTGCCGACGGTACGTCCGGGGATCACGGTGGCGGAAGCGGATGAACTGCCCTCTGCTGCGGCTGCTTGGGGCTCCCCTGAGCATAGAGAGACCGTGAGAAAGATGACTGCTGAAATGGCCAGGTCGGCGGGTTTTGGCTCAGCTGGCCGTCGTGAGGCGGTGCCCGACTCGCTAGCTTACCCATCGCCTGCTGGGGCTGATTGTTTGGAACTGCTTGGTGGGGCGATGCCCCCCGTGAAGACGCCGAAATACGATGGCAAGGCTAACTGGGAGGCTTTTCATGCCCAGTTTGAGCTCCTCGCCCAAGCTAATGGTTGGCCCGCTGGTGTGAAGGCTCTCCAACTGGCGATGTGTTTGACTGGGGATGCTCTCTCGTGCCTGCTGCTCCTTAGCCCCGAGGATAGGAGTGATTATAACGCCCTGGTGGGGGCGCTTAAGAGGCGCTTTGGACTTTGCACCACTGCCAGTCTGCTTCGCTCCGAATTGTGCAGTCGCCATAGGCGGCCTGGGGAGTGTGCGTGCTCTTGCCAATGACATTGAAGGACTGGTCCACCGCACCTATGGCCATATGCCCCCTGCCATCCAGAGTGAACTGGCCCGGGACCACTTCCTCCAGGCTCTACTACCGTGCGACCTGCGGGTGCAGACCCTGCTGGCCCACCCCAGGACCCTTCAGGAGGCTGTGGAGCTGGCCTCTGAGAGGGAGTTGCTGCGTGCGGCGCCCCCATCTGCTGCATTTGAGGATTTACCGAGAGGAGGGGCCACGGCGGGGGCTGGGTTGGACTCTAAAGCACCTGCATGGGCGGAGGAACTGACTCAACTGGTTCGGGCGGCTTCTCTTCAGGGAGGTCGTCGCTCTACACCACGGCGGAGGATCTGCTGGGGCTGTGGCCAGCCGGGCCACTTGGTCCGGGACTGTCCGAAGACACCGGCGAACCAGGGAAACGACCCAGGGACCGCTTAGTCGGGGCGTCGTGGTCCCCCGGGTTGTCGCCCCAACCTGGTCCAAGCGAGAAGTCAGTATCGCCTCAGCACTCACTACCTCAGGGGTCGCCTGCTGCGGTGGATGGCCAGTTGGAGCACCTTGTGGTGCTGGGTCGGACTTGGGTGGAGGACTGTTGGTACGCCGCTGTGACTGTGGGGAGTACGTGCTGTTTCGCGCTGGTGGATACGGGGTCTTCGGCAACGTTTGTGAGGTCTGATGTTGTGGGGGAGGGAACGCCTATCTCTCCGACGATGGTGAGACTTCAGACTGTTACCGGCGAGCGGGCCCCTATGCGCGGGAAATCAGTTGTGACTCTGGGTGTGGGTTACATGACGATTCGGAGCACGGTGTGGGTTGCGGATCTGGACGATTGTATACTGGGACTCGATGTCCTTAAGACTCTTGGCTGCATATTCGACACCAGAAATGGAACGCTCTCCTTCCCGGACGGTTACGTTGTTCAGCTGTCCAAGCGTCCTGTTGCGCCAGGCCATACAGCGTGCCACTCTGTTTTTGGGTCTCCGACAGGGTCTGTCGACGACTCCACTGCCTGTTCCGCAATGCCTGGGGAATTGCCCAAGCGTGGTGTGGACGTACCTCCTGTTTCGTCGACCGTCCCTCATCTCCTGGGTCTACTCCGTTGCCGGGGACCGTCTCGGGGACGGATAGCGGGAAAAGGATCTCGTTGGTGAGGGAAATTGTGGAAAAGAACTCTGGTGGACTGTCTCCTGTGGAACGGGGTTCGCTCTGGCGCCTTCTGTTGGAGTACAAAAACTGTTTTTCATTGTCAGGAGAAGACGTGGGCAGTACGGATCTTATAGAGCACCACATTGACACTGGGGATGCGCGGGCCATCAGAGTGAGACCTCGACGACTTCCTCTAGCGAAGCAGGCTGCTGCAGACCAGGCCCTGTTGGAGATGCGGAGGGCAGGGATCATCGAACCTTCCAAAAGCTCTTGGGCTTTCCCTGTTGTCATGGTGCCCAAGAAGTCTCAGGCTGAACCGTGGTTCTGTGTGGATTATAGGCCTTTGAACTCTGTGACTAAAAAAGACCCCTACCCTCTCCCCCGCATCGATGAGGCTTTGGACACTGTTGCAGCATCTTCATGGTTCTGCTCACTTGACCTCCGCAGTGGTTATTGGCAGGTTCCGCTTGCTCAGGAGGCTAAGGAAAAAACGGCTTTCATCACAAATGGGGGTCTGTGGCAATTTAGAGTGCTTCCGTTTGGTCTCTGCAATGCCCCCGCCACGTTCGAAAGGTTGATGGACAGGGTGCTTGCTGGCGTTTCACGCCACGAGTGCGTCGTGTACTTGGACGACATCCTGGTGCATGGCTCGTCCTTTGAGTCAACCCTCAGTTCTCTCAGGAAGGTGTTGGAGAGGATAGCAGCTGCAGGGTTAAAACTGCATCCTCAGAAGTGCCATTTCATGAGGCGGGAAGTCACATTCCTGGGCCACAGACTGGGACAGGGCGGGGTCAGTGCATTGGAGGACAAGGTGCAGGCTGTCAAAGACTGGCCCACCCCCGGCTCAGTGCAGGAGCTGAAGAGCTTCCTAGGATTATCCTCTTACTACCGACGATTTGTTAAGGGGTTTGCTTGCCTTGCCGCTCCCTTGTTCCGTTTACTGCAAAAAGGGGAACACTTTGTTTGGACACCAGAGTGCCAGTTGGCATTCAATTCACTGCAGACTGCTCTCATGAATGCCTCGGTCTTGGCCCCGCCCGACACTACTTTGCCCTTCGTCCTCGACACGGACGCAAGCAGTGTCGGCTCGGGGGCTGTGTTGTCACAGGTGACACCGGCGGGCGAGAGGGTGGTGGCTTATCACAGCAGGACTTTTAACAAAACAGAGCGTCGCTATTGTGTCACCAGACGGGAGTTACTCGCTGTGATCGTTGCCATCCGTCACTTCAAATACTACCTTGGTGGCCTCCATTTCACTGTCAGGACTGACCACTCGGCCTTGCAGTGGTTGATGACTTTTCGAGAGCCAGAAGGACAGCTGGCACGCTGGCTTGAAGAACTACAAGCCTATGACTTCACTGTGGTTCACAGACCGGGCGCTCAACACGGGAATGCAGACGCGCTCTCCCGTAGACCTTGCAGTGCTAAAGGCTGTCACTACTGCGACAAGAGGGAGTTGCGAGAGAGTGAGCAGTTAAAGCTGGAGGTGAGATGTGCAGCGAGCAGTGCTCAGGGACTGCCTGTTGAGCGCTGTCCGGCAGCTGTCGACGTGGCCGAGTGGAGGAGCATGCAAGAAGCGGACAGTGACATCGGTCCGGTGCGGGCTTGGGTTGCAGCGCAGCGCAGACCCACGTGGGAGGAGGTTGGCATGTGTTCCCGTGCCACCAAAGGACTCTGGTCTATGTTCAACACCCTACGGTTGCAAGATGGAATACTGCAACGTGGCTGGATGGAACCGGCTACTGATGAGACTCACTGGCAGGTAGTAGTACCAAAGCTCCTACGGGAACGTGTACTACAGGCGGTACACGGTGGACTTGGCACGGGGCACTTTGGGGTTGGGAAGACGCTTCGTCGACTCCGCAACAGTTTTTACTGGGGATTACATAGACGCAATGTGGAGGACTGCTGCCGCTGCTGCGACAGCTGCACCGCAAAAAAAGGTCCCACGGACAGGTCTGTTGCACAATTTCAGCAGTGCCCGGTTGGAGGACCCATGGAGAGAGTGGGGATTGATGTCCTGGGGCCGTTGCCTCGCACGGAGGGTGGGAATCGCTACATCCTGACCGCTATGGATTATTTTACAAAGTGGCCCGAGGCCTATTGCCTGCCTGACCAGGAGGCGGAGACCATAGCGGACGCACTGGTTGGGGGGATGTTTAGCAGGTTCGGAACGGCGGAGGTGATTCACACGGACCAGGGCAGGAACTTTGAGTCTCGGCTTTTCACAGCCATGTGCGATAAACTGGGCTCGCACAAGACCCGCACCACCCCATTACACCCACAAAGTGATGGACTAGTCGAACGGTTTAATAGAACACTATCGCAGCAACTTGCTATAGTGACGGCCAAGCATCAAAAAGATTGGGATAGACACTTTTCATTGGTGCTGATGGCGTGCCGATCGGCAGTGCAAGATTCCACGTCCTGCTCTCCGGCTCTTCTCATGCTTGGAAGGGAGCTTAGGACCCCTGCTGAGATGATGGTGGGCAGACCGCCTGATTCTCCTGCTGTTCCTGCAGGTCCTGAATATGCCCGGAAATTGCAGGATCGAATGGAGTCTGCATATGATTTTGCTAGGCTCCAGCTGAAGAATGCAGGCGTACGGCAAAAGAAGTACTACGATGTGCATTCCAAGGGAAGACACTTCGAATCGGGGGAATTGGTATGGGTGTACAACCCTCAGAGGAAGAAGGGCAGGTGCCCTAAATTGGACAGCGACTGGGTGGGACCCTGCAAGGTCCTGGAGTGACTTGGGGAAGTGGTATATAGGGTTCAACTGCCCCCTAGAGGGAGGAGGGTGGCCCTCCATCGTGATCGTCTGGCACCATACCGAGGTACTGCTGCAAACACGCCAGAACCCCTTGGTGGCTCGGATGGTGGTAACCAGCCTTCCCAAGATGGACTGTATGGACTAGACAGTTCTCCTCCTGGGGGTTCTGTTGTGGACTCCTCTTCTTTGCCTTTTGATCGGGAGCGACCCCGGAGGAACCGTAGGCCACCGGGGTGGCTGAGTGACTTTGTTCAAGCCTCGGGGGCGAGGCTTTTTGAAAGGAGGGGGTAGTGTAACGAATCGGGTCATAATGTGGAGATTCTAATGTTTGCATATGTTCCTGAATGCACCGCGTGACGTGCGGGAGTGAGGGAGGTGCGGGAGAGCGGGGGGACGTGCCTTCCTGTGTTGCTATTGTTCTGGCGAGTTATGAGTGCGTTAGCTGCGGCAGACAGCAGTTGAGTTGTTCCCTAAGTTCCAACAAATAAAGAATTGCAATCTGATTCACCGGGTGACTTTTGCCAATGTTACAATACTCTTACTAAACTGCGGGTACAGTTTAGTAAAATGTTGGTACAGATTACTAATCTGTGGGTACAGATTACCTATTAAAAATATTTTTTCTACCCTGGCACCTGGGGGACCCCGTATGATTACAAGCATTTTTGCCTCAAAAATATGAATTCTTAAAACATTGTGGCTTTTTTCTTTTTTCTCGATAACCATATGCTTTAGATTACGGATAATTTTCTTGAGAAAACACGTTAATACTCAAATATTATGCCCCTATTTTTTCATCAATGCCTTTGCGGGAAAAGTAGGTTACTTGTAATATGCCCCTAAATGTGACTTTGTGTTTGCATTATAATCGCTTTTTTTCTCGACAGATTTCAAGGCACTAGCCTCAATTTTGCTTTAGAATTTTTTGGGAAAAAGAGTGAAATCCTCAGTATAATTTTTATTTATTTTAAGAATTACTTTATTCCTACAATAATGAGGTTCTTCTCTCATTGTAAGATTACTAATTATGACCAAGTATATATATATATTTTTTACCTACTGAAACGACTTATTTATTTATTTTTTTTTAATGTGTGTGTGTATGTACCGGTATGCGTTTTTTATTATTATTATTTTTTTTTTATTTATTTATTTTTTTTTTTAGAAATTACTTATTTCTAAACTTATCTTGATCTGAAATGAATTACAGTATACTCCTCTTAGCATAAAACAAAAAAGCAACGTACCTTTGAATAAAGCTGGTTTGCTTGTTTCCAGATGAGGACGGCCTTGGCATTAGCATCATAGGCATGGGTGCAGGAGCAGACATGGGCCTGGAGAAGCTGGGTATATTTGTTAAGACCGTCACTGAGGGGGGAGCAGCGCATCGTGACGGCAGGTGCGCGTGTCTGTGCTCTCATGTTACTGCATCAAACATCAATCAAATGCACCTTATAATGTGTTTAAAGTGATGTTATGCCCAATCAATGGACAAAAAAATGACATCGCTGCTTATGACATCGCTCACTGTGGCACCCCTTTACAGGATCCAAGTGAACGATCTGATCGTAGAGGTCGATGGAACGAGTTTGGTGGGAGTCACCCAGAATTTCGCCGCCTCCGTGCTAAGGAATACGTCAGGAACTGTCAAGTAAGATGACAACTAACACGTTCAAAATATTTTGAAATACAGAAAAAAAGCAGAGACATAAGACAAAGGAATAAGAAGAAGCCAAGCAGCCATTTTAAGGTCACAATTGCTATTTCCCTTCAGTCAGACTTCAAAGATAATTGTTGGAAATGTTGAAATTTGAACAACTTTTATTTTACTGATGAGTGACGTTAAATTGCGAAACAATTTCATTTTTAGTGTCACGTGCGGGAGAAGCAAAGGAGCAATGTTTGAATATTCAATGTTTAATTCAAAACTCTCATCACCCAATCACAAGAATTATTTAAAAAATCAGTTGTCTTCAGTCAATTTGACTGAAATTAATAAAAATTGGTTGCTAAGTCCATCATAAATAGAGGTAAAAAATGTCTGAAGAAGCTATGTCAGAAAAGAATCTGCAAGACTGGCAGTCTTGCTTTAAAGCAGTGAATTTAATGGTCACACTGGCCATCAAGCTCATTATTTCGTCCAATAATTATGAGTGTTGCACAGATACCGGCACTAAAATAATGTAATGCGTATCGGGAAGTATTAAGACCTCCGATGCTGCGCAATATTAAGTACTTTACTAGATCTAGTTCTAAACACAGGTTTCCCTCTCGAAGAATGCCGCCAGCTACACACGCCACCATAAAAAGTGAAGCACTTGTTGCCCATCGCAAGAAGATGATAGACGTCCAATCCTGTAGCGTCCAGTCATACTTCCAATGGATTGGACGTCTTGGGCCGTCAGTGAGTCTGACCAAGCTATGATACAAATTACGAAGGATGTCTCTATTCGATCACGTGATCGAAAATCGGGCTGATCATGCCATTTTTCAGAATCGGGTGAAAAGGATCGGGTTTTCAATTAGAAAAATAATCTGCTTCATGCTCGCACAGAGCCACACCCTCTCACCTGCTAAGCAGTGTGGCCAAACTGTCCAATGCAGCTTGTGTTTGGTACTTAAAAGTAAAGATGCACCGATACCGATACTAGTATCGGCAGGGGGCGCCGATCCGGGCTGAAATGGTGGTATCGGTATCGGCGAGTGCCAACAAAGATGGCGCCGATACCATTTACCGGTCCATTATTATAACATTTGACCGCAGCCTTTTTTTTCTCCTGGCGCTCACTACACTTTGTCTCTGTGTTGTGTGATGACACGTGAACACCAAGCAGCTATCGCTATTGGCCTGCTCCAGACCAATGAGAACGGTCCAATAGCCACTCCTGACCAATGACAAGGCCGCTTGGCGGCGCCGACATGGCGGCGGTCGGGAAATATTTCAAAATAGAAATCCCGTCAATTAAAATCAATGGCTGCATGCAAGATTTGCGGCCTGAAAGTTTCGAGATGCGGAGTTAAATCAGCCAGTTTCAATACCTCGAACCTGATAAAACATTTGAAGACGAAACGTGAATGAACAGAACAAGTTTGAGCCTGCAAGAGCAGGACTGCTATCTAGAGGACGGGCGCTGGACCGGTGCAACAATCTCTGGTCAGTTCACTGCGTCAACTTTCTTTTACTTAAAGAAATGCTGCAGTAATTTGGGAACTGTTTCCAAAGTAGGGTTGCCACCTTTCAGAAATAGAAATAAGGGACTCCCCCCCTCCCGAAAAAAGGAGGCTAATAGAGAGATGGGATGCTGTGTTCAATTATTATTACTTATAATTGTTAGCGTCCGCAAATGCGGAAACAAGGTTGGACCTCGAAGCGGACAACAAGCGGGGGATACGTACAAGGGTTTAATGATTGCAAACAAAAAATAACACGCGATCGCGGGGTAGTAGAAATAACAAAAGGAGTCCGTGACAGCAGGACGACGAAGCTCAATACTACAAACTCGAAGGTTAACTAAGACGATAGGCAGCGAGCCAAAAAGCCAAAATAAAAACACTCAAATACCTGCACAGGGTAGAGGTTACAAACGAGTGCAGCACACTAACAGAAAAAACCCAATGCAGGGGCGTAACAAGCAAATGTAGCGAGACTATAGTGCGAAATGTCAAATGGCGATCAGCAAAGTAAATATCTCGACAGCCTTCTCTGAGCTCACCCGTGCTTAAATGCTGTGTTGATGAGCCTGCATTGGATTCAGGTGCAACGTTAGGAACGCCCCCACTAACAGCCTAGCAACAAAACACAATCTAACCAGCAGCAGAATGTGACAATAGTTTCATGAAAGTTGCACTGTTTGGCCTTTGAGAGGTTTAAAAAAGTTTACTCAGTTCGTTTATTATTATGAACTTATTTTTACTTTCTTACTGTTGGGCTAGTATTATACTTTGTAGTAGTCTTTTTCCTATTTTGCAAAGGTAAGCAACAGCCTGACAAAGCCTTGATAGCAATGATTTCACATCCAATTATGTAGCTCTTTGGGGGGGGGAATATATATATATATTATATATAAACGGGGTGGTATCGGTATGGTATTGGTATCGGCCGATACTGCACAGCCAGGTATCGGTATTGGGGCCAAAAAATGGTATCGGTGCAACACTACTTAAAAGTTAATGATGACTGACAGCTTTGTAGCTTTGATCTTGCCATAGAAGATTGGTAGCTCTACGATCAAAGGCACAAATGTGTCAATTAGGCCTGCACAATATATGGTTTGAACATCGCCATCGCAATGTGCGCATGTGCAATAGTCACATCGCAGGACGTGGAATTGTTTGTTTCTGACATGTTAACTTTTGTTTTACTTCATAAAAGCAGCAAGTGTGCAGATCCTGGATCCCTTTCATATACGGCAAGCCTGGATTAAACGGCATTATATAAATTAGGGATGATAGCGATAGATAGATTAGCGATCGGGCCATTTTTTCAGAGGATCAGAATAGGGTGAAAATGGTCAGATTTTTAATCAAACAAATATATTCATCCTTTTCTGCTTCATGGTTGTTCAGTGCCACAGCCTCTCAACCTCCCTTCTGCTAAGCAGTGTGACCAAACTATTTTTCTTGGTCACTAGTGGAGCTATCGTTTAGTACTTAACGTTAATGATTGACAGGTTTGTAACTTTGCTACGGCCAGAGAAGCCTCGGTAGCTCTACCTTGGCAATACTAGTATATATCTCAATGTTCTTTTTTTCTAATATCGTTCAGGTCTATCCTAAACAGAGCTATTCAAGTTATCTGGTGAAAATTCTTCTGGTTTTAATATTGCAACATATTGCAACGCCCCCCAAAATTCACAATGAGAGTTTTTTCCAATATCGTTCAGGACTTGTGTCAATCATCGTTAAACTTGCAGCCCAGTCATAAGTGTGCTGCGGCAACTCATTGTGTAAGTGAGAGGCTGTTCTCAGCAGTGTGAGTGTCAAAGCGGATTTGAGTGGACTCACTCAATGAAGCATTTAAAGACATGCATTTTTCTACATTCTTGTTTTTTGTTTTTTTAAAAAAATCACATTGTGAAGGTGGCACAGTGGGACAGTAATATGTTTTGAACTTTTAAAAATATATATTAAAAAAAAAAACACTTTTCAGAATCGGATTGACTTGGACGAAAAAAATATGCGATCGGGACATCCTAGCAATTACTGTACTCTACATTCAAGTGATTATGCAGTAATTTAGTATCAAAAGAAAACACATGAATATTTTTTTCCCCAAAAATATGGTGTCGGTACAGTATCGGTATCGGCCGATACTGCACAGCAAGGTATCGTAATCATATCGGTGCAACACAATTCTTTACTGAATATAAAGCAAATTTACCTTCAATAAATTATTAATAATTGCATCTTGCAGGTTCTTCATCGGGCGTGAGAAGCCAGGTGAACAGAGCGAGGTGGCTCAGCTCATCCAACAGACTCTGGAGCAGGAACGCTGGCAGCGTGAGATGCTGGAACAGCGCTACAACCAGTACATGGAAGAGCAAGAGGTCCGTCCATTTTTGTGTGTGCACGGTTTGTCATTGTGGAATGTGCGGCGGGGCAGCGGTTGCGCTATGCTGAAGCGATGAGGGGAAACGCTGAGTAATCCAATTTCTCACCCCCCTGTCTTCCCTCCCCCACCAACTCGGATTCTGCCTGCCTTGGATGCTAGGTTGTTTCATCAATATTTATTCATCATTACTTCCACTTTGAGAACAGATGCATTTATGTGTATTTTTATACACAAACGCGTCAAAACATTAGGCACACCTTCACAGTCAAACGACAGCCATCCAGCACAAATACAACTGCACCTTGTATTCATTCCTGTGATTGTCAAACTGCACTGCTTCACACTTTGCTATATAATGTAACAGAAAATGTAGAAAAGGCTTTTTGCATGACATAGAATCTCGCTTGTCATCACCACGGTAACATGAAGCCTGCAAAATGGCTTCTCTGATTAGCACTTTAGCTCCAAAATGGATGTTTCAGCACTGCACGCGCATGGAAACGACCTTTTCCACAGTCCACAATAACAGGAAGTGGCTCTATTCATCGAGAGTGGGTGGTTCTTGAAAAGCATCAAGAAAAAATTGTGGGAGAAATTAAATGGAATGACTATAACAGCTGTTTTGCACCATCTATTGGTTGTTTACTGTACTCCACCTGTTTTTCCTATTCATGTTAACCCTTTCATAAATTACCAGTCTCTCATGGGGAATTATCAATTTATTAATTTTTCATGCTGCTTAGCATTTCTACTTAATTGGTCGGAAAATTACTACGTATTTACAACAAATATACCCTTGGCCCACCAAAGGCAACTAATCCAGTGTACAGTGCTGGCCAAAAGTATTGGCACCCCTGCAATTTTGTCAGATAATGCTCAATTTCTCCCAGAAAATGATTTTTAAAAAAATCATTATCATTTTACACAAAACTCCAAAAATGGGCCGGACAAAAGTATTGGCACCCTTTGAAAAATCATGTGATGCTTCTCTGATTTGTGTAATCAACAGCACTTGTTACTTACCTGTGGCACACAACAGGTGGTGACAATAAGTAAATCACACTTGTAGCCAGTTAAAATGGATTAAAGTTGACTTAACCTCTGTCCTGTGTCCTTGTGTGTACCACATTGAGCATGGAGAAAGGAAGAACAAAGAACTGTCTGAGGACTTGAGAAGCAAAATTGTGAGGAAGCATGGGCAATCTCAAGGCTACAAGTCCAAAGACCTGAATGCTCCTGTGTCTGCCGTGCGCAGTGTCATCAATAAGTGTAAAGCCCATGGCACTGTGGCTAACCTCCCTAGATGTGGACGGAAAGGAAAAAAATGACAAAAGATTTCAACGAAAGATTGTGCGGATGGTGGATAAAGAACCTCGACTAACATCCAAACAAGTTCAGGCTGTCCTGCAGTCCGAAGGTACAACAGTGTCAATCCGTACAATCCGTCGGCGTCTGAATGAGAAGGGACTCTATGGTAGGATACCCAGGATGAAACCACTTCTGACCCAGAGACATGAAAAAGCCAGGCTGGAGTTTGCCAAAACTTAACTGAGAAAGCCAAAAACGTTTTGGAAGAATGTTCTCTGGTCAGATGAGACAAAAGTAAAGCTTTTTGGGAAAACTCATTAATATAGAGTTTACAGGGGGGAAAAACGAGGCCTTCAAAGATAAGAACACGGTCCCCACAGTCAAACATGGTGGCGGTTCCCTGATGTTTTGGGGTTGCTTTGCTCCCTCTGGCACTGGACTGTTTGTCCGTGTGCATGGCATTATGAAGTCTGAAGACTAACAACTAATTTTGCAGCATGATATAGGGCTCTATGAGAGAAAGCTTGGTCTCCCTCAGAGGTCATGCGTCTTCCAGCTGGACATGATGCAAAACGCACTTCAAAAAGCAGTAGAAGATGGTTTGAGAGAAAGCACCGGAGACTTCTAAAGTTGCCAGCAATGAGTCCAAACCAGAATCCCATAGAAAACCTGTAAAGAGATCTGAAAACGGCAGTTTGGAGAAGGCACTCTTCAAATCTCAGAGACCTGGAGCAGTTGGCGAAAGAAGAATGGTCTAAAATTTCGGCACGGCATTGTAAGAATCTCATTAATGTATACTGGAAGTGGTTGTCGCAGTTATTTTGTCTAAAGGCTGTGCTTCCAAGTATTAGGCTGAGGGTGCCAATACTTTTGTCCGGCCCATTTTTGGAGTTTTGTGTAAAATGATAATGATTAAAAAATGTTTGCATTCTCTTTAGTGTTTTTTCATTGCAAGCCAGATAAATAAAAATATTCCTACCAAAGCATTTGTAATTGAAATCATTTTCTGTGAGAAATTGAGCATTATCTACGGAATTGCATGGGTGATAATACTTTTGGCCAGCACTGTATCACACCTTTGCAAAAAATTCATGACATTTAAGCCCACCAGCGATCCTTATGAGGATACAAAAGAAAATATGGACCACTGAATAAATGGGTGGATACTTTTTCACTTATCTATAACAGCGACATAGAGTGCCTTGAAAAAATATTTGCCCTTTTTGATTTCTGATGGCACACTGATGCAACACAATTTGCAAAATTTGTTCGTAAATTGAGATGAGAGTCTTCACTTTAGGGCAGTGGAGGATGCTGGAATTTCAAGGAGGGGAAGCTCAAAGTGAGTGCTTGTGACAGTGTGGGGGCTCAGCGGCACCCGATGCTTGATAGGGAAAGAAATTAAACTGACAAAATTTAGTGTACAAACACAAGTAGCTACAAAAGGGGGGGGGGGGGGGGGAAATAACAAGAAATAGAACCTTGATTGTTCGCTAGTTGTTTTTAACAAATTCAGTCTCCGGTTCAACACAGTACAACGGAATGAAAATTGAAAATTCTTCCCACAGATGTTAAACAACAAAATCGTTGATTCGCTCATTTCACTTGTCAATCAAGAATGGATTTCAGCCAGGGCCGGCCCAGCCTATACGCAGACTATGCAGCTGCTTAGGGCCCCTGACCGCTAGGGGCCCCCCAATTTGGCAATTGTTTAATTTATATTCTGTTTACTACAGTTTGCTTTATTTGACTTTTGTGAGTTTTGATACTTGATTACAAGCTTGAAAAAAATAAAAATTATTCCTTAACTTCTTTGAAGTTCTTCTTTGAAATTTGAAGCATGCAGTGCAACAAAATCTGATTAATATACAAAATATGGACGTATGGGTTGGATTGCATGTATGAGTTTCACGGTACACTGTGACGAAATGGTGGGCCAAAAATATGGGCACCTTTAAATTATTTTGCTTAGGGCCCCCAAATGGCCTGGGCCGGCCCTGATTTCAGCCTCAGACAGATCACAGCCAATCATCATGCAGAGAAGTAGAGCGCCCAGGCCAGCCAAGCTCTGTCCACTGCCCATAGACCGGGGGAAAAACCCAGTCTTTACCAATCATTCGTCTCGTTTCGCAGTAGTGGAACAATGCACTCTCAACTCAAATGCACAGTTTCAACACTGTTTAAACTAAGGACTGTGAAGCTGCGCGAACAAAAGTTGGGCATATTTCGTCAATGACATGTACACACAACAGTATGCATTTGATCACCTATTTTTTTGACATTTTAGGGGAAGCAGAGGTGTTCTTGCAATCTAAGAACAATCACCTTTGCTTTAGGGTCAGGCTCGACACTAACTTGAGGTTAATTTGCTCAGTGACTAAACTCGTGAGGTTTGGAATGCGGGGTTCATGTGGCGTTCGTCCTGAACTAGCACCTACTTTTAGGAAACACTGCTTATTAAAGTGAGGTTCTTACATTCTTGTCTCACCAGGGTGGCGATTATGGCAGCGACGAGGACGAGGAAGAAGATGAAGACGTCAGTCCGCAGTACACGGGCGCCATCGAAGTATTCGACCTAGCGGAGAACGAGGACCTGTCGCCACTGGAGACAGACCCTGAGAAACTGGCTCATAAGTACAAAGAGGTGCGCCTGCCTGCCGCCACCTTGCACAATGAAGATAAATGAAATGATACTCTACTCAAGCAAAAAAAATATGGGAACATAGCATGCTCACAGGGGCAAGTGCACATTATAAGCAACTTTAGAAGAAGAAAAAAAAAAAAAAAAAGATAAAAAATACTTATAAAAATGATCTATAACCTAGTTTGTGCACATTCTTACACCTTCTTGCCTTTCCTCTCATTCAGCTTCAAATAAAACATGCTGTGACTCAGGCAGAGATCCAGCAACTGAAGAGGAAGGTATGCTGGATAAGAGACAGAAGAATATCCACTTCTCTCCAGTGTCTTTGGTTTTGTTGTAAGGAACGACTTCTTTGCCCTTGCAGCTGCACCACGCCGAGCAGGACAAGCAGCGCTGGCGCATGGACAAGTCGCAGCTGGAACAGACGCTGCAAGAGAACAAGGAGCGCATGGAGAAGCTGGAAGGCTACTGGATGGAGGCGCAGAGCCTGTGCCAGGCGGTGGACGAACACCTGAAGGAGACACAAGCGCAGTACCAGGCTCTGGAGCGCAAGTACAGCAAGGCCAAGCGGCTTATTAAGGAATTCCAGCAGAAGTAAGAACAGCCTGTTCCGCTTTTCTCTTCTTTGTGAATGCTAACTTCTCGTTCATTCTGCAGGGAAATTGAATACCTGAAGAAGGAGACTCAGCGATGTGCACAAGTCGGAGCAGAGGCTTCCCTCCTCAAGGAGGAGTCGGGTCAGCTGCAGGAACAGGTTAGAGACACACGTCCACAAAAGTGGAGTTGTCCTACTACGGACAAAGCGGCACACTCAGCAGTTAGTGTTACTTGCATTAACCACCTTGGTAATTTGAATGACCATTACTTACACATACACAATAGGAGTGGAGCAGGATCATGCAACATGTTAAGACTGACGTCTTTAAGATGATGTTGATCTCTGCAAAGGTTTAAACTCCGCTAATCTGAATTATTTGTATTGAGAAATTGATGTTGTTGTATTGAGAAATTGATGTATTTTGTTGTTTTATCAAAGGACTAATGTTAATAACACTACTTTATTGTACATTTTATTTGTACTTCAAGTCACAAAAGCTCTAAAGAAAATTGTATAAAGACAATACAGTGGTACTCTACTTACGACATCTCTACATACAGAATTTTCAGGTTAAGACACGCCTCAATGGGAAAATATTGCCTCGTTATTAAAGAAATATCAGGATACGAAAGGCTAAAATACAGTATGGCTGGCACTCGCAGCTCCCAGAGTTTACTGAACGTAACATACTTATAGCTGCTCTGCCATTGGCTATTGCCTACCATTCCTGGCATCCAATTGGCTAAGAGGGACCTCTACTGTATGTGTGTATCCCAGCATCTTCGTGTTCCGACAGCTTTACATAAGTGTATTTACTTTTTTTGACCAAGAGAACCAAAAAAACCCAACCTATTTTAAAGTATGATTCCACGAGAGCCATACAATGTGTGTGTATATTATATATGTATATATATGTATATGGCGGAAAACAGACAAGGCTGAAAAAGCAGTTTCTGCTCTTGCACTCCTCTTTAAATGAAACTGCTGTATTTTAAGCCAAAACAACTGCTGTGTTTGATAGAACAATATGTCTATATGCTGCCCTAGCAGATTCATAGCGCATTAAGCCCCCGAACTATTTTTGTCCGTTTTACCCTGAAAACCCCCGTTTACAGACGTCGCGCAATCGCTTTTGTTTGTTGCTTCACACTATTCTTGGTTCTTGACATTATGCACAATTCTGATGTTTATTCAGCAATAATATAATTGCAACATTTTATTTGTTACATTTTTTGATGCATTATAAAAGATTTGTCATTTGTGGGTGCTTGGAATGGATTATGGCATTTACATGGAAAACGCGTCTCCACTTACAGAATTTTCAGGTTATGAAACTATCTCCAGAACCAATTCATTTCGTAAGTAGAGGTACCACTGTAATACTAAATCCCACGTAAAACCATAGACTGCTGAGTCTTTGGAGCCATAGTGCCCTCTGGTGGTGTAGCTGGGGCATTCGTTCATTTCACAGCCAAATCATAAACACCGTGTATGTTTTTTGGATGCGAATCCAGGTAAAAGTACTTATTTTGACTTACTTCAACAGTAAAATAAATAACACGTTGGTTGAAATAACTTGACAAAGTAATACAAATTAGGCACACTGTGTCATATATAGCCAGTGTTGTTAATAACGGCGTTACAATATAACGGCGTTACTAACGGCGTTATTCTTTTCAGTAGTGAGTAATCTAATTAATTACTTTTCTCATCTTGGCAACTCCGTTACCGTTACTGAGGACGGAAAGGCATGCGTTACTCTGCGTTACTATATTGGTCGAAAAGTCTGAGGGAGACGGACTCACCGAGACGACAGAGCAGAGCAGGAGTGAGGAGGAGCCAAGAAAGTTGTGATGAGGAGCAAACGCGATGCTAGGTAGCTCCAATAATACATGTTTTAGCCGATAGCCTACAAACTACACCCGCTGCTATGGTAGACATGGTAGATATCACATGTACTGTATATAGATATAACTAGATGCAAATGACAGACATGGCACTAAATGCGTTAGTAGACAGCCGCCATCTTAAAGCAGTAGACTTTTTAGGACGGCTCTGTTGTAGAGAACCTTCCGAGCGAACCTAAGTAACTTTTTATCTAAAATACTCCTAAATCGGCAAAATCTTGACTTGAATCTATCTTTAAATGATGAAACAGTTTTAAAACTTTCATATGTCGAAAGTAGAGAGAAGGGAACTAATGCAATAATGAGAGCAATTTTAACAACTTTTAACAGTTGATTAAGGGTAAAGGGTAAATTAGGGTAAAGAATTGGGCTCGGGCCAATGGTACCAAAAACCTTCACAAAAACCTTCACATAGTGTGGCCAATGTTTTTTTGTTTTTTGTTTTTTTTTTTGTTTTTTTCGTTTTTTTTTTTTTTGAAGGAAAAAAAAAAGTAATGATCACCAATTACTTTGCCAAGTAACTAATTACTCTTACATTCAGGTAATTGAGTTACTAACGCAATTACTTTTTGGGAGAAGTAATTTGTAACTATAATTAATTACTTTTTTTCAGTTAGATTAACAACACTGTATATAGCTGCACAAAGAACACGCTTTATTCATGCAATTTTGGTTATATTGTAACCTATTGTTGCTTTGAACATGACTGAAAGATGTTACTCTGTTCTATACTCTGGAACAGGTGGCTGACCTGGAGTGCCGTGTGGAGGAGCTCAAATCAGAACCTTTATAAGAAGCCTTTGGGGGTGGAGGGGGAAAAGAAGAGGAAGGAGAGCACAAGGAGGAGCTGCAGGGTATCTCTCGTCCACTCTCCATGTAAAACCCATTTTCTTTCACACCTGGAGAGTGTTTCATCCCCGAATTTTGTTATTTGTGACACGTTGGGCTGTCGCCTTTTTTTTTTCCAATTGCCAAACAAAAACAAACCTTCCTCTTTCTAGTTTGGTGACTTTCCAACGTGTACAGATGTGACTACTGTATAGGTGTGGTTTAACAAGAGTTTTTAATGTTATAACATTTAAAACATCACGTTAACTAATTAGACAGAGGAGGGTCGTTGTTGTAAACTTGATGTGAGATTGAAAACTGAGGTGCTTTGCCAGGGGATCAAAACTGGACTGATTGTAACCATGGCAACCACCTGCTGCCTATAAGTGTTTGTGTATTATTATTATTTTTTAAACATATGTAAAAGCCCAGGCCTCCGTTCATTCGTGACTACTAATGGGAGCGGCCAGTACCAGCAGAGGACATTTTAGAGTCTGGAACCAGCAGCTGCAGCACAACAAGGAAAAACAAACAAAGAAACAAAACACACACTGCCTGAATCAAACGCAACACCTCTGTCTCGCCGCCACCGCCGCCATCTTTGTAGAGCTCTGCTTCTATTTTAACTTCATATTTATAACACAGACACCCAAGCAAACAAACAAGTTATGTTTAAAATCAATAATGAAAAAAAAGTAATATATCCGGATGATTAAAATGATGAAAAACAGGCACGGTTGTGAGTATTTTTCCTAATAATGATTAAGACTTGTACAGTGCACATGCTTTGCATTGTGTTTTGTGGATTAAATGGTCAACAGTGGTGGACTAAGTGTTTGGTTTTATTTCATCTTCAACAAAATAAACTGAAGTAGATATGGCTATTTGGTTGCTTAGTGGGGGGGGGGGGGGGGGGGGGGGGGGAGTACAACATTTTCGCAAGTTTGGGTTCAACCTGTAACATAGTTCATATACAGTCATTTGGCTGCCTGCAAAGTAAGTCAGCAAAACTGTTTCCTGGGTTTGGTCACATGAAATTCCACAATAAACTACGGTAACCACTATACCAGCAACATGTACTGACGAAGAACAATCGAATGCTGGGTAACACTATTTGAATGCTGCTTATTACAGGGTCATAAGTCTGTAATGATCATGAATGCTTTTGACATAAGTCATTAAGTATCCTATACCAAAGATATTTGAAGTCAACTTTGCATCAAAAGTGACCTAATTTACTGAATGACACTTAATGCCATCTGGTGATTCTCATGAAAGCTATGCATTACGTTAATGAAGGTATTTACTGACGCTAGCTTAAAATAGCAGAATGCTAAAATGACTTCTTTTTTTTTTTTAATCAAGTTTGAGCTTCCTTTTATTTTCAGTTAAATTTCTAATTGATTAAAATCTAAAACACATGTAATATTACACGTCATCGTCATGATATATTCACAATATCAAAAAAGGGCAAAACATTTTCACTTGCAGCAATCTTTTGTCTTGCCTTCATGTGGTGCATTATGGGTCCAAATAATGTTAACACTTATTATGATGGGATCATAAACACAGTGCAACAGTAATGAAAGCTGCATGCTTATACACTAGATTTAAAAAAAAAATTTTTTTTTTTTTAATATAAAGTAAGAAGCCATTAGATCTTATCATAATTTGTTAAATTATATCGTTTCAAGCAATATATTATTTTTAAAGCGGAAGTTTAGAACTTTTGACATTAGGCTTAATCTATAATTTAGTGGAGGTTTAGTTAGTCGGTGGAGTTGATTACAAGAAATTCCGTGCAGTTTGTTAGTTATTTATTAATTACAGGGCTGCAGAGTGGCTAAGCGTGCGTGAGTGAATGGTCTCTTCCTAGCATGCCAATAAAAAAACTATTTACAGATCTAACATTGTCAAATTCAAAATGCAGATCAATGGAACGCGGGCAGCGCATTTTGTCAAGTGACGTATGATTGAAGCAACTCGTGAAGTCGGAGTACTTTTTTTTCCTGACTTCGCAACAAGGGTCTTCCAGTTCAAGTGGCGTTTCAATGATATTTTTTCTGGAAGAGCGGTTGGAAAAGTCCGACTTACCACCATCCACGAATGCAGCGTCAGTCTACGGAGTCTTGACTGAAGAACGGCAACATAGTAAAACGTGCATTTAGAGGAAACAGACAAAAGAAATGGGCAAATTAAGAGTTTCCACAAATTCCCTATGAAGAACGAGGAACAATAGAAACTGTGGATACTGCCTGCTGTCTACGACATAAACACACCCGTGAAAAAAATATCACTCCGCTCTGCAGCCTGTTACCTACAGAGCTATTGGATTACAAATGTTGCTGTTCATACTGCAGTTATTGAGATGCGATGGTAAGTTTTAATAACTTCATCCTGAAAACATAGCCAACGCAATTGATTGCATGGGTCATCTGTGATTTTCATGCGTGCATTTTTAAAAAATTTATTTATTGGCATGCTAGGACGTGCCCAATGACTCGCGCTAGCTTAGCCGCTCCGGTGCCCTGAAACTAATAAATAACTGCACGGAATTTGTTGAAATAAACTCTGCAGACTAATCAAACCCCCACTAACTCGAAGATTAAACCTGGTGTGAAAAATTCTGAACTTCCTGTATTTTTGTATTGAGGTCAAAACAAAGCTTTTCATGGAAACATTAACGTAATGAATTTACTACTGTAAAAGCAGTTTAAAAAAATACTATTTTGGTAACATCTGGTGGACTGGGCCACATAATAAACATATCTTTCAACTGAAAATGAAATATTTCAGGGTTTCATGACTATATCCCTAAAATCCTCACAGACATACATAGTTAAAGTTAGCTTCATGAGGATCACCCAATCTTTCAAGAGCATTTATTCATATTCACGACAGGTGTCATGTCATGATTATGAGTTTATTGACACAGTCATAAGAAGCATCCAAAGTAAGTGTAATTGAATGTTCACTAGACTGTCAGATTTTTAACTAGAAATGGAATCAATCATTTAAAATTTCTTGTCACTACGTGTAGCTGGTATAGACAGATGAACAAAGACGTTATTTCCATTAAATAATTTTCAGACCAAATAAACAAGATTGAATAATTTCTGGCAGCATACCTGATGACCTTTCACAGAATGTGAGTTGGGAATTACTACTTTAGACGGCAAACTAGCTTGAGATGGAATCATTAGCACCTCGTAGTTGTGGTCAAAATAGTGTCCATCTGTACTGAAATCAAATTTGATTATCCTAACAATAGCCGATCTGAACAAAGCCTGCTTGAACATAAAAATAAAATGTGTCTTCCCTTACGTGTGCATCTTTTGGTGGTGCCTGCGCAGATGATAGTTCCTGGAGAAGCTCTTCCCGCATTCGCCGCATGTAAACATGCGCTCTCCCATATGCAGCAGGCGGTGCGCCTTGAGGCTGTGCGGGCGGCTAAAGCTCTTGGGGCACATTTCGCACTGGTGGGGCCGCACGCCTGTGTGCTTGCGCTCGTGCCGCTTTAAGTCACCCGACTGGCGAAAGCTTTCCCCGCAATGTGTGCAGAGGTACGGCTTCTCCCCCGTGTGCGTGCGCAGGTGCACGTTGAGTTGTCCCGAGTGCGCAAAGCTCTTGGCGCAATGCGGGCAGCCGTACGGCTTTTCACCCGTGTGCGTACGTTGGTGCTGCTTGAGACCATAGGGGTTACTGAAGCCTTTGCCGCAGTCAGTACACAAGGAGAGCACCTTCACCTCTTGAAAGCAGGAGTGGCTTTTAAAAGCTTTGGTGTTGGTGAAGGCGCCGTTGCATTTGGGACACATCAACACCTTATCCTGTTCCTCCTTCAGCTCATCCACTGGGACGTCATCCAGGTACTCTTCTAGTCGGTGGTGCCTGCGGACGTGCTTTGCCAGGAAGCTCTTGGTGGTAAAGGAGAACTGACAGTGAGTGCAAGGGAAGACCTCTGTGTCACAGTAATACTTCCTGCAGGTGTTTGTGCGTCGGTGCTGTTCCAAGCCAGTGGATGTGATAAAGTCCTTGCCACAGTGCTCGCAGCGGCACGGCGGTTCGCTACGATGCTTGGTCTGCTGGTGGCGGCGCAGGAAGACCAACTTGCCAAAAGTCATGCCGCAGGTAGCGCACACGTGGCGCTGTTGACTGCATTTGTGCGCTCGCAGCTCGTCTGAGTTGGCGTAACTCTGGTTACAGTGGTTGCAGCAGAAGAATTTACGCTTTGTGATCTCCTCGCTGCCGTCCTGGCTCTCTTTTGGCTTGGGAGTGACGGGCTGGGTACCGGTGAAAATTTTGGACTTAGCAAGGTGTCGTCGTGGTCTCGTACAGGGAAGAATTTCATCGGCCGCTTCTGAAGGTTGCGGGACAAAATCGGGGTCGTTCTCCTCTCGGCTCTCCTCGGGGTGACTGGAATCGACGTGCAGCTGGAGGAGGTCCACAGTGGAGAACTCAACCAAACATTCAGCACAGCTAAAGGGCATCTCAGCAGGCAACCTAGATAAACTGCGTGCTCCTGAGCGGCCTTTGCGTCTTGTGCGGTGACGCTGCAGGTGGCGGGTGAGGTCGCTGTATTGACCGAAGCACCGCTTGCACAGGGAGCACACGTACGGATGAGGCCGGTCATGCACCAGCGTCTTGTGCTTCTTGAGGGACGCTTTGTTGCGGGCTATTTTCCCACACTCGGAACAAACGTACTGCTGCTCATCTGCTTCAGGTTCGCCTAGCGCACTTGCAGTCCCGTTCACGGCGTCACTCAGCTGCTCTGTTGTTGTTAAATCCAACGTGTTGGAAGCCTCTTCTTGGGAGCCACTGACCTGCTCGCCGTTTTCTGCTGCATTTGTCCTCTCGCTCGTCCCGCTAGGCTTGCTGTGAACGAGCTGGTGTCGAATAAAACCCGAAGCCTGGCTGAAGCTACGCTGGCACAGCGGGCAGCAGTAGGGGCGCCTGTTGCCGTGTACAGACAGCTTGTGCCGCTTTAGGTGTGACGCCTGCTTAAATACCTTGTTGCAGTCAGAGCAGACCGTGGTCGGGACGGCATCGTCTGAACGTAATATCAGAGCAGGAGCAGAGACCTCGGCATCGGCAGCGGGATTTTCTGCCACGGTTTCGTTAGGATGGGATTCCAGCTCTTGATTTGAGTGGAAACAGTCGACGTGTCGTTGGAGGAAAGTCTCGGTGGTGAAGGTCAGCTGACAGTGGATGCACACAAAGAGCTGGGATTCAGGAGGGGAGATCCTCTGTGCTAGTTACAGGAGAAGATAGGGGCATTTTAAAGGCGTTTTAAACTTTAAAATATGTTTAAATATTGTATCATGAAATATCACCAATTTTGAGATTTGTTCATCATATAAATGTTTGTCAGTGCTGGCCAAAAGTATTGGCACCCCTGCAATTATTTTAGACAATGCTCAATTTCTCCCAGAAATTGATTGCAATTACAAAGGCTTTGGTAGTAATATCTTAATTTATTTTGCTTGCAATGACAAAAGAACAAAAGAGAATCCCCCCCCCAAAATTAAATCGTTATCATTTGAAACAGAACTCCAACCAAAGCATTTGTAATTGCAATCATTTTCTGGGAGAAATTGAGCATCATCTGACAGAATTGCAGGGGTGCCAATACTTTTGGCCAGCAGTGTACATAAGATTTTGTATTGACTACTGATTCGTGGAGTATTCTCAAACCAAACTAATGGAAGTTCTCAGACTGTTCACTACCAAATATAATGTGAACAAGCATCTTTCGAGACAAATTTTTACTTTACAGTGATCCTTCGTTTTTCACTGTTAATGGGGACCAGAACACGCCGCGATAAGTGAAAAAGTCCGAAGTAGCACCACAAAAATAAAATATACATTTTGTGTGTGTTCAATGTATATATTTAGCATTGGAAAGAGATAAAACATGTTTAAATAAAATAAATAAATAAATAAATAAATTTAAAACAGCAACTGTTTAACAAGTTAAACAAAGATTGACGCATGTGCCGCTTCTGGCGATCTCTGGCAAAATCAAACCTTAACGTCCTTCAATGTTCGTTAACTTTAATAAGCAACTCCAGTGCACTGCCTGACCAAGAAAAGGAGCAGGAGGGAGAGTGAGGTTATTTCTACACGTAGCAGGGTATTTGGCAAAAAGAACTTTTTCTGCAGTTTGGCCTATTATCCACACGCACATTTAAACAAGGGTTCTTGAAAACTGCGCCCAGAGTGAATATGTGCGAATTCTGCATTTGTGGCGCCATCATGTGGACACTGATATCTGAAGATTAAACTGTGGAAACATTACTGACTGCGACAAATTTTGTCCCTACATCACACGAGACAAATGTTTACATTTGGAGTAAATTAATAGACAGGTGCTTTTTTGCTTCCATTTACTTACAAAGTCTTGCAGTGCTTCATATTGAACACATGGGAAGAATGCGGGTATTATGGACAATTATTTTTTTTCCGCGTTGTTAAGAATATACTTAAAGATGAATGAATGCAGTTAGCTGTGGAAGTTTTTTTTCTACAAATGCGCTGGTATGGACGTAATTATTTTTTTCCTGACGTATTAGAGCAGGATCCTCGGTTTGAAAAAACCCTGCTATGTGTAGACATGGCCTGAGACGAAGTGATCGGATCGGGACAGATCATCAGTATTTTTTTTTTTTTTTTTTTGAAAAAAAAGAAAAAAATCAACAATGGGCTGTGGGCGCAAAGTTTGAAGCACGAAATAGCGAGGGATCACTGTATTTCAAATTCAAAATAGTAAGTACCTGCAGTCTGTAACTTGGTCACCCACATTTGCAGCCAGGCACTGCTGAAATGGGCTAGCAGCTCGCCACTGGGCCATACCAACAGTTCGTCTCCAGCTTGTACGCTGCGACAGCAGTGGTACAGGATACTGTCTTTGTACTGCACTGCAAGTAGGTTGCTCTCATCCCTGTTGCGAGCACGGTTGATGTACCTGAAATGAGGGGGTTCCATAGAAAGGTATGAATATAAGCCTTACAAATGGTGAATAAATATGAAAGAATGTATTTTTTTAAATATACCTCATCCAGTTTGACAGAGACACTGTAGAGGCATCAATGTACTTATAAGCATCTTGTTCTTTGTAAATCTGCAAAAGAAATTAGATTTAGTTCAAACAATGCTTAACCCTTAAAAGTCGCAGGACACGTCTTGCGCGTATATCATCTGTGAAGCCTTGTCACATTGTTATTACATAACCCATGTGCTGCTGGTTGGTCTCGTTTGATAGTGCGTAACTTGAGGTCCACGCTTGTTCTTACGCAAAGTCAATCGACCAAGTAAAACGGGAGATAATGTCATTTGAGTTTTAATTTCGAATGTATTACTGAGCGAGGCACCACCTAACGAGAGAGAGGCGAGGTAGCAAGCGATGGCCGGTTGGATTGCATGAGCGACTTTGTAAAACATGCGGAATGAATCGAAAACTAAATTATTTGCAAGCAGTTGCATTATTTCATCAACTCGAGGAAGAGGATGGGCCAAATTTTTCGTCGTTTTCTTCAGATGAGTCGGCGAGTGAGAAGAGTGACAGCAGTGTGCAAAAGGTTGACCAATACCCACTGGAAGTGCGGGCTGTGTGATGTAGCCCCGTGTCTTGTTCCAGGACAAAACTGAGTAGCATGCCTGAAAAATTGAACTGAACTGGTTTATAGTAAATATTTTTGACAATACTTTTTTTAATGGTGTATTTTTTCCCACAACCAGTCTATTCAATTTGTATATAGATGTGTGTGTTTGAGAAACTTGATTGAATGTATGAAGTAGATAAGGTGAAGGGTCTAATACCTAACCTCACAGAGATACTGTATCTTCCAAACCCTTTTTGTGTTAGATGGTATATCTGTCATAATTTAGCACTGTTGGTCTACTGTATATAACTTGTTTTGACCATAGTATGAGAAAAGGCCAAAAACTCCTATAACCATACCTACTGTTTATGACCATACCTGCTGTTTCTGTTGAATTATCAAATATAAAACTATTCAGGGTCATTTTTTTCTATTGAATGTTTATCCTAACGAGTTGAATCAACATTATTAAGCTTCAAAAGGGTTCGTCGAGCATATTTGGTTGTCAATAGGACATCGAAATTACAAATTTTGACAAATGTATTTTGAATTGTTTTGTCTTTTTGGTCCAAAATGTTGATTATAATTGGTCAGTGAAAAAAACAGGTTTGGACTTGAGGTTATGGTGTCCTGAAAAACGGACCCAACATGCCATTGTGAACTTTTTTTTTTTTTTTTTTTTTAAACATAAAGGCTACATAAAAAGCAAGCGAAATCTGACAGAATATGCCTGGTGCTTAAGGGGTTATAAGAAACGATCATTACTTACATATTAAAAACAGTCATGTTTGTCAATGTAGAATCAATATAAATGTCAGTAGAATAAAAATAAATGTCAATCGTTTATGTACCTCCCAGGAGTAATCACTTGCGATAGCGTTCTCCATGCTTGTCTCTTCGCCTTCAAATGGTCCGAAATGCATTCCGGGAGCAAGTTCGGGCCCGTGATTGATGACCCCAACGCCTGTGCCAGGAATACTGGAACGGCCCACTGTTAGGCCATTGGGCAGTGTGAAGAGTGCTCTCTCAGGGATGCCCATGCTTGCGGGAAAATCGAGGATAAAAAATAGCCCTCCGGCCTTGAATGTGTCGCTCTGGTCTTGAAATAGAGCAAGACACTCGGCGCAACCTGGAAAATAAAAACAAAAAGATTCATATTTAAATTTAGAAAATCACTGGGAGTAAAATGCTTCGAATATTGCCTTTCTTACAAAAGCCTTCTCCTGCCTCTCCATTGTTGACCAGCAAATTCTGGATTGATGGAATCACTAAAAATTGAAAGAAGAGAACATAATTAGTTTCTTCGCCCGTGGCTTAGTGGTTCGTTTTTAAAGTGCCTGTGACACAAAAAAAGCATGTTTACTTCATAATACATGCGGTATTTTATGCTCCTGAATGAAATGGACCGCTTGGATGTGTGTGGAAGCGATCACTATTTTTTTTCTTAAGTTTTTTTTAAATCCCGCGCCATGAAAATTAGTGACTTCCGGCAACAGTCTCGAGTTGAGAAAGAGGGCGCTGTGACGAGTACGGAGGAAGGAGTCCTCTTCACAATACCGCCATACTGTTGTATGAGAAGGACTTAGGATTCAGCTGATTTTGCGGATTAATACGTTTATTTTTCGCATCATGCCAGCCAAACGGCTGCAGAAAAATCTTGCTGTAACGAGGGAGAGGCGTGTGCGCCTTTTTGGGGTTTCAAAAAGTTACCATTCACCAGTGGAGATTGGCCAAAACAAGCCCTACTACTGTGGGACCATGGGACTTACTCGGAAGTGAGTAAACATCGTGTTTTGTATTATGTCAAATACTAGGATCATTTTAATATTTAGGTGGCTTGCATTTTGTGGCTGACATCCTCTTTGTCCCTTCGGCCGACGACCGGCGGCTTGTCGCACATCCCCCCGCCGGGAGAGCACTATACTCGGCTTATTCCCCTCTTCATAAGCCCGGTGTTCTGTCAAATTTTCCAACTGATCAGAAATTGCAACTTTGTGTTAAAAATAGCCGCGAACACAGCGATTACAAAGTAAACATTATAAACTTTCTTTCAATAAAGGACTACTTATGTTTGATCATGGATGGGCATGTACCGTAAAAAGCTCTCCTCATACACATTAGCTGCACATGTTGGCTGCACAACAACTGCAGCCGCCCTCCTCCACTGAGTGTCTCGCTGTTTACGACTTCGCCGAGTAGAAAAAGCATTATTTTGCCATATTTGTGTTGACCATTTGGCAGCTACATGCTCCTCCGACGTCGGCCGGTTTGTTCTGCGGTCATTGTCTAGCTGCTTCCCCGGCGAGCTCTCCTGTCCATAGGAACAGGGGAACGAGCTGTAAATTGCTCTCCGCCGGGCGGTTTGCCGATCGGCAAACACAATCGACAACCCAGTCGTCATGTGAAATGATCCGGGCTAGTTATGTGTGATTTTCCACTTCGAAGAGTTTGAAACGTCACTCGGTTCGGGTTAGCATTTCGGCTAGCTGTCACGCCTCTTGGTTTGTTTACATTCTCCGAAGTCGGGGAAGGGAAATGACATAAGCACGATTTAGGTGGCATAAAATAACGTTTGGGAGGTGCGACATTAAAGGTGAAGTCGACAGTTTTGACCATTATGGAGTAATTTTGCCATGTCGTCTTGAATAAATGCATTTTCATTATTTCATATTCCATTTAGCACAAGACTGTTATTTGCCCTGACCATGCCATTTATTTGGCTATTGGGGAAAAATACTTGGATAAAAAGAATATCCTATAAAAATATTGGAGTAGAGAGACTGAAACAATGACATTTTGCGGCTCTCTTCTTCACGGTTTCCGCGTTCTGAAAAATTCCCCCTCAACGGGCTAACTGGTCCTTCTTAAGCCATTTATTTAGCTATTGAGGAAAAAACTTGGAGAAAAATAATATCCTGTAACAATAGTGGAGTAGAGAGACTGAAACAAAGATATTTTGTGGCTCTCTTCGTCGCGTTTTCCTCGTTGAAAATAATTCCCCCTCAATGGGCAGCATACTAAATCAGAAGAAATCGTGACTCCGCTGACGTCATCCACCTGTTGGGGACGCTAGAGGCCTATAATGGTAGGCGTGGCTAACCCGCAGATTAACACTAGAAGTACCATGGGTGTCCCATTTTGGGACATCCTGGGATCATCCCCAAGACTGTCCCACTTTGGGACAGAGTGTAGCCTTCGTTTTGTAAATGGGGCCATTACTGATGCACCGAGAAAGGACATGTCGGCCGCATCCCATTTCTGTTTTTCTTCCCGCAACCCTTGGCCCTTCAAACGAAGCAATAAGGGGTAGGGCTTGAAACGTCAGCCCTACGAATTGGGACACCTCTTTACACTCACGTACGTCATAAGTCCGTTCGGCCAGTTGTTACGTAACCAAAAGCAACGATAAAAAGTGCACTTGTGCGTTTAGCAAAACTGACAAACAAAACAAACATTACAAATGAAGAAACACAATGAACAATGAACTAACATTACAATTAGAGGTGTCCTTTTTTATTTATTACACCCCTAATTAGTGCACTTTTTATCGTGATTCATCTTTTTTAACTCTTATTTTTCTGACTGAAGAAAACACAATGAGAGTTGATACTACCGGTCATCAGCTGTGAGAATATTATTTGGATGTATCAAGCTTGTTTCATTTAAGCAAAGCAAACAAAACAAACACTTGTAACTAAAAGTGTGACAATATCTCGATACAGCGATATATCGCGATATTTTGCAACCCGATCAGTTATCGATATGCTCCCGTCAAGTATCTATACTTTTATTTGACATATTGGCCATACAATTGAGTATGGATGGTGTAAACTGCTCAATGTTTGTTGACTAATTCCTTGGCGTTCAAGAGTGGCAGTGAAGGTAAAGTGCGGACAAGTCGTCTAGAGAAGAAGAGAGGAAGCTCCAAGTGGGTTGAAAAAAATAAAAAAGCTTCATGAGAACTGTAGAGGAAAAAGTGAGAAAAATACTGCTACAAATCACGCATGTGGACACACTTTAGATTTTACACCAACAACAAAGGAAATAAGGTGAACAAGGACTTTGCTGTATGCAAGAATTGTTTAACAAAAATAAGGTTCACTGGCAGCTGGTGACGAATTGGACCCTGGATTTCTTTACTGCTTCCCTTTCATCACTTGAGGTAAAAAAAAGTTTTGCAGTGTAATTGATTTTTTAATTTATATGTATTATTTTGATGACATTTGGTGTTGAATAATATAAAATAAACCAGGACCCTGAAGTGGATGAAAATGAATATCGAACAAGCCTACATGAATTTAATTTAGTGATTTATTTCATACAATTTGAGAACCACTTTCCATCTAGTTTGCTACACAAACTGTTATTAATGCCATTTTGATACAATGAGCAATAAAAATGGTTTGAACAGCTTCCAAGATATATAAGGTGATGTGCATGATAATTAATGTAGCCTACATATTAAAAATAGGTAATTATTGCATTTTTAATTTCTATACATTCAATTCATATCTTTTTTAATTCACTCAATACTTCCAACACAAAAATAAAATCAGGATTTCAACTCAAAAGCTATTAAGAAGCTAATATTTTTTTATTTTGTCGTTTTTAAGGTGAGGAAGAATGTGACTAACTGAGTCCGACATCTCAAATGCTGAAGCAGATGGTGGAAGTGCTCAAACCAATGATTTTGGCAACAAGGGTCATATACGAAGAAAAGACCCACCAATTTTATCATTGCCCCACTCCAAGCTCAACTGATGACTGACACCTACAGCACTGTTAATTTTTTTTTTTTAAAGATTTAAAACTTTTTAAAAAATTAAGGGTGCCATGATCATCATGATCTCTCCAAGAGATAACGGTGGTTGTGGTTTGTTTCCTTTATATGTGCAGGTACACAATTTGCAGTAGAGTTATATTTTACAGCAATGTTGCACAGAAGAGGTGTCACTGTTTAATAAATGGCTTAAACAGTCTTTCTATTTTGAAATTTTTTTTTCTCGTTTCAAAAGTTGTATCGTAGAATATCATGTATCAAATTTCTGACCAATGTATTGATAATCGACGTATCGTGATATCGTAAGATAATCGTTATCGTGAGCATTGTATCGCATATCGTATCGTGAGGAGCCCTGAGGTTCCCACTCCTACTTGTAACTAACGGAAGGGCCCTCAACACATGCACATAGATGTGGAGCACTAGATCAGTTTAATTTAATTTGGTTTCAAATTAAATGTAATATTTACACCATTGTATGAAACCTGAATGATAGTTTGTTTCTGAAACAAGAGTGGTATTTACTAATCTTGCATATTTTTTCCCCAGCAATTTCATGTGAGGTGCTTTCTTTTTACCACTGTTGCTTGGTGTGTTTAGTTGTAGTATTTCTAAATATCTATGTATATCAATTTATATCCACAGCAAATTGTTAATTGATCTTTTCAAAACTGTTTTTTTTTTTTTTTTGACATGTAGAGGGTATTCAAACAAATACATCCGAATAAATTAGAATGATTAAAATACTATTATTAAAATATCCTCAGAAGTTTAGCAGTTTAGTGTCAAGTAAGAAGTAACAGTGTCTGAAAGTAGCCCCCCAGTTCAGAACCACTGATCTAAACAAAACAAGTTGGAAGCGCACGGTAGTACTTTGGGTGTCAAATTCACCTCTTGTAGATGTTTCGCCGATTTAGAACATTTTGGCAGAACACCGGACCTTAAAAGGTTTAATAAGTCCTAATACATTGTAATAGTGGGGCGGTCGTGCAGAATTACTCGGCTAATTTCAGAAACAGGCATATTAATAAAGAAACCATAGGGTGTTCAAGTTATATGTTTAGCCTGCCAACCATTAATGCACGCCTTTCTCATTCCCATGGCGTGTAAATATAATTCACAAGGAAAGTTGACACAAATTACGTAAAATATCAATATAGTATTTACTTTGTGAGAAGAAAAAAAAGGATTGAGCGTACCTGCAGAGTCGATGCTACCAGCGGGCAATTCATTTATGATAACAAAGCGAACCTGTCCAGTTGGCTCGCTCCACTCCACGGTGTCGGTATTGCACGACATTGGAACCACGCACTCTGTGGAAAAACAGATGTATATTTTGTGGCTTTTGCGATGAAAGATGCCTTCTAAATACTAAGCTACTCTACCTTTAATCTTAGCTAGCATTGCTAGCGACGTTGTCGTAGAATAACAAAATGATCTCAAACCGACACCAGACACATGGCCATACTATTCCGTGCGTGCTGACCTGAGCTAATAGCAATTAGACATATAATAAATACGTTAGGTTTACACTTCTACAGTTTACATTCTCAGCTCGGACGAGGATAAGGTAATGACAACCACAACACAACAGACATAGCTGAACTCGTAGCCGGAAGATGACGTCTTCTTCTTCAAGTTATTTCTGGTAGGCTGTGCGCATGTATCATGTTATGCTGCCTACCTCCGGTTATTGGGTTGTGTTGCATTCTTCCTTACATGTTGATGGAGAGGAAAAACTACAATATACAGTGGGGAGAACAAGTATTTGATACACTGCCAATGGACCATTGGCAGTGTATCAAATACTTGTTCTCCCCACTGTATCTGTCTACCAACTTCGACTTCAGGCTAGATGAAAAGAGTGTCTTTATTGAGAATTGATTCAAGACTCAAAAGGTCTCAAAAGTTCAAACAGGGATTTTCTCTCAACAGAAAACAGTAAACAATGAATCATGAAGCACAGTTACACAGCCACACCATCATAAACAGTCATCCATCAAGCCACCTTAACACGAGAGCATTAACTGTTTAAAAAATATATATATATGTATATATATGGCGGAAAACACTTAGGTGACTTGAAGTACTGCTCTGAGAGCCCCAGTTAGGTCAAATTTCAAAATTGTCCTATATACATGTGTGATACATCATTGGAAAGCTTAAAATCTCAATTTTCTGGGGAACGAAAATTTTTTTAACAAGAGGGCATTTAAAAAAAAAGAGAGAAAAAATAAATGAACAGCAAAACCCTAACTGGAGGTGAGAGCACGCGAGAGCATAATTAAAGACGCCACGATTTTAATGATATATTATCGCGTACTTATCTCTTTTCGATCCAAAAACTCCCATGGAGCATGTATCACCGAGTGTCATGAAACAGCTGTGTATGGCCACAGACGTTTTTTTGGGATATTTTATGGGTAAAACATGGTAATATAACAAGGGAAGCAATGCAGAAATCACAGACATCAAGAAGAGGTCGAGATGTTCTTTTTCATATATTTACACTCTTAAACATTTTTTCCCCCAATTTTTCTTTGCTTGGATCGATTATTTATCAACTAACATATCGGGGAAGATGCAACAGAAACAAAAAAAAAATAAAATTAAGCCATCGTTATGAGGTAGATATCCGTGACTTATTTACAGACACCACAGATACTGAGCAACCGCTTTTGTTTCAAGCCAGCCATAAAAAGAAGGTAATTATATTTTTCAAAATTTCTTTCATTTTATGCTTAAAATTATGAATTGATGTCTAATATTTAATTTAAAAAAGAAAAAAGGACTTAAAAAATTATTCACCGGCCTATTTTTAACTTTTAAACAAATTACGTCACAATAACACCTTATAACTATCACTTAATTGTATTTTTTTTTTGTCACTGTGCATTTTCCCCAATATTTTAGATGAATAATCGATCCAAACAAACAAAAATTGAAAAAAATGTTTGAAAGGGTACATCTTTGAAAAAGAAAATCTCAACCACTCCTTGATGTCTGCAATTTCTGCATTGTGACCCTCATTATATTACTGTGTTTCACCCATACAACCCCCCAAAAGTCCGGCTGTGGTCATTCACAGCTGTGTCTTGACACTCGGTGAGACATGCTACGCAGAGATTTTGGATCAAAACAAGCTAAATGCGCGATAATATCTCGTTAAAAATCATGTTGTCTTTAATTATGCTCTCTCGTGCTCACACCTCGAGTTAGGGTTCAGGGGTTTAAATAAAAAAAAAAAAAAAAAATTAAATGCCCTCCAGTTCAAAATTTCTGTTCCCCTGGAAAATTGAGATTTTAAGCTTTCCAATGATGTATCACACATGCATAAAGGACAATTTTGAAATTTGGCCAAATTGGGGGTGTCAGAGAGGAACTTTGAGTCACCTGAATATTTTCCGCCATATATTATATATATTAAATCTGCAGGTGTTACTGTGTGAGCTGCCTTGTTTTTAAAAAATGTGTAAACAGTTGCAAAATTCAACTTTATGTAAAAATACAAAGCAAATAGCATTTTACTATCAGAGGAAGGTGTGAAAGACCAGCGTTTTCAGGCTGGAGCGTCTCGGGCTGTTCCTGGTTGTCGTCTTGGAACGTCTCCCAATACTAAAGAAGGGGAAGCAACGAGTAGAGCGTTTGTTCTTGTGAAAGTTTAAGAATGAAGCAGTGGAACGTTGGACGAGCTCCACGCTGACGGCGTACTGTGCTGGCGCCCAGCGGCATACACGCACCACGGTGACAGAGGTCACAAAGCCGCACTTGCGTGGTGACACGCCACAAAATATGCATTCCCCCGGCTGAGCAGGCGTGCCCCTTTCCCACACCATGCCGGCTTCCTCCGTCACGCTCATGCCGCTGAGGTTACACAGGGCCCGGAGGCAAACCTCTTCTAAGGCCTCGTTGCAGGGGAATCGCAGCAGGACGGCCACTAGACGAGGTATTGCCCCTCTGCGCAGTAAGAGCTGCTGATGCTTACCTGAAGAAAACAGTAGGACACTAATGCAAGGAGAACAGTAAACACTTAAACAATGAGGACGCTTATGCAGGAGCAGCTGTCAGCAACGGCTCAGAAAGAGTCACGCGCATCAGATACCACACCGCTAGATAAAGTCTTTTTTTTTAAATATACTTAATGCTTGCAATTTTGTGTGTTCGAGCATTTTCACAACATATCAAAAAGGTTTAAACATACATGATGAGTTTCGGGGTTATTGATTCATTTTTTAAATATGGAGTCTCCATCTTAAATTTTGAATGTGTCCCCGTTCACTGAATTCTCGTCTGTAGGTGCTTTGAACCAATTTGATGCCTTTTAGTTTTGATACTTACAACTGTCATAAGACACACGAGCAATTGCCTGGACTGCAAGCCTCAGCAGGTTCTGGTCTGCACAAGTCAGCACAGACAGCAGTGCGGTAACCAGGCCAGCATCTCCGAAACCTTTACGGATGACCGCTAGAGAGAAATAAAGCATTACATGACATTAATAAAATACGATTTGTTCGCTTTTTTTGCTTACCTACATTTTGGATTACAATTCCAATACATAAGTCATTGGGGTACTCGTCATGAACTGTGACTTACATTCTTTGGCGAGCTCAGCCACCAGTTGGGCAGTCAGCAGTGCCAGAGGGCCTCTGTCTCTCAGTAACAGTGCCAGAATTGGAAGGATCCCACTGATCACCACTTGCTCGGCGGCCCCTTTGTCTGGGCAGATGTGGAACAACTTCTCAACACAATGGAGGCATGTTCAAACCCTGTTTTTCCCTCTTTATCACTAAAGCCCCAAGAGTCTAAAGAATTTAATCATTAGTATCAAGACTCACTCTTCTCCTGAATGGCCACAAGAACGGTGCGCAAGTGCGGCTTCAACTCATCTTCGATCCGCTCAAGACCCAGCACCCTAATGGCACCTAATGCATTGTTTAGGTTCTCTGTGAAGGGAAGCAGGAAGAACCCAGACGTAAGCATACGATAGTAGATAATAGTGTTACACACTCAAGAGCAGCCTCAGGACAAAATTTTGAAGGTATTGGCCATGTCTTAGCCTGACCAGACAATGGATTTTATGTCTTTAAGAGTAGCAAACACCATTTTTGACCGCCATAGGTACAGCATATACTAACATTAAAAGGTGAATGCTTGTATAATACTAATTTATTGCCATGCACTCAGTCATGACTCCTGAAAGTCTTGTTGAGTTCTGGTTTTGGGTGAGTCTTGAACTTGGATAACGTGGTCTTGATCGAATATATGAGCAGGGATGAGCATTGATGAAAATGGAAAAGCTATAGTCAAGAAGAAAGTCTTGATCTTGGTTTATGCAATCGCTTAACCATTTACCTTGAGACGTTTCCTTAAAACAACTTGCATGGAATACAATGACTCCAGAGGAATCAATCAGCATTGGAGGTACCACTAGCTCTGCTCAATTTTTTGCATTGGTCCGCATCCAAGACATCCTTTGCAAAATAAAAAAGGATCACTGACCACACTCACCATTTGACGTGTAGGGTTGCAGATGACTACTCTTGTGTTTTTCCCTGTTGGAACACGAGTATGTGAATGTGAGCGGTACGTTGGAATGTCCCATCCTTGTCCTTTCTCCAACACTAGCCCTTATTCCTTTCGCTTTCTCTTGACATTCCAGTCCTCGTCTGAGCTGCAAATGCGTCAGGTGTTTCTGCCGGCACTGTCAGTCCTGTCAGCATTAACACAAATCCCCACCCACTCCCAAATCTCCTCCCTCACCATCTGTGCTTGATGTGCATGCATGGTTCAGGTATTAGTGAGCCAGCCTAAAACCTTCCACAGCGCTTCAGAGCCTACGAGGGAACGTGAAAGCAGGCATGTGACACGCAAAAAATAAACAAAGGTATTAAAAGTAGAGCTTTATGATTTGCTCTTGAGGTTCATGTGTAATACAGAGAGAGACCTGGAACTGAACACAAACAGCAAAATACCAATCACATTAGGCCCTTTCACAGACTTTGGCAATATTGGTATTACACCAGTATCTGGTTGAATAGCTGCAATGGTTTTCAATGTAAGAAGTGAATCCTGGGTGTCAAACCTTAAGCCTCGGTCCTATGTTCCAAGACTACCTTAAAAGCTGACCTATTCCCGAGCAGACATCAACACCTTATTTCATATCCCTACTTTAAAAACCGCTGCACCAGTAGTTTGAGCAGGTTCGATACCTGTTCAGTGCTTAATTCTTCAACCACTTCCTAAGCCCCTGATAAAAAAAAAAATATATATAATAATAATAAATGGATGGGTTGTGTAAGGACTCCAAACTAGACAAAAGTTGCATAAAAAAGATCAGAGTTAAAGTGTTACTGTTAGACATCAACAGAAATTTGCATTTTGCTACAAACTTCATGATAGCACCCGTGTCTTGACTCGTTTTAGTCCTTCCTGAGCACAATCTGGTAAAACAAACATGGTGTCATTTCAAGTCGGTCTGGATCCAAGCCCAGTTGAAACAGCCTCATATCCCACAGATACCAAAGTTAACACGTTGCCTTGCAGGTCATCTGTCTTGCAGGGCTCCACTTCCACTGTATTTTCCTGAAGTAACTTTTTCTTCGCTCTGCTTCGCCCTTTGTTTTTTGAGATGGCCTTTCCTTGCTCTTTGATGCCGAGGGAAGTCTTGTGACACCGGCGTTGTCGCCTGCGGATGCGGCGTGTCGGCACAATGGATTCAAGAGGCTCCGTTGTGGCGGAGCCCGATAGGATGCGGATCTGCTGCTCGATTACCGCAACGATCATGTCCAGAGCCACGTCCAGCATTCCCAGTCCAAGGCCGTGTGTTGCGCTGTCAAAGGCCCCACTGTTGGTTGGGTCCTTGAAACTTTTCCGCATGTCCTCAAGGTGATTTCTGCACATAGACATAAGCTGTATTACATTTCTGTTTCTTTGAATATTATTATTTCCTGCACTCACGTACATACTTTGTCTCAATGATTTTGGACCAGTGTTGGACTGTGTTTGTGCTTGGGATAAGCTGTTTTGCCATGTTGCCATAGTCAATGTAGTCATGAGAGAACTCCTTCATGTCGTCGCACAATGCTCTCGTGTCACCTGACAACACATGCACATTCAAACACAGCTAAGTAACACATAATGTGAGTTTCTCTGTGATAGACCGTTTTATGAATATATACCTATACAGAGGTAGTCAAGCTGGGCTGTTCATGTACTTGAAAAGCTAGACACACTAGCACTGTTTGGTCTTTCTTATATGGAGCGGAGTTCTTTTTCTCAGATAATCAGCTTCGTTTTTTTAAATGTGAACGCGCATCTGAACTCTAGTTCGGACCAAACAAACGAACTCTGGTCCGCTCAAAAATCGTGGGTCTCGGTGTGCTTATGGTACATTATGTGCAGCTGCTGTCAGGCTCCCTCCCCTCGAAGGAGGGAAGTACAGTATTTCCTCTTCTAAATTGTCCAATCAATGAGTGTGCCTTTCCTCCAAGTGATGTTACTCTGAAAAGTACGGTTGGCGCAGTGTGAATACTCAACCTTTTTAACAAAGCATTTGCAAGTGTTGTTGCGAGGTAGCTCTCCAACTGGCCCCGGGTCCTTCTGGTCTAATGTGAAAGTATAGTCACTTTCTTAAAATAAATAAAATTCTGATTCTCAACAAATTCCAATGGAGATTGTAGCGACCGCACCATTTCGCCTTTGCTCCTCTCACTTACAGTAACCTCCAGTGACCATGGAGAAGAACGAGTAAGCAGATACTGTCTTACTTTAAAAAAAGAAAAACTTACGGAAATCACCTAACAATTTTCAAACCAGACTCAACCAGAGGATTTAGATTGTGAGGCCTTTACTCATCTTTCTTCACCTTCGGTCAGTTTGGAGAAAGATGAGGAAACAGAAGTAGTGGTACTGGGCGTGAGGCCGAGGACACTCAGGGACTCCAACAGTGTCTTCTTGCTTGCCGGTCCTCGGCTCACGCGAGTGTAGGCGGCCAATGAACGCAGGGACATTTTCTCTGGAGCCTGCAGGCGGCGCTTAATCTCGTCATAGGAGATGAGATGTTTCCCTGTAAATGGGAGTCAGTGACAAGGTTGTCATTATAATTCAATAGCAAATGCTGATTTCTGTTTAAAGGGCTACTTACGAGCCTTGGAACCTTTCATGTTGGGATCCAGGAGTGATGACACCTCTGCAAAGGGCATTTGTGTGGCGAATTCTTCAGTGTTGCTGGAGTTCTGTGGCAATACCTGACTCTGAATGGCTTCCTCAGTCTGTACTTGGGTAGAAACCTCCATTTGAGGTTGAAGATGAGGCTGGATGGCATGCATTTCCACCTGGGTGCTCTCCAGTGTAACTTGGTCTTGAGGTGGAGGCAGGAGAAGTGTGTTTTCGGCTAAGCCCTGCAGACCCATTCCCGCTGTGGTCACAGTTTGGTCTGAGGACACCTGAAATATTCCCATGACAGGCTTCACCATGGTGAAAAGCATGTTGCCTTGCGCGTCCAGGCCCACGACCCTTGTAGACTGTTCCATTTTGGTTCTGAATCAGTAGACCATGTGGTAACTACCGTAGCTTGTGGTGAAACTCTGTGCTTCGTTTTTACACTGTCAGGAGGTTCATTATCACTTTGGGTAAAAGCAGATCCTTCCTACAAGGCAAAAAAGCACATTGAGTGTGGTATAAAAGAACAAAAAGATGATTCTTACTCAATAGCGTACCGTACGAATGCTATTTTTAGACTGTGACGTCGCCATCGTAATGCGGAAGTGGGTCATTATAGATTCACCCTTGCATACAATTCATGTTATTTCTACTATTTTCACCGATAATCTTTCAAAAAAGAACACGACGATAGAACACTGCTGCTATGGAACTTGTAGAAATGACTCTAGACATTACGACATATGAAAGATGTTTTCTTTATACGTTTCCTGAAACCAAAAACTCGGAGGAAAAAAATGTGAAGAATGGATCAAGTTGCGCGGACATCCAAAAAACCAGTTTAACGCCAGCAATGTGAAGCCTTTCGCATTTCATATGCAGTAAACATTTTGTTGGGGGCAGTGGTCCTACATAAGAAGAGGTAAGCCATTTTGATATTTTTACTTATTTTTTTATCGTGGCGTTTTGCTGTGCTGCTTATCTGACAATGAATGACCTGAAAAAAATTAAAATGTAATCTGACTGCCAATGTTACATTTTCTGTTGTAAACAAAACAACTTTAGGGGAAATTGTAAATAAATTATAGCATTAAGATTTGTTATGAGTGAAAGAATCAAAAGTGTTCGTTGGCTGTTATTGAGTCGCATTTGCGATCACTACACAAAAATAGCAATGTAAATTGCCCCCAAGGACGGTCAGAGACGTAAGACAACCAGAGGATACAAGAAACACAGGGCATATGGTGGTAAAGGATAGATTGTTGAAAAAGGAGAGCGTCATTGTCAGTGGCGTAAGGCAATGCGCACAAGAAAAAGGTGTCGATAAAACGCTAACTCTGGATCAGGTCGGCTCGTCTTTTTCAGCCCTCGACACTCAAGCCATGTCTTTAACTGAACATTTGTATGTTCTTCCACATCTTTAGCAGGGAATTTGGCACCAGTGACATCATTTTCGGACAGAATTGGTAGGTTTAGCTCAGTAAACTTCTCGTTTGTACACTATTTCCATTCATTTAGGGACAAATGGGAGGTTGACCCGCCTAGCCACAATTGCTAACGTCATGAATATTAATAAGTAAAAGTGACGTGTTGCGCATGGTACGCCATTGCAAATACACATTTTATTTTACAAATTTAACAAGAGAAAACAATAATCCATCAACTTCCAATACGTCCATATCTACTTTGATAGCAGCAAAATATATCCATTGACAGAACCTAATATCCTGTCTGACCTTTGTAAATCAAGATGCCTAACATGTTGGTGAGCAAATAATTAAAAGTGAAAGTGTAATTATGCAGTCAAAATTTCAAATATTTCAAAATTACTCTTTATGTACATAGTTTCTGAAGAAAGTTCTGATGAAGTGTCAACCCTGGCTCACGCTAGTAGAATTAGATACTTTGACACATAAAATGTTTGCTTTCATTTCATTTTGCGATCGTTCAAAATGGCTGCCACCGCCGAGTTGTTTTGTTTGCTACAGCAGTATCGACTCTCCGGATAAATGTGTGTTGGCTCCAAACGTGGCCAGAAAGGCCGAATAAGCAACATCCGTCTCCCAAAAGCAACCGGTGAGTGAAGGTGGTCCCACTCACCGGCTTTCTCGCCTAAACAGCTACTGATCCTAGAACGGTCCTCGTTGAGTCAAGCGACATTTTCTCTTCCTCCTTGATACCGCCTCGGCGGGTTGCAAATCAGCTCTACTAGTACCGTTGCCGGTTGCGCTTAATCCAGGCGCTCATTGGTTGAATAGCACGTCAGTCATTTTGAAAGTGATCGGCCATTGGCTAAGACAAAATAACAACGAAGGACGGGAGACTTCCGGCTTCTGCTACGTATTTATCTGCAAAGAAACAAGACCGAATTAAATAATATAAATAAAATCAAACAAAAATAAAACAGCGAATAACTGAAAGGCAATCCAGTGATTAAAAAATACTAATGCACTAGAAAATTAAATAAACAGTGTTAATGTGTCTCAGAAAAACGATTAAATTTAATTAAATAAGGTCACATTATGTTTAGATTAGTAGGCCTACCGGAATGAAATATTAGCCCACATTTTTCCTTTCATGTCATTGAGCTGTATTTTAAGCAGGCACGTGAAGGGGTGGGGGTAGGGGGGCGAAGGGTGCTTGAGAACCTGCCGCTTCACCCCTACATGCCCCTTTTGACTGTTTTTTTTTTGTGTGTGTGTGTGTGTGTGTGTGTATGTGTATGCTGGCCGACTGTGCAGGCATGCCACTGAGTACTTTACTTGAACACCGACAACACCTTAAAATAAAAATGACAAAAAAAGGCATCTGTGTGCCGTTAAGCTGCCGCATAACCCCCCCCCCCCATAGTTTTCTACTTTAATAATTAATTACCCCCCACCCCATTGCTATTTCGATCCATGTGTCTACTCTCTACAGGCAACCATACTTGTCCATTCCCTTCACAACATTATCTAGAAAGGTACACATCTTTAAGTTCTCTAATAATGAAATAATAGTTTTGAAAAAACAGCGTTGATGATGGCTCAGTGAACATCTAATTTGGTTTGTTCTCAGATGACCATGCCGAGTAAGGGAGTTTTGATAACGAGGTTGAAGAAAGAAAAGAGGCAAAGACTGAGTCACAGCCAGAAAGTGTTGATGACAGTGTTGATTTCTATTCACTATTCCCCCCTCCCGATTAAAGTCTGTCACAGTCACAGGCAATTATACTGTAAAGCTGGTTAAAGTGGAAGTTATGTTGTTGTAAGGTGTATGTAATTCTTGTTCATGTGCCCCTTATCATTGGTACCTGTCCCTCCATCGCTCTCTGCACGACCCTGACTTTAAAGCTAAATCATGCGCATTAAATAAAGTGGCACATTAAGTGTTTGAAATTTTATTTTTTTGTAAGTTGGTAACCATAAAAAAAACAAAAAAAACAAAGTAAAGCACAGAAAATTGAAATGATTGAAACCACAGCAGCGCCAACAACAGCAAGGCAACTGTTAAAGAATTAAAACAAATTTAATAAATAAATGAAAAACAAAAAACGAGGCAGCATGGTGAGCTATTGGCTAGCACATATGCCTCACAGTCCTGTACTCCAATTTCACAAAAATATGCATGTTTAGGTTGATTGAAGGGCTTTTTCTATGTGCCCTATGATCGACAAATTAACTTATCTGGACAAGCTTTTTATGGTGGTAGGAACTCATTGGAATAATGTTGTGAAAAGCCCTGCAGTTGTAACAAAAAGAAGCGCATAACAATTTTTTTTTTACATAGTGACGACAACCAGACACAAATTGGACTCATAACAATCTTTGGCGTTTGCAGTGTGATGAAGTCATCAGTCGGTCATCATCCGAAATTCTTGGTGGTGTCTCGTCTTTTTTCAAGTCAGGCGCTCAGTGTCGCCGTTGTCGCTGCTGGACCCCCATTGTGCCAGGGGCGGTGATGTAGACTGGCGGTTGGGGCTGTCGCAGGAAGGGAATACGCTTCAGGTTGTGTGCCTGGGCAGTGTGGGTATCTGCGATTGGGCCTGGAGAGAAATAACAATAAAAAAAACTTATAGTGCAAGACAAGGTATGCAAGTGTATCCTAGCGGAAAGAATCTTGTTTAACAGTATGGAAAAAAAAAAAATCTTTTTTATGAAGTGTTATAGTGGAGACCAGTGTTGTTAATCTTACTTTAAAAGAAGTAATTAGCTAAGGTACAGTTACAAATTAGTTTTCCCAAAAAGTAATTGAGTGAGTAACTCAGTTACCTAAATTTAAGAGTACTTACTCAGCAAAATAACTGACGTTACTTTTTAATGTTCTACATGTTATTACATGATCCATTCTATAACATCTTTCACATCAAATAAGTTTATATTAGCTGACTGAGTTGAACTGTCTTTTTAATTCCCTCCCCCCACCAAACATAGGTCAAACTTTTTACATTTTTTAAAGATTCACCTATATAAGAGTGTAATTCTATGCTTTTAACTTTCAAATGCTGTGAGAAAAAAATGCCCTGTTTTCCCTGTTGTACATACCCCCAATATATATATATATATATATACACATATATATATTTTTTTGTTGTTGTTGTTGTTTTTCAATATGCAGGTGAGGCTCTGAATCTTGTCCCTCTCTCATCTTTGCACTAGTTGTTTTAATAAAATAAATAAATAAATAAATAAATAAATAAAATTTAGGGCTGTCAAACGATTTAAAATTTTAATCGAGTTAATTACAGCTTAAAAATTAATTAATCGTAATTAATCGCAATTCAAACCATCTATAAAATATGCCATATTTTTCTGTAAATTGTAAATTGTATTGTTGGAATGAAAAGATAAGACACAAGACGGATATATACATTCAACATACGTACTGTACTTGTATTAACATAAGTACTGTATTTGTTTATTATAACAATAAATCAACAAGATGGCATAACATTATTAACATTCTCTAAAAGCGATCCATGGATAGAAAAAAAAAAAAAAAAAAGTTCTTAAAAGATAAATGTTAGTACAAGTTATAGAAATTTTATATTAAAACCCCTCTTAATGTTTTCGTTTTATTAACATTTTTAAAATTTTCAATCAAAAAATAAACTAGTAGCTCGCCATTGTTGATGTCAATAATTACACCTTGCTCACTCCCCAAACCCATAAAATTATTTGGACCCAAGCGCCAGCAGAGGGCGCCAAACAACAAAAAACAAGTAACAAGCGGACATTACACTGCTGTCATTTTAATCTGTTTGAGCGGGGCATGCGCGTTAATTGCGTCAAATATTTTAATGTTCATTCATTCATTCATTCATTTTCCATGCCGCTTATTCCTCACGAGGGTCGCGGAGGTGCTGGAGCCTATCCCAGCTAACTTCGGGCAGTAGGCAGGGGACACCCTGAATTGGTTGCCAGCCAATCGCAGGGCACAAGGAGACACACAACCATTCACGCACACACTCACACCTATGGACAACTTAGAGTGTTCAATCAGCCTACCATGCATGTTTTTGGGATGTGGGAGGAAACCGGAGTTCCTGGAGGAAACCCACGCAGGCACGGGGAGAACATGCAAACTCCACACAGGAAGGCCGAAGCCCGGGATTGAACCCTTGATCTCAGAACTGTGAGGCAGACGTGCTAACCACTCAGCCACCGTGCCGCCATATTTTAATGTGATTAATTAAAAAAATTAATTACTGCCCGTTAATGCGATAATTTTGACAGCCTGAATAAAATCACAATATGGATTTATGGATACGTCATTCAAGAAAACTTTTGGACAAGTGACTATTTTTTTGGAATAAAAAACAAAAAAAATTATTATTATTGTATTATAGCATCTACAAGGGCAACGCCTAATTGGTGATGAAAATGCATACTCAACAGGAAAACAGTCCACTATTTTCAATTAACTGTACCCACCTGAACACCACGAACTGTATGTAAAAAAAAAAAAAAAGTTGCCTGAGAGTTTTAGATGACGCTCGCCACCCTAAATGCTAATGCTAGTGAGAACGCGAATGCTATGCTAATTCTCCAAGCACCCTAGCATTGCGTTTGCAACGGTGTCACAACCCCCTTTCTTCCTCCCCCCTCCCGCTCTGCTCTCTCCGTGTCTCTCAGACATCTGGCTCCTCATTCAACCAAATTGTAGTAAGATAGTATTGCGCACCTTCACATTCTCAGTAACGGTGTTGCACATATGGGAAAAGTAATTAATTAGATAACTTGCTACTGACAAAAATATTGCCGTTAGTAACGCAGTTATACTCTAAGGCCATTATTAACAACACTGGTGGAGACAAACATCAATATAAGCCAATATTTGCAGAAAGTAGGCAAAATAGCCACCGTAAGACATTTGTATATGCCAGCACTATTTCAGCCAATCAAATGATTAATTCCAATGCAAATAATATGTATTTCCGATTATCCTGCCGACTCGTCACGCATTGGCTACTCGTATGCATATCCAATTGGAGAAACAAGCTACAGTTGCCTGAGTCCCACACGGGAAATGGAGAAAGACAGAGACAGATTTCTCAGGTACAGAAATATAGAGTGTGTGGTGTGCCTATTTAATTAGAGCTACTTTCTACCTATTTCAAGTGTATCAGCATTTGCGTGCTGTAGGCGTGTAATGTGACTTAGTCCTTGTCCAAGCTGGCAGCCAAATTAGATTTTTAGCCCATCCAGATTAAACCCGGTTGGCTTTTTTTTGTCATCTGAACAGTTACAAACACAGAAATCTGATTTTTGAGAGACAGATTGAAACCACAGTTTCATATTAGATGGATGAAGATGCTTCTCAGTTTGATTAGCCTGCCTAGATGGGTTTTGACTACCCGTGACGTCACTCTATGCTGCCTGATGCCTTCGTTGCCACAGCAACCTGTCAGGTTCGTCAGTCATGTGGCCCAGTCTGAACAGCCAAAGATCTCATTTGGACACTTGCAAAAATAGTGTGAACAGTTAAGCCCTAAAAATAATATCTGAGGAGGAATCCCATTGGAATCAAATATGCCTACTGTCTGAACACAGCTTGACTGTATTTGTCCCCTTTCAAACCTAGTACCTGCACGTGTAATTTGGAGGTGTTAACGTTGCTGTTGGCATCGACTTACCTGCTTGCTGGCTGCTGATTGGTACCCTGACTTTGGCAAGAGGCGGGACTCCTCTGAATTGGGAACGGAGCGCAGGGATCTGGGACTGGCCACTGATGTGAAGGTGTGCCTCGGACGTGCTGTCCAAGGGGCGGAGCCTTGCGGCCGTGCTCATTTTGGAATGAGGTAGCTGAACGAGAGGGAAGAGTCATCTTATGTTGATTAAATGTATGTTTCTAGTGATAAGGTGACTATATGTTTAGTATGAAATCTAGGTAACTTTAAACAATAGTGCGTTTATGGTATTTTGGTTTATGTTTAAAGTCACACAGCAGCAATTGCATAGTATACATGTTCATTCTTAGAAAATTTAAACAAGTTCATTTTTTTGCCGGGCTTAATATTTAACTCATTGACTGCCATGATTGTCCTATAACTGCCAGCTCTTCAGTCAAATTGGATTGGACGTCTATCTCCATCAATGGCAGTGAAACATGATAGCTACCGGTAGGTAAGTGGAAATAATTGTATGATTTTTGTCACAAGACTGCACGTGTTTAGTATGAATGCGTAATGTGTGTACAAGTTTATGTTTATGATCATGAGGCAATATTCAGTAGATGAGTTCAGAGTAACTAAGTTTTTGCTGCTGCAAGATGGCTTATGTATAGTATGTGTAGATTTTGAATAACCACAGTGGTACCTCTACTTACAACATTAACTGGTTCTGGAAGTAGTTTTATAAACTGAAAATTCCATAAGTAGAGACACATTTTCCATGTAAATGCCCTAATCTGTTCCAAGCCTCTCAAAATTCAGACATAAATCTTTTATCAAGCATAAAAATGGATCTAATCTTGTAACAAATACATGTTACAATTATATTATTGCACAATAACAGTAAAATGAGAGTTGTGTATTACAGGTAGTCCCCGCGTTACGAACGAGTTCCGTTCCTAGGCTGGCGATGTAATCCGCATTACACCGTAAATCAGAATTAACCCTTTAAGTCCCTCTAAATACAAAATAACTCAAAAAACATGCATTATACATCATATTAATGAGATCTCGTAAAAACAAAATACTGTGAGTTACATTGTGTTAAAGGCCGTTATATTGAATGACTATTCAGCTTTAAAAAAAATAAAAACAACTGGCAAGTGAGTCGCTTTGCTGAGAGAAAAGTGCCCTGCGGAAAAAGTAGGGGGGCGAGAGAGGGGGGATATCACGGTCACTCAGGTCGCCTCTCTAAATGCGAGCCCACTGTCCAGACTAAAAAAAAAAACGGACTCGCAAGAGGAGTTGGCGCCGGGGGAGAAACAGCAGCAGCGGCAGTAGCAGCATGAGAACAAGGAAGTGGGAAGTCCAAAAAAGTCTCCCCCAAGCCGAAAAGGGCGTTTCTCGGGCGGACACATGAGAACTGGAGATGACAGCGGGTGTCTGCTTGAGCCTAGTCCGAAAAAGGCGCATTGTCGGCGGCCAGGGAAAAACCGGAGGTTGGGGCGGGCGTCATAACGCTCCCAAGCTGAAAAGGGCGCTTCTCTGGGGGACACATGAGAACCGGAGATGACAGCAGGTGGGACCTGATGCCATCAGGAACTGCAGGATGGTGGCGATGCTGCTGGGGGAGGAGGAATGGCAAGAACTAGGTACTGTTTATGCGACTAAACAAACAAACAGAAAAAAAACATGACTGGAGACAGAACGGCAGACGAGATTTGCCGTTGTAAAGTCGAAATCGCGGAAGTCGCGTACGTCGTAACCCGGGGACCACCAAAGAATAAAGTATAAAAGTTAATACGCTCAGGTAAAGCTGTCGGAACACGAGGGGCGAATGAGGAGGATGGTGGAATACACACATACAGTAGAGGTCCTTCTTAGCCAATTGGATGCCAGAAAGATGCTAGGCAATAGCCAATGGCAAAGCATAAGTGTGTTACGTTCAGTGAACTCTTAGAGCTGCGAGTAGCAGGCCAGTCTCTATTTTTCGAAACAAGAGGCAATATTTTCCCGTTGAGGCGTGTCTTAACCTGAAAATTCCTTACAGTGGGGAGAACAAGTATTTGATACACTGCCGATTTAGCTGATTTTCCCACTTGCAAAGCATGTAGAGGTCTGTAATTTGTATCATACTGTATGTACAGATGTTTGTAAGTAGAGGTACACCTGTATACGGTTACAGTGGGGCAAATAAGTATTTAGTCAACCAATTGTGCAAGTTCTCCTACTTGAAGATTAGAGAGGCCTGTAATTGTCAACATGGGTACACCTCAACCATGAGAGACAGAATGTGGAAAAAAAAAACAGAAAATCCCATTGTTTGATTTTCAAAGAATTTATTTCCAAATTAGAGTGGATAAGTATTTGGTCACCTACAAACAAGCAAGATTTCTGGCTGTCAAAGAGGTCTAACTTCTTCTAATGAGGCTCCCCTCGTTACCTGTATTAATGGCATCTGTTTTAACTCATTATCGGTATAAAAGACACCTGTCCAAAATCTCAGTCAGTCACACTCCAAGCTCCACTATGGCCAAGACCAAAGAGCTGTTGAAAGACACCAGAGACAAAATTGTGGACCTGCACCATGCCGGGAAGACTGAATCTGCAATAGGTAAAACACTTGGTGTAAAGAAATCAACTGTGGGAGCAATTATTAGAAAATGGAAGACATACAAGACCACTGATAATCTCCCTCGATCTGGGGCTCCATGCAAGGTCTCACCCCGTGGCGTCAAAATGATAACAAGAATGGTGAGCAAAAATCCCAGAACCACACGGTGGGACCTAGTGAATGACCTACAGAGAGCTGGGACCACAGGAACAAAGGCTACTATCAGTAACACAATGCGCCGCCAGGGACTCAAATCCTGCACTGCCAGACGTGTCCCCCTGCTGAAGAAAGTACACATCTAGGCCCGTTTGCGGTTCGCTAGAGAGCATTTGTATGAACCAGAAGAGGACTGAGAGAATGTGTTATGGTCAGATGAAACCAAAATAGAACTTTATGGTAGAAACACAGGTTCTCGTGTTTGGAGGAGAAAGAATGCTGAATTGCATCAGAAGAACACCATACCCACTGTGAAGCATGGGGGTGGAAACATCATGCTTTGGGGCTGTTTTTTTGCAAAGGGACCAGGACGACTGATCTGTGTAAAGGAAAGAATGAATGCGGCCATGTATCGAGAGATTTTGAGTGAAAATCTCCTTCCATCAGCAAGGGCATTGAAGATGAGATGTGGCTGGGTCTTTCAGCATGACAGTTATCCCAAACACACAGCCAGGGCAACAAAGGAGTGGCTTCGTAAGAAGCATTTCAAGGTCCTGGAGTGGCCTAGCCAGTCTCCAGATCTCAACCCCATAGAAAATCTGTGGAGGAAGTTGAAAGTCCGTGTTACCCAACGACAGCCCCAAAACATCACTGCTATCGAGGAGATCTGCATGGAGGAATGGGCCAAAATACCAGCAACAGTGTGTGAAAAGCTTGTGAAGAGTTAAAGAAAACGTTTGGCCTCCGTCATTGCCAACAAAGGGTACATAACAAAGTATTGAGATGAACTTTTGATATTGACCAAATAATTATTTTCCACCATGATTTGCAAATAAATTCTTTAAAAATCAAACAATGTCATTTTCTGTTTTTTTTTTTTCCACATTCTGTCCCCCGTGGTTGAGGTTTACCCATGTTGACAATTACTGGCCTCTCTAATATTTCAAGTGGGAGAACTTGCACGATTAGTGCAGGGTACCCGCGGGTTATTAAAAGTATTAAAAAAGCATTGAATTTAGTTTTCCATTATCAAAGGTATTAAAAGTATCAAATTAGCTGTTGTAAGTCTGGAATTTTTTCGCCGTGGTCTTAATTTTCAAGAACATCTCAGTGCAACCTAAATTATATCCGTGACGAAGTTTTTTTTTTTTTTTTTAATCCATAACGAAGATGACGCATAGAATTTTTACGATGCACTGCACTACAAATCGAAATGCAACTCGTGCGTGCCAAACCACCACAACCAGCAAAACGGAGAATCCATCCACCTCTGCATCGGGAATGCGTCCGTTTGTCGGTGGAACGAAAACCCTGCAGGCAGAAGTATTGTGGATTCTGAACACCAAAACAGACCATCAGTCATATACTTCAAATGAGTCCATTGGTGATCTGTTTCGGATATTACGTCATTTTTGGTTGGCATCGGCTGTCACAATGTTGGTCATATTGCGTTTTGTTCCAGTGGGAGCATTCCCGATGTCTTTTGTAACGAATTTTCAGTTAGCAGAAAAAAACGCACATTTTCTTAAAGTGCCTGTGACACGAAAAAGCATGTTTATTTCATAATACACGCGGTATTTTATGCCCCTGAATGATATGGGCCGCTTGGATGTGTGTGGAAGCGATCGCTATTTTTATTTAGTTTTTTGAATCCCGCGCCATGAAAATGAGTGACTTCCGGCTTCGGTCTTGCATTGAGGAGGAGGGCGCTGTGACGTGTACGGTAGAAGACGTCCTCTTCACGCTACAGTGTACTGTTGTGTATGAGGAAGAAGGATTCAGCTGATTTTGCGGATTAATACGTTTATTTTTCGCATCACGCCAGCCAAACGGCTGCAGAAAAATCATTCTGTATGAGGGAGAGGCGTATGCGCCTTTTTGGAGTTTCAAAAGGTTCCCATTCACCGTGGATATTTACTGTGGGACCATTGGACTTACGAGGAAGTGAGTAAACATCTTGTTTTGTATTATGTCAAATACGAATACAGCGATTACAAAGTAAACACTACAAACTTTCTTTAAATGAAGGACTACTTACGTTTGATCATTGATAGGCATGTAAAAAACTCTCCTAATGCTCATTAGCAGCAGCACATTAGCTGCACAACAACTCCAGCCACCCTCCTCCGGGGAACGAACTGTAAATTGCTCTCCGCCGGGCGGTTTGCCGATCCGCGATGACAATCGACAACCGGGTCGTCATGTCAAATAATCCAGGATAGTTATGTGTGATTTTCCGCTTCGAAGACTTTGAAACATCACTCGGTTCGGGTTAGCATGTCGGCTAGCTGCCTCTTGGCTTGTTTACATTCTCCGAAGCCGGGGAAGGGAAATGACATATGTCCGATTTCGGTGTTGTAAAATATCGTTCGGGAGGTGCGACAGTAAAGGTGAAGTCGACAGTTTTGACCATTATGGAGTAATTTTGCCATGTCGTCCTGAATAAATGCATTTTTATTATTTCATATTCCATTCAGCACAAGACTGTTATTTGTCATGACCATGCCATTTATTTAGCAATTGGGGAAAATACTTGGATAAAAAGAATATCCTGTAAAAATATTGAAGTAAAGAGACAGAAACAATGACATTTTGCCGCTCTCTTCATCGCGTTTTCCTCGTTGTGAATACTTCCCCCTCGACGGGCTGACTGGTCCTTCTCAAGCCATTTATATAGCTATTGGGGAAAATACTTGGATAAAAAGAATATCCTGTAAAAATACTGAAGTAAAGAGACAGAAACAATGACATTTTGCCGCTCTCTTTGTCGCGTTTTCCTCGTTGTGAATAGTTCCCCCTCGACGGGCTGACTGGTCCTTCTCAAGCCATTTATATAGCTATTGGGGAAAAATACTTGGATAAAAAGAATATCCTGTAAAAATATTGGAGAGACTGAAACAATGACATTTTGTGGCTCTCTTCGTCGCGTTTTCCTCGTTCTGAATAATTCCCCCTCAATGGGCTGAATAGTAAAACCGATGAGCCCAGTCTACCGCTGACGTCATCCACCTGTTGGGGACGCTAAAGCCCTATAATGGTAGGCGTGGCTAACCGGCAGATTAAAAGACTAATTTCTCGTCATCTGTGCTTTGCTAAATTGTTGTATATAGTCGAATCGTCTCAAAATATGATTCTAATTCACATAATAATGCCATTTAAGACTTTTTTTCTTGTGTCATATGCTCTTTAATGTTTAAATAGTCTACATATTTTTATGACCATTATAAGTTCATTTACACAATGAAATAACGCTGGAAAAGTTTGTTAAACATAATGTTGCTCAAATCGTGTTTTTTTCCCGGAGGGAGCACTCCCGACTTTGTAACTCCAGCCAATTTAAGCTCATCAAGACTTTAAGATAGAGGTAAAATCGGGCCTAAAAAGTCCAGCCCGACCCGAACTGGTCTGCGGGTATTAAAGCCCGACCCGCGTTTTGTGTGATAACATTTGTGACGATGTCTGCATAAAAGCCTGTCTTTTATAACGAATTCTCAGTTGGCAGAAAAAAAACGCACATTTTCTTAATGTTTAAATAGACTACATATATTTATGATCATTATAAATTTATTTACACAACGAAATAACTAGAGGTGTGCAAAATTTCCGATTCTTAGATTATTCGCGATTCGGCCGTGGAAGATTCGAGAACGGTTCACAAACATCCAAATTCCGATTATTGAAATATGCCAAGTAAAGCGGAAGTACAACACACTCAGCGCGCCGCGCGGTCTTCGGGACGGAACGGAGCAGGAGTAGCTAGACATCATGCTTCTCATTAACCGGCCCCTCGGGTAATGCCAACGCTCAACTCACGGCTCTAGCTCAACTCATGCCACGAGATAAAAAAATCACAACAACATACCTGACTGCTGCCGAAAAGCTGCTACAAGTACAGACAGCTAAGATACATAATGTTACGGTAGATATCATTTATATAGGACTAGATGCAATATAGACTCGATAGCGGTAGCAGCACATCTGCAAAAAGCTAGATGCGGGCGTTAGTAAACGGCCGCCATCTTAAAGCAGTAAACTTCCCTGCAATGCTGTTGTAGCGAACCTTCCAAACAAACCTAATTAACTTTTTATCTAAAATACTCCTAAATCGGTAAAATATTGACTTGAATCTATCTTTAAAATAGTTTTAAAACTTTCACATGTCAAAAGTAGACAAAAGGGAAATTATGGAATAACGGGAGCAATTTTAACAACTTTAACGGTTGATTCACAACATTAAATTAATTGAATGTAGTTTAAAGCTGCTGATACAGAATGGGGACTGGAGTTTTTTTATTTAATGTTATTTTTGTATATTTGTTTACTGCTATATGTTAACTTGATACTGAAATAGTAGTTTGGTGTAGCCTGAGAGTATTTTTGAACAATTTTGGAACTAATGTACAAAACTTTAATTTAAAAAAAAAAAAAAAAAAAAAAAAAAGGAGGGGGGGCATCAATAATCGTTTTATAATCGAATCGGAGCCTCTGAATCGTAATCGTAATCGAATCGTTAGGTGCCCAAAGATTCCCAGCTCTAGAAATAACGCTAGAAAAGTTTGTTAAATATAAATAAAATGGTGCGTATAGGCACGCTCTGGCTCTGCAATGACCATATAGCGCCTTCTTTTTTTTTTTTTAATCCAAATTATTTATTTTATAACAAGTATTCCTTAGTTTATCATTCATACATCGTTAATATATAATTATTTCAAAAAGTTAGCGAGAAAGAACCCTGGCCCAGCCCAGCGTAATAATTGACATTTTAATTTTGGTCATGTTTTCATTTTTTTTAATTTAGCTGTTTCCAGCTTGCTATGTTTATAATTGCGATGTTTGTTTACCGCTTTTCCCTCTTACTGCGAAGAGGGAGGAAGTTACATCAGCCGCTGCTATGATATTTAAGTCATCGGCCATCTGCTGTGACCCGGGAATTTAACGCCTGCTTTCACGCACACTGCTTCCCATGTCAGTCGACACGGGAAATTGTTTTCACACACAACTGCTGCACGGTTAAGTCCTGCGATATTCCCGTTGTTTTGGAGTATGTGATAGGGGCTCAAGTTACATCCAGATACTTTAGGTTGCAGTTTATGGGTCATGCGAAGGCAGTGGACCTGCTTAAACATTTCGGTTTGCCTTTCGAATGAATGTGAAGTTCGCCGTTTTAACTCGAGAGTTAGCCATGTTCACTGGGGTCTTGGCAGGTGCACTAGCGGCTAGCCTGTTACAGAAGATGGCTGGTCTGAGTCCATAATTATTGTGTGCGTGTGTGTGTGTTTAAAAAAAATTCTGACAGACTTTATAATGTTACTTTAAATGTGTTTTAATTGTATCTTCAATATATGTGCATTCTTTTGTCAAACACACTTAGTAATTGAGGTTAAATTTGATGTTCAGTGCTTTATTTATTTAATATGATTTAATACTATCTAAATAATGGGTGCGAGAAAAGTATTAATTTTCAGTTGAAATGGCATTAAAAAAGGTCTTAAAAGTCTTGAATTTAGATTTATCAATCCTGGGGGGACCCTGTAGTGGTTGACTAAATACTTATTTACCCCACTGTACATGTTAGTAATCATCAGGCATCTTTTGCAACTGGATGTTTATAGAAAGTTCACTCACTGCTTGTCCGTTGACCTCAAAAGAGCGCGAGCGCCTCTTCTTGCGGCGTGCTTCAAAGTCAGCCTCTCTGTGAGTTTGGTTCTTTCCGGTGAGCTTGTGGTTCCGCGTCCAGGTAGCTTGTAGGCCAGGCCCCTCGCCTGTGCTGCTGGACAAATTGTCGTCTGAGGTGGCGTGCCGGAGTTCGGGGCTGGGCTGTCTTCCATGCCGTAACGGCAGACCTCTCTTTTGCTTGGCGGGCTCCAAAGGCGAAGGGGCGGGCGGTAAATACAATGATTCCAGTTCCCGTGCTTTGGAGCGCCGCCGTGCCGCCTTCACCGCAATATTCTGGATACCTTTCAAAAGCTGTTGCTTCTCTGCGGATAGAAGTGAAATGTTTGTTAGGAATTGTTTACAAGGGGTGGGCATCGCACCATTTTGGAAATCTCACCATTTCGTGAAAGCGGGGCGTCAGCCCCAGCCTCACTGCTCTCGGGTGAAGAATCAAGCTGGCTGCTGACGCTGTGGCTGAGGTGATTGTAGCTTAGTGAGCTCAGTGGAGCTACAGGCTGCAGCTAAATTGATAAATGACAGCGTTACAATCACAGAAATATTCCCACACAATGGCAATTCAATTTATTGCCATTGTGTGGTTAAATGTCTAGTATAAGTATGACCGTATGACAGCAGCTGTAGGGTAATGTTTTTTTTCACTCACCTCTCTGTTGCTCTTTCCGTTGATGTGGATAGGTGGAGGGGTCATTACAGATGATATTTTCATGTGGCGTGCATGAGCGATATTCTTGAAAAATCTGTCACTGTCCCTGAAATTGAAGAAAAAAACAAAACTAGTGTAGGAATTGTGGTCACTTGGTACCGTCGTAATTGCCTAAATGTCCTCACTGTTCAGGTTCAGGGAGAATGGGCGGCAATGTGTGGCGGCGCAGTTTAGTATGTCCTCGTCTTTCCTTGGGGCGTACTCTCTCTTGTTCCCAGTCCCTGTCCTGTATGGTGTCTCCATCTTGAGCAGGCAGCCCGATCTTGGGTGGAGAGCCCCCCTGGGAAATCAGAGCATCAAAAAGATTCTAAAGGTTCAGTGACTCACGTAAAACTTGACATGGTTTGGCTAGCTACTCCAGTCCTGTTCTGTCTTAACCTTTCCTGTCCGTTTTTCTTAAGAGTTCATTAGAGTATAAGAAAAGACTTTAGGTTCATGCTCACAATGGCTCCTTCGTAAAGACCTGCCTTGGCTTTCTAGACATTTAGCTTTTGTTTGAATTTACCTTAATGGTGTGGTAGGTGGTCACCTTATCCAGAGCCACAGCTCGGTCCAGTTTCCTTTCATCCCGTTCTCTGGTGTACATATCGTATAGCTCCTGTAGGTGGGGTGGCACTAGTAGACTGTGCTCTAGCAAAAGAACAGGTCAGTCAGTCGACTTTAACTAGACAAGGTTTAGACGCAGGGTTCTGTACAAACCGTCAATGAACTGCCTCTGCTGTTGGATGAGGTCGTCGCAAAGGTGCCGGTGCATCTCAAATCGTCGGACCACGAAGTTCTTCTGGCGGATCACGTTGTCTTTCAACAAAGCGTGCGACTGCATCTCGGTGTTCTCAATCTCCAGCTCGTGGACCTTGCACAGTAGAGCAAGGATCTCGCGCTGCTCATCTGAGCTCACTCGCCGCGGTAGTAGCTCCTCCAGTTGCCGAGCCTGGTCGCGGAGTTCTAGGAACCGGCGCTCCAGCAGTGCCTAGAGACAGAAAAGAGAAATGCATCAGATCTCTACGCAGATTACATAGGTCTGTATTGTTACTGCAAACAACACTGCTCCAGCAAGACTTAGCATTTTTCCCCACACTTCAAATACTCTGCATTTACAGTATATTCCCTTTATTATTCCGCAAATATGATCTATAAGACCTTCTGTTTATGCAGCTTCTTCTGTTCTATCATGAGGGCCATTAGGTTCTCTCTGGCCATGGCCACCTCCTCCGTCTCAGTTACATCCGGCGGTGACTCTGGTGAATCAGAGTCCTTATCGCTATCATCCTTGGTAGTAGTTTCCTTTCGTTTCTCTGCTCGCCACTTCCGACGTCGCCTGCTTCGTTCCTGTTCCCAGCTGGGGATGAGACATCACATGAACATCCTAAGAGGGTGATGTGTTCCCTGCAGCATTTTACAAGTTAAAGAACCACTGAAGTAATTTTCTAATATTGTAAACAGTTTTCTGCATGAGACTGATCAAAGTGGCCGCTGTTCGCCATCTACTGGGTCTAGCCGGCTGAGAGGTAATTTGCTCGGCTTGCTCGCTGGGAAAAGTCGGCCTTCTCGCCATACTAGCTTTAAAACAAAAGCAAGATTGTAGACGAGCAGAACGCAGATGGCGAAAAAACAAACTCCTAGTTTTTTATGATATCTACAAAGAGAGTCTTTGCAAATACAGCCAGGAACTGAAAAATGCTAGACAGTCATATTTCTCAGAGATCATTAGTAGAAACACCAACAATAATCGCACACTATTTTCTGTTGTTGACAAACTGACAAACCCACAAGCATCAATACCTCAGGAATTGGCATCTGAGGTGTCCTGTAATGATTTCGCAGCTTTCTTTACACACAAAGTACTAAAGATTAGACAGACTGTGTGCAACTCCAGATTAACAATTGTTACACTAAATGCCTCCCAAAATGTCCCCCACGTCAATCTTAGACAGTTTAGCCTCTTGGACTATGCCACTTTAACAGAAATTGTGTCAAAGTTAAAGCCCACAACATGCTGCCTTGACATCCTTCCTTCAAACTTTTTCAAAACTGTTTTTCATTGCATTGCCCCAGACATACTTCAGATTATAAATACTTCTCTCCAAACAGGAGAGTTTCCTCAGACTTTAAAAACTGCAGTAATAAAACCTCTCCTAAAAAAAACTAATCTGGATGCCTCAACCATTAGTAATTACAGGCCAATATCAAATCTGACATTCCTGGGGAAAATTATCGAAAGGGTTGTGTTCGAACAGAACCAAACTTTTATGATGCAAAACAATCTTTTTTACTCATTTCAGTCTGGATTTCGGCCACAACACAGCACCGAGACCGTGCTTATCAAAGTCCTAAATGATATTCGTCGGAATACCGATGCAGGCAAATCATCTGTTCTGTTACTATTGGATCTCAGCGCCGCATTCGACACGGTTGATCACAACATACTACTCAGCAGATTGGAACAGTGGGTAGGGCTTACTGACACTATTTTTCAGTGGTTCACATCCTATTTACATGATAGAGATTTCTTTGCGTCAATCGGAAACTATCAGTCAGAACGGACCAAATTCACGTGTGGAGTCCCTCAAGGGTCAATTCTTGGACCACTCTTATTTAACATCTATATGCTTCCGTTAGCTCAGATAATGGAACAGTATGACATCTCCTATCACGCCTATGCAGATGCAGATGACACACAACTGTACATTTCTGTGTCCCCACATGATTATAGTCCCTTAGTCTCCCTGAGTAAATGCATTCATCAAATCAATGAATGGATGTGCCAGAATTTTCTCCAGTTAAATGTGGAGAAGACAGAGCCTGTGTTTAATAAATATCACTTCACTCTTCATCTGTTTCCAGATTGCAATTTGGTCCGTATTGGCATGGCTTATCCTGACATAACAGTTTATTTATTTATTTATTTTTAAATAATGATGCATGCTGTTATTTTGCCGCAGAAAGCATAGAAAAGGTAGTACTTCCACATGGGGATAAGAGCGCATGTGCACACAAAGAAGAATGTACAGTGTTCGTTTGCACACACGAAGAAGTAGTACAGACGAGTGAGAGAGCAAGAGGAAAGATTACAGCTGCAAGCCTGCGCAAATATTTTTTGCTTGTGAAGAATCCACAGAGGCAACACCTGAATATAAGGCCTTTTGTATTGATTATTGTGCCTTTTCAATTGTGGTCAAATATTTGGTGCGAGTTTATGTGTTTATTTTTGATGATGTTTGGACACTGAAACATGCTAATCATTTGTGTTTGTCGTTGTTGAAATTCAAACCCCCCCCCCCCCCCCCCCCCCCCGGCCCAGACGCACCCGAGAACAGCACCAGCCAAAACAATTGACGCGCGGCTGACGCTGCTCTGCGCGCGCCCGCCGGGAAGGCCGAATCTCGCGCGTCCTCTTACTTTAACCCTTTGTACTGACTCCATGTTTCAAAAGCTTGAAGAACACTCACCGAAAACAGGTTGACAATTTATTCGTCGACAATGGTAAAAACAAGGCAAAAACAGACGACGGAGGGACAATTCTGGATCCAAAACAGGGCTACATGTTTCCGAGTAGAAGAAATCGGTCTTATCTCAGTGTCCAGTCTTTTTAAAGTCTTTGCTGACGTGGGTCATGTCGAAGGTGTGTCTGAAGGTGGGTCTGGGCGTTGCTTTTTGGTCTTCCCCTTGTTGGCCGGTTTGAGGCGGCTTGGGTTCGTGCGCGGATTGGGACGCCCGCTATCAACTTTGCTGTCCGGGCTGGTTGTACTTGTTTTAGGACAAAGCGCTTTGTCCTTGGAGTTTGCTGGGAGAGCAGATTGCCAGAGTTGGTGCGTCACTCTTGTGATAAGACGGCATTGTGTATCTCTTCTATTTCTTCTCATTAAATTATGGTGTTCTATTTATTTTATATTAGTAGCGTAGTCCTAACGTGAATATGAAAATGATACTATTTCCTGATTAATTATATTACGTTTGTTAGAGTAATGCAAACAGTTAGACGATGCCAACCTGTACCATATCTATGTGTTAGACTATATATGTGTTACACTAATGCAGACAATTATATGGTGTGTGCGATGACGATATCATTTCTCCTTCATTGTTTTAGTCTGCAAGTCTGTCATGAGCAGCTGGACAAAGTCAGCAAACCACACGGACGTCTGATATCGTCATTTCGGAGCTTAGCTCGTTGTCTAGCTAGGACTTAGCTCTGCGAGGACAGAACAATGACGTATAATATGTTAATTTTTTTTAATAGATTTTTTTAGATTTGGGGGTAATTAAAGGGTTAATTCCGATTTACGTGGAAATTCGTGTTACGTCGCCAGCTGGGACTACCTGTATTATTTTTGTAGTATTATGAAATAGCAAAGCTGGCTGTCATTGAAGAACTGATTGTAGTCCGCGTCTCAGCGATTTGTCAAAATCACCACATGCATTGGCAGGGTTAAAATCTAAATATATAAATACTCATATTATATCCTGTTAGTTGCACATTGATTTGCAGAAGAGCCCAAAAATACCAATTTCAAAAGTTTGAAACATTCTGGACATTTTCAACACAAATTGTAGTGCAAACCTGGTAAAATAGCATCCAATGTTATAAAAAATCAAAACACTTTATTGCCATTTTAAGGAAAACTTTCTTTAAGACTGACTCTGCGATGGTGAGGAGCTGCTTGGAGGTATCCATCTGGATCTCTGTGTTGCTGATCTCCAGTTCCATCAGGTTTCTGCGGATATCCATCTGCTGGCGGAAAGCGTCCAGAAGCTGCTCCCTCAGCTGGTCCATCTCAGCTCGACTTTGCTGACAGGAATGCGCCTGTACCTCAGCTAGATGAGAATGATACACCAAAATATTAAAACTGTAATTGTTATTAGATGATGACATTGTGATCTGTGATGGGAGTGAGGAGTAGGTGCAAGAGAACCCTGAGAGGTCAAGGTGGTGTGACAAGAAATGGAGTTCAGGTCACAGCCAACCAATAAGTGTGTGAGAATAAAAGACCAGTGAAATGTGAGGATAGAATGGATGGACATGAAGAATGTAGCAAGCAGGTAGAGGAAAAAAAAGCAAATGAGATAGATCATAGGAAAAAATGGAGGAGGAGGATTATCTTAGAAGATTAGAAGAAAGTTGTCAGGTGATGTCGGCAGAAGGCGGTGTGGGTGCTTCACCCTGGACTTGGCGGATATCAGCTCGGTCGGGGGCGAGCTGGCGGCTTGCCTGATCGGCAATCTTCTTTTTGAGCCGCTCGATCTCGCAGCGAAGATCCGAGATGATGTTGGTGTACTGAGCAATGTGGTAGGACACATTGATAAGATTCTTCTTTACCTGAGGCACAGAATAACACAAGATTTATAAATATTTTTTACAATATTAACAAAAATTATTGTATTTTTATTTGCCTTTATTTTTATCTATTTTTTTTTTTAAATCTAATTTTATTTTAATCATGACAACCTGTATGAAACTGTTCTACGCTGTTGTGCGGTCAGCTGCTTTTAGGACCGATTGCAAAAAACAGTGCAGAACCTTCAGTAACCAGTAGAGGGTACTATTGCAAAATTTATCTTAACTTCCTGTGACTTGTTATTCAGACAAGTCATTTTATTCCATAAAAATCCAAACGAAATGTTATTTTATTTGTGTTGCTGTTCTACGAAGCTTTTTTTCCCCCAAATGATATAATTTATTTTTTAACTATTTTGTTGAAGTAATTGTTTTGAAACACTGTATATTTATCCTCATAACTTTGTGTTTATTTGTTTTGGCCTGAACCCATTAAAAAATATATAATCTGCCCGATTTTATTACGACAGTCAGGCTTTGAATTTAATCAATATGTGCTGGATAAAGTCTTCTCCACAAAATGGCAGCTGGAATTTGGGGCAGAAAAAAGGAAAAACATACAGTACAATATTGTGATTAGATTTTTTCCAACTCACCCGTGTGCGAATACTTTTGGCACGGTCGGCGTATGTCAACGTGTTGCGGGACTCCTCAAAAGCCACGGAAGCGGGACTGATGTGAGCGATCATGACAGTTCGGCTGTTCCCACCCAAAGAGTCCTGCCAATAAACGAATATCTCAATCAACACAATCCGTTTGTCCTTAATCGAGGGAGTATGAAAAGGGGCTCGTACCTTGAGCAGTCGGGTCAGCTTGCTGTCTCGATAGTTGATGTATTTGTTGCCGTTCTTATCACTCAGCGCGTTAATGCAGTTGCCCAGTGCCAAGAGGGAGCGGTTTATATGAGCGCCCTCTTTTAACCTTTGACCCCGATTTTGGGTCTGATTGACAGGCCGACAGGAATGAGAATATAAGAGTAAAAGAAACAATAGAAATTAATGAACAGTTTACTTCTCATATACAGAACCATAAAGCCTGATAGAATCACTTGATACTGTAAAGTTTGTAAACTATTGCTTCACTAAATAAGCATTTAATTTACAGAGGTATAAAAAGTATCTGGACCTTTTGGAATTTCTCACATTTCTGCATAAAATCACTATCAAATGTGATCTGATCTTTGTCAAATCACACAGATGAAAAAACAGTGTCTGCTTTAATTAAAACAACCCAAACATTTATAGGATTTCATATTTTAATGAGGATAGTATGCAAACAATAACAGAAGGTGGAGAAATAAGTAAGAGAACCCTCTCTCTAAAGCAGTACTTCTCAAATAGTGGGGCGCGCCCCCCCCCGGGGGGCGCAGAGTGATGCCAGGGGGGGCGCATGTGTCCTCGGGGAACATGCTTTTTTCTTTTCTTTTTTTGCCGGACTGGAATAAAGTGTACTTGCACATCCACTCAGTGGGTGGCAGTGGCGCTCTCATTTTCAGAGTGCGTGCAGTATTTTTGAACTAAGGAAGAGCACTCAGCACACAGAAAACAGATATGAAGAGCAGTGCGCCGCCGCCGTTTTCGAAAGCCGTTTTCCGACCGGACTCACTCACGCAGCGACCCACTGTCTTGTCAGGTGTAGGCGTGAACCTACACCCTGTTCTCACGTCGCCGCCCGAGAAGTGCCATTTTCGGCTTGGGATCGTCACGACGACCGCCCTCACCTACGGTTCTACCTCGGCCGCCGAGAATGCGCTTTTTTCGTGCCGTTTGCCTTTTAGCTTTGACTTTTAATACAGTGGGGTGATGAGGAAAGACTACTGTTTACTGTGTCTGAAAATAATTACTGTATAGCGGACTGCCAGAAGCCAAATCAATTAAGACGCCACTTAAAGACATTCGACCCCAATCTCATTGATAAGCCGCTTGATTGTTTTTCAGCGAAAACATGCTGAATATTGCCAACAATAGTCCTGCTTTGTCAGTGTTATATCAGTAAACCAGTGAGCATTGTTAGCATGCTCATTGCAAAATGACTCCACACCATTGCAAAGGAGGTAATACTGAGTGTGAGCAGCAAAAATAAAAACTGTTGTCCTGTCCAAGGACACTCTTTTTTTCCTTTATTCATTTTTGTTTTTTCGGTCAAATTTTTTGGCATATTGTCCTCATGAGTAAATGTTTCTAATCAATTTGAATTTGTTATTATTTACGGATTTTATTACATTTTATTTTTGAAAGAATAATCAGGATGTTTTGCAGGAAAACCTGAGGCCGTCTGTCAGACAGTGGAAGCTAAAAAGAGGATGGATGCTGCAACAAGACAATGATCCAAAACACAGAAGTAAATCAACTTCAGAATGGTTTCAGAAGAACAAAATACACGTCTTGGAGTGGCCAAGTCAAAGTTCACACCCGAACCCCATTGAGACCACCCCATTGACACCACTGAACTAAAGACAGTGATTCATGCCAGACATCCCAGCAATCTGTCTGAACTAAAGCAGTTTTGTTGAGAATTATGGGCCAAGATTAGTCCTGATAGATGTGTCAGACTAATCTGCAGCAAAGGGAAGCGTCTGGGTGAAGTTATTGCTGCCAATGGGGGGGGGGCACAAAATAATAAATGTGATGGTTCACCTACTTATTTTTCCTCCTTCTGTCATTGTTTGCATACAATCATTAAAATATGAAAACCTATAAATGTTTGGGTGGTTTTAGTTAAAGCAGACACTTTTTTCATCTGTGCGATTTTGAAAAAGATCAAATCACATTTGACGGGATTTTATGCAGAAGTGTGAGAAATTTAAAAAGGTTCAGATACTTTTTCAAACCACTGTATTTGATTGATTCGTCATATGTTGAATATAAACAAGTTTTCTAATTCTTTCATTTTCATGTATTTCATAATAAGCCTTATATAATACTTTTTCTGTTCTGGTAAGTTTAATTTTGACTGTGACTTATGTGTACAGTGGTACCTTTTCTTATGAATTTCATTCGTTCCAGGACCTGATTTGTAATTCGAAATGGTCGTATGGGGAGCGGGATTTTTCCATAAGAATATATTATAATATATATATTTGAATGAAAAAAATCGGGTTCTAATGTGGCCGTTGTGTTTTGTTTGCTGTTCCTGAACGCACCTTGTGACTGGCAAGCGAGTGAGAGAGTGGTGCAGCCGAATGGGAAGTTTTTTTTTTTTTTTTATGTTGTTGTTAGCATCAGGTACGGCGGACAGTAGCCGTGTTGTGTTGCACAAGTTCTGAAATAAATGATTAAAAACCTGACGATGCTGGCGACTTCCTTGTCAATGTTGCAATAATAATAAATCGGAAATGAAGCATTTTTATTGTCACCCTAACTTATAGAGACTGGCGAATGGAGGTCGAAGGATACCGTTCATATTGTTGAGCCAGTTCACTGACACCACGCTCATATTTTCTATCATTTCCTTATTAATTTCAATGGTAAGGGTCACCTATTTTCAGTACCTGCACTAACCTTCGTAGGACCGATGTTAATTTTTCCCACAAGAAAATCTGCCGTGCGTCCGTCTTGTGGGAAAACAATGAAATTGCGACGCTGTCATAAATTGTCGTATTTTGAGCATGTCTTCTATGTCGAGACAAATGACGAGTCAAATTTTACGTCAGATGTCGAAAGGATCGTATGTCGATCCGTTTGTATGTCGACGTACTACTGTATAGTATTTGATAGGAATGTTAGGATACATGGATCTGGATAGATAATTCAATTAGTGAAGAAGATATTAAATCAAATCGATCAAAACGCTAGACCTCGATCAATATCATCCTCTTTCAGATACACTGTTGTGATAAAAAGAATGGTTTTCATTCAAATGACTGAAATGTTTCAACAACAAAATTATCCAAAAGCTCAAAAATTCTTAGCATTTGTTATCGTTTCTGGTGAAACGTTAGTGAATGTGTTAAATGTGTACATAATTAAATTAGAGCTGAAACGAATACTCGAGCAACTCGAGTAACTCGAGTTTAAAAACTGATCCGAGTAATTTTATTCACCTCAAGTAATCGTTTATTTTGACAGCTCTAAGCATCACGTTTTGCTCGGACTACTTTTAATGTGGGACAACGCGCTGATGTCACGTGCGTAGAGGAAGAAGCAAAAAAAAAAAAAACTTACTGCAGCAGACAGCCGCTACAAACGACGCCGACGTTGCTAAATACTAGCGTGCACATGCTACATTGGTTGCAGGTAGCGTCTGATGAGTCTCATAGAGATCACATGTATGTTGAACTAGATGGGAAATGACAGACTAGGCCGCGTCTTGCCAGCGTTAGCAAACAGCCGCCATCTCAAAGCAGTAGAGCGCTAAGCGCTAATAAAACGCGCTAAGCGCTAATATATAAGATTAACGTTACTGTCACTACTAGCTCACGTAACGTTAGCCCTGCGGAGGGCTAGGTTTCTATTAATTAAGACCACTTTCGATGCGTGGCTAATGTGTCTTACATACAGGCTTTAACATAACATAGCGTTGTGGAGTGATGAGGGTGTCAAATAAAAACTCAATAATGCTAACTATCAATTTTAGCTCATCTGGATAAAACACCAAGTAGCACTAGTCCCTAATGTGCTCCAATACAGCCTGTATCATACATTTATTTTGAACACTGCAAAAACTCAAAATCCTGTCAGGACTTACAGTTTAGACTAACTTAAAACTTTACTAGAACTTAAAAATGGCTTGACACAAATAGAAATTCAATTGAAAAACGTGGGGAAAAATCCTAACTTTTAAGTGATGTGTGTTATCAAGTGTAAAGGCATTTTTAGGTGTGTGTATATATACAGTGGGGAGAACAAGTATTTGATACACTGCCAATGGGTTTTCCCATTGACTGTGTATCAAATACTTGTTCTAGCCTGTTCTATACCTAAAAATATATTTGTTTTATCCGATTACTCGATTAATCGATAGAATTTTCAGTCGATTACTCGATTACTAAAATATTCGATAGCTGCAGCCCTAAATTAAATGCATTAAACCAATCGCACACCTACCTGTGCTGCTCGCTCAGAGCCTGCTAGGTCGATCATGAAAAGGCGGGCAAAGCGGACCTCCTGCAAGACGTCCCGGCAGCGACTCTGCTGCTTGACGGCTACTTGCAGCACAGCGTGAGAGCGCGACGATGTCTGGTTGGCAGCCGTGGGCTCCTGCGTGCGCTGCTTATTGCCCTTCATCAGCAACTCCATGATCTGTGACAGATGCACACATAAAAACTGCTGTTGGTTGTGTTGAATGGACAGCGTGTGCCTTGAAAAGGAAGGGAAGTGACCTCTTGAGCATTAATGGTGGACACTTCAGTGATGCCCGCCACCTGAATCTCTCCTTTGGCATCCTCTCTGAGATCCAAAAAACCTGAAGATGGGTTAAGCAGGTCTCGGATCATCTCGTTGTAGATCTACAATCAGAAAAATAATTTTGTTTTTTAATAGTAAAGATTTTGACTTGGGGTCAGTCATAAGCGGATTTTAGGGGGGGGGCCTTGGGCGCCAAAAAGTGTCATTGCATGTTCTTGACTTTCTTATATATATTAAAGATGTAAAGCAATAAAACTGCAACAAAAATGAATGAAATGAACAAAAAAACATTTTTATAATGGGTCAAAATTATTTTCCGAGCACCTCAGACAGTCATTTGCTTTGGGGTGACGTGGCTCAGTGGTAAAGTAGTTGTCCCCCAACCCATAGGTTGCGGGTTCAATTCTTCACCCTGATGAACTCGTCTAAGTATCCTTGAGCAAGATGCTGAACCCCACATTGCTCCTGGTGCTGTGTCACCAGTAGGTGGATGGCGATGTAGTGTAAAGTACTTTGAGGGCCTTGAAAGGTGGAAAAGCGCTATACAAGTATAACACCATTTGCATATAATTAAAACAAACAAACAATTAGAAAAAAAAATATTTTAAAAAAAGAATGTTTTTTTTTCTTTGAATGAAAATATTTTTTTGATTGAGGCAACTTTTTTTGCGATTGAATGATTTAGACACAAATGTCCTAAACGTAATATGGCCCAAACACAAAAAGGATCACTTCAATCAAAGAAAAGTTTTTCATGAAAAATTAAGTGTTCAAATGCAAATTTTTCAATCTGAAATATTTTTTCGCATTCAAAAACTTTTTCTAGGATTGAAATTTTTCTTTTTTTGATTGAAGTGATTTTTCTTTTTGAAAATCTATATTTTTTTGAAACAACTTATTTTTTGATTGAATAATAAAGACAAAAATGTCCTAGCAAAATGTGGCCCAAACACAAATCCAAATTACTTCAATCAAAAAAGTTGTTCCAATAAAAAAAATAAAAAAAAAACATATATACTGTATATCAAAGAAAAATAACTTTCACTTGCATTTTTTTTAGTTTCAAATTTATTTTTGCATACAAACACATTTTTTTGGTTGAAGCGACTTTTTTGGGGGTTGCAAATATGTATTTTGAATCAAGCAATTTTTTGGGGGGATTGAATAATAAAGACACAAATCTACCTCCATATGGCTCCGCCCAGGTGATACAATTTTGACTGGGGTATCTTCATTGGCACGACACCAGTGGGCATATCATATTCAATGGATGACGATCTTGGCGAAAAGTATACAGTAGCTGTCCTAAGCAGCCTGATTTAGAATTCCCCTCAAGAATGATGAGAAACAAAAAAACGCTCATTGTCAACTTATTATTAAAAACATTCTTGTAAGTTAATTTTATTGCTGACACTGCGTTTTGGGGTCATCAACATGTTGTGCCCCACCTGCCCCAAAAATCAAACTCTGCCTATGGGGTCAGTGTTGTTTTTGTCAACGAACAACTTTTTCATGACAATGATGTGATAAGCAAAAAACGTGTCTTGGGAGACTAAAACATAACAAGATGGATGCCAGTTTTCGTTTGACACGATGAGAACGAGATAAAATTCACCATAGTTTCTCTTGTAAGTTCACAATGTGTGACATTTTCTGATCGTATGTAGTTAGCACGCATCGTAGCAGTGTTTGGTTGTGTCACTCATGTGATTTGCCGCGATGGTGGTGGTGCGGCGTCAAGAGGAGGCAGCAAGAGGGGCCATGGCAGTCACCCTTGGCAAACAAGGTCTGTGGATACGGTGGGAGGGTGATAAAAAGAGAAAGCTTAGTTGGAGGGATGTACTGGCCATGGACGCTAAGAGCTTGAGCTTCGCCATCAGAGCAACATACGATGTCCTACCAACGCTAACAAACCTCCACAAGTGGTTTGGCAAAGATCCTGCGTGTGTCCTGTGCACCAAGCCAGCCTCCCTCAGAAACATACTTACAGGGTGTAAAACCCAAGGACGGTACACTTGGCGCCACAACCAGGTCTTGAAGAGCATTGCTTCTACCCTGGAGGGAAAGCGAATTAACATCAATGCCCTACCACAGAGATCTAATATCTCTTGGGGACCTGCCTTTGTTCGTAAAGGGGCCGAGCTGCCATGAGGTCTACTACACCATCAGAGAGAAGCCAGTTGTGCCCAGCACGCGACTGGGTGATGCAGGCAGATGTCGGCAAACAGCTGGTGTTCCCCTCAGAGATCACTATTACCACCTTCAGGCCTGACTTGGTGCTCTGGTCCCCCTCCTTAAAAAAGGTATTTATCATCGAACTCACTGTACCATGGGAGGACTCATGGAGTGACTATGAGCGGAAACACCTGCAGTATTTAGAGCTAGCCGCTGAAGCTCAACAGCGTGGCTGGAACGCTGAAGTCCGCCCAGTGGAAGTCGGGTGCAGAGGCTTTGTGGGAACAACTTACACAAAGCTCCTGAGGGACTTAGGAGTCAGGGGCTAGAGCCAGCGCACAACCATCAAAGCTGCGTCAGAAGCAGCTGGAAGAATGGCTAAAGAGGAACGACCCAAGCTGGGCCCTCAGGTAGTGCGTCAGGAGGTATGCGGTCAGCCTTAGCCCCGCTCAGGGAACTGGACACCCCTGCCATGCATAGTCCCCCTGAGGTTTTTGCCACGTTGCACCAAGGCGACTGCCTTGGCCAATTGGGCTTGGGACACAAGCTCAGGGCTGATCACCCTGCAGCTGGCCGCCTCTGGGAAGGGTGTATTGTGTCAAAGGCCGAAACACCCCATGACCCAGTGAAACTATTGATGATGCGTACACACAAATTAATTCCTCCATGTTTACTACCAACATTCATCGAGAAGTCTTTTGCATGTGCCCGCACAGGAATTTTAACGTCCGATTCTGTGTTTTCTGGAAACACCCCCCCACCCATTTTATTTTTTATGACTGTTGTCAAGCCCACGTCTTCTAAAAGCTGCGTTCAAGCTTGGCGCTATTGCGAATGCACAGCTCCATCGGTACCATAGCGCCCTGTCTCTCGCTCTTTGCTGACATACTTGCTGCATGAATTCCGATTTGGGGGACTTGACAGTTCAGACCGCAGCCACATTCTGTAAAAATGTGGCCCAAATCGGATTTTTACCACATACGAAAGTGACCTCGATCGGATTTAAAATGGTCCACTTTTATGCGACTTTTCCCATTCAGACCGTCAAGTTAATGCTTCACTTGAATTGGAAAAACACGAAAAAATCTGATTCGTGCATTAACGCCTGCTGTATGAACCTAGCCTGACACTAATAAGAATTCTCATCCAAAAGACTTGGCTAAGACGAAAATTAAAAGGGCTACCAAAAACAACACTGTTTGAGGGGGGAAAAAATAAAGTAGGGCTGTCAAAATTATCGCGTTAACGGGCGGTAATTTTTAAAAAAATTAATCACGTTAAAATATTTGACGCAATTAACGCACATGCCCCGCTCAAACAGATTAAAATGACAGCAGAGTAATGTTCGCTTGTTACTTGTTTTTTGTTGTTTGGCCCCCTTTGCTGGCGGGTGGGTCCAAATTATTTTATGGGTTTGGGGAGTGAGCATGGTGTAATTATTGACATCAACGATGGCGAGCTACTAGTTCATATTTTGATTGAAAATTTTACAAATTTTAATAAAACGAAAACATTAAGAGGAGAAGAATTTCTATAACTTGTACTAACATTTATCTTTAAGAATTAGAAGTTTTTATATCCATGGATCGCCTTAAGAGAACGTTAATAATGTTAATGCCATCTTGTTGATTTATTGTTATAATAAACAAATACAGTACTTATATACCGTATGTTAAATGTATATATCCGTCTTGTCTTATCTTTCCATTCTAACAATAATTTACAGAAAAATATGGCATATTTTATAGATGGTTTGAATTGCGATTAATTACGATTAAATAATTTTTAAGCTGCAATTAACGCGATTAAAAATTTTATACGTTTGACCGCCCTAAAAAAGCAATTGCGACTGTTTAATTAAGTTTTAATTCACAGTAGATAATTTTATTCCTATCTTTAGATTAATACAAGTTTATTTTAACCCTTAGATTCCAAATTTAAACTTTTAAAAGAAATCCTGGGAGGGTGGTCGGAATCTGATTTTAGTTTTGATCAGATTTTAAATTTGTATGAAAGAAAAAAAAAAAAGGATGACTTTTAATCTTAATAAATATATATGAACAATGTTTTCAGCACAACCTTTTCTCCTAAAATGCTTTATTCGTAAGATTATCTATATATATATATATATATATATATGTATATATATGTATATATATGTATATATATATATCAATCTTTATAAAATTAAAACTTGACTATTATAAATACCACGCTGTACAGTGTATATTTTTTCCTTTCAACACTTATTGAAAATTGTAAATGTGACAGCACACTATAGATATAACCATTGTATTTTTTTTTCCTTTCAACACTTATTGAAAATTGTAAATGTGACAGCACACTGTAGATATAACCATTCATTTTATGATGTTCTTTGAAGGCTATAAAAAACCTTTCAAGCTCTTTACTGCCTGGAAACGGCGTGAAACGGGTGTTGAGCAGCCGGCGTTCATCATCCATACGACCCACACACACACACACATGCTGGCTTCCATAACGAGCGCCTAATGGCAGCGGCACAATAAAGCGAAATTTCAATGCCGGATTCAGAGACGCCTCTCAGTGGGGATAATCTCTATACGAGGAAAAATGAACTGAAGGTTTTTCATACTCATTAGAATCATAAAATGTGTCAAACTTTTAACTTCTTAGCTTTTGGGGAGGGAAGTAAGCTCCCACCTCTAGATAGGACATGGAGACGCTGTACATCATGTCATCGCTGGTTTCCTCGATGGCCCGGAAGAGGTCGTTGAGGGTGCGGACGTAGATTCCGGGCTCCTTGTCGGTACCCAACATGGTGTACGTTTTACCACAACCTGGATAACACCCACATAATTTAAAACATCTAATAATTCTAAATACTGGGCCAAACAACATAAACCATCATGGTAACATAATTAAGAAGATACTTTGTAAAGAAAATCTTCCACATACAGTATTCCACTTTTTAAACAAAGGAGTCGAATTCATTTAAATGGCAAAAATTTGTCAAATTTCAATATCTGTCTCATTTTATATTTGATTCAAATAATTTACACATCTGAAAAATTCTGGAAATCAAGGCGTGCAAAAGTTGTAGTTTTTGACCAAAATTTAGGATTACAATTCAAATTCGACAAAAACATCCTTAATAATTTTAAAAGTGCCCATTCATTTCCAATGGAGAAAAATATCAACAGGACGGGATCAGGAAAAGCCCTAAAAGTGACTGGAAGTGACCCCGGAATGCGCCAAGATGTGTAGTGAGCAGTGTTGTTAATAACGGCGTTAGAATATAACGGCGTTACTAACGGGGTTATTTTTTTCAGTAGTGAGTAATCTAATTAATTACTTTTTTTATCCTGTCAACGCCGTTAGCGTTACTGAGGCGGGAAAGGCGTGCGTTACTCTGCGTTACTACGTTGGTTGATGCGAGAAAAGTCTGAGAGAGACGGACTCACGGAGACGAGAGAGCAGAGCAGGAGTGGGGACGCCGTTGCAAACGCAATGCTAGGTGGCTCCAATAATACCTGACTGTAGAACGATAGCCTACAAACTACGCCCACATAATGCTACGGTAGAAATCATATATTGTAGAACTAGATGCAAATGACAGACACAGTGGCATTAGCAACATATAAAGAATTAGATGCGTTAGTAAACAGCCGCCATCTTAAAGCAGTAGACCTCTTAGGAAAGCTCTGTTGTAGAGAACCTTCCAAGCAAACCTAAGTAACCTTTTATCTAAAATGCTCCTAAATCGGCAAAATCTTGACTTAAATCTGTCTTTAAATAATGAAACAGTTTTAAAACTTACACATGTCAAAAGTAGACAGAAGGGAATAATGCAATAACGGGAGCAATTTTAACAACTTTAACGGTTGATTCAGAACATTAAATGACTTCCACACATAGCAAAGGTTACTATCTAGTTATCGCAATATCCGCAATACCCCAGTGTCTAGCTAAGTTTAGGGTAAAGAATTGGGCTAGGGCGAATTGTCCCAAAAACCCTTTAAACTTTGCATTGTGTGACCTGTTTTTTTTTTTTTTTTTTTTTTTTTTTTTTGAGAAAGAAAAAAAAAAAAAAAGAAAAGAAAATTATCGCCAGTTACTTTGCCAAGTAACTAATTACTTTTACATTCAGGTAACTGAGTTACTAACGCAATTACTTTTTGGGAGAAGTAATTTGTAACTGTAATTAATTACTTTTGTAAAGTAAGATTAACAACACTGGTAGGAAGTGACCTGTCAGTACCCCAAAATGAATAACAACATGACCCAAAACGAACCCATCCTCTGCCATTGACAACAATAGGTATCCAATTAATTTAAACCGGGAGGCTTGGTTGGTAATGCTTATTTTTCAGTGACACTGACGGTGCTAGACGTCCATTGCATTTTGACTGGGAGGGGCAAATAAACAAATGTTCGTTCATTCGCCTCTCCCAGTCAAAATAGATTGGACAACTAGTGCGTTAACTCATTTGCTCCCAAAAACTTTTAATTGTTTCAGTGTCCCCATTTACGTTTTTTTTCACAAGAGACATCTCTGGGTTCTGTTTCAACTTAGCTCCAAAGCACAACGCTGAAAATCCATTTTAAGGCAATAAAACTGGCCACTGGAGGGTAGTAGAGCATTTGGGAAGACTCGCAACCCAATTCAACGGAACTAATGGCCGGGCCGCACGGCCGGGGCGCTGGCGGAAAACGACCGAATGGACGTCCAGGATGCCAGGCGGCAGACGACCGAGCAGAACAACCAGGAGGATGGCCGGGATGCCAGGCGTTGGACGACCGAGCAGAATGACCGGGACCACCAGTGCAGCGGACGATGTCGTTAAGTCTATGCTGCTTGCCGAGCAGAGACAGGCGGCGATGAGGGAAACTTTTACCCTGGCTGTTTATCCCGGCCATAACAGCGTCATCTCTTAGTTAGTTATGTGTAAATAAAGTGTTACTTTGCTATCAAAAGCTTTATTTGTGTTGTTGTTTATGTTATTTTGTAAAAGGAAAACATTCTTCAGATGTTTGGGATGTAACTAAAGCAAAAAATAGCTGTGTAAAAGTCAGTTATGTTTGAAATATATGCTTTCACAAAAAGCTTAATTTCTCTGTTTTTGCATCAGAAATTGGAAAATTGCTCAAGAAATTGGAAAATTGCTCAGACTAAGCTATTTTCTAATGCTGATTTCTAAATAATGGAAAAAGATATGAACTAACTTTTTTTTTGCTGAAAGAAAAGTCTAATCTTTCTTTTGATGGGTTCTATGTTTATATAATTTTCTGTGGGCCTTGCAAAATCAGTCAAAATCCAGTAAAACGGCCGGGAGCGAAGGGGGTTGCACCGGTGAAAATGGCTGGGAGTGAATGAGTTAATGGCAGCCAATGAGTTAACAAGGAAGTGACCAAAAATCGCATTATTCTGTTGGTGGTAACAAGCTCATTTTTTAACGGGACAGCAATTTGTCAGACTGCCCCATGCATAAAATATTTTTTAAAAGATCTAACCTGTGGGTCCATAGGCAAATACAGTGGCATTGTAGCCTGATATGAGGCCCTCAATCAGGCCTTTGGTGGTGGCACGGTACACCTCCTCCTGCGCATGGAAAAAAAATTCTGAGTTGAAGGTTTTATTACAGTAACAAACTTTCATACTTTTCATCTGTTATTTCGGACCAACCTGACTGGCCGAGTAATCGAAGGCCACGTCAAACATGTAGGTCTTTTCCCTGGAGCGGTTGGCCCGCAAGACGTCATCGGGATCCTCCATGGGGTCCATCAGAATTACCATCTGGCGAGGTGAGATAAGAATTAAAGATGCTGAAACTAGACATGTGCTGATTACTGGTTTCAAGGTATACCGTGGTATGAAAGCTTCACGGTTTCAAAACCGCAAAAACTTTCCGTCATGCCGTCCCTTCGGTATTAGCCGTTTTTTATGTCACAAAAATTCATGGAGAAATCCCTCGCTTGTAGCTGCAAGGCTCAACCCTCCCCCACTAGTTTTTGCTTAGTGTCAGTGGGTCAGCTGTGCTACACAATGGCTGGAGGAGGTGAAACTCCTGAACTTTTCCCCCATCGAAGAAAACAAAATCGCTGGTTTGGGAATACTTTGGCTCCAGAAAAGTAGCCACGGCTTAGAGGAGAAGGTCCAACTGACATGTAAAACATGTTTGCGGAGGGTGGCTGCAGCATTTATACAAAATTAAAGGTTAGTAAATACTGTCATGAACGTTTCACATCACCTACAAGAGTTAACTTCAGCGTGTTTAGTCTGTCTAGCGATGTCATAAACACCTGGTGTTTTTTTCTCTGGCAACTGTCTGTGTTGAGAAAGAGAGTGTATAATGTGATACGAGTCATACACACGTGCTTTTTATGGAAAATAATCCATTTGTTCTGATGGTAATAATGTTGAGCTGTGGCTGTGGGTTTAAACTCACCTAAAGGACTGCATTTATTTCAATTTTATTTAGAATATTTCAGTTATTTCTAGTTACTTTTCTTATTTATTTTGATTGATTGATTAATTTATTTCGAGCAGTAATAACAAAAACAGCAAGAATAGGGAAAAACAAATAACAATAGTACCAGTAATGTTGATTTGAACAAAAATTAATAACAAATACATTCAGTACATACGTAGCTCGAAAAGGAGTGGGAAGAAGCCGAGCTTTTTTTTGGGTCCCACCCCCAATTTACTCCCCAAAAATTAACAGACATTTTAACTTAACATTATACTTATGTTCCAATTTGCTAATACCGTCTTGGCCCGAATATAAGACGGTGTTTTTTGCATTGAAACAAGACTGAAAAAGAGTGGGTCGTCTTATATTCGTGGTCTAGACATTATACCCATTCACGACGCTAGATGGTGCCAGATATCATTGAAGCGATGTTCTGTCATGACAGACCTCAGCTACTCTCCCCATTCACGACACTAGATGGCGCCAGATATCATTGAAGCGATGTTCTGTCATAACAGATCTCCGCTACTCTCAAGTTTAACCAGTTTGCATTATTTTATCGCAATGTTTTTCCTTATTCAGATTTGTTTCAAGACTACAGTTACAGTTAGACTTCACTTTGATGGTTAATGCAGTTATTGCAATTTTGTTGATTGGTTTATTTACATTTCAAAAACCAGAAGCCATTCATTTACGAATGTGATTGCACTTTAGTTTACATATTTAAATGTTCAGATATTAAGATTTGAATGAGGCAAAATAACATGCTTTTTCTCTCAAATATATTGTTATAATCATTTGTTTCAGATGTACTGTAATTATTTTCTGTATAAAAATTAATTTGGTGTTCAAAAAGTATTTTTTCAAACTTGAGTCTTGAAAAAGAGGGGGTCGTCTTATAATCAGGCCAGTCTCATATTCGGGCCAATAAGGTAAGTTTTGAAAAATAAAAATCCTGTTTTTTTTTTACCCCAGATATCTCAAAGTAACATATTTTAGAGCCGTAATTACAATACTGTGACGCTTAAGGGTATCATACCGTCAGAATCTCATACCGGCACATGCCTAGCTGAAGCCTAAATGAATTCCCCAAAATATTAAAAAGAACCTTGGAATGCCAGCGTCCCCCCTCAAAAATTGGCACACTTCCTGTGTCTTTTCGAGTCACTTGAGACTAGCACCATGAGTGACATATGGAGCAGGTCCTGTTCTGATTACTGGGTCATGCTTATCCAATTTTATCAAACTTTAGCTGCCTTACAATAGCAAACAAGGTTTTATATGAATTTGAGTGGTAGTCTCAATGTGTAGGTGTCAGACTAATTCCTAAAACCTTTGCTTAAAACACTAAATAATAATAAAATACAGTGAGCCCTCGTAACTTATGCAGCTCAGCTTCGGTCTTCAGTGCACTGTGGATTTTTAAAAAATATTCATCAAAAATTAAAAATGGAGAAAATATGGCGCAAGTAGAAGGCAGGGAGAGCCCGCACAACTCAAAATCCACCTCTCTTATTTGCTGGCCACCATCCCCCATAAGAAATCCCTCCAGACTGGGGAATCTCGCAAGCTGATTGGCTTAGACATTTCACCTAGCTTCTCTGCTTTACCCAGCGAATTAAGACTGCATTGTTTTCATGTTGTTTACACATTATTTTATGAATGTTATTTACATTATTAATATTTTACTGACATGCTTCAAACTATTATTTCATGTTCTAATGATAACATATGCATGTATAGGGTTTATATACATTTAATGATATGTATATATACACAAAAAAAAAAGTATGATAAAAATAGGGGGAGTGACACTAGGCGTTTTTTTTATTTTCAGTGGTTGTTCTGACCCCCATTAACAGCGACAATTCAGGGATCAGCTTAATAATTTGAACCCTTTCGGAGACATCGGTCACTAGAGTGGACATCTGTTCAAAAGTTATCATTAGCTTAACTCATTTACTGCCAGACCATCTCACAGAGTATGTGCTGTAGTAGTTAGTAAAAGAAGGAAATTGATATTGAAAACACCTATTGAAGGCAATAGACGTCCAATCCATCTCAACTGGAAGTTAAAATGGATTGGACGTCAATGGGTGCCAAAGAGTTAAGCTATGTTAGGTCACCTGAGATTTAGAAAAAAAGAAATAAATAAAAAAAGAAATAAATTCCCATAAAAATATATACCCAGGCCACATTTATTTAAAGTGTGTACAACAGGATTAAAAAAGTCTAAAATAGCATTATTAGGTGAATTTGAATCATATTTTGAGACGATTCGACAATATACAACAATTTGGCATAGCGCAGATGACGATAAATTTGTGTTTTAATCCGTCGTTTAGCCACGCCGACCATTATAGGGCTATAGCGTCCCCAACAGGAGGATGACGTCGACAGGGCCATGGTTTTATCTGATTTACAATTCAGCCCATTGAGGGGGAATTTTTCGGAACGAGGAAAATGCGACGAAGAAAGCCGCAAAATGTCACGGTTTCAGTCTCTCTATGCTACAATATTTTTACAGGATATTCTTTTTATCGAAGAATATGTCCCCAATTGCGAAATAAATGGTATGGTCATGAAAAATAACAGTCTAGTGCTAAATGGAAAATGAAATATTAAAAATGCATTTATTCGGTATGACATGGCAAAATTACTCCATCACGGTCAAAACTGTCCACTTCTTGCACCTCCCAAACTATACTTTATGCCACCGGAGTTTTTTGTCATTTCCCTGCCCTGGCTTCGGAGAGCGTAAATAAACCAGGAGTCATGACAGCTAGCCGACATGCTAACCCGAACCGAGTGCTGTTTCAGTCTTATTCGCGGCTTTCGAAGCGCAAAATCACACAAAACTACCTAGGATCATATCACATAAAACTACCCAGGATCATGTCACATGGCAGCGGGGTTGTTGATTTTTTTTGCCGATCGGCAACCTGCCTGGCGGCGAGCAAATTACAGCTTGTCGGACTTATTACCCTGCTGCGGGCAAGAGCTCTCGTTTGCCCGGGAAGCAGCTGCAGAATGACCACCAGACAAACCAGCTGACATCAGAGGAGCACTTAGCTGCCACAATGTCAACATGAATATTGCGTAAAATAATGCTTTACTACACGGTGAAAGACGTAAACAGTGTGAGAGTGGCGTGCAGTTGTTGTTGCAGCTAACATGGCAGGATGTGTCTGAGGAGAGCTTTTCTACATGTCCGTCCGTCCATGATCAAACGTATGTAAATATTCCTTCATTTAAAGAAAGTTTGTATTGTTTACTTTGTAATCGATGTATTCGCGGCCATTTTTAACACAAATTTGCAATTTCTAATGGGGTGTTAAATTTGAAAGAACACCGGGCACACGAAGAGGCAATAAGTCAAGTATAAGCCGAGCGCTGTCCTGGCGGTAGAGGGGTGCGACAAGCCGCTGGTCGTCGGCCGAGTGTCATTCTTGGTGGACAAGGAGCATGTCAGCCACAAATTGCAAGCCACCTTCGTATTAAAACGTGTGCCATGATCCCAGTATTTGACATATTACAAAACATGATGTTTACTCACTTCCTCATAAGGCCAATGGTCCCACAGTTTTGGCCAATCTCGGGTTGAACGGGAACTTTCTGAAACCCAAAAAGTCCCACACGCCTCTCCCTGGTGCAGCAACAAAAGTCTGCAGCCATTTGGCTGGCATGAGGCGAAAAATAAACGAATTAATTCGCCAAATCAGCTGAATCCGCAGTCCATCTGCATGCTATGAAGCAATGCTGTATTGTGAGATGCTGACCCGGGTGACGTCACATTCGCATTCATCCTAAACCCGAGACTGGAGCCGGAAGTAACTCATTTTCATGGCGCGAAATTCAAATATTGAATATATACTAGTACAACGATCGCTTCCACACACATCCAAGCGGTCCATTTCATTCAGGAGCATAAAACACAGCGTGAAATATGAAATAAACAGCTTTTTTGGTGTCATACGCACTTTAAATTATGTCTTTCTTCTTCTATTTTTATATTAAATTTATTTTTATTTATAATTATTTAGATCTCTATAACTCATGGCTTTTTTTTTTATTTGCGTTTTTTTTGGCAATTCAATTTTTTTACTTGTTACTTTTTAGAGAATTGATTTTTGTTCCAAAATGGATCCTTCAATTCATTCATTCATTTTAGTTAAACTTATCTATAGATTTTTTTAATTTCCCTTTGCAAATTATGTGTGGGCAACATTAATACTACAATTGGATTTCAAATAGGGGCCCCAATTGGCCCCTGGGCAGCACGTTTGAGAACTCTGTCCTAAATGAATGTAATAAAAACAAACAAAAAACCTAATTATAATTCGTGCACAAAGGGGTTAAAATTCAAATTCATCCTCTCAACCACAACGGAGTGATTAAATGCACGACGACAATATAAGAATTGGAAATTTGTTTAGCCAAGGGAAAATTATTACTCGCATGCTTTGCTCAAAGAGTAGATGGTGAACAGCAGTTGTAGGAGATAATGTTTTTTCACACACGCATACACAAAAGGTCAACACAAATGCACGTCATCGTTTACAACTGGACCGCTCACTTCTTTATGACGCCGGCCTCCAAGGTCACAGGTCAGTTGCAGTCCTATTTTTTTTCCAGCATGTGCCGGCAAGATTAAGACGAGCGCTTTTGTAGTATGTTTGTTTTTGTGCATGTGTATCAGCTTGTCCCTCTGACATTTTATTCCCGCGACGCCATGGAGACAGCATGCTTTGAACTGAAAGTGAAAATTTGTGGATTTTGAAGAAAGTGATAAAGTGTAATTGCGGTAAGCCTGTCTGCAGCAGTCTTGAGTGTTCACATTTGAACCTGATCTCCAGCCTTCTTTTGTGGATTTAGTATTTTCTCTTATCTGTGTTCGAAAGGCCACAAATAAAGATAGCGCAACATTTGCCATTGTCGAATTTTTTCCGAAATGCAACCAAAGCGATGGAAGGTTATCGGTTATCTGATAGAAAGTCTGCCAGCTGCCCTCTGCGCACCCCATCAATGCCAGCCTGGATCTCCTTTCAGGTCCAGTGTCGTCTCGCTGTGGTTATATAAGACGTGTCTGCCTTGGCGCTTTCTGCACAGCTGTAATGTTAACAGCTGACACAGGGTACAATCTATAATCTTATCAGGGGTGAATGAAGTACAGATACAGATGCAAAAAATTAATTAAGGAATAGTATAACAACCTAAGAAAAAAATATTCAAGTATAAGTATAAAGAACTTGCTTTAAAATTTACAAGTAAAAAGTGTTTTCTCCCTATGCAAAAATGTATTAAAAAAACATATACCGTATTGGCCCGAATATAAGACGGCCTTGATTATAAGACGACCCCCTCTTTTTCAAGACGAAAAAAGAAAATAATTACAGCACATCTGAAACAAATGATTATAACAATATATATGAGAGAAAAAGCATGTTATTTTGCCTCATTCAAATCTCAATATCTGAACATTTAAATATGTAAACTAAAACACAATCACATTCGTGAATGAATGGCTTCTGGTTTTTGAAATGTAATTAAACCAATCTATTGTGATAAAACAACAAAATTGCAATAACTGCATTAACCATCAAAGTGAAGTCTAATTGTAACTGTAGTCTTGAAACAAATCTGAATAAGGAAAAACATTGCAATAAAATATTGCAAACTGGTTAACTTGAGAGTAGCTGAGATCTTTCATGACAGAACATCGCTTCAATGATATCTAGCACCATCTAGCGTCGTGAATGGGTATAATGTCTAGAACACGAATATAAGACGACCCCCACTTTTTCAGTCTTATTTCAATGCAAAAAACACCGTCTTATATTCGGGCCAATACAGTATGTATATAAATATAGATATCAATCCTGTGCACTGTTTGGATTGATTACCACAAACCTTATGACTTCGTGCTGCACACATGGATCCTGGACAGTGTTGTCACAAGTAAAGCGTTACTGTAATCTGATTACTTTCTTTCATTAATGAGTAAGCTAACGTGTTCATTTTTCCAAACCAGTAATCTGATTAAAGTTAGTTTCCTTAGTGTCTGTGTGTTACTATTTTATATTGCCTCAGAATGACCTGTATGTAGAATGAAGAATATTGTAGCCATGTGCAAAGAGCCTTTTGAATAGAAATTGCCCGAAAGGTTCCAGCTATGTGTTCGTTTCCATGGTAACCGCTCATAGTTACTTCCTGTTTTGTTCTGTAGTCACACGAGCTAAGTGCTTTGGGACTGAGAAAGGCGTGTGCCACTGCGGGTGCAAATTCGAGCCACTTGCAACCACCTGTTGAGATTTGCGAGGGAATGTTGATCTGTGTTTGTCCATAAATGAACTTGAGTACTTTTCCTTCATTCTGGAGGGTTCCAGCAATAGATTGGAGCCGCAACATGCGCGGTCGTTTTGAAGCTTTGCTGTTGCAACGGCAGGTAGTCATTGCTCCAAATCGGCAAGCATTGTTCACAACATATTCTTGTCACATTTATGCCGTGAGGTGACGTGTTCGTTTAGCATCTTTGGGATGTGTTGAATGTCCGTTTGAGTGTACAGTGCTTAGTTGCTGCCACATTTTATGGCCAAATTGACCGCGTGTGTCTACAGTGTACTTCCGGGTCATGCGCACGCATTCGTGCCCGCCCCCACCTTTGCGTTTATTGCACTGTACAATTCATTTGTGTGTTGTTGATTATTGTGCAGTCAATTTGACATTAGGCTTAATCTTCGAGTTAGAAGGGTTTAATTAGTCGGTGGAGTTGATTTCAACAAATTCCATGCAGTTTTTCAGTTATTGGTTAGTGCAGGGCTCTGGATTAGCTAAGCTAGCGCGAGTCAATGGTGGTTGAAATCAACTCGATCAACTAATTAAACCTCTGCTAACTCGAAGATAAAGCCTTATGTGAAAAATTCTGATCTTCCCCTTTAAATTGAATTATCGGAAAGTCAATTACATGTGATGACATTTTTCTGTTCTCATTCTTATGTTGAGGCGGCAAAGGGAGAAAAATTGGTAAAAAGTAACTGATAAATTATTTTTAAAGTAACTTTGTGACTTTCATAATAAAGTAATCTGTAAAGTAACTAGATTACTTTTTTGAGGCATAATCATTAATCAGTAATTAAATAACTTCTTCAAGTAATCTGTGACAACACTGATCCGGGAATGCTTGAAGCTGTACAAGGTAAACACCACACTAAGAGCCTTCGTGCAATATATTTGGCATATACCAAGGAGATGGAATGTCATTCGGACTGGAGAAATGTGGTCAACTGGTGACAAAGAGAGGGAAGGTTGCACGCCCAGACCGCAGGATATAGATGTTGAGGAGAGCTACAGGTACTTTGGAATACCACAGGCAAATGGTAACCATGAAGAGGCCACATGGAAAGCTGCAACGGTCAAGTATCTGCAATGAGTGAGGCACGTCCCGAGAAGTCTGTTCAATGGGAAGAACAAGATCGGAACAATTAAGAGCTATGCCATACTAGTGGTCAGATACCCTGCTGGGATAATAAGCTGGCCAAAGGAGGAAGTTCAGACGACAGATGTGAAAACATGGAAGCTGCTCACCATGCACGGAGGGTTCCACCTCAAATCCAGTATCCAGAGGGTATATGCTAAGTGCAAGGAGGGATGCCGAGGGTTAGTGAGCATCAGGAACTCTATACGAGACGAAACATCTAAGCTCCACGATTACATAACGAAGATGGCCTCAAGAGATGACACACTTAGTGAATGTCTCAGGCACTGGAAACTGGAAAAGGAGACAGAGGAGGAACCATCATTGGAGGAAAAACCCCTGCATGGGCTGTACCACCGACAGATAACTGAAGTGGCAGATATGAACAACTCCTCTCAATGGTTAGAGAGGGCTGGACTGAAAGAGAGCACAGAGGTGCTATTATGGCAGTTGAGGAGCAGGCCTTGAGCACCAAAGAAATAGAGGGCCAGATATAACACACCAGGCAGGATCTCAGATGCAGCCTGCGCAAAAAGCCCCCTGAAACAGTCCAACACATAAATGCAGGGTGTATATTGTAGATTTTTTTTTTGTCATAAAAACAATGACTTGTACTCAATTGTAAATGTAAGCAATTGCAAGAAGAGGATTTTCCAGTTATCATACCAGACCAGCTGCACCTTTGGGTTTAGGTCACTATTTAGTGACCAGTGGCATTTTTTTTTGTTGCTGCTTAGGGCAGGATGATAGCCTGAAACCACAAGAGTCCCAGTAGTAAACATGACAGACAAACAGTGCAGAATAACCCTCTTCGTCCAGGATAAGGAGCACAGGGGAGATTATCCACTTTCCCAGCTCAGACTGGCTATTTGGAGCCACTTGGAAGAAAAACAGCGTGAAGCTCTTGTCTGCTGCCTTTTTGGAGCCTCTCTTGTCTTGTTCCTCTGCCATCTATTCAAACAGTCGTTAAAAAAAAAAAAAAAAAAAAAAAAAAAAAAGGGGGGGGGGGGGGGCAAGAACAGCGTGTCCTTATTTTCCTTACCTCTGAGGTCATTGGGAAGGTACTGCGAAGTGGAGTAGGTCACATTAGCCCCCAGGAGGAGAATGAGTCAAGTTGTGCTACCTGGATTGTTTTTTTAACCAAAAAATACCCCATCGACAAAAGCTCTGAGAGTTCTTTTGTTGTCATAATGGGACAAGCATTATCCTCCATGATGGAGCTCTGTGAAAGGAAGGCTGCGGAACATCAGCCATAACTACTGATGCATACACAGTAACAAAAGCAGTTAGTGTTTATGTTTATGATAATCATAATATAAAATTAAAATAAAAGCGGAATGATGCCACGGCGTATGGAAAACCTGAGCAAGCCAATGAGAGCCAATGAGAGGAGTTGTGTTAACATACAATATATACTGGTACACTGGATCTAAATGAATAATGTCAAATTAATAGTACGCCTGTTGTGATTTTAAATTTTAGTAGTCTAAATATCATCTTATAAATGATTGTAATTATTATTATTATATAATTATTATTATTGTCACTAATAGATCCTAATCAATCACCCATTCAAATGCAATAAATTGTTTTTCTGATAGAAAACAAACTATATTATAAATAATAAATATTAAACACAAATACACACACTCGCACAATGCATAAGGAGTTATTTAAAAGCTAGCCACAGTGGTATGAAAAAATATCTGAACGTTTTGTAATTTCTCACATTTCTGGATAAAATCACCATCAAATTTGATCTGATCTTTGTCAAAATTACACAGATATACAGTGCCTGCTTTAACACTACCCAAACATTTATAGGTGTTCACATTCTAATTAGGATAGCATGCAAACAATGACAGAAGGATGGAAAAATAAGTATGTGAACCCCTTTGCTTATGGAGACTTAAGCAAAATTGCCCATGCGCTAGCAGAAGGCAGGGGGAGCCCACACAACTCAAAATCCACCTCTCCGATTCTTACAGCAAATAAACTAGTAGCTCGCCATTGTTGATGTCAATAATTACACAATTCTAATGGTGCTGAAACCCATAAAATCAGTCGCACCCAAGCGCCAGCAGAGGGCGACAAAACTCCAAAAAAAACAAGTAACAAGTCCACTCGACACTGTGCTGTCATTTTAATCTGTTTGAGTGGGGCATGTGCGTTAATTGCGTCAAATATTTTAACGTGATTAATTAAAAAAAATAATTACCGACCGTTAACGCGATAATTTTGACAGCCCTAGAATAAATAATTTTCTAGAGCACACAAAAAAAATCCTATCTAATAACACCAAATACAATGTATAAAAACAACATACAATGATAATATTAAAAATATAATTATTATAGCAATAAACAAAATGAAGAAATACATCAAAATTGAACACAATGTAGCTTGCAAGCAGAATGATTACTATTAGTGGTAAATAATTAAATTACGCTGCATGATGTAATTCTCTGACAGAATACCTAACAATAACACTGAATATTCCATCATCTTTCAACACCCTTATTACCCCTTGTTAGGAGGCGGGACATCTGAGCAACAAGAAGAAGAATAAAAAAACACAAACAATGGCCCATGGGTGTCTCCATGGTGACGGGCTTTGGTCATAAAGCCCCACCCGCTGTGTGCCACTATCGGACTCTAAAGACCCGTTTGACAGGCTTTTCAAAATGCTAAAAAAAACATCCTTATGGACTGGCAAGGTGATCAGCCATTTTCTTTGGTGATGTTGTATGTCACTTCAAAGGTAATGACTGAAATCCGTCTCCAGAAAAGTTATGTATGTTGATGTTCTGTTTACAGGAGACATCAGCCGATTCAATATGTTCCACAATATAACACATTTTTTATTCTCTCATTAATAAATCCTTGTGACTGCTATCGGTGGTCTATTAGTAGGAGTTTTGAAAGGGAGCAGGTGGCAAAAAGGCTTACTTAACCTGAGCTGCAAAACGTCCAATCAGCTCATCTTGTCGGTGCGCTCTCTTGCCAAGACAGCAAGATCTAGTGCGGCCCAGCCCCCCTGCTGGTACCCCCCTACTCCGACCTCCTCCACCCTACCCTAATCTGTCTGAGCGCTACCTGCACACCATATGGTCTTCGTAGCCATGTGGATTTAGTTGATAGGGTTTGTAAACCGAGCTGAGGTGTCATGTTTTGCGAGGTGTTGGAGATCATTCAAGAGGAGAAATTGTACAGCACAAGGCCTTCTAATTGGTGTCAAATTTATGCCAAACATCGAGAAGCCTAAAGATCACAAGCATACAATCGTTTACAGTTGCATAGAATGGGGAGGCAAGAAACACTGAAAAATTGGGAAATGTGTGTTTGTGATCCCAACGTCTTTCATACAATCTGTGATGTAGAATCTTTTACAACTCATTAATTTACCACACACAGACATATGTGAAGTAATTTGTTACGTACATCCATAATGTTGTTGTGACCCTCCACTTTATCCTCTCCATTCACACTCAAAGGCGATGCGCACAATCCCCTACTACATCACAAACAAGCGTAATTAGTCTTACTGTAAACCGTGTCGTGTGAACTTCACCCCTTAGAGCAGAGTTCACTAAGTGGCAGACAGCGGTGGAGGTCAGGAACCAGAAACAGTCTCATAAGGACAGATGAAGGTTTTCGATCGGAAACTTACTTACAAGTCATTTTAGGACTTACAGTAAGAATATACAGACTAATAGCATGTGAGTTACCTTACCCAGGCAATTAAATGCGCTGCCATGAAATCAAAAAAATGTTTGCAACAAACACCCATTTGAAATCTGAAGTGGGATAAGTGAAAATCTTAAGCAGGACAAGTTGGAGCTCAGTTTTGTAGCAGGACGAGTTGGAGCTCAATTTTATACATGTGAAAAAAATTCGATTAGAGTGCCGATAAAAGTGTTTTGAAGGGAACCACGGGTACACAGACTTGTAGTTCTTAAAAGATAAACGTTATCACGAGTTGATGTCTTGATGTTTTCATTTTTATACAATTTGTAAAATCAGCTTAACTAGTAGGTCGTTATTGTTGTTGACTTCGCAGGGCGGTAACGTCACTGGGTTACGCTGCCGGGCTTCTAGAGGATGACTCTAGCGACATAAACATGTCAACTGTTCAGCGCTTTCAATTTGAACCCGAGAAGAACACTAATGGGCATGACAGCACTGTAGATATTTCACAAAACGAGCAGCAAAAGCAAATTGAACAGGAAAGACGGGATGAGATGAGACAAGAGTAGGACAAAACCGGTGTTTCACCGGTGAAACGTCCTACATGAGGCGAATTTGACACCCAAAGTACTACCGTGTGCTTTCAGCTGGTTTTGTTACTGAAGATGCCAAAAGAAAATACTTAAATGTAGTAATATCAAATAAGGGTGGTTTAAATACGCTATGTGACTAATGGGGTCAAAAGATCAACAATCTGCTTTCAAGCTAACACAACAAAACCCAATGCTTAAAGGTATGAGTGGGAAACAAATGCAAAAAGTATTTTCAGTCAATGACAAGGTAATAAAAGACTCAATAAAAACAAAAATAGTAAGCACCCGCCGCTTTCAACCGATGTGTGCATGTGTTGAACGTCTCGTCGCGTAGCAAGGAATTGCAGAACACCAGTAGTGTTCGTCTAGTGACAGTGACAAACTACGTCATCACCCCTAACGTCCATTGCACGCACAAAACATGGCGCCCTTCGTAGGTCAAAACATGTACTAAATATTATAGATTTTTTAAATCAATGGCAATATTGTTTGTGTTTCAAATAACATATTTTAATAAAAGAGGACAATTGTGGCTTTTAAGAGCCTACAAGTCTTTACGTCTGAGGCTTCCTTTAAAACGATATCGGATAATACCAACATCGGTTTTTCATTATCGGTTTTGGGGCCAATATGCATCTTGCCTTCAAAGTGAATGTAGAAGCCTTCTGCCTTTGTAGGGCGGATCTCCAGCTTAGCACTGCAGTTGTACTTATTGACCATTATACGTCTTCAAATTAGGATGCTGTTTAGATTGAAGGTAGAACATTTGTTAGGTGAGCAGACCATTTGCATTCATTGTGCAAAAATGAAATGAACAATAACTGAGTTGTAAACTTAAAGTTAAACTCTTATTTTTCACAGAATGTTTCTTTGGAAAACCTTGAATTTGTTACATTTATTATTATTAAAGAAGCAAGTAGGCACATCACAATAGAATTAGCTATAATATGTTAAGTCCATGACCGCGTGTGTCGGTATCGGATTATTGGAGTTTTACAATATCAGGATATCGGGATTTTGGTTATCGGTTAAAAAGTCATTAACGGACAACTCTTAAAAACACTGTTCAACTGAAAACTGTCCTTTTGTATTTTTTTAGATGTGCTGTACCTGATGTTAAAAGTGCTATGAAATACTACAACAAGTGACTTTAAAATGATAGCAGACCATATTTAGGATACCGGTACAAATCCATCCTAAAAAGGGACAGAAAAGGCTTATAATTTATCCTATTTAGTCTTCCTTTCTTAGCTGCCTTGGCCCGCCGACAAAAAATCATACCCAGTCACACCCAGAATGAGCTGTATATTTTTGTAGGCTGCTAGAATGATATTCATAGAGTTTCTATTCTCTTGTTGCCGTGTGACCGTTAAAGGGGAAATGTGAACTAAGGTTGGCCAACCATGTTTTTGAATAATATTAATGGCTAAACAATTATCAGCATTTTTCATTAATTTTTTTAACGCAACCCTTCCAGATTCTTTGTTTAACCCATAGCAACGCCCTTGACAACGAAAATGCTTTTCTTCGGCAATCTTCGGAAATTACGTCACACCAGGAAGTGCGAGGGAAGTCCGCCATAGAACAGTATTGTTTGTTGCATTGCTTCTCGGTAAGATGCCACGGCGGTGTGTGGCGATGTTTTGTTCTCACTCAAACGAAAAGTTGGATGAGTGGCCAAAGGATAGCAGGGCACGTAAATTGACATCTTTCGTTCGCACGAAGCGAATGAATTTCATGCCATCATCGAGTAGTGTTCTCTGCTGCAAACACTTCGAAGATGCCTGCTTCCTTAACCGGTCTGCTTATGATCAAGGATTTGCCAAAAAGTAAGTGTGATTTTTGGATAGCTGACTGATGACTTTGTCAAAACAGAGCTGCCAACTGTTGTGGAATGAACAGTATAAGCTAGCGATGTTAGCCGAGGCTATCCCCGATCATAGTTGTTGTTGCGTTCGCTAGGTTAAGCGTGTTTAAATTGTGCGTCATCTACGATCTTGTCCGAAAGGGTTAATCCACTGTCAATCGGGAAAGGGGTGTGGATGTGCACATAAGCGGGTTGGCGTCGCGGTAATTCACGGTCACGTTGCAGTAAGAGACACACACCGCCGGTGAGTTTTTGCACATTTATTTGTATTTGTATTATGTATTTCCACCTTCATGCTTCAAGCATTGCATTGCATTTGTATGGTTCGCCGTTTCTTTCACGGCGATAGCCTTCTAGTTTGTGTTTCGCCGCTTCGCGAGAGCCGCTGACAGGTGACAAGTGTTGCTTTTAATGTCTGGCAGCGAATCAGCGAGCGCGCAGGCCACGCAGTGAATCATGGGAAATGTAGTCTCGGGACAACACTGAAGTGGTGCTTTGTAATCTGTTCGCTTGTGTGAAAAAACTACATTTCCTCACGCCATTAGAAGCCACTTTGTTTTCTTATTGTTGCCACAATAAAGGGGAGAAAGCCATCGGCGACTGTGATATAGTGGATATTATTTAGTTGTAATACGGGAGTTCACCAGTAGAGTGTACGCATGTCATTTAGATGTGTTATTGTTTGTGCTTTACGCCTTCACTAAGAGAGAAAAGTTGTTCAGAGTCACTTGGCAAGACGTTGAGTAAAGTTGTAAAAGCCAATAAAGGTGTCGTGTGGGTCACTCGGTCAAGATATAACAACGACTCATCTCCGGATCTGCCAAAATGAACATGAAGTCTGATTTTTTTTTTTTTTTAACAATGTCATTAGATAGACAAAAACATAAAATTATGTGCAAATGCCTGCATCTTCAAATCATGAAAATAATAACAGCCTATATCTTACCAATGTTGTAATCTCGATGGGTCTTGTATCCATTCCATGTCAGGAAGTCTAGGCACATTGTTTGCATCCTGATTAGCGTCTGGCTAATAACATAAAATTCCAATCTCCTCTTCTTCCTCCAACTCTTCAAAAACTTGGATCTCCTCCCTTGCGCTTGATCTATCGCTTATATCGCTGTTTGAATCATTGTTTGAAGGGCTTTGGATGGCGGCCGTATGTATGGAGGTGCCGTCGCGTTCCCGGTGTGACGTATCACTTCCGGGTTCATCCCCTTTCAGGCTCGAACTTCGGAAACGCGATTATTTTGTCAAATATACAACATATAAATTATTTTTTCATGCTTTATTTGTTGGACAATGTTTAATTACTTTACTTGTGACCCTATTTGGCATGTGAAGAAATTACTTCACATTACTGCTTTAAGCATGTACTAGCTAGCGCAGCACTAAAAGCTAGACATGATCACCAATTCTGGTTGTGATGTCACAACCAAAATTGTACTGTATTAAGTACTGTATTTGTTTATTATAACAATGAATCCATAGGATGGCATTAACATTATTAACATTCTTTCTGTTAAAGGGATCCACGGATAGTAAGACTTGTAGTTCTTAAAAGATAAATGTTAATACAAGTTATAGTAATTTTATATTAAAACCCATCAATGTTTTCGTTTTAATAAAATTTGTAAAATTTTCAATCAAAAAATAAACTAGTAGCTCGCCATTGTTGACGTCGCCAAGAGGTGACGTCCCATGGGCTCCCTGCAGTTCTTCCACAGTGTCTTTAACTACGTAAGATAGTGATTGAAATACACCACGAGGTGTCAATGGAGAGTTTTAAATTACTTAGAAATCAAGCCAATGAGTGTGTTTTGTCCCTCAACTGACACCGTAGTTCCCTGTTTACTGGTCCATACATTGTACTTCACTGTCATTTGAGTGGTGGCTTCACAACGTACCAAACCTCTGATAGTTTGTATATTGTGACTAAATATTGCCATCCAGTGTATTTGTTGAGCTAAACGAGAGCTAAACGAAATGTTTGAATTAGGGCTGTCAAAATGATCGCGTTAACGCGCGGTAATTAATTTTTTAAATTAATCACATTAAAATATTTGACGCAATTAACACACATGTCCCGCTCAGACAGTATTCTGCCTTTTGGTAAGTTTTACAGCAAGGTTTTTTGTGCTGTATAACAGCGAACTCTTGTGGTTGCTTTGCGACATGGTTTATTGCTTTCTTGCCAGTTCTATATGGCATATGACGCCTAGGTTGTAATGTTGTGCTTATATGATCCTTGGAAAAGATTTGTCCGTAAGTATGGTTGTTGTAAAGAATGTACATATTATGTTAGTAAGCGAAATGTTATATTTTTTGTATGAGACGCTTTTTGTTTATGTTTAGTGAACCTGTATAGCGTGCTAAGCTAATGTTGTTGCTAATGTAATGCTTGTGTACTTTTTTTTGTAGTTTCACTAAGGTCTAAAGAGGACAGTGGTTTGAGGCCATTTTATTAATAAATCAGATGAAAAAGGAAGTCTGATTATTAAGGCGTCGTTCACTAGCTGTCTAGCTTTGGAAAAAGTAGACGCCTCAGAGTGAGGACAGCATAGACAGATTTAAATGACAGTAGAGTGAAATGCCTACTACAGTCCTTATGTACCGTATGTTGAATAAATATATCCATCTTGTGTCTTATCTTTCCATTCCAACAAATTATTTTACAGAATATATATATAATTTACAGAAAAATATGGCATATTTTATAGATGGTTTGAATTGATTAATTCATTTTTAAGCTGTGATTAACTCAATTAAAAATTTTAATCGTTTGACAGCCCTAGTTTGAATAGAGTTTGACCAAAATCTGAGTAAGTTTTATGCGTATTTTGCACAGCTATTTAGATTGGGAATGTCTGTTGTCTTTGCATTGTTGTTTAACTGTGTGAGAATAGAGCCTCATTAATTCAGATTGAAGCGCTTTTCTTTTTGTGAACATTATTTTTTTGGAGGGATAGGAATATTATTTTTGTTGTGCTTTCACGAAATAATACTTATGTTTGTTGTGAAGGAGCTGCTGAAGCTTATGCCAATAAACGGCCAGATCCAATGAACGCCTGTGTCCACTTGCCTTTCTCTGCCTCTTAGCTCTCAACGTGCAAAAATCGGCGTCATTGTGATCTGTTTGAGGCAATGCATGAGCGGGTCATTTGGCGCATAAGTAAAATGCGTCAAATATTGTAACGTGATTAATTTAAAAAATGAATTACCGCCTGTTAACTAGTGTTGCACCAATACCATTTTTTGGACCCGATACCGATACAGATACCTGGCTGTGCAGTATCGGCCGATACCGATACCATTCCGATACCACTCTGTTAGCAAAGAAAAAAAAACACACACACACATTTATATAATATATATATATATATATATATATATATATATATATATATATATATATATATATATATATATATATATATATATATATGTGTGTGTGTGTGTGTATATATATATATGTGTGTGTGCGTATAAGGGATGCAACGATACAGTTAAGTCATGGTTCGGTACGATTTTCGATACAATTCAATACATTTAATGCTCTGAAACAGAAAATACAACTGTTATTATTATTATTATTTTTTTTTTTTGCTAACAAGCAAAAATAACATCATATAAAAAAGCATTTTAGTGCATAATATTTATGTGCTTACTTCTTACTGATCTGAAGAAATTTTGTATATAAGTGCTGAGAGCAATCTTTACTGTTTGTAAAGTGTAAAGTCACTGTTGATTGCTGCAGCTCTCATAGCAGCTATATTTACCATATAAGCAAAACATCCTATTTGTGGTCCGAGTCCATCTGTAACATGTATTAAATTAACAGTATTTGCAGCATTATCTATAGTCGCTGGAATGGATTGATTTGGCCTGCTTAACTTCCATTCAGTCATGGCAGTTTCTAATTCATCAATGTAGTATATGGACTACGTGTCGCTCTGGGCTCACGCAGTTATTGGCATGGGATCTAATGTAGCACATGTAGGTTGCTATTTGATGATATATAGTGTGTGCGCGCGAGAGTTAGCATGGGATCTAACATAGGACATCTAGGTTGCTATTTGATGATATCTAGTGTGCGCGCTGCGCCGCTTGAGTGTTTTCTGGCCACAGAAGTCACTTCTGCTCATTACTGCACAACACATATGACAATCGACTTTCATAAACAGGACGAGTTTGAAGTACGGTGCTCTTAATTTGCCACTCATTGTTCATCATAAAACCATGACTTTGCTTAGTCTCCCACGGTTTTAACCTTTCTGATCCCATCGGCGCTGAAATAGCAGGCGTTAGCTTACGCATGCTAATCGTTTGTGAATGCCATGTTAGATGAGCAGCGTAACATCGCGGATATGCGTTGTAGTTCACATCCTTAAAATTGAAGACGAAGGAGTTAATTTTGTTTGGTAATTTCGAGACAAAGACATACAGATGTCATGCATCGGGATTTAGGAAGTTTGCACACGTGGGGAGGACAGTGCATTTGCGTTCAAGTGATGCCAGTAGATGGTATCGGCGCCCTAAATGTTGGTACTCGTCGATACCGATACCACCAATTCGGGCCGGATCGGCGCCCCCTGCCGATACTGGTATCGGTGTCGGTGCAACTTTACTGTTAACGCGATAAATTTGACAGCACTAATTACGAACATTTAATGTGTTGCAGAAAATTTTTTAGGAGATGTAAAACAAAGGCTTACTAAAATTGCACTTTCAAAAAGAGCATTAAATGCAAACACAAAATTAATATAAAATAAATAAAATTCCCGAGTTCTTCAAACTATGCAGAATAGACATTTCATTTTACAACAGCAATAAATGCATTTTAAAACAAATACAAAAAAAATACCTTAGCCTCAAACGGTATAGAAAAATAAATGAGGATGGACATAAGTGCAACAAAAGAACAGTTGGGTAACTTGCATAGCAAATGTGCACTAGCTTAAATGCTATAAAATGCACCAAAAAAAAAAAAAAAAAAAAAAAAAAAATGATGTTCTTAACAAATAGTTCAAACACATACTCCCACAAAAAAATATATAAATATACCTCTAAACTAAATTATGAATGTGTAAAAAAACATTAGCTCAAACAAAAACTTACCTGATAGCCATGTTAAATTAGTTATGTCATTTTCACTGTTGCTACTAGAGGGCAGTGTATCCACTCAAATCAATAAAACTAAATGCAAACACTTTCAAAACAAACCATTATAACACCACTCTAAATAAAGGAAACCTCGAAGCAGCAAAATTTGATTCAAAGCTTTTTTCTATTCAAATTACTCGAGTTAATCAATTAATCGTTGCAGCACTAATTACAAGAAAACGACGATACAACAACTAGACCTCTCAAATATGGATCACTATAAATGCTTGACGTTAAGATCTTCTGGAGCTTCGCTCTCGGAAATATTTTTTGAAATTGGACCTCTTTAGGTTTTAATCGGTACTGGAGACAAACATTGTGCTTTTAATGAGGGTGTGGGAGAGCGACCACGTGGGAGCTGTGTCAGCACCGACGGGGGCTTTCATCCCCCGTGTTATTTTTGTTGATGATAATGATGATGTCACAGTGCTTATGTTGTCCCGGAGCCTCACTCTAATTGAATTACATCCCAGGATGTGGACAACGAAACACATCTGATCCCGAGAGGAGGTGGGATTATCCCTTTGTAGAAGTGCTCTCCAAGCCACAAGAACACCCATTTGTAATCATGATGATGATGACTTCTAAGCGTCCACGAAAAACAACTTATATATATTTTTTCCATGTCAATGACACGCTTGGCAATCCCTATAGACGGTACACTGACACGTAGAATTCAGGTATCTTTATGGCAGGTTTGCTTTTGAGAGGGGGAATTCCATGTTTCTTTTTGCCTCCAGTCCAAAGAGATTCAATAATGCCCCTGATAATGATGTCGCCATATCAACTGTCGTCATGCCTGACGCCGTTCCTCCACTCGCGCCAGTCACGACGCTCATTAGCACCACCACCACCTCGTTCATTATGTTTGCGCCCTAAACAAAATCCGCGAGGGGACTGCGTCAAATTGACAACACAGCAGCTCCAGCTGTGCCTCACTCTCATGTGACGACAGTGTAGCATTTCACGTATGCTCACTCTTGCAATCAATTCTCAGAAGGCAGGGATGTATGCCGTAGTCCATGCTATTTCATTGAGGGTTTTGGTACATTGGGGCAAATAAGTATTTAGACAACCACCAATTGTGCAAGTTCTCATCAACATGGGTAAACCTCAACCATGAGAGACAGAATGTGGAAAAAAAAAAAACAGAAAAATCACATTGTTTGATTTTTAAAGAACTTATTTCCAAATTAGAGTGGAAAATAAGTATTTGGCCACCTACAAAAGAGGAAGATTTCTAGCTGTCAAAGAGGTCTAACTTTTTTTAACGAGGTCTAACGAGGCTCCACTCATTACCTGTATTAATGGCACCTGTTTTAACTCTTATCGGGATAAAAGACACCTGTCCACAACCTCAGTCACACTCCAAACTCCACTATGGCCAAGACCAAAGAGCTGTCGAAGGACACCAGAGACAAAATTGTAGACCTGCACCAGGCTGGAAGAATAAATCTGCAATAGGTAAAACACTTGGTGTAAAGAAAACAACTGTGGGAGCAATTATTAGAAAATGGAAGACATTCAAGACCACTGATAATCTCCCTCGATCTGGGGCTTCATGCAAGATCTCACCCCGTAGCGTCAAAATGATAACAAGAACGGTGAGCAAAAATCCCAGAACCACACGGGGGGACCTAGTGAATGACCTACAGAGAGCTGGGACCACAGTAACAAAGGCTACTATCAGTAACACAATGCGCCGCCAGGTGACTCAAATCCTGCACTGCCAGACGTGTCCCCCTGCTGAAGCCAGTACACGTCCAGGCCCATCTGCAGTTCGCTAGAGAGCATTTGGATGATCCAGAAGAGGACTGAGAGAATGTGTTATGATCAGATGAAACCAAAATAGAACTTTTTGGTAGAAACACAGTTTCTTGTGTTTGGAGGAGAAAGAATACTGAATTGCATCCGAAGAACACCATACGCCATAATGAATGGGGCCATGTATCGAGAGATTTTGAGTGAAAATCTCCTTCCATTAGCAAGGGCATTGAAGATGAGACGTGGCTGGGTCTTTCAGCATGACAATGATCCCAAACACACAGCCAAGGCAACAAAGGAGTGGCTTCGTAAGAAGCATGTCAAGGTCCTGGAGTGGCATAGCCAGTCTCCAGATCTCTACCCCATAGAAAATCTGTGGAGGGAGTTGAAAGTCCATGTTGCCCAATGACAGCCCCAAAACATCACTGCTCTAGAGGAGATCTGCATGAGGAATGGGCCAAAATACCAACAACAGTGTGTGAAAAGCTTGTGAAGAGTTACAGAAAACATTCGGCTTCTGTTATTGCTAACAAAGGGTACATAACAAAGTATTGAGATGAACTTTTAGTATTGACCAAATACTTATTTTCCACCATGATTTGCAAATAAATTCTTTAAAAATCAAACAATGTGATTTTCTGTTTTTTTTTTACCCACATTCTGTCTCTCATGGTTGAGGTTTACCCATGTTGACAATTACAGGCCTCTCTAATATTTTCAAGTGGAAGAACTTGCACAATTAGTGGTTGACTAAATACTTATTTGCCCCACTGTAGTGTTGCACCGTTACGGTACTGGTACGGCATTAAAATGACGTCATCTGTATTGGCGAGTTCAAGGAAATTAAGCACTAGATGCTGTTCGTTCATTCGCTGCCACCCTCTCACTTAAAATGGAATGGACGTCTAGTCCCATCAGTGGCAGACAATGAGTTAAGCAGTGTTTGACAAAGCCAGTTCTTCTCAAATAGTGGAGCACACGATTCTGTGGGTGGCAATTGTGACCTCGAGGAACATACTTTTTTGCCGTACTAAAATAAAGTGTATTTGCACATCCACTCAATGGGTGGCAATGCTGCTCTCATTTTCAGAGTGTGCAGTATTTTTGAACTAAACACGAGCACACAGCAAAGAGCACTGGAGATATGAAGAGCTAAGACGAGGAAATATGACGAATGTAGCGTTTGATTTTGGCTTTGACTTTTAACACAGTGGGAGACGAGGAAAGACCAGTCTGTTTTAGAGCTGTCCCGACTTTTCGACGTACTAGACAACGTAAATGTGTCGACAAGTACATCATCCCGTCAACGGTGAATAGAGGTTTAAAAACAATATATGCGTGGAAAGTTGAGAATGGCGCAGCGCTAGCAGGGAGAGCGACACAAAACCAAAAAGGTGCACCAGAGTGGCCAAAGCATGGACTTATGTCTCTTCAATGCCAAGCTTCCACCGCAGAACGTCGGCCGTTAACACTTGAAGCGCCGTCACCTGGTTGTAATTTTGGAAGACGAAAGGAGACAACAAGCTGGCAGATCATAGGTCCATATAACCAGTGTTGTTCATAACGTCGTTAGAGTATGACAGCGTTATTTTTGTCAGTAATGAGTAATCTAATTAATCACTTTTCCCATCTTTGCAACGCCGTTACCATTACTGAGGATGTAAAGGCTTGCTTTACGGCAATTTGCCAACTTAAATGATGCGAGAGATGTCTGAGAGAGACCGAGAGTACAGAGTGAGAGGCGGAGGAGGGAAGGGGGTTGTGACGCTGTTGCAAAACCGATGCTAGATGGCTCTGACAGTTAGCATAGCATTCGCGTTCTCACTAGCATTAGCATTTAGCGCGACGAGCGTCATCTTAAAGTCTCGGGCAACTTTTTTGCCATAAACCTTTCTTGAATGATGTATCCACTTTGTGTGATTAAAAAAAATGGAAGCACTGGCCTGGTTACTATAGTCCATGACTGCACCAATCTTACTTACCTTGTATTATAATGTATTATGTATATGACGCAAAACACTCAGGTGACTTGAAGTTCCGCTCTGAGACCCCCAGTTTGGCCAAATTTCAAAATTTTCCACTACAGCACCACTCTAATTAAACGAATCCTCGAAGCAGGAAAATTTGTTTTGCTTTTACTTTTTAATCGAATTACTCGAGTTAATCGAATGAAAACGAAGATACAACGACTAGACGACTCAAATATGGATCACTACAAATGCTTGACGTTAAGATCTTCTGGAGCTTTGCTCTCGGAAATATTTTTTTTAAATGGGCCCTCTGAAGGTTTTAATCGGTGCCGGAGACAAACATTGTGCTTTTAATGAGGGTGTGGGAGAGCGACCACGTGGGAGCTGTGTCAGCACCGACGGGGGCTTTCATCCCTCGTGTTATTTTTGTTGCTGATGATGATGTCACAGCCGGATTTTTGGGGGATTTTATGGGTGAAACATGGTAATATAACAAGGGTCACGATGCAGAAATCGCACATATCAAAGAGTGGTTGAGAGTTTCATTTTCATATATTTACCCTTTTATTCGTTTTTTTTCTTCAATTTTTCTTTGTTTGGATCGATTATCATCTAAAATATGGGGGTAAATGCGATAGTAACGAAAAAAATTATAATGAAGAGATTATGAGGTAGATATCCGTGACTTTTTTACAGACGCTAATCTTTTCATTGTGACGTAATTCGTTTAAAAGTTTAAAATATGCGAGTGAATAATTTTTTAAAGTCGTTTTTTTTTTTTTAAATATTAGACATCAATTAATGATTCTAAGCTAAAAATGACAGACATTTGGAATAATAAATGCGATAATGTATTTTCCTTTTATGGCTAGGTTGAAACAAAAGCGGTTGCGCGACATCTGTAAACGGGGGTTTCCAGGGTAAAACGGACAAAATAAAAATAGTTCGGGGGCTTAATGGCAGCATATAGACATATAGTTCTATCAAACACAATAGTTCTATAATAGTTCTACAATATTAATGGTACATATTTTTAATATGTAGTTTTTTTTTTCTAAGAATTGTTTTGAATCATGTTGGAAAGGTGGAGTCACAGTGTTCTGAATCTGTTTACATTCCATTTTTTTGCATTAGTTAATGCTATCAGCATTTGACCTCATTGTTTATCTGTGATTCATTATTGTTATTTATGTTCTTATTTGTACTTTAATAAAGAATTTAAGTATTTCAAAATGTTTTTTGTGAATTAATAAGCGTCAACAAGAATTTAATTGCAAGTTAAAAAAAATGAAAAAAAAATTATTAGAATAGTGAAGTAAAGAAAAATAGTTGTTTGGGACAGCCCTCGTCTGTTTACTGTTCCTAAAAATGTTTGCAGCGGACAGGAGGAAGCCAAATCAATTAGGATGTCATTTAAAGACATTAGATCCCATTCACGTTGATAAGCCGCTAGATTTTTTTTCAGCGAAAATGTGCCGAATATTTGCAACAATCGTCCCGCTTTTTCAGTGTTACATCAGTAAAGCAGCGAGCACTGGTTAGCATCGTATAAAGTGGCATACCAAGTTGCAAAATAACCCCACACCATGTCAAATTGGCTGATACTTCCTGCAGCAAAAATAAAAACTGTCCATCTGTCCAATGGCACTGTCATTTTTTTCCTATAATATCTATTTTTGTTTTTTCGGGCAAATTGTTGGGCATATTGTCCTCTTGAGTTAATGTTGCTAATCAATTTGAATTCATTATTGTTTATTGATTAAATTTTATTTTTCAGTATCAAATGGTCAAAAAATGTACCTTGAGCGTATTTTTACAGTTTGGATGTAACTATTTTTTTTTTTTTAAATAAAAAAAAAAAGTTGCTATTTTGGGCAAAAAGTTGATATGTTATGTTAAATATGATATGTTAAACATTGCTATTGAGCCTTAAAATATAATTGATTATTTTTGCATTTGGTGATTTGTGTGCATCAAGCGTAAAATTTGAGAAATTTATAACCATTTTAGGTTTTGTTATACTTGTATAGAAAAATAATCGGGATTTTATTAGGGAACGACTTTGAATTTTTTTATGTCGCTGCTCATGGAGACCCTTGTATATGCCTAAGAGAGGTGCCTGTTTTGGTTTTAGGTCGCTAGCGGCTTTAGTTTTGAAAATGTTTGAATTTCAAGTTTTCTAAAACAGGCCCTCCTATGGATCGGCCCCGGCCCCGTGTCCCTTCAACTGATATTGAAGTCTATTAACTGACTAACAAGATCATCATCAAGAATAGGAAGTCCAACCTTTGGTCAATTTGGTCATTTCCATCCTAATTACTTAAAATTCAGGTTTATGTAACGACATAAAAGTTATTCAATTGTTTACCATAAACAGCACCCCCCTCCAAAAAGTGCCTAAAACAAAAAATCTAAAAGTGTATTTTTATTCATTCACTATTATTCACAAACTTATGTCAGAAAAGCCACAGCCTATAATTTTGTATGAAAGTGGCCACTTAAGGCTCATGTCGACATCCGACCTGCATGATTTTTCATTTGTCACCAAACACACGACACTTGAAGTCACAGTTGACATCTTATCCTCACGCCCTTACGTAAGTTGACCTCTGCTTCTTCTGGACCATGTAAGAACCCAACTGACCTCAACACACGTGATCAAAGTTTGATGCGCTCACCTGCTCATCAAGACGGTGGGCCACGATCGTCGCCACCTCCTCCTGCTCGCCATCGCTGAGGGGCCGAATCCTTAAGGCCACCTGCACCGGCACCAGCACACACAAATAATAAACATTGGGAAACAACAAGAGGAGATTTCTATCATGAAAATTGAGAAATTGTACAGAGAAGTTTCTTAATTTAGCTCTTACGGGGATTTCGATTATCACCTTTCAGCAAACAAGGACCATGCTTGTGTTTACTGTAACAGAAGCTACATGTACTATAGTTCAAATTAGGCGACATTTCATTTATTAATCATGTGTTTATATATGGTGTCATTTTTGTGGTCAGTAGAAAGTGTTTTGGGACAAGAGAGGCTCGATTACGACTGACACAAGCACTTCAATAATTCACGTGGCGTCGTGGCCCGCCGCGCAAACCATTAATCTTGCGGTAATTCATTTGTACTGTTGCTGTTATTTCTTTTCAACTCAGAAAACAACAGGCAGTTTTTGTCTTTGAAGCGCAACATGTTTATATTTCTAATATTTTGAAATGCTATTTGAGAAAGTACAGGATTTAAATGATGAAATTAAACCAATACATTTGTGTAACATTTGGGTTTATTCTGATAAACTCATGGCTAGGCATGGTTTTGTGTATGCATATTTAAGTACTCATGAAAAAGTATTCCTATTAGTACTTATTGAAAATAATTGAAATTTATCATTCATAAACCATTAAAAAAATTAATTGTACATGGTTGTTTTACTGATCACAACTATTTATTCGATGATAATTTACTTTAAATATGAAGAAATACAAGAAAACAGTATGATCTTAAAAGTTTGATTTATATATACATATCAGGGCTGTCAAACGATTAAAATTTTTAATTGAGTTAATCACAGCTTAAAAATTAATTAATCGTAATTAATCGCAATTCAAACCATCTCTAAAATATGCCATATTTTTCTGTAAATTATTGTTGGAATGGAAAGATAAGACACAAGACGGACATAAACATTCAACATACTGTACATAAGTACTGTATTTGTTTATTATAACAATAAATCCACAAGATGGCATTAACATTTTTACCATTCTTTCTGTTAAAGGGATCCACGGATAGAAAGACTTTTAGTTCTTAAAAGATAAATTTGAGTCCAAGTTATAGCAATTTTATATTAAGACAAAGAACGTCTCCTGCTCCGCCCAAAAGCATGATGGGAAGTTGGGCAACCATGACTGTCAGTGGTGGCTGCAAAGGGTATACAGTATGTTCTGCGTTGTGTTCAATTAGGCATGTTAAGAAAAAAATCGTCTCCTGCTCCGCCCAAATGCATGATGGGAAGTTGGGCAACCATGACTGTCAGTAGTGGCTGGAAATGGTATACAATATGTTCTGTGCTGTGCTCAATTAAGCGTGTTAAGAAAAAGATAGCTCTTGCTTTGCCCAAATACATGATAGGAAGTTGGGCAACCATGACTGTTAGTAGTGGCTGCCAAAGCTTAAGCCAATAAAAGGCACGGTCCAATGAACGCCTGTGTCCACTCGTATTTCTCTGCCTTTTCGCTCCCAGTGTGCTAAAACGACGTCATTGTAAACTGTTTGAGAAACGCATGAACGGGTCACACGGGTCAAGGGGTGTGCCAAAAAATCGATTATCAGATGCATCGCGATTCGGCACGTGACGATTCCATTTTCATAAATGTTACAAAAACAATGATTTTCCCTAATAACTTAATGACAGCCGCTAGAAGCGGAACAAAATTCAAGACACGTCTGCCGCTTGGACACCTTTAAAGAGCATACGACATGAGAAAAAAAGTCTTAAATGGCATTATTATGTGAATTAGAATCATATTTTGAGACGATTCGACTATATACAACAATTTGGCAAAGCACAGATGACGAGAAATTAGTCTTTTAATCTGCTGGTTAGCCACGCCTACCATTATAGGGCTTCAGCGTCCCCAACAGGTGGATGACGTCAGCGGTAGACTGGGCTCATCGGTTTTACTATTCAGCCCATTGAGGGGGAATTATTCAGAACGAGGAAAACGCGACGAAGAGAGTCGGAAAATGTCATTGTTTCAGTCTCTCTACTCCAATATTTTTACAGGATATTCTTTTTATCCAAGTACTTTTCCCCAATAGCTATATAAATGACTTGAGAAGGACCAGTCAGCCCGTCGAGGGGGAACTATTCACAACGAGGAAACACGACGAAGAGAGCTGCAAAACGTCATTGTTTCTGTCTCTTTACATCAATATTTTTACAGGATATTCTTTTTATCCAAGTATTTTCCCCAATTGCTAAATAAATGGCATGGTCATGACAAATAACGGTCTTGTGCTAAATGGAATTTATTCAGGACGGCATGGCAAAATTACTCCATAATGGTCAAAACTGTCGACTTCACCTTTACTGTCGCACCTCCCGAACGAAATTTTATGACACCTAAATCGGACATATGTCATTTCCCTTCCCCGGCTTCGGAGAATGTAAACAAACCAAAAGGCGTGACAGCTAGCTGAAATGCTAACCCGAACCGAGTGATGTTTCAGTCTTCAAAGCGGAAAATCACACATAACTAGCCTGGATTATTTGACATGATGACTAGGTTGTCGATTGTCGGATCGGCAAACCGCACGGCGGAGAGCAATTTACAGTTTGTTCCCCGGAGGAGGGCAGCTGCAGTTGTTGTGGGGCTAACGTGCTGCTAATGTGCATGAGGAGAGCTTTTTACATGCCTATCAATGATCAAACGTAAGTAGTCCTTTATTTAAAGAAAGTTTGTAGTGTTTACTTTGTAATAGCTGTATTAATATTTGACATAATACTAAACAAGATGTTTACTCACTTCCTCGTAAGTCCAATGCTCCCACTGTAGTCGGGCTTGTTTTGGCCATTATCCACGGTGAATGGGAACCTTTTGAAACTCCAAAAAGGCGCATATGCCTCTCCCTCATACGGAATGATTTTTCTGCAGCCGTTTGGCTGGCGTGATGCGAAAAATAAACGTATTAATCCGCAAATTCAGCTGAATCCTTCATCTTCATACACAACAGTACGCTGTATAGTGAAGAGGACGCCTTCTACCGTACACGTCACAGCGCCCTCCTCCTCAATGCAAGACCGAAGCGGGAAGTCACTCATTTTCATGGCGCGGGATTCAAAAAACTAAATAAATTTCGCCATCGCTTCCACACACATCTAAGCGGTCTATATCATTCAGGAGCATAAAATACCGCGTGTATTATGAAATAAACATGCTTTTTCGTGTCACATGCACTTTAACGGACGCACGCACAACGTTATGATGGATGCAGCTGGTTACTGAGCGAGAGATTTACTCCTTTTCAAAAGACTCGAAAATAAATTTGTGTATGAGACCGGCTGGTACTCTGCAGTTGTGCTTTGGTTCCTCTTCTGTGCGCAAGTTATTTTTTTAGAGCGAGAGGGGAAGAGAGATAGTTCGTTGGTCCCTGTCTTTCAGTTGTCCAGCAGTTGGTTCAAGTCATGTTAATTGGAAAAAGTCCCTAGTGTTTTGCTAAGTCCCGTGTCCGTCTATCAGAGGTGAGTACACCAAACCTCTTGTACCGTTTAGCTTTTACTGTTGTTTTTGAGATGTTACTAGTTAGCGCTGAGCGCTATGCTAATTAGTGACTTTGCTAACATATATTTCACCAGTGTAAATTTTATTGTTTTGTTGAGAGAAATAAGTACTGCCTTTGAAACAGCTAATGTTTTGGCACTTTCTTGTGAAAAAGAGCATCTCAAGGTCAGCTGTGTGTTGTATAGGCATGTTGAGAAATAAGTACTGCCTTTAAGGGCAGCTTTTTGTCATATGGGCATGTTTCCATCGTTCCTGTTGAATCATTAGGATATTTTAAATAATTAATGGACATAAATTTGTTTGGGTACTTTATTAATTAGTAATGTTTGATGCATCGCTAATCATGACAACATCATCTTCAATACCGTGATCATCCTTCAATAATCGATTCGTAGCACCCTGAATCGTAATCTAATCGAATCGTGGGGTGCCTAAAATGGCACACCCCTATGAGAGAAAACACACACAAGGCTGAAAGCGGTTTCTGCTCTTGCACCACTCTTAAAAATAAACTGTATTTTAAGCCAAAAGAAATGTTGTGTTTGATAGAATAATATTTATTTATATGCTGCCATCGCAGTTTCATCGTACATTATGCCCCAGAACTATTCTAAATTTGTCCGTTTTACCCTGGAGACCCCCGTTTACAGACACTGCGCAACCGCTTTTGTTTCAACCCAGCCATAAAAAGAAGTAATTATATTTATTATTCGAAATGTCTGTCATTTTTAGCTTAGAATCATTAACTGAAGTCTAATATTTAGTTTCACTCGCATATTTTAAACTTTTAAACAAATTACGTCACAATGAAAAAAATAGTGTCTTCTTTTTTTTTACTGTCGCAATTTCCCCGATATTTTAAATGATAAATAGCTGATCCAAACAAATTAAAAAAAAAAAACAAAAACAAAAAGCAAACGTTTAAATTAAATATTTGAAAAAGAAAATCTCGACCACTCATGATTGTCTGTGACTTCTGCATCGTGACCCTTTTTATTTTACCGGTTTTCACCCATAAAATCCCCACAAAGTCCGGCTGTGGCCATTCACAGCTGTGTTTTAAGACTCGGTGATCCATGCTACACTGAGTTTTTGGATCAAAACAAGATAAGTAAGCGATAATATCTCATTAAAACCATCATGTCTTGAATTATGCTCTCTAATACTATTATTTTTTGTGGCTTTCCTTACCGGAAAGCCACAAAAAGACATACATTGCAGTCTAACGCTAGCACGAAAATTATGGACACAGCAGGTTAACTGACTAGCGTGCTATCCATTATCTTTTCGACCCTTGTTTCCATTTGGACTGCTTTTTATGGGATGATATCGATGTATTCGATACATTAGATGCTTAAATCATAAAAGCCTAGGTCCTAGGCTTCAAGGCTAAATATAATAAATAGTGCTATGTTCTCACATTTATATGTTCCCTTTATACATATGGAGCCTTTTATTCTCAGTATCTCGCATTCACATTGAAAAAAAATTTTAAGAGCCCACTGCAAAAATTTTAAGAGCCCACTGCAAGAATTAAAATATTATGGTATTGGTATTTAACCCCTAAAATTTCCCTGGAAGTGTTTTTCCTTGCACAGATTAAAATCAAGCCAAATCAAAAACTTTATGCAGTAAAGTTATCATTGACTATACAGCTAACCCCCTGTTAGCCATGTTGATTTACAAAACAAAACACTGAGCTAAATTAAATCTACATTTACTCACATACCAATTTCCTTTATTACTGTACATCCACCCACATCTTGTGCATGTATATTGATTATCAAAGACTTGAGTAGACCAAGGGCGATCATCTTCAAGTGTTCGTTATTTATTATGTACCAGGATGGGTGTCTAAAACCTTCTTTTTTTTTTTCAAATGAGAAACTTGTCGATTTTTCACTCACCTGATTTGACATACTTTTAAGGTGTCAAAAAATGCCTTCCTGTTCAAAAATTTTATTCCCCCAGAAAATAGAGCTTTTAGGCTTTCCAATGATGTATCACCTGAGTGTTTTCCACCATATAAACTTGACGTTTCGCTCAAAATTGTTCTATATGCATGTGTGATACATCATTGGTAAGCTTAAAATCTCAATTTTCTGGGGGAATAAAAATTTTGAACAGAAGGGCATTTAAAAAAAAAAAAAATTAAACAGCAAAACCCTAACGTGAGGTGAGAGCATGAGAGAGCATAATTAAAGATACCATGATTTTACCGAGATATTATTGCATATTTCGTGTAGCATGTATCACCGAGTGTCACAACACAGCTGTGGATGGCCAGCCGGATTTTATGGGTGAAACATGGTAATATAACAAGGATCGCGATGCAGAAATCGCAGACATCAAGGAGTAGCTGAGATTTTCTTTTTCATATATTTACCCTTTCAAAGTTTTTTTTTTTTCTTCCATTTTTCTGTGTTTGGATCGATTATTTATCATCTACAATATCGGGGAAAATGCGACAGATACAAAAAAATACATTTAAGCAAGAGTTATGAGGTAGATAGGCTATCTGTGACTTATTTACAGTTACATTTATTTACAGTCAATTATTGATTCTAAGCTAAAAATGACAGACATTTCGAATAATAAATATAATTACTTACCTTCTTTTTATGGCTGGGTTGAAACAAAAGCGGTTGCGTGACGTCTGTAAATGGGGGTCTCAAGGGTAAAACGGAAAAATTTAAAATAGCTCTGGGACATAATACACCATGAAACTGCAATAGCAGCATATATATATATATATATATATATATATATATATATATATATATATATATATATATATATATATATATATATATATATATATTGAAATTTTCACATGTCGAAAGTAGACAGAAGGGAACTAAGGCAATAACGGGAGCAATTTTATCAACTTTAACGGTTGATTCACAACATTAAATGACCTCCAAACATAGCAAAGATTACTATGTGTTTTTTTTTTTTTTTTTTTTTAATGAAAAAAAAAACATGAAAGGTATCACCAGTTACTTTGCCAAGTAACTTTTTTACGACTGTGTGTGTATTTCAGTAGTCAGTCACTAAACTTGCCAAAGAGCTAAGAGGCATTTTAACAGTCGAAAATGTTTACATTTTAAGTGTTTATTTCATTATTTTTAAAAGTAAAATAAAGGCAGTTTAAAAAAAAAAAAAAAAAAAAAAAAAAAAAAAAGCAAAACGCAAACCGAAACCGAACCGAAACCGTGATCCAAAAACCGAGGTTCAAACCGAACCGTGGGCTAACTGAACCGTTGCACCCCTAATATACACACACACACACACACATATATATATATATATATATATATATATATAAATTTTTCTAAATCTTTTCCCCATCTAAATAACAAAAAACCCTTTATTTAAAATCAAATATTCAAAGTACATAAATTAACCAAGCAGTAAATGTATACCATTTACATTATAGCCTATATTTGGTATTTTACTAATACTTTTAAACAATAAATTTACAAACAATCAACCATTTCTATAATTTAAATCGACTGTTGACGACGCACTGAATTACATAGTACAGTGTCCTGACCTTATTAAGCTCTTTCTGAGAATTGTTAGTAGTATGTGACTTTACAAGTAAACAGTTCTATAAAAATATAGAATTACAATATGATCGGAATCAAATTTCAACAAGTCCTCTCTAGTGGGTGATATACAACAGCGATTACGGAGTTTGTTGCGCTTACAGTCAGTTGGTGCTCCTTCGACTCTCCGATGTCCTTCATGTTCACTTCCAATGCATCACTCCGGATTCATTCGGACTGTCAGGAATGCCCCTTCCCTTCCTCTTCCGCGGGGAGAACCACCTGCAGCGCCTCGTCCTCCGCACCCGGACCTCCTTTATTGCTATATCTTTCTACCTTCTTTCCGAGCGCCAGTGCTTCAGCGGCCTCTCTGCAGCGTCGCAGCCGGCTCGAGAGCGTCGATGTCCGGCCGCGGAAGGCGCGTTTCTGCGGTGGTTGACCCGGTGCCAGGTATTCAGCTCACCTTAAGCTTCTGTCTACTGCTGCTGTTTGGCTGTTGCTTGACTGGTGCTGAATGTGCGTGCGCATGCGTGTGAGCGATGTCTCAGTGCACGCGCATGTCGCCCCTGGAAACGTGACCGCGCTGCAGTCAACTGGACTCTCCTCTAGAGTCGAGACTACTTGCCAAATATTTTAGTCAGAGGTGGGTAGAGTAGCCAAAACATTTACTCAAGTAAGAGTAGCGTTAGTTCAAAACAAATTACTGAAGTAAAAGTAAAGTAGTCATCCGGAAAATGTACTCATGTACAAGTAAAAACGTATTTGGTGAAAAGAATACTCAAGTAATGAGTAACATTGTGGGTACTGTTTATGATGTTTGTTTAAATTATTTATTTATTTGTTTTTTAACAATGGTATTTCTTTTTCTCAGCAAAAAAGTTATCAACAGTGCTGGCCAAAAGTATTGACACCCCTGCAATTCTGTCAGACAATGCTCAATTTCACCCAGAAAATGATTGCAATTACCAATGCTTTGGTAGTAATATCTTCATTTATTTTGCTTGTAATGAAAACACACAAAAGAGAATAGAAAAAAAAAATCATTATCAATTCACACAACACTCCAAAAATGGGCCGAACAAATGTATTGGCACCCTTTGAAAAATTATGTGATGCTTCTCTAATTTGTGCACTTAACAGTACCTGTTACTTACTGGGGCACATAACAAGTGGTGTCAATAACTAAATCACACATGCAGCCAGTTAAAATGGATTAAAGCTGACTCAACCTCTATCCTTGTGTGTACCACATTTAGCACGTTGGAAAAAAAGAAGACCAAAGAACTGTCTGAGGACTTAAGAAGCAAAATTGTGAGGAAGCATGGGCAATCTCATGGCTACAAGTCCATCTCCAAAGACCTGAATGTTCCAGTGTCTACCGTGCGCAGTGTCATCAATAAGTGTAAAGCCTAGGTGTGTAACGGTACACAAAAATCTCGGTTCGGTACGTACCTCGGTTTTGAGGTCACGGTTCGGTTCATTTTCGGAACAGTAAGAAAACAAAATGCAAAATATAAATGTGCTAGTTGTTTATTACACACGTTTGTGCTTTCAACAATAGGAACATTAGCCTATACAAAGCTAGAATTCTGCTCAAAAAGTAGCGGGTATTTAAAGATAATCTAACAACAATTTGCCTTTCAGACCCCGCGTATTGGTCAGCTTTCTTTCTGAAAGAAAGAATAAAGAAGTCTTGTGCTAAAGAGAAAAGCAATCCCAATGACAAAGATTTTAACATGTATTTTACAAATGAAATGCCTCAATGAAACATTTTTTTTCTTATGAACGGTTTTCAAAACCTGTATTGGTGGATTTTCTCAAGTTAAAGCGCCACACAGAAATTAATAAATTTAATTGTGTAAGCAGGATGTGTGTATTATTATTTAATTAATGGTGTTTTAGCTCATTTCAATTTATTTTATTTAAATGGGCTGTTATTTATTTTATTATGTGTTTATATTTTACAAATGTGATGTAGTATTCATTTATATTGTATATTTTATGTTGTATAACTTTAGTTCCTATGAATATTAGTTCCTACTTGTTTTGTTGTGGTAGGAGGGTTTTGTATTGAACACGGGGCCGTGTTGGTTATTATTATAGCAAAGAACACAGCAGTAAATCAACAAAGACAAGTCAACTGTGCCTCAATCTACCACTCAAGAGATCTGATGGACTCAAAAAATAGGTTACGATTGCATATTAGCTTGAAAATCGACCGGATCCACCGTATTTTTACACGAGTGACTTCCGGCCCGATCCTAGCAACCGGTAGTAGCATTGACGCAGGAGGGCCGTGTTTCGCATCAAATAATAAACTCTGCCGTTCTTTTCGCGTGCGTAGCGTTCTGGGACGCATCTAACACGCGGCCGCACTGCGACTGGTGTGCATTGGCTGATTGACTCTTAAGCCCTCGTTTCACTGCGTTCTCGCGGCGGCCACGTTGTTGCGCCGTTGACGTTTCCGGGTTATACTGTCGTACCGTGTTGGTCCTCATCATAGTAGAGAAGACGGAGTAAATATAATCTACACAAAGAAACTGTCACCCGATCGACTCACAGCCTCGAAAAGTAAGGGTTATATTCCGTCAGAAACTCATTCGGTACGCGTCCGTTCCGAATCGAGCACCACGTACAGAAACGGTTCAATAATAATATATGTACCGTACACCCTTAGTAATGTCCATGGCACTGTGGCTAACCTCCCTAGATGTGGACGGAAAAAAAAAATGACGAGAGATTTCAACGAAATATTGTGCGGATGGTGGATAAAGAACCTCGACTAACATCCAAACAAGTTCAAGCTGTCCTGCAGTCCCAGGGGTACAACAGTGTCAACTTGTACTTACCGTCAGCGTCTGAATGGAAAGGGGACTCTATGGTAGGATACCCAGGAGGACCCTACTTCTTGACCCAGAGACATATAAAAGCCAGGCTGGAGTTTGCCAAAACTTACCTGAGAAAGCAAAAAACGTTTTGGAAGAACGTTCTCTGGTCAGATGAGACAAAAGTTGAGCTTTTTGGGAAAAGGCATCAACATAGAGTTTACAGGGAAAAAACGAGGCCTTCAAAAAAAAGTACATGGTCCCCACAGTCAAACATGGCTGGGGTTCCCTAATGTTTTGGGGTTGCTTTGCTGCCTCTGGCACTGGACTGCTTGACCGTGTGCATGGCATTATGAAGTCTGAAGACTACCAAAAAAATTTGCAATATAATGTAGGGCACAGTGTAAGAAAACGGTCGCCCTCGGAGGTCATGGTTCTTCCAGCAGGACAATGACCCAAAAAAACACTAGAAAACGGTTTGAGCGAAAGCACTGGAGGCTTCTAAAGTGGCCAGCAAGGAGTCCAGACCTGAATCCCATAGAACACCTGTGGAGAGATCTGAAAATGGCAGTTTGGAGAAGGCACCCTTCAAATCTCAGAGACCTGGAGCAGTGAGCCAAAGAAGAATGGTCTAAAATTCCAACAGAGCATTACAAGAAACTCATTGACGGATACTAGAACCAGTTGTTTGCAGTTATTTTGTCTAAAGGTTGTGCTACCAAGTATGATACTGAGGGTGCCAATACTTTTGTCCGGCCCATTTTTGGAGTTTTGTGTAAAATGAGAATGATTTTTTTCCCCCAACCTGTTTTGTGTTTTTTTCATTGCAAGCAAAATAAATGAAGATAGATTCCATAGCATTTGTTATCGCAATCATCTTCTGCAAGAAAATGAGAATTATCCGATAGAATTGCAGGGGTGCCAATACTTTTGGCAGCACTGAATATGAACTGTTATTCTTATAGTGTACACTAACCCATCACATAACCACTTTAAGCCAAAGAAATCATTAAAAAATCATTAAATTCCAGATAGAGAAAAAAAATGCAGAGATGAAGGATGATTCATCCAAAGAGCATTAGTGCCTTCTAGGAGACAAAATAGTTCCTAGTTTGAATAGTGAATCGTTTCTATTATGAAATTAAAAGGATCATCTCTCCAGTTTTCCGTGGTCAATCGGTGCCATATAATCTATGCTTTCGGGTCATGTTGAGGGCAGCACTTTATATCAAATACCTAATTTTTTACGGTGCTTTAAATACACCAACTGATTAAACAAGCCAACGTGGTCATAGAACAGCAAGCTTGAGTCTGATCGGTATAATGGAGTCATGTCATTATTGTTGTGACGTCTCATTGGTGAAACTCGAAGAGCTACTGTTAGCATCGGTGGCAAAAAAAAAACCAAAAAAAAACTTGAAATGCAATATGTAGAATGTAGAAGAGGAAAAATGTAACGACTAATTTAGGCCAAAGTAGTGAAGTAAGAGTTCCATTTCTTCATCACAAATCTACTCAAGTAAACGTAAAAAGTATGGCTTTGTAAAACTACTCTTGGAAGTACACTTTTCTCAAAAAGCTACTCAAGTAAATTAAATGGAGTAAATGTAACGCATTACTACCAACCTTTGATTTTAGGTTTGACATTTTAAAAAGATGTTTACCGGTATGTTATTTTTAAACAAACTTATAAAAATATGTCTGGAAATACTAGGTCACGTATATCTACCTCATAACTAACGCTTAATTGTATTTTATTTTTTTTGTCACTGTCGCATTTCCCCCGTTATTTTAGATGAGAATCGATCCAAACGAAGAAAAAAAAAAAACATTTTAAAGGGTAACTATGTGAAAATCTCCACCACTCCTTGATGTCTGCAATTTCTGCATCGCGACCCTTGTTATATTACCGTGTTTCACCCATAAAATCCCCACAACGTCCGGCTGTTGCAATTCACAGCAGTGTCTTGACACTCGGATTGAAACAAGGTAAGTACGTGAGAATATCTCGTTAAAATCAGCGTGTTTTTAATGATGTTCGCTCATGTTCGCACCTTGAGTAACTGGAAAGCCACAAAAAGACTAACGTTAGTGCAAGAATTATGGACACAGCAAGTTAACTGACCAGCGTGCTATCCAATATCTTTTCAACCCTAGTTGCCGTTTGGATTGCTTATTATGGGATGATATTGATGTGTTAGATAAATTCAATGCTTAAATCATAAAGCCTAGGTCCTAGTTTTCCTGTCTAAACATAATGAATTGATAGCGTTATGTTTATTTATATGTTCCCTTTATGCATATGAAGCCTTTTATCCTCAGTCAAAACAGTCATGAATTCACATTAATCATAATTGAAAAAATATTTTAAAAGCCCACTTAAAATATTACGTTATTGGAATTTAACCCCTAAAATTCCCCTGGAATGACGCCTAAACAGCTAACTCCCAGTTTAGCCATGTTTATTTATACAAAGTAAAACACAGGGCTAAATTAAATCTACATTTACTCACACACAAATGTCCTTTCTTATTGTACATCCACCCATGTGTCTTAGTGCATGCATATTGATTATCTAAGACGTGAGTAGCCAAAGGGGCATCATCTTGAAGTGTTCGTTATTTATTATGTACCAGGATGAGTGCCCAAAACCTTTTCCTTAGAATGAGAAACTTAAAGAAAATTTCAAAGGTCTCAAAATGTCTATTTTTTACTCACCTGATCCGACCTACTTTTAAGGTGTCAAAAAAAGCCCTCCGTTCAAAAATTTTCTTCCCCCAGAAAATAAATTTTAAGCTTTCCAATGATATATCTCTCATGCATATAGGACAATTTTGAAATTTGGCCAAATTGGGGGTCTCAGAGCGGAACTTCAAGTCACCTGAGTGTTTTCCGCCATATATACAGTGGGGCAAATAAGTATTTAGTCAACCACCAATTGTGCAAGTTCTCCTACGTGAAAAGATTATAGAGGCCTGTAATTGTCAGTATGGGTGAAGCTCAACCATGAGAGACAGAATGTGGGAAAAAAACAGAAAATCACATTGTTTGATTTTTAAAGAATTTATTTCCAAATTAGAGTGGAAAATAAATATTTGGTCACAAACAAGCAAGATTTCTAACTTCTTCTAACGAGGTTCCACCTGTATTAAAGGCACCTTTTTTAATTCATTATCGGTATAAAAAACACCTGTCCACAATCTCAGTCAGTCACACTCCCAACTCCACTATGGCCAAGACCAAAGAGCTGTCGAAGGACACCAGAGACAAAATTGTAGACCTGCACCAGGCTGGGAAGACTGAATCTGCAATAGGTAAAACGCTTGGTGTAAAGAAATCAACTGTGGGAGCAATTATTAGAAAATGGAAGACATATAAGACCACTGATAATATCCCTCGATCTGGGGCGCCATGCAAGATCTCACCCTGTGGTGTCAAAATGATAACAAGAACGGTGCGCAAAAATCCCAGAACCACACGGAGGGACCTAGTGAATGACCAACAGAGAGCTGGGACCACAGTAACAAAAGCTACTATCAGTAACACAATGCGCCGCCAGGGACTGCACTGCCCGACGTGTCCCCCTGCTGAAGAAAGTACACGTCCAGGTCCGTCTGCGGTTTGCTAGAGAGCATTTGGATGATCCAGAAGAGGACTGGGAGAATGTGTTATGGTCAGATGAAACCAAAATAGAACTTTTTGGTAGAAACACAGGTTCTCGTGTTTGGAAGAGAAAGAATACTGTATTGCATCCGAAGAACACTATACCCACTGTGAAGCATGGGGGTGAAAACATCATGCTTTGAGGCTGTTTTTCTGCAAAGGTACCAGGACGACTGATCTGTGTAAAGGAAAGAATGAATGGGGCCATGTATCGACAGATTTTGAGTGAAAATCTTCTTCCATCAGCAGGGGCATTGAAGATGAGACGTGGCTGGGTCTTTCAGCATGACAATGATCCCAGACACACAGCCAGGGCAACAAAGGAGTGACATCGTAGGAAGCATTTCAAGGTCCTGGAGTGGCCTAGCCAGTCTCCAGATCTCAACCCCATAGAAAATCTGTGGAGGGAGTTGAAAGTCCGTGTTGCCCAACGACAGCCCCAAAACATCACTGCTCTAAAGGATATCTGCATGGAGGAATGGGCCAAAATACCAGCAACAGTGTGTGAAAAGCTTGTGAAGAGTTACAGAAAACGTTTAGCCTCCGTTATTGCCAACAAAGGGTCCATAACAAAGTATTGAGATGAACTTTTGGTATTGACCAACTACTTATTTTCCACGATGATTTGCAAATAAATTCTTTAAAAATCAAACAATATGACTTTGTTTTTTTCCCCCACATTCTGTTTCTCATGGTTGATGTTTACCCATGTTGACAATTACAGGCCTCTCTAATATTTTCAAGTGGGAGAACCTGCACAATTAGTGGTTGACTAAATACTTATTTGCCCCACTGTATACAGGACTGTCTCAGGAAATTAGAATATTGTGATAAAGTTCTTTACTCTCTGTAATGCAATTAAAAAAACAAAAATGTCATACATTCTGGATTCATTACACATCAACTGAAATATTTCAAGCCTTTTATTATTTGAATATTGCTGATTTTGGCTTACAGCTTAAGAAACCTCAAAAATCCTATATCAAAAAATTAGAATACTTCCTCAGACCAAGTAAAAAAATAATTTTATAACAGCAAAACTAAATCAAACATTTGAAAATGTCCATTGATGCACTCAGTACTTGGTTGGGAATCCTTTTGCACGGATTACTGCATCAATCCGGCGTGGCATGGAGGCAATCAGCCTGTGGCATTGCTGAGGTGTTATTGATGCCCAGGATGCTTCGATAGCGGCCTTCAGCTCATTTGCATTTGTAGGTCTGGTGTCTTTCATCTTCTTCTTAACTATACCCCACAAATTCTCGATGGGGTTCAGGTCAGGGGAATTAGCAGGCCAATCAAGGACAGTGATGCCATGGTCAGTGCACCAGTTACTGGTGGTTTTGGCACTGTGGGCAGGTGCCAGATCATGCTGGAAAATGAAATCCTCATCTCCATAGAGCTTTTCAGCAGATGGAAGCATGTAGTGCTCTAAAATCTCTTGGTACACAGTTGCATTTACTCTGGACTTGATGAAACACAGTGGACCAACACCAGCAGCTGACATGGCTCCCCAAACCATTGCTGACTGTGGGAACTTCACACTGGATTTCAAGCAACTTGGATTTTGCTCCTCTCCAGCCTTTCTCCAGACTCTGGCGCCTTGACTTCCAAATGAAATGCAAAACTTGCTTTCGTCTGAAAAGAGGACTTTGGACCACTCTGCAACTGTCCAGTGCTTCTTCTCCATAGCCCAAGTCAGACGCTTCTTCCGTTGTCTTGAGTTCAGAAGTGGCTTGACCATGGGAATACGGCTATTGTTGCCCATTTCCCGGACACGTCTGTGAACTGTGGCTTTTGATACCTGGACTCCAGCTTCAGCCCACTGTCTTTGAAGCTCCCCCAAATTCTGGAAGCGGCTCTTCTTCACAATTTTGTTAAGGCTGCGGTCATCTCTCTTGGTTGTGCAGCGTTTCCGGCCACATTTTTCCCTTCCAACAGACTTTTTGTGGATATGCTTTGAAACTGCACTCTGTGAACAGCCTGCTCTTTGAGAAATTTCTTTTTGTGTCTTACCCTCCTGATGGAGGGTATCAATGATGGTCCTCTGGACAGCAGTCAGATCAGCAGTCTTCCCCATACTTGTGATTTAGTTTACTGAACCAAGCTGAGTGTTTTTAAGGCTCAGGAAACCCTCGCAGGTGTTTCGAGTTAATTAGATGATTCAGGTGATTAGTTGAATAGCCTACTTGTATACTTTTTCATGATATTCTAATATTTTGAGATAGGATTTTTGAGTTTTCTTAAGCTGTAAGCCAAATTCAGCAATATTAAAATAATAAAAGGCTTGAAATAGTTCAGTTGATGTGTAATGAATCCAGAATGTATGACATTTTTGTTTTTTTAATTGCATTACAGAAAGTAAAGAACTTTATCACAATATTCTAATTATCTGAGACAGTCCTGTATATTGTGGCCCCCATTTGACATCAAACTGAAGTATTTGCTCGCATGCATGCCAATAATAATAATAATAATAAAAAAAATCAATTAATGGATCAATTTTTCAACAAAAAAAAAAATACAATGAAAAAGATTTAAATACTGCAAAAAAAAAGTCATGAGGAAAAAAAAAAAATCTAAAATAAAGGGTTAATGTATAACCTGTCATTGAAGTTAAAATAAGACATGACAGCCCCAATATTACTATCCCCAAAAATCAAATACAATTGTTAAAGCTTCCACAGCTCTTTGTCTACACCTACTGGAGGAAATAAAAATACAACAAAACTTGATAAAAAAGAACATAGAATAGAAAAGGACTGAGTATTGTAGCGTAAATAGAGCTAATTTTACATTAAAGTGTGTTTTTCAATGCGCACACATACAAGCACGCCCACACAGTAATAGCAAAAAAAAAAAAAAAAAAAAAAAATTTATTCAACACACAAGGTTTTTGGCCCCACATAGAATCAGGCATCAATATCTGTGCCCGTACAGTGTGACATGCGGAAACAAAAGTTAAACATTGCATCAATTATTATTTATATTAATTATTAATAGCCAACACTCAAAGAAAGCCGTTCACCTCAATGCGGTGGTTAAAGGCAGCTGCACAACAAATCTGCTGTTGCGCTTCTGTGATGTTTTAAATTAGTGGATATGCATGAAAAACTTACATTAATGGCCCTTCAGTGAGTCGAAAAACACCTAAGAATAATAACTTTAAAATCGTCACGAACAATGATAGTAATTAAAAAAATAAGTTGTAAAAATCATTTATTGGCATTCCAACATTGACGCGAGGAACTTGCACCCAAGAAAGAGTGCAAATTCAAATGAAATTCACTACACTGCCATTGTTTTCATAAGTTAATGACAGCAGTGAAGAACGATACACAGAAAAATCATGTCACATACCATTTTTTTTCTTTTTTTTTTTATGCTTGTCCTCGAACCTTCTCGTTTTTTCAGCTTCTGCATATGGTTCATGTGTAGGGGGAATATTCATGTTTGACCTCCAAAAAGGCAATGTCCTGTACTTCAACTGTGTTCCAGCAGTAGTGGTGCTTCCCTGAGGAAAAACTGCCAAAGTTTACACTTGAAAATCATTGCCGAAATGTCGACGCTGCTCCTCGGTCACAGCCAGGTAAGTGGCCCTCATGCTGGGCGAGTACTGCAGGGACACAGCAAGATCGAGGTAAGACTTCTGGCCTTTTAAATGTTGAATTTCCAGCCATTTATGTATCTTGTCGAAATAAAATAAAAATGCTCTAGCTTTAATATGGGTGGTGGTGGGGATTTAAAACCCCATGAGTCGAATATATATACACTGCTGGCCAAAAGTATTGGTACCCCTGCAATTCTGCCAGAAATTGATTGCAATCACAAATGCTTTGGTAGTAATATCTTCATTTATTTTGCTTGCAATGAAAAAACACAATATAAAGAAAAGTAATAATTAGGGCTGTCAAAATTATCGCGTTAACGCGCGGTAATTAATTTTTTAAATTAATCACGTTAAAATATTTGATGCAATTAACGCACATGTCCCGCTCAGACAGTATTCTGCCTTTTGATAAGTTTTACAGCAAGGTTTTTTGTGCTGTCTAACAGCGAACTCTTGTGGTCACTTTGCGACATGGTTTATTGCTTTCTTGCCAGTTCAATATGGCTGCACGACGTCTCGGGCTGACGCCTACGTTGTGATGTTGTGCTTATGATCCTTGGACAAGATTTGTCCGTAAGTATGGTTGTTGTAAAGAATGTACATATTATGTTAGTAAGCGAAATGTTATATTTTTTGTATGAGACACTTTTTATTTATGTTTAGTGAACCTGTATAGCGTGCTAAGCTAACGTTGTTGCTAATGCAATGCTTGTGTACTTTTTTTTGTAGTTTCACTACGGTCTAAAGAGGGCAGTGGTTTGAGGCCATTTTATTAATAAATCAGATGAAAAAGGAAGAAGTCTGATTATTAAGGCGTCGTTCACTAGCTGTCTAGCTTTGGAAAAAGTAGACGCTTCGGAGTGAGGACAGCATAGACAGATTTAAATGACAGTAGAGTGAAATGCCCACTACAGTCCTTATGTACCTTATGTTGAATGTATATATCCATCTTGTGTCTTATCTTTCCATTCCAACAAATTATTTTACAGAATATATATATAATTTACAGAAAAATATGGCATATTTTATAGATGGTTTGAATTGCGATTAATTGCGATTAATTACGATTAATTAATTTTTAAGCTGTAATTAACTCGATTAAAAATTTTAACTGTTTGACAGCCCTAGTAATAATTCATTATCATTTTACACAAAACCCAAAAAATGGGCCAGACAAAAGTATTGGCACCCTCAGCCTAATACTTGGTCGCACAACCTCTAGACAAAATAACTGCGAACAACCGCTTCTGTTATCCATCATTGAGTTTATTGAAATGCTCAGCTGGAATTTTAGACCATTCTTCTTTGGCCAACTGATCAAGGTCTCTGAGATTTGAAGGGTTCCTTCTCCAAACTGCCATTTTCAGATCTCTCCACTGGTGTTCTATGGGATTCAGGTCTGGACTCATCGCTGGCCACTTTGGAAGTCTCTCAAACTATTTTCTAGTGCTTTTTGAAGTGTGTTTTGGGTCATTGTCCTGATGGAAGACCCATGACCTCTGAGGGAGACCCAGCTTTCTCACACTGGGCCCTACATTAGGCGCAAAATTTGATGGTAGTCTTCAGACTTCATAATGCCATGCACACGGTCAAGCAGTCCAGTGCCAGAGGCAGCAAAGCAACCCCAAAACATCAGGGAACCCCTGCCATGTTTGACTGAGGACCGTGTACTTTTCTTTGAAGGCCTCGCTTTTTCCCTGTAAACTCTATGTTGATGCCGTTTCCCAAAAAGCTCTACTTTTGTCTCATCTGACCAGAAAACATCCTTCCAAAACATTTTTGGCTTTCTCAGGTAAGTTTTGGCAAACTCCAGTGGAAGTGAGGTCTTCCTTGGTATCCTACCATAGAGTTCCTTTTCATTCAGACGCCGATGGATACTACGGGCTGACACTGTTGTACCCTTGGATTGCAGGACAGCTTGAACTCGTCTGGATGTTAGTCGAGGTTCTTTATCCACCATCCGCACAATCTTTCGTTGAAATCTCTCGTCAACTTTTCTTTTCCGTCCACATCGAGGGAGGTTAGCCACAGTGCCATGGGCTTTACACTTATTGATGACACTGCACACGGTAGGCACAGGAACATTCAGGTCTTGGGGAAGAACTTGCCTTGAGATTGCCCATGCTTCCCCACAATTTTGCTTCTAAAGTCCTCAGACAGTTCTTTGGTCTTTTTTCTTTTCTCCATGCTCAATGTGGTACACAAAAGTACACAGGACAGTGGTTGAGTCAACTTTAATCCATTTTAACTGGCTACAACTGGGATTTAGTTATTGCCACCACCTTTTATGTGCCACAATTAAGTAACAGGTGCTGTTAATTACACAAATTAGAGAAGCATCACATGATTTTTCAGAGGGTGCCAATACTTTTCTCTGGCCCATTTTTTGAATTTTGTGTAAAATGATAATGATTCAATTTTTTCCCCCATTCTCTTTTGTGTTTTTACATTGCAAGCAAAATAAATGAAGATATTACTAATAAAGCATTTGTAATTGCAATCATATTCTTGGAGAAATTGAGCATTATCTGACAGAATTGCAGGGGTCCCAATACTTTTGGCCAGCAGTGTATATAAAAAAACGTACATTAAGATATATATATATATATATTAGGGCTGCAGCTTTTTAAATATTTTAGTAATGGATTAATCGATGGTCTAGTTAGTTCGAATAATCGAGTAATCGGATAAGGAACATGAAAAATTAAAATACCTGAGCTGAGTCTCAAACGGTATATATATATATATATATATATATATATATATTTTTTTTTTAAATGTGGTTCTACTGTATGTACAACAAAAGAACAATTGGCTAACTTACATAGAAAAAGTCCGCTAGCTTAAATGCTATACAATGCTAAAGTTTTTTTAACAATGCTCTTAACAAATGGTTCGGACACATGTTCCCCCCCAAAAAACGGCTAAATATACTTATAAACTAATTAATGAATGCATTAAAAAACATTAGCTCAAACAAAGCTTAGCTTACGTTGGTCTTAACAGGGAGCAGTTGGATTCAGCCATGTGAAAAGAGGCAGACCAGAGGGCAGTGTATTCACCCTAATAAATGAAACTAAATGCAAACACTTTCAAAATAAACCTTTACAACGCCAATTTAATTAAACGAATACTCGAAGCAACAAATTTAATTCGAATATTTTTTTCTAATCGAATACTCGAGTTAATCGATTAATCGTTGCAGCAATAATATATATGTATACATACATTTTCTGATACCTGAAAAAAAGATGTATTCATATAGTATATGTGCAAATTTGAGAAAAGCAATTGCAATTGACATTTGAGAAATAAAATGATATATATGTAAATAAAAAATTATTTCTTGACCCTTTTCCCATTTATTACAATTTGCATCTTCAATAATATTCATGAATATTTTGAAAATGTATTATTGTTAATATGTTTATTTAGAAAAATAATAGGGAAAAGTGACGCTAAAACATTACCTACTAAGGTAGTGGAACCTATCATTAACCTATTAAATGACCATATTAGGGAAAAACATACCATAATCATTGAACCCCAACGGAAATAATAATGAAAATCACCCGTCTGAAGAGCATGACTGTCCTCTAGTGGATAAACACATTTTCCACCATGAAATTAAAACTCGCTCTGCTTTTCCGTGGTCTATCGATGCCAAATAAAAAATAGTTTGAGTTTGATATCTGCACTTTTATTTTTGACGGCAACACTAATTCTGAAATACTTATACTATTTTTTACGGTGCTTTAAAGACGCCTCTTGTTATGATGTTAGAATAGTGAAATGATAATAAGACTAGACTGCAAGTTTGTGTTGTGTGTGGTGATGTTTCTGTATTGTTATGTCTTATTGGTGTCATATGAGTATTGTTGCTGCATCTAATTGGCGAGACTGGGTGAGCCATAGTGGTAGTAAAAATAAAAAGGGGGAAAAAAGTAGCGACTAGTGCGGCCCAAAATAGCGGAGTAATAGTAGTATTTCATCTTCACAAATCTACTCAAGAAAAAAGTGCGGGGTGGTAAAAGTACTCTCATAAGTAGCGTACATTTTAGTCAGTAAAATGACTCAAGTAAATGTAACAGAGTAAATGTAACGCGCTACTACAGACGTCTGATGATGAGATGTTACTACTTAGCACAGAGCGCTGAGCTAGTTTGCAGTTTTGCTAATGAATGTCTTAAGTGTCCATTTGTATTGTGTTTTGGAGAAACATAAGCGCTTGACTCATTGTTAGACAGTAAAGTTATTTCATTTCATTTTATAGAGAAACCAAACACATTAACCAATTCTTACAGCAGCTTAGAGTCTCTTTTCAACACAAACTCCCATTCAAACTGTAAATTGTCATACAAGAGAGTGTGCTTTGAAATTGAATTATACTTATGAACAACTGTTGGATTAAAAAAAAAACTGATTTATTATAGTCTCTTTCCTCCTCATTTGGTTTTGTTGTTTAGTTTCTTTGAAGAAAATAAAAGTCATTGACACAATTTATATCAGTGCTTTGCCCACAAGGACAAAAAAAGTCAGCAGCACTATTTTTATATTTGAATGAACAGGACTTTTGTCAGATTTGTGGACTGAGAAATTATTTTTATGTTTTGTACTTAGAACCTAAGTTTTATTTACTTATAACATTAAAGCTGTAGACTACAGTTTAGTCAGGAAATTGAGAAAATATTATTTTTGAATGAACTAGTCATCCATATTGTCCACATTGTTACTTACAACATGTCTAAAATTGAAAGTAATTGAAAAAAAGTGACATTTATCCGATTAATCAATTATTCAAATGTCCGATTAATCGATTACAAAATAAACGTTAGTTGCAGTCCTAATGTCAATATAAATGATGTAAATAGAAAGGTTTTTATGTTTCAAATATTTTAGATAATTTTGAAGCAAACAATTATTCACTAAAAAAATAAGTATGAAAAGTTGACTTAAAAATTGTTGGTACCTGACAAAGGAAATCAAATGTTATTAATGAATACATTTGCATAAAATAACAAAGCCACACAGATCCCATTGGTTACACATTTTACTTAACACAAACTCATGAACTCTTTTATCCGTTAAACTTAGAGGGGATGTTTAAAGTGGCTACGTTACTTAATTTGTCATTCAAAGCTAGCAGCAAAATCTCACACTTCTGTGGAACTTCTGAAGTTGAAGACCACGTCAAAAATCAAGGCCATAATATCCAAAGTACCGTATTGGCCCGAATATAAGACGGCCCTGATTATAAGACGACCCCCTCTTTTTCAAGACTCAAGTTTGAAAAAAGACTTTTTGAACACCAAATTAATTTTTATACAGAAAATAATTACAGTACATCTGAAACAAATGACTGTAACAATATATTTGAGAGAAAAAGCGTGTTATTTTGCCTCATTCAAATCTTTATATCTGAACATTTAAATATGTAAACTAAAGTGCAATCACAATCGTAAATGAATGGCGTCTGGTTTTTGAAATGTAAATAAACCAATCTATTGTGATAAACAACAAAATTGCAATAACTGTATTAACCATCAAAGTGAAGTCTAACTGTAGTGTTGAAACAAATCTGAATAAGGAAAAAACATTGCAATAAAATAATGCAAACTGGTTAAACTAGGAGCTGAGATTCGTTATGACAGAACATCGCTTCAATGATATCTGGCGCCATCTAGCGTCGTGAATGGGGAGAGTAGCTGAGATCTGTCATAACAGAACATCGCTTCAATGATATCTAGCGTCATCTAGCGTCGTGAATGGGTACAATGTCTAGACCGCGAATATAAAACGACCCCCTCTTTTTCAATTTTATTTCAATGCAAATAACACCGTCTTATATTTGGGCCAATACGATAATATAGACTAACGATTCTCATTGATTATATCAATAGTTAGCTTGTAAGACATTCATGCGAGACAGTGCATAAATAGTGGTACCTCGACATACGAATGCATCGACATACAATCTTTTTGACATCCGATATAAAATTTGACAACATATGACGAAATGCTCGAAATACGACGATTTATGGCGGCGTCAGATTCATTGTTTTCCCATAAGAAGGCCGGACGGCGGATTTTCTTGTGAGGGAAAGCAACGTAGGTCCTGAGAAGGTTAGTGCAGGTGGTGAAAAATGAAAATTATTGGAAAATATTAAGGATTTAGCGTAGGTTTTTGGGCTGTGGAACGAATTACCGGTCATCAAATTATAATGTATCCTTATGGGGCAATGCCGGTCGACATTCGACCATTTCAATTTACAAACCAGGTCCTATAATGAATGAAATTCTTATATCGAGGTACCACTGTACATCTCCCCTAGTGGCCATGCAAGAGAAGAAGGCGTCAGGAAATAAGGGAAGGATGGAAGAGTTGAAAGAAATAAAGACTTACTCGGTTTCTATACTGCTGAGAATATATCTTCAAAAGTTGATTAAACAAAAGAAGCAGAGGCACAACAGACAAACGAGCAAAAACAGAAGCACAAGAAGCTGTTAGCCCAGAAGCAACAAGCACACACACAAAAGCTGCAGTTTGAAGCATGAAGGAGAAATTAATTAAAGTTTTATGACAACAGAAGCAAAGCAAAATGTCGCCAACCATCGCCAAGGGAATACATGACTCAAAATGGACTTGTCTACTTTAAAAATTGCGACTGGATATGAAAATGGAACCAGTGTTGCTATTTCTGTCATTTCAAGTAAAAAAAAAAAAAAAAAAGCATTTTCATTGTCGACATCATCATCGTCATCTCCTGGGGGAGTTTGACGCTAAACGATGTTCATGTCCCAATGAAATATTAAATGAGTTACTTCCCCTCCATGCCATCTGTTCAAGCTTGCACGGAAAAGTACAGTTAGTGTTTTAAGAAAGGAGAGAAAGCAACTGTGAGGGCCCAAATACACCAGATGCATGATCGTTGCGGTTCCGGTCCGACTCCGGTAAAAAATAGCGCCGGAGCCAATCCGTTCCCATTATATCCTATTGTTCAACGTATACCGGCCGCGTCAGTGCTCCGGATTGCCTGCGGACTATCTCCGGCGTTTTTGCCGGACACACATCCGACAAAATGGGCGGAGCTGGGCCTGGACGTAACAGCCCAGTTGCTTATTCACGGTTTAAACACCAGCAAACATGGACGAAGAACTTTTCGTCATGGAAGTGGAAAGTCACAAAGTGATATACGATGCAGCAGATCGTTATTATAAGGACAGCATTAAAAGGGAAGCTGCAAGGTGTTCCATTATGTGTGTTTTTCTGGCAATGATATCAAACACACGACGTGCTGACAACTTTGAGCGGAAAAAAAAAGCAGCGTATCTGAAAGTGGCTCCACTGCAGAAATTCTCGTGCCCGGGGCACACACAATGTCGGTTTGTATACAGAGTCGAGGGGGAAAAGTACGAAAGAGAATAAAAAGACACCCACAAGTTTCAACCTGGTGGTCTATTCAAGACGTTTCTCTTTCTTTCCTACATTTTACTTGACTTTTCATAGAAAACCCAACAGTTTGCGCTGGGCACAGGAATCTGCAGTGTAAAGACACCAATTCCAAGTACGGTTTTTTAGTTCATGTACCGTATTTTTCGGACTATAAGTCGCGTTTTTTTTTCATATTTTGGCTGGGGGTGCGACTTATACTCAGGAGCGACTTATGTGTGGAATTATTAACACATTATGATATAATTTCACATCTTATTTTGGTGTTTTGCAGTGACACTGATGGTTTTGTAAAGTTGTTAGCATGTTCTTATGCTATAGTTATCTGAATAACTCTTTATAGCTATGGCCACGTTCGCGTTCTGCCAATGGCAGTGTATGTTCAATTGTATTATTGACTTTTTTATCTTGAAATGGATGCATTTAGTTTGTGGCGCTTTCACGCCCATGTGAGGGCGCACTCGCACTTGTTTACGTGACACGCCGGAAGAAGACTGACAGCTACGTAGCTCTGAGTGAGTGAGTTAGCTAGAGAGAATAGACGGATGCGAACCTACTTTCATTGTTTATGCTTTTAAATCATCTCTACAGAGGCAACGCCTGCGTGTATCATCTTTTCTGTTGTTGTTGTGTTTTCCACCCGCGATCGGACACTTAGAGCCAGTTGTGTGGTTGTTTGAACGATGTGCTAATGATAGCGAACGCATGCTAACCTGTTACTTATTACTAATAGTACCTAATTGTCATTTATTTACGTTGATGCGAACCTGTTTGGTATCAAGCACCAAATTGATTCAGCACATTATATGGACATCCACCATCGTCATTTGGGAGTTCGCTGTATAGCCGGGACCGAGCCGTAGCGTCCTGGTAAGGACAGTATATTCTCATTTCGTTGTTCATGCACTGTACACTGTATATTTATTTAGCATGTTGTTCTCTATTGTATTTTTATATTAAATTGCCTTTCAAGATGACGTGTCTGTTCTATGTGTTGGATTTTATCAAGTAAATTTCCCCCCAAAATTCGACTTATACTCCGGTGCGACTTGTATATGTTTTTTTTCCTCTTCGTTGGGCATTTTATGGCTGGATCGACTTATACTCAGGAGCGACTTGTAGTCCGAAAAATACGGTAGTATATAATTCGCTATCCATTTTATAAATATTACAGATTACTTAACAGTTAATTATAACAGCTCTATCAGATGTTATGTGCCATAAATTCTAAATGTGCACAAAGATATAAACCCACCGACACAACCAAGGGCAAAATAGGGCCCCGCCCCCCTACCCCCCACACACGGAGCCCTGATCTCAACATGATGCAGTCAATCTGGAATTAAGAGACAGACATAACTAAAATATCAATATGCAAATTTAGAAAAAATTATGCTCTCTCTCTGCTTCTCTGATGAGTATAGACTCATCTGTGTTTTTCATTGTTTTAAATGGCACATTATAGCGCGCGATCACGCGAGCGCTGATGAGGGAACGGAGTTGGTGGACCGCAGCCCGTATGAATTGCCTGTTTTTGACGTACTGCGTGGCACGCAGTCAACACTGAACCAGAACGAAACCGCAATGATCATGCATCTGGTGTATTTGGGCCCTTAGAGTGCAGCATCAGGTCTGCAAGTCCCCTCCATCTTCATTAGCACTCATTTCACCCACCTGTTCTGCACACCTGTTCTTGATCATAGCCTCCCTATCAGTGTTGTTTTCGTCAGTGATGACTATTAACGAAAATTTTTCGCCAACTAACACTCTTTTCATGACGATGACGCAAGGGTGTCGGTTTGGTCTCAACATTGGTAGGGATGATATGGAATAACCTGCATGTACACTTTTTGCGGGGGACGGGGACATTCTTAATGATCAATGCAAAATAAATCTGTATTGACTTATACTAACTTTTATGTGTATTGGTTCAGTCTACACTGTTCAATTCAAACCTTTGTTTTAAAAAATGACTAAAGAAACATTTTTAAAACTTCCAGGAAAAATGTCCGGATTTTATGAACAAATTTAAATTGTAATATTTGAACGTAAATTATATTAACATACACAATAAATACAAGCTTGTTAATAATCTCGTAACTATCCAGGAATGCAAAAAAATAAACATTTGTCTTAAGACCACTCAACATTGTCTAAAGAAATTAAATAACTGAGAAGATTTCTTTATCAGGGAATGACAAAAAAAAATAATAATAAAAATGGAGCTGTACAGTACTGCTTTTGTCTAAAACAACAAAAAAATGAAAGCTCCCGTAGTTTGCTTTAAGACCACATAAATAAAATAAAAAGGAAAATTAGGGAGAAGGGGATAAAACTCGGTTCACTCCATTTCTCAAAGTTTAATTAACGTTAACAGTAGAAAACACATACAGATGGACACTTCTGTCTAAGCAGCTACCTACTTGAATTTTGCAGGTTTGCAAGTTCACACAGTTTAAATTTATGCTAACTCTGATGTAGATTGGACTTTCAGTAGCAAAATTGGTGGTGTGTTCCCCACTTCCACAACACTGACGTCATTTTACATTTCTTACAGTGGCTGGTGCTGGCTGGAAAAAAAACTTCTAATATCTTTAATATCTAACGTCTGTGTGTGTGTGTGTGTGTGTGTGGGGGGGGGGGTGTCAAGTCATCAGCCAATCAAATGAGAGTTTCTTAGCCCTTACAGCAACTTACGAGAGTTACCTGTCATCTTGCCTTCCTGGACCTTGATATATTTTTTTAACTTTTGAGTCTCTGCCACTAGACCCTACCTTGTTTGATCCTCTGCCTCTGCTCTAGGCGTTTTAATGCCTCAATGACTTTCGGACTGCGAGTGTAGCCAGACACAGCCCGTTCCCTGCCAGTGTCTCTGCCTTGCCTGAACCCTTCGCACGTACAACCCTCCGGCCTTTCCTGGATGCCACGCCTTCTTCCTCTCTAGGAAATCATTTACAATAAACCTTCAGAACAGTGTTTTGATCAGAGTTCTGCATTTTTTGGGTCCATTTGTTCCCTGGCTCATGTCAGCAACGAAACGATATGCCTAAGATTGCACAAGAGAGTACATCTTAACAGCCAAATTTTTGCTTCAGGCATCGGGAAAACAAGTGGGAAATGCATACGTTTTAGTGAAGGTGCCCTTTCTCAAGATTTACAAGCGGCTGTTTATTTCTATTGTGCAAAGTGGTGATCCTCATAACTTGTGAAAGAAGCAATTTTATTCTAAATTTGTGACTTTCGATCATTACTAGAAGCTGGCCTGGAAACAAGTGACAATTCCCGTTAAAAAACAAAGAAAATACTAAATAAAAAGACTGAAGGCTATATTAGGTTTCAAATAAGGACACAACCTACCGAGGGTGGCGGTGAGCCTCGCCCAATTAGAGGCACGTTCTCATATCGAGGGTTCCCACCGAACAGAGCTGTCTGATTCCTAAGGAAAAAATAAGAAGGTCAACGAACGTCAATGATGTGTAAGGGTTTCAAGTAGTGTTGCACCGATACCATTTTTGGCTCCCGATACTGACTGTGTGATACAGTGGTATGAAAAAGTATCTGAACCTTTTGGAATTTCTCACATTTCTGCATATATTCACTATCAAATGTGATATCTTTTTTAAAATCACACAGATGCAAAAACAGTGTCTACTTTAACTAAAACCACCCAAACATGTATAGGTTTTCATATTTCAATGAGGATAGTATGCAAACAATGACAGAAGGGGGAAAATAAGTAAGTGAACCATCACATTTATAACACTTTGGCAGCAATAACTTCAACCAGACTCTTCCTGTAGCTGCAGATCAGTCTGGCACATCAATCAGGACTAATCTTGGCCTATTCCTGGGATGGCTTGCACAAATTGCTGTTTTTAGATTATGCCACAGCATCTCAATGGGGTTCAAGTCTGAGCTTTGACTTGGCAACTCCAGAACGTGTATTTTGTTTTTCTGAAACCATTCTGAAGTTGATTTAATTCTGTTTTGGATCATTGCCTTGTTGCAGCATCCATCCTCTTTTTAGCTTCAACTGTCTGACAGACGACCTCAGGTTTTCCTCCAAAACATCCTGATAAACCTTTGAATTCATTAATGATTTGTCCAGGCCCTGAGGCAGCAAAACAGCCCCCAATCATGATGCTCCCTCCTTAATGTTTCACGGTGGGGATGAGAAGTCTATGTTGGTGAGCTGTTCCATCTCCCCCCCCACACATGACGTTGTGTCTTACTCCCAAAAAAATTCAAATTTTGGTTTCATCAGTCCACAAAATATTTTGCCAAAACGTCGGTGGATTGTCCAAGGGCCTTTTTGCGAACTTTTAACGAGCAACAATGTTTTTTTTTAAGACAGCAGTGGCTTCCTCAATGGAGTCCTCCCATGAACACCATTCTTGGCCATAGTTTTACATATAGTTGATGTGTGCACAGAGATACTGGACTGTTCCAGTAATTTCTGTAAGTCTTTAGCAGAGACTCTAGCGGTCTTTTTTTTACCTCTCTGAGTATTCTGCGCTGAACTCCTGGCGTTATCTCTGGTGGACAGCAATCTCTTGGGAGAAAAGCAACAGTGCCAAACTCTCCCCATTTGTAGACAACTTCTCTGACTGTAGATAGATGAACATCCAGACTTTTAGACATGGTTTTGTATCCTTTCGCAGCTTTATACACATCAAAAATCCTTGATCGCAGGACTTCAGATAGCTCTTTGACCGAGCCATGATGCACATCAGACAATGCTTCTCATCAAGACAACTCTTACCAGGTGTGTGTTTTATAATGGGCAGGGCAGCTTAAAACCACTCATCAGTGATTGGGCACACACCTGAATTAAATCTGTAAAAATTGGTTTCAATTGCTCTTTATGTCTCCTTATGGAGAGGGTTCACTTATTTTTTCCCCCTTCTGTCATTGTTTGCAGGCTATCCTCATTTGATGTGATTTTATGCAGAAATATTAGAAATTCCAAAAGGTTCAGATAGTTTTTCATACCACTGTACTGTATGACATCATTTTCGTGCCGTTTTCGGTACCGATACTAGTATCGGTGCAACACTGGTTTCAAGTCCTCACATGTAGTTGCCTATCGGGGCACTGGAGAGCGGGGGTGCGGGGGGCTGCAGACTGTTTTGGCTGCCCATGCTGCTGCTGTAGCTGCATAAGCTGTGCAAAGTGGTGTTGTTCTGGTTCTGCGCGCCCCTTCGGTTTCGCCGTGGATTGAAGGGATCCTCCTCGTCCATGTCATTATAATCCTGCTCGCTAAGGAGAATGAGGATAGACATAAAATGAATTGTAGTCAAGCTTTACAACACGTGGATTATTTTCATTTGGTTTCTGTTTAGCAAGACAGTCATTATGTGGAATAATTATCAAGAGGCCAAACATACGAACTATGTAACACCATATTTGGAGTATAAATCGCCATTTTTTTCTTTGTTTGGCTAGCTGTTCCGTATATTTGTATCGTGCATCTTGAACTCATTTACTACCAAACACCATGTCCATGTCACAAGACATGCCTGTCTTTCAAGCAGCACAGAATATTTTTTAATGCTGCATGAACACAGAATTTACAAGATTAGATTAAAAAACTACTCTTTTTAGTTTTTAGTTATGAGCAGTTAAACATCATAAATAACATTATCATTGTTATGGTCGTGGGTCGGAAGGAAAACAGTTATTTGTTACAAAGCCGTAGAGGACTATAGTGTGGCGAGCCTGGGTGCAGGTATAAGGAGTGGTTCAAGCGGAGAGGTAAAGTGGGCGTGGGGGTATAGAACCATTGGGTCCTTAGCGTGGAGAGCCTGGGTGAATGTACCATAAAGGACAAATCAAAAAATTTGACAGTCAGGTGAGCACATAGAAATATTCACAATGTGAGAAGGGACTAATAGTGAACTCGAAGAGACTATCTAGCAACGTGGTGGAGCTCTGGCTGTCTTATGTAGGCAGTTGATGATGATTTCTGAAATCTGCTGTTGCTCCACCCATCAGGCACTGGTCCTGTAATAAGATGACAGACACACACACACACACACACACACACACACACACACACACACACACACACACACACACACACACACACACACACACACACACTCGCCCAGCACGGGGCCTGACAATTATACGTCTTTGGTAATGAATGAGTTAATCGTACCATTAATGATATTACAGTGCTGCCTCGACACTTTACATACATGAATGTACACTTACACACAAACGCGGATCATTAGAGAGAGAAGGAATGTACAGTACGTATTAACTAGTGTTGCACCGATACCATTTTTTGGCCCCGATACCGATACCTGGCTGTGCAGTATCGGCTGATACCACCCCGTTTATGTATTATATATAAATATATATATATATATATATATATATATATATTTTTTTTTTTTTCCCCAGAGAGCTACATAATTGGATGTGAAATCATTGCTATCCAGTCTTTGTCAGGCTGTTGCTTACCTTTGCAAAATAGGAAAAAGACTAGTACAAAGTGAATAGTCTACCAAACCCTAGTAGATAATAGTTGAATAAACCTTTGGCTCTGAAAGGCCAACATAGTGCTACATTTGTGAAATTAAAAAAACATGTATAATGCTAGCCCAAACGTAAGAAGGTAAAAATTAATTCATAATAATAAACTGAATTAAATGAATAAACTTTTTTAAACCTCTCAAAGGCCAAACAGTGCAACTTTCATGAAATTATTGTCACATTCTGCTGCTGGTTAGATTGTGTTTTGTTGCTGGGCTGGTCGTGGGGGCGTTCCTGACGTCGTACCTGAATCCAATGCAGGCTCATCAGCGCAGCATTTAAGCACGGGTGATCTCAAAGATATTTGCCTTGCTGATCGCCATTTGACATCTCGTACTATAGTCTCGGTACATTTGCTTGTTACGCCCCTGCATTGGTTTTTTTTCTGTTAGTGTGCTGCTCTCGTTTGTAACCTCTACCCTGTGCAGGGATTTGAGTGTTTTTATTTTGGCTTTTTGGCTCGCTGCCTATCGTCTTAGTTAACCTTCGAGTTTGTAGTATTGAGCTCCGTTGACCAGCTGTCACGGACTCCTTTTGTTATTTGTTCTATCCCGCGATCGCGTGTTATTTTTTGTTCGCAATGATTAAACCCTTGTACGTATCCCCCGCTTGTTGTCTGCTTCGAGTTCCAACCTTGTTTCCGCATAATAATTGACCACAGCATCTCAGCTCTCTATTAGCTTCCTTTTTTTCGGGAGGGGGGAGTCCCTTATTTCTTTTTCTGAAAGGTGGCAACCCTACTTTGGAAACATTTCCCAAATTACTGCGGCATTTCTTTCAGTAAAACACAATAAAAGCAAAGTAGACGTAGTGAACTGACCAGATTGTTGCTCCGGTCCAGCACCCTTCCTCTGGATAGCAGTCCTGCTCTTGCAGGCTCAAACTCGTTGTGTTCGTTCACATTTCGTCTTCAAATGTTTTATCAGGCTCAAGGTATTAAAATTGGCCGATTTAACTCCACATCTCGAAACTTTCAGGCCGCAAATCTTGCACGCAGCCATTGATTTTAATCGACGGGATTTCTATTTTGAAATACTTCCCGACCGCCGCCATTTCTCCTAGTTTGTTTTTCCTCCATATGAAAAAGCGGCCTTGTCATTGGTTAGGAGTGGCTATTGGCCCACTCTCATTAGTCTGGAGCAGGCCAATAGCGATAGCTGCTTGGTGTTCTTGTGTCATCACACAACACAGAGACAGAGTGTAGTGAGCGCCAGGAGGTAAAAAAGGCCGCGGTCAAATGTTATAATGATGGACCGGTAAATGGTATCGGCACCGTCTTTGATGGTATTCGACGATACCGATACCACCATTTCGGGCCGGATCGGCGCTCCCTGCCGATACTAGTATCGGTATCGGTGCATCTTTGGTATTAACATTATATATACAGTGGTACCTCTACTTACAAACGTCTCTACAAACAACATTTTCAGGTTACGACACGCCATAGACTTTATAATGATATTGACGGGACAGATTCCCCACTCTGCTTCAGTCGGTCGAAGGCGCTTGCAGTTATTCTCATACACATACAGCAATCCAACGCCGGATTTAGGCTGAAAAAGTACGAAAGCTGTACCGCATACAAAGAAGGATTGCTTCAGGAGTGATTTGTTCGAGGAAACAGTTCTTGAAAACAACACAGACAACAACAATTTTGAAATGTTGTGAAAAAAATCAATTGGAGAAATTGACCGCTCCGGCATTGGCGTCATAATTCGCAATATTTACGAAAAACAAATGCTAACTGCTCGGTTATTTCCTCTTTTAACCAAGAATCAAGACTGTTTTACGTTCATATCTATAAGGAATTCAGGGATTTACGCATATATTCACAAGAATTTTCAACATAAAAAGCCACAGTGGCTTAAAGACTAGCAGCACATTTGACATATACAGTGCCCTCCATAATTATTGGCACCCCTGGTTAAGATGTGTTTTTTAGCTTCTAATATTTTTTTTTAATTCAAATAATATGGGACCTGAATAGAAAAAAAAGAGAAAAACCTTCAATACAAGTGCATTTATTCAGTGGGGAAAAAATCCCATACAAAGAAATAATCATTTGACATCAAATAATGTGTCACAATTATTAGCACCCCTGGTGTTAATACTTTGTACAACCCCCTTTTGCCAACAAAACAAGGTCTGGGGACTGAGATGGCCATGGGAAGAGCTTGATTTTGTGTCAGGTGAACCATTTTTTGTGTAGATTTGGCCATATGTTTAGGGTCATTGTCTTTCTGAAAGACCCAGTGACGACCCATCTTCAGCTTTCGGGCAGAGGGCAACAGATTTTGATTTAAAATGTCCTGGTGTTTCAAAGCATTCATCATGCCATGCACCCTAACAAGGTTCCCAGGGCCGTTGGAAGCGAAACAGCCCCACAGCATCACTGACCCACCCCCATACTTCACAGTGGGTATGAGGTGCTTTTCAGCATGCACATCTTTCGTGGCACGCCAGACCCACTAAGAGTGTTTGTTGCCAAAAAGCTCAATCTTGGTCTCATCTGACCAAAGCACACGGTCCCAGCACCTCATACCCACTGTGAAGTATGGGGGTGGGTCAGCTCGGCAGCTTCTCATGAGCGTACGTATTACCTTTTTTCGATACAAACAAAGCAAGAGATAAAAGAAAAGTATGAAAAAGGGGTGTGTTTGGCTGATCTTGCCAAAGAATCTGGCCGTAATACATTAAAAATTGGCACGTTATTAAAATGTCGGCGCAAGAACACCACCGCGAGTTTAAGGCATCGCGTGGATGGTTCGAGAAGTTCAAAAAGAGGACCGGAATGCGCTCTGTTGTTCGGCATGGTGAGTCAAGTAGCGCCGACCACAAAGCGGTCGATGAATTTGTGGAAAAATTCAAACAATTGGTGATTTATGAGGGCAAAAGCAAGTGAGGACCACAGTTAAAGGGAAAATGACCATAATTTTTATTCTTTATTTTATTTTTTTTTACATGTACACTACACTACAGGTACCACTGTACATTCATTTATATTAATATTTTATTTACATATTTCAGATTATTATTAAATGTTATGATAATAACACATGCATTTATAAGGTTTTGTATACACTTATTGATAGGGGGGTCACCAGGTTTGAAGAACAGAAGGGGGAGTTACACAAGACGTAAGCGAACACAGCGTACAAGCACAAAACTTCACAAACAGCTAAAAAAGACATTATATATATATATATGTATATACGGTATACATATATGTATATCTACATATAAAATCAGAGGCTCATGCCATGACTTTCTCACAACACACTGATTGTTTGTTCCCAAATATTTGTTAGTAGCACAGATTTCATTTTGCTCCAAGAATGGCTGTAATTTTAAACCCTGAAAAATAGTACAAATTAATTGAATTTAAGTAATACAGTATCTGGGTCAAGCTAATATGCCTTACACACACCCCTGTCCACATTATATATACATACATACATATAGTACAGGCCAAAAGTTTGGACACACCTCATTCAATGCAACACAAATGAAGGTCCCAAACCCCTTAATAAAGCAATAAATTCCATTAATTAACCCTGAAAAGGCCTACCTGTGAAGTCAAGAGTATAGCAAGTGTGCAAAAAAGTGATCAGAGCAAAGTGCGGCTACTTTGAAGATACTAGAATATTATACGTTTTTAGTTATTTCACCTTTTTTGCTTAGTACATAATTCCACACATGTCAATTCATGGTTTTATTACCTTCAGTAAAAATTTACAATGTAAGTAGTCATTAAAATAAAGAAAACCCACGAATGAAAAGGTGTGTCCAAGTTTTGTGTGTGTGTGTGTGTGTGGGGGGGGGTGTATGTGTGGTATATATAATCATCTTCTTGCCTTTCTCCACTTTATAATCATTACTCTCCTACTCCTCTCTTACTCACCTGTTACAAAGAGGTCTCTGCCCTGTCACTGTCTTTGCACCTCTGCTCTGACTCCTACAGGTCAATAAAGGTGGTGGAGTGATTATAATTAGCGTATGATTACAGTGGTATGAAAAACTATCTGAACCTTTTGGAATTTCTCACATTTACGCATAAAATCACCATCAAATGTGATGTGATCTTTGGCAAAATCACACAGATGAAAAAAAACTGTCTGCTTTAACTAAAACCACCCAAACATTTATAGGTTTTCATATTTTAATGATGATAGTATGCAAACAATGACAGAAAGGGGGAAAGAATAAGTGAGCCATCATTTTTAATATGTTGTGCCCCCCCCCTGGCAGCAATAACTTCAGCCAGATGCATCCTGTAGCTGCAGATCGGTCTGGCACATCGATCAGGACTAATGTTGGCCTATTCTTCTCTACAAAACTGCTGTAGTCCAGTCAGATTCCTTGGATATCTGGCATGAATCGCTGTCTTTAGGTCATGCCACAGCATCTCAATGGGCTTCAAGTCTGGACTTTGACTTGGCTACTCCAGAACGTGTATTTTGTTGTTCTGAAACCATTCTGAAGTTGATTTACTTCTGTGTTTTGGATCATTGTCTTGTTGCAGTATCCATCCTCTTTTTAGCTTCAACTGTCTGACAGACGGTCTCAGGTTTTCCTGCAAAACATCCTGATAAACTTTTTAATTCATTCTTCCATTAATGCTTGCAACTTGTCCAGGCCCCGAGACAGCAAAACAGCCCCGAATAATGATGCTCCCTTCACCATGCTTCACGGTGGGGATGAGGTGTCGATGTTGGTGAGCTATTCAATTTTTCCTCCACACATGACGTTGTGTGTTCCTCCCAAATAATTCAACTTTAGTTTCATCAGTCAACAAAATATTTTACCAAAACCTTTGTAGAGTGTCCAAGTGACTTTTTGCAAACATTAAACGAGCAACAATGTTCTATTTAGACAGCAGTGGCTTCCTGCGTGGAATCCTCCCATGAACACCATTCTCGGCCTTAGTTTTAGGTATAGTTGATGTGTGCACACAGATATTGGACTGTGCTAGTAATTTTTGTAAGTCTTTAGCAGACACTCTAGGGGTCTTTTTTACCTCTCTGAGTATTCTGCGCTGAAATACTGGCGTCATCTTTGGTGGACGGCCACTCCTTGGGAGAGAAGCAACAGTGCCAAACTCTCTCCATTTGTAGACAACTTCTCTGATTGTCAATTGATGAACATCCAGACTTTTAGACATGGTTTTGTATCCTTTCTTAGCTTTACACAAATCAACAATCCTTGATTGCTGGTCTTCAGACAGCTCTTTTGACCTAGCCATGTTGCACATCAGACAATGCTTCTCATCAAGACTCTTACCAGATGTGTGTTTTATAGTGGGCAGGGCAGCTTTAAACCATTCATCAGTGATTGGGCACACACCTGACTTAAATTGTTTGGTAAAAATTGGCTTCAATTGGTCTTTAAGCCTCCTTAGGCAGAGGGTTCACTTATGTATTTTCCCCTCTTCTGTCATTGTTTGCATGCTATCATCATTAAAATATGAAAACCTATAATTGTTTGGGTGGTTTTAGTCAAAACAGACACTGTTTTTTCATCTGTGTGATTTTGACAAAGATCAGAACACATCTGATGGTGATTTTATGCAGAAGTGTGAGAAATTCCAAAAGGTTCAGATACTTTTTCATACCACTGTATGACTACCCACTGTTGATAATCATACATTAATGAGCTCATCTCCTATATTCATCAATGCGTAAAGTCAGAAACACAGCTGATGCTCCAGAAAGAAGTTGCCCCAAAGATAGTGGTAACAAGAGTGCACTTACAGTGGAGAGAACAAGTATTTGATACACTGCCGATTTTGCTGGTTTTCCCATTTGCAAAGCATGTAGAGGTCTGTAATTTGTATCATAAGTTCTCTTCAACTGTGAGGGACGGAATCTAATACAAAAAAACAGAAAATCACGTTGTATGATTTTTAAATAATAAATTTTCATTTAATTGCATGAAATAAGTATTTGATACATCACAAAAATCAAACTTAATATTTGGTACAGAAACCTTTGTTTGCTCATACAGATACCAAACGTTTCCTGTAGTCCTTGACAAGGTTTGCACACACTGCAGCAGAGATTTTGGCCCACTCCTACATGCAGATCTTCTCCAGAGCTTCGGGGCTGCTGCCGGGCAACACGGACTTTCAGCTCCCTCCATAGATTTTCTATCGGGTTCAGATCTGATGACTGGCTAGGCCACTCCAGGACCTAAAGATGCTTCTTACGGAGCCACTCTTTAGTTGCCTTGGCTGTGTGCTTTGGGTCGTTGTCATGCTGGAAGACCCAGCCACGACCCATCTTCAGGGCTCTCACTGAAGGAAGGAGGTTGTCAGCCAAGATCTGGCGATACATAGCCCCATCCATCCTCTCCTCAATACGGTGCAGTCGTCCTGTACCCTTGGCAGAGAAGCAGCCCCAAAAAATGATGTTTCCTCCTCCATGTTTCACGGTTGGAATGGTGTTCTTGGAATTGTACTCATCCTTCTTTTTCCTCCAAACACGACGAGCCGAGTTTAGACCAAAAAGTTCAATTTTGGTCTCATCCGACCACATCACCTTCTCCCATTGCTCCTCTGGATCATCCAGATGGTCAGTGGCAAACTTCAGACGTGTCAGGACATGCACTGGTTCAGCAGCGGGACCTTGCGTGCTCTGTAGGATTTTAATCCATGACGGCGTAATGTGTTTCTGATGGTTTTCTTCGAGACTGTGGTTCCAGCTCTCTTCAGGTCATTGACCAGGTCCTGCCGTGTAGTTCTGGGATGATCCCCCACCTTCCTCATGATCAGTGATCCCCCACGAGGTGAGATCTTGCATGGAGCCCCAGAACGAGGCAGATTGACCGTCAACTTGAACTTCTTCCATTTTCTAATAATCGCTCCAACCGTTGTTACCTTCTCACCAAGCTGCTTGCTTATTTTCCTGTAGCCCATCCCAGCCTTGTTCAGGTCTATTATTTTATCCCTGATGTCCTTACACAGCTCTTTGCTCTTGGCCATTGTGGAGAGGTTGGAGTTTGTTTGAGCATGTGAACAGGTGTCTTTTATACAGGTAACAAGTTCAAACAGGTGCAGTTACTTCCGGTAATGAGTGGAGAACAGGAGGGGTTCTTAAAAAAGAACTAAGAGCCGAAATATTTATTAGTTGGTAATGTATCAAATACTTATTTCATGCAGTTAAATACAAATTTATTATTTAAAATATATACAATGTGACTTTCTGGATTTTTGTATTAGATTCCGTCCCTCACAGTTGAAGAGAACTTATGATACAAATTACAGACCTCTACATGGCTTGCAAATGGGAAAACCAGCAAAATCGGCAGTGTATCAAATACTTGGTTCTCCCCACTGTGTATGTGTATATATATATATATATATATATATATATATATATATATATATAAAATCCGAGGCTAATGCCATGACTCTCTCACAACACACTGATTGTTTGCTCCCAACTATTTGTTAGTCGCACAGCTTTCATTTGGGGCACATATGCTACAAGAATGGCTGTAATTTTAAACCCTGAAAAGTAGTACTAATTACTTGAATTTAAGTAATACAGTATCTGGGTCAAGCTAATATGCCTTACACACACCCACACACCCCTGTCCACATTATACATACATACATACATACATACATACATACATACATACATACATACATACATACATACATACATACATACATACATACAGTACAGGCCAAAAGTTTGGACACACCTCATTCAATGCAACACAGATGAAGGTCCCAAACCCCTTAATAAAGCAATACATTCCACTAATTAACCCTGAAAAGGCATACCTGTGAAGTCAAAAACCATTTTAGGTGACTCCTTTTTGAAGCTCATCAAGAGAATAGCAAGAATGTGCAAAAAAGTGATCAGAGCAAAGTGCGGCTACTTTGAAGATACTACAATATTATACGTTTTTAGTTATTTCACCTTTTTTGCTAACTACATAATTACACACGTCTATTCATGGTTTTATTACCTTCAGTAAAAATTTACAATGTAAGTAGTCATTAAAATAAAGAAAACCCACGAATGAAAAGGTGTGTCCAAGCTTTGTGTGTGTGTGGGTGTGTGTGTGTGGTATATATAATCATCTTCTTGCCTTTCTCCACTTTATAATCATTACTCTCCTACTCCTCTCTTACTCACCTGTTACATAGAGGTCTCTCCCCTGTCACTCTCTTTGCACCTCTGCTCTGACTCCTACAGGTCAATAAAGGTGGTGGAGTGATTAAAATTAGCGTATGATTACAGTGGTATGAAAAAGTATCTGAACCTTTTGGAATTTCTCACATTTAGGCATAAAATCACCATCAAATGTGATGTCATCTTTGTCAAAATCCCACAGATGAAAAAAACAGTGTCTGCTTTAACTAAAACCACCCAAACATTTATAGGTTTTCATATTTTAATGATGATAGTATGCAAACAATGACAGAAGGGGGAAAACAATTAGTGAGCCATCATTTTTAATATGTTGTGCCCCCCCCCCTTGGCAGCAATAACTTAAGCCAGACGCTTCCTGTAGCTGCAGATCAGTCTGGCACATCGATCAGGACTAATGTTGGCCTATTCTTCCCTACAAAGCTGCTGTAGTCCGGTCTGATTCCTGGGATATCTGGCATGAATCGCTGTCTTTAGGTCATGCCACAGAATCTCAATGGGGTTCAAGTCTGGACTTTGACTTGGCTACTCCAGAACGTGTATTTTGTTGTTCTGAAACCATTCTGAAGTAGATTTACTTGTGTTTTGGATCATTGTTTTGTTGCAGGATCCATCCTCTTTTTAGCTCCAACTGTCTGACAGACGGTCTCAGGTTTCCCCACAAAACATCCTGATGAACTTTTGAATTCATTCTTCCATTAATGCTTGCAACTTGTCCAGGCCCCGAGAGAGCAAAACAGCCCCGAATTATGATACTCCCTTCACCATGCTTCACGGGGGGGATTAGGTGTCGATGTTGGTGAGCTATTCAATTTTTCCTCCACACATGACGTTGTGTGTTCCTCCCAAATAATTCAACTTTAGTTTCACCAGTCAACAAAATATTTTACCAAAACTTCTGTGGAGTGTCCAAGTGACTTTTTGCAAACATTAAACGAGCAACAATGTTCTATTTAGACAGCAGTAGCTTCCTGCGTGGAATCCTCCCATGAACACCATTCTTGGCCTAAGTTTTAGGTATAGCTGATGTGTGCACATAGATATTGACTGTGCCAGTAATTTTTGTAAGTCTTTAGCAGACACTCTAAGGGTCTTTCTTACCTCTCTGAGTATTCTGCGCTGAAATCCTGGCGTCATCTTTGATGGACGGCCACTCCTTGGGAGAGAAGCAACAGTGCCAAACTCGCTCCATTTGTAGACAACTTCTCTGATTGTCAATTGATGAACATCCAGACTTTTAGAGATGGTTTTGTATCCTTTCTTAGCTTTACACAAATCAACAATCCTTGATTGCAGGTCATCAGACAGCTCTTTTGACCTAGCCATGTTGCACATCAGACAATGCTTCTCATCAAGACAACTCTTACCAGATGTGTGTTTTATAGTGGGCAGGGCAGCTTTAAACCACTCATCAGTGATTGGGCACACACCTGACTTAAATTGTTTGGTAAAAATTGGCTTCAATTGGTCTTTAAGTCTCCTTAGGCAGAGGGTTCACTTATGTATTTTCCCCTCTTCTGTCATTGTTTGCATGCTATCACCATTAAAAAATGAAAACCTATAATTGTTTGGATGGTTTTAGTCAAAGCAGTTTTTTTTCATCTGTGTGATTTTGACAAAGATCAGAACACATTTGATGGTGATTTTATGCAGAAATGTGAGAAATTCCAAAAGGTTCAGATACTTTTTCATTCCACTGTATGACTACCTACTGTTGATAATCATACATGAATGAGCTCATCTCCTATACTCATCAATGCGTAAAGTCACAAACACAGCTGATGCTCCAGAGAGAAGTTGCCCCAAAGATAGTGGTAACAAGAGTGCACACTTAGCTCTACTAGGACCTTTGCAATGCATTTCAGACTAACTAGTACTAGTACTAGTACTAACTAGTGTACAAAAAACATGTTAAAAAAGGTGGGGGCACTACTTTGCGGTTTTTCACTTTACGCGGTCGGTTCTGGACCCCATTAACAATGATAAGTGAGAGTTCACTGTATACCTTTAGTACTATTTTTAGATTAAACTGTATGACATGGTGGCAGTATGATGAATAATTAGTGAGCAGAGGTTTTCAGTATGATGAATAATTAGTGAGCAGAGGTTTTCTTTTTCTTTTTTTTTTTTTAATGCTCCGGATATTTAGTGTGAATTTAATTTGGGATTCATCGACATTTGGACAGCATACTAACCTTCTGGCTATCTGTCTCCATGCTCTGGGGATGGTGAAGAGCATGATGGTGAAGGCGCAAGCCGCCAGCACAGAAAAGAGGCACAGGTAGAGCAAACCCTCCACGCCATCATAACAAATGCCCATCATGGTATCCCGGTAGTCCTGAGCACACATGGGGAGTTTGTGCGGTTATTCGGAGTGTGCTGGTGTTATCATTGCTGTTGTACCTTGTTGAGCCCCTTGCAGTCTAACAGCGCTGTCAGTTGGTGGAGGCTAGTCTCTGACGAGTTGAGGGCATTCTGAATTCCCAACAAGTCTTTCTGCACGGAGAAAGATAACACTGTTGATTCCCATAGTTTGTGTATGCGTGTGTGTGTTTGTTTATTAGATACCTCCGCAGTAGGAAAGAGCGGCACGGCGATCTGCAGGAAGTTTTGGATCTGGGTCTCCATGGTGGTCAGGGATCTCTGGAAATCTGTCAGAGGCTGCAAACAAAGAATCAAAATTTAGCACCTATGTAAGTAAGGAAAATGTGACATGTTAAATTCAAATATTGAATTTGCAACTACAGACAATTGCTAGTACAGCATGTATACAGTTAAAGATCAGTGTTTCATGTTTATGTTATAATCAGGCATCAACTGAGGGGGGGAATAGATTCAATTCCTTCTTACATTGCTCAAAAAGAAGTTGTACGGGTATGATATATTGATTGTATTTGTGGCACAGAACTGCAGTTAGTATTTAAGACAGTTGATGGATGACTTATAAGGAAGATAAAAATCATTTTACTGCTCTTGTATTTGTCTCAATCAGAAATGGTGTAAGTCTACATTCCCGCCACCAGAGGACAGAAAAAGCAAAATAATATACTTTAAAGCACAGTATTGACTTGAAACCCTACTTTGAAACCCCGAAACTTGGCTAAAAACACCAGTTTAAACTTATTGAAGCCCTTTGCCAGCTTTTTGTAACAGCATGTTATAATGAAACCCACGCTTTAAAACACTAATCCAAAATATCTAAAACACATCGACATGCAATTGCCACATACAACTGCTCAACTCAATGAACACTTCAAGTGCAAAGCTGTTTCTAACAAACTGATGGTAGCTTTGCATGTAATGCAAAAGCAACCATGTTATTCCTTTTTCTTTTTTGAATGGCGCTTCTTCGGCAAACTGTTCCAAACCGTTTGGCCATCGACACCATTCAAATAGCGAAATGACCAGAATTCTCACGCGTCGCAAGGAATCTTTGGAATGACCCCCCAAAAATTACCGTTCGTGCCAAAACGCACGCAAAAATTCTTCAAACTGTATCTAGTCCGGCAATTTTTATCCAATTCACGTTAATCATACATCAAAAATTTCAGGAAGGTAAGGGGCATCCAATTTTGAATTGGCCAAAAACCTATGGTTTCCCCCAAAATTTGCCAAAAACTTTCCCATTCATTTCCAATGGGATGCCATTGCCATATACAGTACGTTGTTCCATTCATTTCTACAGGCCAAAATTTCTCCTTCATTTTTAATGGCAGAAAAACATTGGTGGTTGTTATTTTTGACCAAAAACCTACCATGAAAGCCCATTGACATTCAACTGGCACCCAAGTAAGTCTATGCCATTAACAGCCATGCACGTCAATGCCATTGAAACTCATGTATGTTGATGCCATTGACAGCAATGTACGTCCCTGCCATGGACGGCCATGTATGTCTTTGCCTTTGACAGACATGTATGTCCTTGCCATTGCCGGCCATGTACATCTATGCCATTGACATCCACGCACGTCCATGCCATTGACAGTCATGTATCTCGATGCCATCGACAGCCATGCACATCCATGCAATTGACAGCAATGCACATCTGCGCCATTGACAGCCATGCACGTCAAGCCCTTGAATCTCATCTATGTTGATGCCATTGACAGCCATGTATCTTGATTCTATTGATGCCAATGTACTTGGATTCCATTGTAAGCCATGTATGTCCATGCCATTTACACCAATGCACGTCCCTGCCATTGACGGCCATGTATGTCCCTGCCTTTGCCGGCCATATACGTCCATGCCGTTGACAGCCATGCATGTCCATGCCATTGACAGACATGCACGTCCATGCCATTGACAGTCATGTATGTCGATGCCATTGACAGTTATGTATCTCGATTCTATTGATGCCAATGTACTTGGATTCCACTGTAGGCCTTGTACGTCCATGCCATTGACACCAATGTATGTCCATGCCATTGACGGCCATATTTCCATTGATGCCAAAGTATTTGTATTCCATTGACACATATTTAAGTCGATGCCATGGCGACCATGTACGTCAAAATATCAACAGGAAGTGACCTGGTATCAACAGGAAGCGACCCTTAAATGTCCCCAAATCAACAGGAAGTGACCTGAAATCAGCAGGCATGACCCCAAGGGGTTTACCTGCGAAAGCAAAGCCAGCATCGCAATTTCTCCAGAAATCGCATTTTCAAATTAAATATGTAACCATTGTAGATATATTTGTTCTCACATGTTTGTTTATTGTACTTGGTACATTCATTTTTATATCATTTTGTACCGGATAAGATTTGCACAGTTCTCAGCATCTTCTCTGTAGCAAGGTCACGAACCCATTAAAAAGCTGCCTAGTTTTTTTTAATGAAAAGGTTGGAATAGCCTCCCGCCTGGCTTAACAACAAATACGTATAAACTATATGATCTCGAAGAACGGGGCAGGTCTACTTGGGGGCCTCTGTGTGGGACATTTCTCCTGGCCGGCCAGCTTTTAATTATTCTTTCCTTAACAAATGTATTTTATCATAGGTGGTCATTGCCTTCAGTTTGTTCCTGAATTGTGTGTCATCATCTCCTGTTTATCAAGAGAATACAAGAATCTGTGAAAAGAGAAAATTGCCTTTTTTTTTCTTCTCCATTTCATACAGTGGTATGAAAAAGTATCGGAACTTTTTGGAATTTCTCACATTTTTGCATAAAATCACCGTCAAATGTGATCTGATCTTTGTCAAAATCACACAGATGTAAAAACAGTGCCTGCTTTAACTAAAACCACCCAAACATTTATAGGTTTTCATATTTTAAAGGGGAAAGTATGCAAACAATGACAGAAGGGGGCAAAATAAGTAAGCGAACCATCACATTTAATATTTTGTCTGCCCCCTTTGGCAGCAATAACTTCAACCAGACGCTTCCTGTAGCTGCAGATCAGTCCGGCACATCGATCTTGGCTCATTTTTCTCGACAAAACTGTTGTAGTTCAGATTCCTGGGATGTCTGGCATGAATCACTGTCTTTAGGTCATGCCACAGCAATGGGGTTCAAGTCTGGACTTTGACTTGGCCACTCCAGAACGTGTATTTTGTCTTCTGAAACAATTCTGAAATTGATTTACTTCTGTGTTTTGATTCATTGTCTTGTTGTAGCATCCATCCTCTTTTTAGCTTTCAACTGACAGACGGCCTCAGGTTTTCCTGCAAAACATCCTGCAAAACATCCTGATAAACTTTTGAATTCATTCTTTCATTAATGATTGCAAGTTGTCAGGGCTCTGAGGCAGCAAAACAGCCCCAAATCATGATGCTCACTCTACTATGCTTCACGTTGGGGATGAGTGGTTGATATTGGTGAGCTGTTCCATTTTTCCTCCACACATGATGTGTGTCACTCCCAAACAATTCAACTTTGGTTTCATCAGTCCACAAAATGTTTTGCCAAAACTTCTGTGGAGTGTGCAAGTGCCTTTTTGTGAACATTAAACAAGCAACAATGTTTTTACACAGCAGTGGCTTCCTCCGTTGAGTCCTCCCACCATGCTTGGCCATAGTTTCACATATAGTTAAGATATTGGACTATGCCAGTGATTTCTGTAAATCTTCAGCAGACACTCTAGGGTTCTTTTTACCTCTCTTCTGAGTATTCTGCGCTGAACTCTTGGCAGCATCTTATGTGGACGACCACTCCTTGGGAGAGAAGCAACAGTGCCATGTCTTTGTTTGTAGACAATTTCTCGCACTGTCGATTGATGAACATTCAGACTTTTAGAGATGGTTTTGTATCTTTCTTACCAGGTGTGTGTTTTATAGTGGGTAGGGCAGCTTTAAACCACTCATCAGTGATTGGGCACACACCTGACTTAAATTGTTTGGTAAAAATTGGTTTCAATTGCTCTTTAAGTCTCCTTAGGCAGAGGGTTCACTGACTTATCTTCCCCTCTTCTGTCATTGTGTGCATGCTTATCCTCATTAAAATATGAAAACCTCAAAATGTTTAGGTGGTTTTAGTTAAAGCAGACACTATTTTTACATCTCTGTGATTTTGACAAAGATGAGAACACATTTTATGATTTTATGCAGAAATGTGAGAAATTCCAAAAGGTTCAGATACTTTTTCATACCACTGTATATTTATTACTATTATTAAGAGTTTACCTTCTGCCATGGGTTGGTCACCGTCTGGTTGCAGTAAACATAGTAATGAATGATTTCTGCAAGCAAGCGAACAAACTGTTAACTCACTGGCTGCCATTGATGGAGATAGACATCCAATTCATTTGAACAGTGAGCGCTGGCAGTGAATATTACTGAATGGATTGTCACTGCTAGCTATCTCAAGTCATGAGGATTGGACGCCTACCCCATCAAAGACAGTAAATTACTTAATAAAGCGACATTGTAGCTGATGATGTCTCAGTGTTATTACCGCACCTGTGCCGAGGAGGCCTGTGATTTTACTCGTGATGAACTTGTCAGGTGCCACACAGAAGTCACTGATACCCTAAAAATAACACACAGCACTCTCAAATGCAGGAAAATCTTCACTCCGTCTTGTAATATTGCTTTGAAAACCTAAGTTTAACAATCCAGGCTTGAAACTTGAAGTCAAAACCTGAAGGTGAATCCTTACTATACTTGCGATCGCGCAACTATGGGTTATAAGTAGGGTTGTTCCGATCATGTTTTTTTGCTCCCGGTCCGATCCCAATTGTTTTAGTTTGAGTATCTGCCGATCCCGTTATTTCCCGATCCGATTGCTTTTTTTTTTTTTTTTTTTTGCTCCAGATTCAATTCCAATCATTCCCGATAATTTTTCCCGATCATATACATTTTGGCAATGCATTAAGAAAAAAATGAATAAAACTCGAACGAATATATACATTCAATATACAGTACATAAGTACTGTACTTGTTTATCATGACAATAAATCCTCAAGATGGCATTTACATTATTAACATTCTTTCTGTGAGAGGGATCCACGGATAGAAAGACTTGTAATTCTTAAAGGATAAATCTGACTTTGTATATTGTGACTAAATATTGCCATCTAGTGTATTTATTGATCTTTCATATAAATGATACTGCAGCCATTTAACTTCTGCCCAAATGCATAATGGGAAGCCAAAATTCTCTACTCATTTTACGTTGCCTTTAGCTCTATGTACAGTATATGTAAAACAGTGCCATTATAGATTGAACGCACCAACGCGTGAGAGGGTAGTGCGGCGCATGCATTAATTGCGTTGAATATTTTAATGTTATTGCTGCTGTTAACACGATAAATTTGATAGCCTACTTTAAGCCAAAACTAAAGACTCTGGATGAGTGTAAGACAAAGTTTTGTCTGTAACGTTAAATACAATTAGAAAACGATTTAATTAAAAAAATAAATATAAATATTAAAAAAGGCATGTCCGATATTTTTTTGCCGATTCCGATACTTTGAAAATGACGTGATCGGACATCTTTACTTATAACACAACTTTTGAAACTAATTCCGGTATATAAACAAAAATTCCTTCTCCAAATTCGAACCACGCTACAGGACTAGAGTGCAAACGGACATTTAGCAACACAGTCCGATGTCGTGAATTGTGCATACTTCACTAATGAGACCTTTTCCTCATCGTCCAACGAGCCTTATTATCTCTTCCGGCTCGTTTCTGTGATTACATCTACACTCGCCTAAAGGTACCAGCAGTGTTTTTCGTCAACAACGAGGATAATGAAAGTATTTCGTCAACGAACACTTTTTTTCATGACGAAGACGAGATGAAAACGAGCTAAAAATGTGTTTTGGGAGACTAAAACCTAACGAGACGAGTGCCAGTTTTTGTCTAATGAGACGAGACGAAAATGCGCAATAGTTTCCGTCACATGTTCACAATGTGTGACAATTTATGTGTAGTTAGCCTGCATTGTAGCAATGTCTGTAAGTGTCACCCATGTGATGTTCACCGCCCTCTAAGCCCCCAACTCGCCAGCATCCTCTCCTCTCAAGGCTTGCACACACGGTAAGCATAGACTTCGTAATTTATTGATGGGACACTGGGCGCGGGGCCGATTACAAGGGGGCCTATCTCCGTCAAAGCTGACCGAGTGAAAACGCAGACAAAGAGCTTTTTGGGTTGTGAATAAATTTTTAAATCCCTGAATTTTTTATAGATATGGAAGTAAAACAGTCTCCATTCCTGGTTAAAAGCAAAAACGGGTAGTTAGCATTTAATTTACGTACGCAACCGTTCAAATGTTTGGGGTCGCTTTGACCCCAAACTTTTGAACCGGATTGTACATAATGAAAAATCCCATATGATACCTTACGGTTCAAAAGTTTGGGGTCAAAGCGACCCCAGACTTTTGAACGGTAGTGTAAATATGTCAAATGTGCTGCTAGTCTTTAAGCCACTGTGGAGCCGCCTTATTACCACAAAGAGCTTTTTCCGTTGAAAATTCTTGTGAATAAATGCGTAAATCCCTGAATTGTTTCTAGATGTGGACGTAAAACAGTCTTGATTCTTGGTTAAAAGCAAAAAAAAAAAAAAAAAGTGCACTTAGCATTTATTTAAGGTAAATATGTCAAATGTGCTGCTAGTCTTTAAGCCACTGTGGCGCCGCCTTATCACCACAAGGAGCTTTTTTCCGTTGAAAATTCTTGTGAATAAATGCGTAAATCCCTGAATTCTTTATAGATATGGACGTAAAACAGTCTCGATTCTTTGTTAAAGAACGAAGAACCGGGCAGTTAGCATTTATTGTACGTAAATATGTCGAATGTGCTGCTAGTCTTTAAGTCACTTTAGCGCCTCCTTATCACCACAAAGAGCTTTTTACGTTGAGAATTATTGTGAATGAACGCTTAAATCCCTGAATTCTTTATAGACATTGGGGGTGTGACAAAATATGGTGATATATCGTGATACTTTGTATCCCAAAAGGTTATCGATATGCTCCTGCCAAGAATCGATATTGTTGGGGCGCTTACAGGTTACTTTTTGTTCATTTTAGGGCATTTACAGGTCACTTTCTGTTGAGTTTGAGTCACTGCCACTTAGGGAGAATCTTGGGCCACTTCCTGTTCTGTAACCCAAAATAAACCGGAAGTGACCCATAAATGCCCCAAAATCAACAGGGAGTGACCCATAAATGCCTCAAAATCAACAAGAAGTGACTAAAAATCAACAGCAAATGGCCTGAAATGCGCCCAAATTAAATTCATTGGTTGCCATTGTCCGCAATAGATGTCCAATCCATTTGAAGTGGGAGGGATGGCAGCGAAAGACCAAATGTTCATTCGCTGCCACCCTCCCAGCTTAAACAGATTGGTCATCTACTAGTGATAAACTCATTCCAATTCACAGCAATAGGATTAAAAATAGCTATATTCTGTTTATTAGTTGTTTTGTAGAATATTAAATTTTCCTGACCAGTGTATTGATAGTCGTCGTATCGTAAGATCATCTTTGTCGTGAGCTTTGTATCGCAAATGATATTGTATCATGAGTTACCAAGAGGTTCCCAACCCCAATAGATATGAACGTAAAACATTCTCGATTCTTAGTTAAAAGCAAAAAAAAAAAAACAAAAAAAAAAAAAAACAAAAAAAAACGGGCAGTTAGCATTTATTTTACGTAAATATTACGAAATATGACGCCAATGCTGTAGCGGTTAATTTCTCCCATTGATTTTTTTCACAACGTTTCAAAATGCACGCATGGTACGAAAAATATAATTATTACCTTGAATCCTCGAACAAATCACTCCTGAGACAATCCTTCCTGTTTGTATGCGGTACAGTTTTTGCACTTTTTCAACGTAAATCATATGTTGGATCGCTGCATGTGTTTGAGATTAACTGCAAGTGACTTAAGTGGAGTGTGGGACGGCCCCCTACTTGAAGGCGTGGCGCAGTGTCTGGGGATAGTGTCCTGTCAATATAATTATGAAGTCTATGCGGTAAGATTTGTTTTCATATCTTGCCCAGAAAGAATATGCAATGTTGCTTTAGCCTTAAATGTCTGTGCTGAGTCATCATCACACACTGAATGTAACTTGTAGTGTTAGCATAGCATTCGCGTTAGCCTTAGCCTAATGCTAATGGCGAGCGTCCTCTTAAACTTTTTTTTTTTTTTTTTTATTCTTAAACATGCATTTGGTGGTATCCAGGTCGGTATAATTCATTGAAGATAATGTACTGTTTTCCTGCTGACTGTGTATTATCACCAAATTGGCGTTGTAGACCGTACAATATGCGCTTGTATGTCAATGTTAATTCAAAAGCATTTTTAGTCAACGTGGACTAAAACAAACAAACAAAAAATCAGTATTGGGTTTTTGTCAACAAATATTAGACAAAGACAAACACATTTTGTGATGACCAAAATATATCTCATAAGTATTATCATCCAAAAGACAAAGACGAAATTTAAAAGACAAAACACAGGGTACCAGTTAACAGCAGCAATAACGGGATAAATGATTAGAAAGATAAATAAATTTAGAACAGATTGTAGTGTACCATGCCGATTAACTCACCACGGCAGCGGCCAGCTCAGCTCCGAGCGAAACCCAGCTGATTATCAACGTCAGAACCCCACACACCATCATCCTAATGGAGTATTTAAACACATGTTGACACAATCACATTCAAATAGTTCAAAAATGAGTTTGAAACCTTGTCTAATGTGCAGCCATGATAATTTATCTGAGTTTACAGCAAACGAATAAGCACTTTGTGGACAAAAGAATTCCAAAGCAAGTCTAGTCTTAACTGAATCGGAGTGTCACCTCCTGAGGGTTTGAAACAATGATGTCACAGGCCAGTTGTCAAAATAAAAAAGAAGAAATGCAGCTGTTCTCTGCACCCTCAAGGACAAAAGATGATCTCATCAAGCCATCAGACACTAAGCAAGTAAAAGGTCCATTAAAACACAAACCATACGTCCATCAGTGGATTACTAAAAGTCAAAAATCACTATAACAGTGCTAGTGGAATGTAGCCTTATTTCATGATGGTACACTGTGCCCTGTCTGAAGAGTGGTTTGCTCATGATTTCCAGGCAAGTAGGAAAAAAAAAAGAGCATCCCGTGGGACATTTTGACAAAGGGGCTTGGAGCTAAATGCGGGTTGAAGTGGGGTGGCAGCGCATGTGTTGTTGTGGTTTGTAGGGCGACCGTAGATGAGCGATCGAGGGCGACAGGGGGATGCACGGCTGGATGGACGGACGTTCCGGTGGATTTTACGCTTCTGTGAACTCTCTTCCCGGAGGAGGAAAGGGCTGAAAATCAGAAACTCGGCTACACTCTGCTAGCTAGAAGCTAACTCAAGGGTGAAAGATTAGCTTCTGCTGTCTCCAGCCAACATCGGATAAAGTAGGGTGACCAAATGTCCTCTTTTCCCGGACATGTCCACTTTTCACATCCTGTCCGGTGTGTCTGGCGGGGTTTTATAAATTCATGAATTTGTCCGGTTTTCATTATTTTTCACAGGACTAATTAGCGTATGTTGAAATTGACTGACGCTTTGCACAGGATACAATGATACTGTGCTGCCTGTGACATGTTCCCAGAGAGCCTGTACAGTTGTTACGACTTTTATTACGATCAATAGGTATGCAATGAAATGCTCATATACCCAAAAGAGTAATTAAGACAAAAATACCTTTATTCTAATTTGGATACAAATTTGCACATGCGTGCGCAGTCAAAGACTGGCTTTATCATGGCGTCAACTGTCAATTCTCATTCACAAGCAAACCTTTGTCATGACAGGAGCGCAAATGCTATTGGTATGTACATTTGCTAAACTTACTTTTTGGCATCCGCTGACGTCTGTCAGAGCTTTTTGCACTGGTGTGATTTGTAAAATCCCGTTTGGTGTCGCATCGTGATACTGCCGACTTTTATAGCAATGTTTGATCTACCTCGGCTACCGGTGCATACTAATAGGAAAGCTTTCAGTGAGCTAAGCCGCGGTAGGCATTATGGGAAATATAGTTTTAAACTACTGCATTTGAAAACATGCTGGCGGAATCGTATGTCGGTTGATTTCAGTTATTGTTTGTGTGTAATGTAGAACATTGAATGTGAATAACAATTGAGTGGGAATAACTATTTGTCAACGACAACTGTCGAGATAGTAATTCATAAAAATGTTTAGCTGTCATATAGCCTACCGTGTGTGTGTAATGACTGGACGACATTTCAATTATACAGTGGTATGAAAAAGTATCTGAACCTTTTGGAATGTCTCACATTTCTGCATAAAATCACCATCAAATGTGATCTGATTTTTGTCAAAGTCACACAGATGTAAAAACAGTGTCTGCTTTAACTAAAACCACCCAAACATTTATAGGTTTTCATATATTAATGAGGATGCATGGAAACAATGATAGAAGGGGGGAAATAAGTGAACCCTCTGCCTAAGGAGACTTCAAGAGCAATTGAAACCAATTATTACCTAACAATTTAAGTGAGGTGTGTGCCCAATAACTGATGAGTGCTTTAAAGCTGCCCTGCCCACTATAAAACCCACACCTGGTAAGAATTGTCTTGATAAGAAGCATTGTCTGATGTGCATCATGGCTCGGTCAAAAGAGCTCTCTGAAGCCTGCGATCAAGGATTGTTGAGTTGTGTAAAGCTGGAAAAGGGTACAAAACCATCTCTAAAAGTCTGGATGTTCATTAGGCAAGGCAAGGCAAGGCAAATTTATTTATATAGCACAATTCAACACAAGGCAATTCAAAGTGCTTTACATCACATGAAGACCATAGAAATCACATTTAAATCAACATTAATCGACAGTCAGAGAAGTTGTCTACAAATGTAGAGAGTTTGGCACTGTCTCTTCTCTCCCAAGGAGTGGCCGTCCATCAAAGATGACGCCAAGAGCAGAATACTCGGAGAGGTAAAAAATGAACCCTAGAGTGTCTGCTAAAGACTTACAGAAATCACTGGCACAGTCCAATATCTCTGTGCACACATCAATTACATGTAAAACTATGGCCAAGAATGGTGTTCATGGAAGGACTCCAAAGAGGAAGCCACTGCTGTCTAAAAAAACAACAACAAAAAAAACACTGTTGCTCGTTTAGTGTTCGCAAAAAGGCACTTGGACACTCCACAGACGTTTTGGCAAAACATTTTGTGGACTGATGAAACCCAACTTGACTTGTTTGGGAGTAACACACAACGTCATGTGTGAGGGTTCAGCATTAACACCTCATCCCCACCGTGAAGCATGGTGGAGGGAGCATCATGATTTGAGGGTGTTTTGCTACCTCAGGGCCTGGACAAATTATTAGTGAATTCAAAAGTTTATCAGGATGTTTTGCAGGAAAACCTGGGGCCGTCTGTCAGACAGTGAAAGCTAAAAAGAGGATGGATGCAGCAACAAGACAATGATCCAAAATACAGAAATAAATCAACTTCAGAATGGTTTCAGACCAACAAAATACACGTTCAGGAGTAGCTAAGTCAAAATTCAGACTTGAACCCCATTGAGATGCTGTGGCATGAGCTAAAGACAGTGATTCATGCCAGCCATTCCAGGAATCTGACTGAACTATAGCAGTTTTGTAGAGAAGAATGGGCCAAGATTAATCGATCGATGAATGATCGATGTGCCAGACTGATCTGCAGCTACAGGAAGCGTCTGGTTGAAATTATTGCAGCCAAAGGAGGGGCCACAAAATATTAAATGTGATGGTTCACTTACTTATTTTTCCCCCTCCTGTCATTGTTTGAATACTATCCTTATTAACATATGAAAATCTATAAATGTTTGGGTGGTTTTAGTTACACTGTTTTTTCATCTGTGTGATTATGACAAAGTTCAGATCATATTTGATGGTGATTGTATGCATAAATGTGAGCTATTCCAAAAGGGCCTGATACTTTTTCATACCACTGTATTATTATTATTATTATTATTATTATTATCAATATTTAATTCCAGTTTTTGTTTTTTTGCTTGATTATTTTTAGGAATATTAAAGCTTGTAGAGTAACCTCTGAGTATATGAATTTGTGTCGTTGGTTATATACTATATGGCTATTATTTTTTATTTTAAAATAAAACTGAATTTTTCTATCCAGATGGAGGAGGCACACTTTAAATATATTAAAGTGATATAGAGGCCTCTTTGAGTGAAGTTTGAGTAAAATTCAAGTATCTCAAGGCTGGGCCTAGAGTCCTCTTTTTTCGGAAATCAAAATATGGTCATCCTCAGATAAAGGACACATTCAAGAGCACAAATCAGGAAAAAAGGGAATCCTGCCATCACTATAGAGCATGACTAAAAGGTTAAAGTGTCAAGAGTGGGATGTACAAGGCTCCAAATCTGGGTTTTATATTGAGCTGGTCAGATAGCAGTTGTTTAAAGTAGGAGGTCTGATTGGGGTTTCAAACCAGTTTCTAATGAGAGTTTGAAGATGGTAAAGTAAAGGCCACGTAGCCTGACATAGACGCTGTCAGGAAGTGAAAAGCGGACGTAACAAAAACAAAAACAAAACACATAAACATCAGACTTGCGGTGTATTTTCATCAACAATAAGGTTTTGCACAGTTTATAGACCACATTTATGTAACTAAATAGTAAAAAATACCAATTAAAAGTCAAACTTTTTTGGGACAATTTATTTAGTTCACAGTACCGTGTTTTCAAACGTGCCCAAGAACAAATCTTACTTTGAAACGTTGTTCTGCCAAAATATCCTATATGGCGAAACGTCTACGAATGCCGAGGGCGCTTGTGCACGCATGCGCACATCAGTTAAAAGCAGCGAGTACGCATTGTTTTCGTTTCGTTTTTTTTTTTTTTTTACCTTTCCATTGCCTCAAAATACTTTTGGTGTGTGTTTTTCGCTGATAGCTTTTAAGCACTGTATTTTCTTGTGGTAGCTTTAAAGCAGAGTGTTTATATGTTGACCACATAAATCACGTAGTGTATTTAAACCACTGTCAGGGAAATAAACTTTTGAACACCAAGACAAGTATCAAATAAGAGTACAGAATCAGAATTAGCCAAGGATTGTCTTGCTCCGAAGACTTTATGAACAAGAGCTCTCGGGTACAGACGCGGAGCCACTCACAAAGCGTCCTCTCCGCATGTGGACAAAAGAGAAATGCAGGGCTATGGGGTTATATTGCTGACACTATTCTGAGTGAGCAACAATGGATATTGAGCACATTAACCTAAATCTGAGCGGGCAATAAGGGATATTGAGCACATTGACCTAAATCTGAGCGAGCAATAATGGATATTGAGCACATTAAACTAGATTTCGAGCACAAAAAAATCTTTTGCGCGAGCAGTTAAAGATTTTAAGCGAGCAATCGTAGATTTTGAGCACAGAAAATAATATTGAGCAAAAAAAATTTACTCTGTGCCGCTCAATTCCCCCGTCCTGCTCTCGCTCCGTATCTCGACTCCTGTGCTCGTTGGTTTGTTTTCTCTGCGCGCTGAGTTGAGCACACGCATTACCAACGTGTCACGAAGCCAACCAATCAGAGAGCTGGCGGAAGTACACTTCGTCAGTCACAGGCTGAAGTTACTGTTTTAAAATATGAGGAAACCCAGATAAGGCAGGCCTAATATTACATCGCTAAAGTACACGAGACAATTTTAATGATAATAAATAGTGTCATAAGTTGTTTCAACGAAGTCGTCGTTCTCCCGTTGAAGCCAGTCACCTTTGCTTTTTCCGGGCGAATGTAACAAGTGATAATTGGAGGGCCAGTGTACTTCCACCAGCTCTCTGATTGGTTGGCTTCGTGACACGTTGGTAATGCGTGTGCTCAACTCAGCGCGCAGAGAAAACAAACCGACGAGCACAGGAGTCGAGATACGGAGCGAGAGCAGGGCGGGGGAATTGAGCGGCACAGAGTAAAATTTTTTTTGCTCAATATTATTTTCTGTGTCAGAATAGTGTCAGCAATATAACCCCATACAGGGCATGCCTCTATTTATGGGTTGACATAATAGAAACAAAACTGAAACTTACTATAGCATATCGTGGTAAAAACATCTCAAGTTACAGAAAAACACCTCAAGTTATAACCTTGAACACCAGCACTGGCTAGAACGATGATAAGCTCAGTCTGGTAAGCCACAGTCGCCCATTGTATTCATTCAGGGCATATTGGAAAACACAGGAACATAACAGTCCATATTTGGGCATATTGTGATACAGTCCAAGACTCAAGGCTATGGGAAGGCACAGTCAAACAGGTTAATATAACAATGATGCTGTATGCATGCTTAATTCTCTCACAACCACCCTTATTTGATATTATTATGTTTGAGTATTTTCTTAAGGCATTTTTTTAGTACGTTCTTCCTGTATGCACCTAAACAAAACAAGCTGAAAGCTCATAGTAGTACTTACACTTAGTACTTGCCATTGGTAGACGTTTCGCCGGTGTAGGATATTTTGGCAGAACGGCATTAACAACGAAAATCTGTAATCTTAAAAACAATATTTTTTGTGTAAAAACAATGTGAGCATTGAATGCTTAAAAGAAGTGAACCCTTAAAAGAGGAACAACTTTACAAAGTTCAGTTGCAGTTATTTTGTTATCCAGAGGCGATGAGGGTTCTCGAAAAAACTGTTTTCAATGTCGATGCACCTTCTCCTCGTCTCATTCTTTTATGTTTCACTCTCTCCGCGTGACGTTCTACGGCCACTTTGCTCCTGCTGCTCAATTCGTCGTGCAGAAACCGTGGAACGAGTCTCGACTGCTTTTGGCGAGGAAATCGAGCTCTTTCGTCTATTCAATGTTAAAAGATGTCCGCCGTTTGGCATGGTTGCTAGCACAGTTGTAAAATATCGGTGAGGAAATGTCATTAGATAGCCACACGTGAAGCTTTGTTTACATTTTATTGAACCAATGATATAGGACGTTTTTTCACAGAAGCCACTCTTGGCCAATCACAGACCAGTTGTAACAACTGAGGCTGAGTTGTGCCACATAAACTGAACCAATTTTCAACCCTAATGGGTTGTCACCGGACACATCACTGAAAAGGGCTGAGTGTCCATGCTAAAGCCAGACAAGTAGTCACCGTAACATCGAGGTACCATATAGCTTAGCAGCGAGATGTATGAGAGTCATTTTTCGAGTGTCCTAGAGCTCGTGAAACTTATAAAAAGCGTATTTATCAAGGTTTCATCGGCCATGATTTGTGTATATCAGCCTGATAGCACAGATATAAGTACGCCTGCCCCTCTGCTATCGGATACGTTGTTGACGTTAGTGCGGTGGCACTGTGAAAGTAGAACAAGTCTCTTTTTTGGGCCCCACCCTTTGGTGACAATTCGCTGAAGACATTCCGCTCCACCCAAAACGACCGCTGTGTTGTGTTTTTGTACTGGATACGCTCGTACAGAAACCAGCACATGCTGGATTTCTTAGCAGGGGGCAATTAGGGTTTCAACCCTGCGATAGAGGTTAAAAAGTGAGTTGAATTCTAAGTAGTCAATGCTGAGGTTATAATAGTATAGTCGACTAATCGATGATGTCAATGATATTTTCTGCCAGTTGTGTGCACTTTTGGCTCTAAGTACGCCCACTCAACTTTCCAAGCGAGCCGCAGTTACACCGTCCCACTCGTGTATCCAATTACATGCAGACACTCGCTCATTCATTTACGTCCAGATCCCTACATGGTGTTACAAGCAGTAGGCGCTTGTCGAACTTCAACGCCATTTCATGTAACTAGAGGCAGCTTTATTTTTTTATTTTATTTTTTTTTAAAAGGATTCACATTTAGTGTTAGCTGAGCTACATACAGTAGTCGGGCTTCAGCTATAGTTAGGGTATCAGATTCAGATTTTACACTAGTGTTAGGGTTCAACGATGGGGAGGTTTTCAAATGACATTTTCAAGATCGCATTGGGGCTGCCAACAACAAGTCATGGTTTTAAATAAGGAAGTTTGTACTAAACTTGTAGTCGTGTGTTATGTAAGGTTTTCATTGCTTTTTGTCAGTTTGTTCATTTCAGTGCAAAAGGGATCGCATCATATTTGATTCAGGGGTCTAATGGAGTGTTAACGTTATGCTCAACAGATTCAGCGGGTGAACATTTGGCCACTGATTAAATGTGTCGCAGGCGTCTGCTGTGAAGCAATGTAAAATGAACTCTGAATGTTATTTACATCTTAACATGCTAATTGGCACCTTACTAGAGACTATTTTCTACTAAATTGAGGGACACTCACGTGGTGAGGAGACCGCGAGACTGCTTGGCGAGTCCAAGACAAGCCAGCAGGCAGATGGCGAGATCGAGCGTGAGGAGCAGCAGGTAGCCCAGCCACCTGGGACACAAAAATGATATTAGCGTGCAGCTGTAGGCTAAAAACGCAGATAGTTACTACAGTATACTGTAAGAGCATTAGAGTGACATTGACACTTTTTTTACCCCTTCAAATTATGTCTATAATAATAATAATGATACACATTGATCCCTCATTTTTCGCGGTTAATAGGGACCGCTCCCACCCCCCACCCTCGAGATAGTCGAAATCCGCGAAGTAGAGGTGTAGCATAGAGTTCATAATGATCGACGGGTCAGATTCCGCCTTCACTGCACAACGCCTTTAAGTTGGGGGCCGCACTACAGTCCGCTTAAGTTATTCGGTCGCAGAGTGAACACATGCAGTGATCCATCACCTGATTTAGGATTGAAAAATTACGATAGCTGTACCGCATACAAACAAGGTAATTATTATATTTTTCGTACCATGCATGCATTTTGAAACGTTGTGAAAAAAATCAATGGGAGAAATTAACCGCTACGGACTAGCATCATTCTTCGACATATTTACGTAAAGTTAATGCAAACTGCCCGTTTTTTTTTTGTTTTATTTTTTTTTGCTTTTAACCAAGAATCGAGACTCTTTTACGTCCATATCCATAAAGAATTCAGGGATTTATTCACAATAATTTTCAACGGAAAAAGCTCTTTGTTTACATATGGCGGCTGCTAATATCCTTATAGACTAGCCTCATAGCTCGCAATATTTATGCAAAATAAATGCTACCTGCACGTTTTTTTGCTTTTACTAAAGATTCGAGACCATTTTACGTCTACATCTATAAAGAATTCAGGGATTTAAGCATTTATTCACAAGAATTTTCAATGGAAATAGCCATTGTGGCAGCCCCCTTATCACAACAAATAGATAAGAGACTAGGATCGTAGTTTGACATATTTACACTACCGTTCAAAAGTTTGGGAATGTACGTAAAATTAATGTTAACTGCACGTTTTTTGTTTTTGTTTTTTTTGTTGTTGCTTTTAACCAAGAATCGAGACTGTTTCACGTCCACATCTATAAAAAAAATTGTGGATTTAAGCATTTATTCACAAGAATTTTCACCAGAAAAGCTCAGTTTACATAAGGTGGCCGCTAGCTACATTTACAAACAGACTAGCATTGTACTTCGACATGATTAGGTAAAATAAATGCTAACTGCACATTTTTTTTTTTTTTTTTTTGCTTTTAACCAAGAATCGAGACTGTTTTACGTCCATAGCTATAAAGAATTCAGGGATTTAAGCATTTATTCACAAGAATTTAACGAAAAAAAGCTCTTTGTCTGTGATTCCACTCGGTCAGCTTTGACGGCCTCGGCAACAATGCAGGGCCCCTATTTATAGGCCCTGCGCCCCGTGTCCTGTCTATACATTATGAAGTCTATGGTTGAAGCTTATTTACGTAAAAAAAATAAATAAATAATAATAATAAAAATTATAATAGTAAAACAGATTTTAAAAAATTTGTTCGATGTATTTTATTGTGTTGAATCCATTTAGTTAGCATTGGGAAGAGATACATATAACACATGTTTTTCCTTTTTCCCCAAAGTATAACCCTTTATTAAATGCTTCATTGAGTGAGTCCTCTCAAATCAACTCATGCTGCTTAGAACAGCATACAACACAACGAGCTGCCATAGCGACTACAGCCAATGTTTAACAAGTTAAACGAGGCGGCGTGTTTGAAAAGTAGGACTCTGGCAAGTTCAAAGAAGCTCCCTTGTCACTCATTGTTAACTTTAACTAGCTGTTGCTGCCTGGTGAAAAAGAAAAGCTTCAGGAGGGAGAGTGAGAGGCTGTACGTGATCGGATAGGACATCTCTATAAAATCCTGCATTTTTTTTTTTTTTTAAGTTGAAAAAAAATAATCTGCAATAGACTGAGGGCATGATGTTTGAAGCGATCACGGTAAACCAAGATTGGGATTTCAAATGGGGTTGCAAGCCAGGGCTACTTTCAAAGATTACTCACCTGTAGTACTCCACGTTGGCCACCAGGTTGGCTATAGACGCCACGTTCATGCTGCTCAAGTCTGGCAAACCAACCAGTTGCTGCACGACGTTTTGGGCAATCTGCTTCATTACTTGCAGCGTCTGCACATATTGAGGGCTTATAGCGAAGATCTCTTCCAGTCTGTCCAGATGCTGTTTAAGCTTGCTGTTCACAATGTCCTTGGTGGTGTTCACCTGCAGCTCACAACAAAAAAGACCACAATAAGATGGACGGATTGCACTGTAATCAGCTTTTACACATTTTCAAAATAATAACATGTTTGCGATCACTGTATCGGCCCACGTTTAAGAATAAGTCACATGTTGCTTTACCTGACAGTACTATCTAGCTACACGTAGCATCAGCGAGACCAATAGTGTTTACTGCGTTGAACTGGCAGCTAATGAAGCCTTGGAGGAAGACGGCAAACTGCCGAATTTACTTGACACGAGTGCTTCCCGGGCTTTAATTATAGCGGCTGACTTTGCTTGGAGGGAGCACTTGTTTACGAGGAAATGGCGAGACGTGATAATTAAAAAGGCTAATAAATGCTCCCCTTCAGCTGGAAGTGCTTAGCGCCTAATAGAGAGGCCAGTTGTATTGTTGTGTGAGCCATTAGTTGATATTTCCATCGTGTAGTCTCCCGAAAAGTCAATTGAGCTCACAAATTCCTCCACCGCTGGCACATTTTACTAGTGAATGTCAGTCCAATTCTGACCAGTACAAGAAATTTCAAGGTTTTCTTACTCACACATAAATTAAACATGAGCCGCATTCTAATAATGAAAATACAATTGTGACACAACTGAACAAGAGCTTGCTGCTGTATGTGTTTAAATCTGCTCCATGTAAAGATCAGCAATTAGATGTTTATACTATTGTTTTGTATGCTAAACATTAAGACTTGTCGCAATATAGCGGAAAACAGACAAGGCTGAAAAAGCAGTTTCTGCTCTTGCACCCCTCTTTAAAATAAACTGCTGTATTTAAAAGAACTTTTGTGTTTGATAGAACAAAATGTTTATATGCTGCCATAGCAGTTCCATGGCGCATTAAGGCCCCAAACTATTTTTAATGTGTCCGTTTTACCCTGGAGACCCCCGTTTACAGACACCGCGCAACCACTTTTGTTTCAACCCAGCCATAGTAGCCAAAGTAGCTAACTAATTATATTTTTTATTTGAAATGTCTGTCATTTTAGCTTAGAATAATTGGTGTTAAACTTGTATAGCACTTTTCCACCTTTCAAGGCCCTCAAAGCACTTTACATTTTCTCGCCATCCACCTACTGGTGACACAGCACCAGGAGCAATTTGGGGTTTAGTATCTTGCTCAAGGATACTTACACGAGTTCAACAGAGCAGAGAATTGAACCCACAACCTCTGGGTTGGGGGACAACTACTATAACACTGAGACACGCCACTCCACCCATTAATTGATGTCTCATATTTAGTTTAAAAAAAAGTACTACTTTAAAAAATTATTCACTCTCATATTTTAAACTTTTAAACAAATTACGTCACGATGAAAAAAAGTGTCTGTAAATAGGTAACGGATTATACCTCATAACTATCGCTTAATTGTAATTTTGTGTGTGTGTGTGTGTGTTACTGTCGCATTTTCACCGATATTTTAGATGATAAATAATTGATACAAACAAATAATTGAAAAAAAAAAATTTAAAAGGGTAAATACTGTATATGGAAAAAGAAAATCTCGACCACTCCTCGATGTCTGCGATTTCTGCATCGCGATCCTTGTTATATTACCATGTTTCACCCATAAAATCCCCCAAAAATCCGGCTGTGGTCATTCACAGCTGTGTCATGACACTTGGTGGTACATGCTACATGGAGTTTTTGGAGCGAAACAAGGTACGTAAGTATCTGATATAATCTCGTTAAAAACATGGCTTTAATTATGCTATCTCATGCTCTCACCTACAGTTATGGTTTCGCTGTTTAAATTTTCCTTTTTTAAAAATGCCCTCCTGTTCAAAATTTTTCCTCCTCCAAAAAATTAAGATTTTAAGCCTTCCAAAAGAGTATCACATATGCATATAGGACAATTTTGAAATTTGGCCAAATTGGGAGTCTCAGAGCGGAACTTCAAGTCATGAGACATTATATCGCCGACTAAAATTAGTTATCATGATTGGCCTACTAAACATACAATTGTATGCTTCATGTTTGCCAGGCCCCATTCACTATTATTTCGACAAGACAAACCCCTGCTGCAGCAACCCGTGTAAGAATCTAATCTCAAACGTCCGAGGTTGAGTGGAGGAAGGGATCCACGCCGATGGAGCCAAGATATGATTTTCCCATAGGATTTCTTCTGAGCGCGATGGTTGAAGCAATAATTGGCTGTGAGTTAGGTCGGAGCGCAAAGCAATTTGATGCTGTGATTTTATCTTGACAAGCTGTACACAAACAAAGAATGCTAGAAAGCAGACTTGACATTTGGGCAAGAATTGGAAATTTGCTGCCTCATGATCTTTTAGCCACATTGGTTGGGGGAGGGGGTGGCGCAATGTTGAAGACAGCAAAATTATAGTTTTGAAATCCAAAATAGCTCCAGCTTTGATATAAAATGTCAAACTTTTATGCATGGAAGCTATTGACTTTTGTGCGTCCTGTCATGAAATATCCACCGACAAAATTGAATTGCTTGACTACAAAAAAAAAAAAAAAAAAAATTGAATTGCTTGACTAAGATTGAAAACTTATGGAGCCCCTAAAGGGACACATTTTAAATAAATTTAAAATAAATTAAATAACTACTGGTGCATGCCAGATTATTTCTGGTGCGCATCAATAACAATCTGGTAAACATTAGCATTATATAGCATTTAAGCTAGCGGAGCTTTTCTAAGCAAGTTAGCCAATTGTTGTAAACATTACCAGTATATACAGTGTTGTAATCTGATTACTTTTGTTCAGTAACGAGTAATCTAACGCGTTTATTTTTCGAAGCCAGTAATGTGATTAAAGCTAGTTTCCTTAGTGCCTGTGCGTTACTATTTTGTTGTTGCCTCATAATGTATGTAGAATAAAGAATACTGTAGTCATGTACAAGGAGCATTTCGATTACATTCTCGCAGTCGGACATCCGGGCATTAATGACGTCACCAGCCACAACAAAGTGTCGCCATATTGAAATGGGGGCAAAACACGAGTCACAAGCAGTTGCTCTGTCGTGCATAGCACAAACGCGTTGAACATTTATCTTATTTGCGGTCTTTTTTTCCGTCGGAATGACTCAAAGTTGCCGTGTTGCGGGTTGTAACACAAGGAAGAGTTCGGAGCCACATTTGAAGTTCTTCATTCTTCCTCGTGAGAAGAAAAGGACAAGCAAATAACTGAAAGCAATCAATCAAGGAACAGTAAAAGAAGAAGGTTCCGTGGACCATTCTCACCAGTGGGAACCTAAATGCAGGCACATTTACGTTTGCAGCCAACATTTTATTACTGGTGAGTAAACTTTAATCGATTTTTTTTTTTTTGCCTCAGTTAGCTGCTAGGATTCAATAGACTAGGCAGTGGTTATTATTACCGTAACCGACAACTCGCAAAGCATTATTTTTCTTTTGCCGTGAACTGCTCTGATTGGTCAATCGGGATATTATTGGACTAGTGGAAATTGGTTATTTTGCCGTGACGTGCTCACGGCTAAATTACGCCTCGAGGCGAATTACCGGTTACGGCAGAAATAATCACTCCGTATATACTACCAGTTTTCTTAGTTCCACACGGTACATATTCCACGTAATTGATAAAGGTCATTTTACCGGGTGACTTTATGAGGTAGTTGTAGATGTTTCCGAACTCCACTGCAGGCAATTCCTTTAGATTGTTTATCCAGCTATCAGCTGCGACTTTGTATGGGCAGATTTGCAGGCCAATACAAACTAATTTTAAGTTGTATCGCCTCCTCACGTCTGTTGGCAGTGACTCGTGATAATAATAAGTCATGTTTAAGACGTTTTTATGAAAAAAAGACGCAAAACACAGCTGAAATATATGAATTTCAGACAACGTTTGTCTACGGATGTTTACCTGTGCGTGTCCCCATCTCAAAATGGCGACACGTTGCTATGCGAGATGATGTCATCGTGACATCACGCAGACTGCGAGAATGTTGCTCTTGAGTTTGGGAGTGACATTGCATGTCACGTTTTCTCATTGGGAAAAAAATAAACGGGTCACGTGTATTACCATGCTGTGAGCGCTGTCGGCGGCCGACAAACAACATAGCCTGGCCTCAGGATGCTAACAGTGGAAGACGTAGGAGAAGAACCACAAACGGCTGCATTTGCTCATTGGACATACAGCCATGACTTCACATTTCTCTCCAGTAAAGATCACAAAAAACATCCCCGTGCGTCGCAAACTTTGCACTGGCACTACTATTGTAAATTCTCACTGAAGATATCAAACCTATGAACGAACATGTGGAATGATGTACTTGGCAAAAAAAAAAAAAAAAAACTGAAAATAGGTTTTGTATTCTGCATTCTTTAAAGTATCCACCCTTGAGGTGTGTCCAAACGTTTGGCCTATACTGTGTGTGTGTAGGCCTATATATATATACACACACGTGTATATACGTATATATACGTACATACCTGTCAACCAGAGGCCGTTAGCCATCTTACAAATAGTGACGTATGCCCTTACAAATTGGTGACTAATCTTACGTCGTATAAAGCGTGCAATATGAAACAAAAATAAAACTCAGTTTTTAAAATAATATGAATTTATTGGTAATATTGTAACTGTAACGTATAACCTGGGGCAATCAAAGAACAATCAATATCTTCAGCTACATCATGATTACTAAAATTTAAAAGTGACTTTTGTGACAATTGGATGTAGCACTTTTGGAAATTTCTATCATGTCTTGATGGCTGCACTTCATGGCACTTCAGCTCACAATTCAGTTTGACCTGAAGGTAGTTCATTAGTGTGTCCAATTATAAATTAAAAAGGTCAATTGATAAAATTAACTTACCGATGCAATCTTTGAGTCAGAGAACATTTCTTTTGCTAATTCTGAGAATATATATATATATATATATATATATATATATATACACTCACCGGCCACTTTATTAGGTACACCTGTCCAACTGCTCGTTAACACTTAATTTCTAATCAGCCAATCACATGGCGGCAACTCAGTGCATTTAGGCATGTAGACATGGTTTAAGACAATCTCCTGCAGTTCAAACCGAGCATCAGTATGGGGAAGAAAGGTGATTTGAGTGACTTTGAACGTGGCATGGTTGTTGGTGCCGGAAGGGCTGGTCTGAGTATTTCAGAAACTGCTGATCTACTGGGATTTTCATGCACAACCATCTCTAGGGTTTACAGAGAATGGTCCGAAAAAGAAAAAATATCCAGTGAGCGGCAGTTCTGTGGGCGGAAATGCCTTGTTGATGCCAGAGGTCAGAGGAGAATGGTTAGACTGGTTCGAGCTGATAGAAAGGCAACAGTGACTCAAATAACCACCCGTTACAACCAAAGTAGGCAGAAGAGCATCTCTGAACGCACAGTACGTCGAACTTTGAGGCAGATGGGCTACAGTAGCAGAAGACCACGCCGGGTGCCACTCCTTTCAGCTAATAACAGGAAACTGAGTCTACAATTTGCACAAGCTCATCGAAATTGGACAATAGAAGATTGGAAAAATGTTGCCTGGTCTGATGAGTCTCGATTTCTGCTGCGACATTCGGATGGTAGGGTCAGAATTTGGCGTCAACAACATGAAACCATGGATCCATCCTGCCTTGTATCAATGGTTCAGGCTGGTGGTGGTGGTGTAATGGTGTGGGGAATATTTTCTTGGCACTCTTTGGGCCCCCTGGTACCAACTGAACATTGTTGAAACGCCACAGCCTACCTGAGTATTGCTGCTGACCATGTCCATCCCTTTATGACCACAATCTACCCAACTTCTGATGGCTACTTTCAGCAGGATAATGCGCCATGTCATAAAGCCGGAATCATCTCAGACTGCTTTCTTGAACATGACAATGAGTTCACTGTACTCAAATGGCCTCCACAGTCACCAGATCTCAATCCAATAGAGCATCTTTGGGATGTGGTGGAACGGGAGATTCGCATCATGGATGTGCAGCCGACAAATCTGCACCAACTGTGTGATGCCATCATGTCAATATGGACCAAACTCTCTGAGGAATGCTTCCAGCACCTTGTTGAATCTATGCCATGAAGAATTGAGGCAGTTCTGAAGGCAAAAGGGGGTCCAACCCGTGACTAGCATGGTGTACCTAATAAAGTATATATATGGCGGAAAACACAGACAAGGCTGAAAAAGCAGTTTATGCGAGCATCGTCGTGCTGAATCTGTGAGCCGAAGCTAACTTTATTACAGTAGCATGGCGTCCTGCTTGTTGGTAGTTGACGCCGTGCTCACGTGACTAGATAGGTATGAGAGAACTTATATCTAGCGAACCTTCGGCATTTTGTGGTATTTGAGGACCAAGAACCGCCACAAATGGTGGAAGTTCGCAAATGGAATGTAATACTAATAAGGCGGAAAACAGACAAGGCTGAAAAAGCAGTTTATGCTCCTGCACCCCTCTTTAAAATAAATTGCTGTGTTTTTAGCCAAAAGAACTGTTGTGTTTGATAGAAGAATGTCTATATGCTGCCATAGCAGATTCATGGTGCAATAAGCCCCCAAACTATTTTTAATTTGTCCGTTTTACCCTGGAAACCCGTTTACAGACGTCGGGCAACCGCTTTTGTTTCAACCTAGCCATAAAAAGGTAAGTAATCGTATTTATTATTCGAAATGTCTGTCATTTTTAGCTTAGAATCATTAATTGATGTCTCATGTTTAGTTAAAAAAAAAAAAAAAAAAACGACTTAAAAAAATTATTCACTGGTATATTTCAAATTTTTAAACAAATGACGTCACAATGAAAAAACTGGCGTCTGTAAAAAAAGCCACGGATATCTGCCTCTTAACTATCGCTTAATTGTATTTTTTCCCCAATATTTAGATGATAAATAATCGATCCAAATAAAAAAAATTGGAAAAAAAACAAACAAAAAACATTTAAAAGGGTGAATATATGAAAATGAAAATCTCAATTACTCCTTGATGTCTGCGATCTCTGCATCACGACCCTTGTTATATTACCATGTTTCACCCATAAAATCCCCCCAAAATCCAGCTGTGGCCATTCACAGCTGTGTCTTGACACCCAGTGACACATGCTACATGGAGTTTTTGGATCGAAAAGAGGTAAGTATGCGGTAATATCTCGTTAAAATCATGGTGTCTTTATTCATGCTGTCGCGTGCTCTCACCTCCGGTTAAGGTTTTGCTGTGTAAATTTTTATTCATTTTTTTAAAATGCCATCTTGATCAAAATTTTTCTTTCCCCAGAAAATTGAGATTTTAAGCATTTCAATGATGTATCACACATGAATGTAGGACAAGTTTGCAATTTGGCCAAATTGGGTGTCCCAGAGCGGAACTTAAAGTCACCTGAGTGTTTTCCGCCATATACTAGTATCTATTCACATACATACATACATACATACATACATACATACATACATACATACATACATACATACATACATACATACATACATACATACATACATACATACATACATACATACATCTTGACACTGTTCGTCTTCAATCTTCGGTTCAAGCTCAGTTGTTGTTGGTAGCTTTTAAAAGCTTAGGTTTTAAGAAAATCTAGATATCCATCTTGCCTCTTCAGGTGTAGTTTTCACAAAGGACAATTTCAAAGGTGCTAGTCACATGATCTGTCCGAAAAATAATTTTGACCCATTATGAAATACTTAGTAGGATTCTTGTTCATTTCCTTGGTTTTTGTTGTTTGTTTTATTGCTTTACAACTTTTATAGACAACATTTTAACGGCGAGGTCTTTATTTTAAAGAGGAAGTTCAGAATTTTTGACATTCGACTTAATCTTCAGGTTAGCGGGGGTTTAATTAGTCGTTGGAGTTGATTCTAACAAATTCCATGCAGCTTGTCAGTTATTTGTTAGTTTCAGGGCTCCGGAGTGGCTAAGCTAGTGCAAGTCAATGGTGGTTGAAATCAACTCCATCGAGTAATTAAACCCCTGCTAACTCAAAGATGAAGCCTTATCTGAAAAATTCAATTACGTGCGATGAAATTTTTCTGTTGTCATTTTTATGTTGAGGCAGCAAAAGGAGAAAAATTGGGAAAACGTAACTAATAAATTACTTTTAAAGGAACATAGTTACTTTGATACTGAAGTAATCATAAAATAACAAGATTACTTTTTTGAGGAGTAATCAGCAATTAAATTACTTTTTCAAGTAATCTGTGACAACAATGATTATATAGCATTTAAGCTAGCGGACTTTGCTATGCAAGTTAGCCAATTGTAGCATTGCTTCAATTGGCACTACAATCAATCTTTTTCATTCCTGATTGTTTCTGTTGCGCTCCAGATTGCTTAAATTTATTTTATTTCTGTCGATGTCCCTTTTAGAGGCTCCGTAGAAAACTCGTGTCGGAATGTGCCTTTTTTCTTTTCTTTTTTCTTTTTTTTTTTAGCTGTCCAGAGGGCGCGATTGGGCAAGGTTTGAGAGTTTGCAACATTCGCTGAATTTTCAGGTATTTTGAGGTCCCCGACACAGGGATGAATTTGTCACGAAAAAAAATGAAAAACCCGGCTTGGTGATGGGGCTGTAATTAAAGTTTAACTTGGAAGCTGAAGCATGTAATGAAACACGGGTGTGAAGTAACTCAAAAACAGCAACTCTCTTCACCGCCAGCGAGGGGAGCTCAGCGGAAACATGCATGTTGTTAGCCGCTTGTCTGCGTCGGGCTGCCGCAAAGTTTCTCCTCAGAGAGGAGGTCGAGCGCAGAGAAGGCTTTAATATGCCAGTAGTTCATTGAGTTCATTGTTCATTCTAAATGTAGGAAGAGAACTACAGCGCAGGGGACACACCAGGACTTAACAAGATTACATAATACAAATGTATCACTGCTGCATAAGGTAAGAATGTTCGTACACTTGGTAAACAGATATTCACTTATTGCCAAAGGTTATTTATGTATGCACTGATCCATACAGTATATACATCAAAAGTTGTATGCTTTTGTCCCATCAGGGAAATCCTTTCTTTTGACATTCTGGCCTGTGCCTCTTGACAATAAGCCTCTCTACTCTATTGACTAATCAGAATATAGATTTTTGTACGTCGCCATCAAGTGGTTCACCGCCATTACTGGGGTGTTAGCACACCTACAGCAGCCCAGCTTCAGTCAATGTAAACAGTAACGTTAGCTGCTGTTGGCTGTATGCTGCTGGAGGCGACGTCTTTGGACAGCTTTTTTTACGGGGAAAAGGCCAACTGATGAGCCAGAAGAGGAGCCTTCAACCAAGTCCATTCTGGATAATATGTGGTAAAAGCTAGTAAACGAGGAAACAAAACCGAATGCACTGAGAGCATCATACCTCGTGGCGAACCATATTGCTAAAACCCAAAAAACATTTTCCGATTGGAGAAGAATTCATGATGCCTGCGACCAAGGATATTTGCCGTCATGTTTTAGGAGAGGCCACTGTTAAAAAAAGGTTAATTCTTGGGATGTCCCGATCACATATTTTTGAACTCGAGTCCGAGTCACCTGATTTTGAGAATCTGCCAATACAGAGTCCCAATCTGATACCGAAAAAAGAAAATGTTTTTTATTTGAATAAAAGTTCCAAGCGATACAATATTGTACTTTTTACAGTACTTCCTGATTCGCTGTTTCCGGGAGTGTTGTGGCCAGAGGTGGGTAGAATAGCCCAAATTTTTACTTAAGTAAGAGTAGCGTTAATTCAAGTAAAAGTAGTTATCCAAAAAATGTACTCAAGTACATGTCAAAAGGTATTTGGTGAAAAGAATACTCAAGTAATGAGTAACCTTGTGAGTAACTTCTTACATTTTTGGTTGATTTTTTTTTTTTTAAACAATGGCATTTTTTCTATCTATATGAACTGTTGTTATAATGATACTGTACAATAACCCATTACATAACCAAATTAATACAAAGAAAAAAAAAAGTCATTGAATTTCGCTGAGTAAAAAAATGACAGAAATGAAGCATTATTCGTCCAAAGAGCATGAGTGCCTTCTAGTGGAGAAAATAGTTCTTTCTTTGAATAGTGAATAGTTCCTAATAGTTCCTTCTTAGTTACCATTATGAAATCAAAGGATCATATCTCCATTTGTCCTTGGTCAATCGGCGCCAAATAAAAATGGGGAGAACGGTATAAATCCGTGCTTTCAAATCATGTTGCAGGCAGCGCTCTATGTCAAATAATAATTAGGCCTGTCGCGATAACAAATTTTAGTGTGCGATAATTATTCTCATAAATTATTGCGATATGCGATATTATTGCGCCCCCCCCAATATTTTTTTTAACCAATTTACAATAACACAGTGAGAATACAGTATATATTAATAGATTAGGTACACCAATTTAAATGCGATAAATATTTACTCTCAAATTCAAAAATACTCTTAAAGAAATCACAACTAAAACAATAGACCATCCCTCTTAAGTAAAAATCAACAATATTGATACCGCACAGAAACACAGAATAGATAAAATGTGTTTAAAAAAAAAAAAAATTGCACTTAATAACTTAAGCATTAAGGCAAATGAAAACTTTTCCCGTCATAGCTTCTCCAATGGTGTTCCATAGGGATGCAACGATACAGTTAAGTCAAGGTTCGGTATGATTTTTGATACGGGGGACTCGATTTTGGATCCGATTCAATACATTTAATGCTCTGTAAAAAAATAACAATTATATATATATATATTTTTTTTTTTTTGCTAACGAGCAAAAATTAAATTGCCATCATATAAACATGCATTTTAGTGCATAATATTTCTGTGCTTACTTTTTACTGATATGAAAATTTTTTTTATAAAAGTGCTGAGAACAATCTTTACTGTTTGTAAAGTGAGGCAGGGCACACTGTTGATTGCTACAGCTCTCTTAGCAGCTAGGTTTACTACATGAGCAAGACATCCTATTTGTGGTCCGAATCCATCTGTGTCACGTACTGAATTAACAATATTTGCAACATTATCTATAGTCAATGGTATGGATTGATTTGGCCTTCTTAACTTCCATTCAGTCATGACAGTTTAGAATTCATCTATGTAGTATATGGACTACGTGTCCCATAATCACTCTGGGCTCACGTAGCCAATTGCATGGGACGTAGCACATCTAGTTTGCCATTTCATGATAGCTAGTGTGTGGGCGCATTGAAAAAGTTAGCAAGCGCCGCTGAAGTCACCTCTGCTCATTACTACTCACAACCAGCATTTGACAATCGACTTTCATAAACAGGACGCGTTGGAAGCACAGCGCTCTTAATTTCTCGCAGCTGTTCGTTGTCAAAGCGATGTTGTTCGTCGCAGCCAAGTCGGTAACAATGTTTTGGCGGACTTTGTTGTAAATATCCGGCGTTGTGCTGAAAAGAGTGGCCACACGTCAACAGCACCGGCGCGCCGTAGATGGTCCACAGTCACTCCGGAGCACTGACGTGGCCGGTATACGTTGAACAATAGGATATAATGGGAACGATTGGCTCCGGCGCTAGTTTTTGCCGGACCTGGAACGAAGATGCATTTTGCGCAGTTGGTAACGAGGAATCCGAACTTTTAACAGCACGCGAGGCGATAAATCGCAGCGGAAAAATTACCGCCTTCTTTTTTATATATCGCGCGATAAATGGAATTATTGCATATTGCGACAGGCTTAATAATAATACATTTAAACTATACTTAATAAATAATATAACAAAATACTTCATTTTTTACGGTTCTTTAAAGACGCAATGTGGTTGAACAGGCTGGTGTGATCATAGAACTGCAAGCTTGTGTCTGATTGGTATAATGGAGTCATGATTATTGTTGCGATGTCTCATTGGTGAAACTGGTAGAGCTACTCTTGCCATTGCAGGCACACACACACACAAAAAATCTAATATGCAGAATAAAGAGGAAAATTCTAACGACTCTTGTGTAGCCCAAAGTAGTGAAGTAAGAGTAGAGTTTTTTCTTCACAAATCTACTAAAGTAAAAAGTATGGCTTTGTACTTCTAAGAGTAGTTTTACTTTTTCAAAAAGTTACTCAAGGAAATGTAACGGAGTACATGTAACGCGTTACTACCCAGCTCTGGTTGCTGCTTATATAACGTATATATTTTTGTATCTTTTGGCAATGGCATCGTATTTCTGTATTATTTTGTTACTTTTTAGCCCTTAAAAAGTAAAAAATACATATAAATTAAGCCTGAATGATATAACAATGTGATATATATTGCCAAGGCTCCACACTTACTTTTTGCATTGGTTGCACCTAACTCTTTTCTTCAGGTGCACCAATACAAAATGTAGGCGCACGGAGCTGTGAGGTGGACGTGCTAACCACTGTCCCACCATACCCCCTTCATAATATGAATTATTCTTAAACAAAAATAAGGTAGGAAAATGCTTGTCTATATTAAATGCTTCATTGAGTGAATGCACTCAAATTCACTCACGCTTTGACACTCAAGCTACCGAGAACAGCCTCTCACTTAAATGAGTTGCCACAGACTGGTGTGTAACACACTAAAAGATGATTGACACATTGTTGAGCTACCGAGCCTTCTCTCACTAGATCAAAGCTACAAACCTGTCAATCATCGTTAACTTTTAATACCAAACACTAGCTGGTGATCAAGAAAAAAACAAGTTTGGTCACACTGCTTAGCTAGCAGGAGGGAGGTGAGAGGCTGTATTAGCACGAAGCAGAAAAACAAATACTGTATATTTTTTTAATATTAAAAACCCAATTCTTTTCACCGACTCTGATCCTCTGAAAAATGGTGCGATCGGCCAGATTTCTGATCACATGATCAGATCGTGACATCCTTAGTTAATTCAGCATATGGTGAGTTACATTTTCCCTGCACTTAATGTTCATTTTTAGCCCCGTTGTGTTATTTTATATTTACTGTAATTTTCTGCCACACACCGCCGGTTTATGAAAAAAAAAGGTCCACATTACACCGGTCCGTGGTGCAAAAAAGGTTGGGGACAACTGTCTTAGAAGATCGCTAAGACTGCTTTCTGTACATATTGTCTTAGAAGCTTGCTTGCAAGAATATAAAGGAAAAGTACACTACTTGGCATTTTCCAGTGTTTATTACTGTAATACTCATACAGTAAAATACTGCCATAGCATTCGCACCTATGCCTAGTACTTTGCCTCCAATTCACACAACATCGATTCTTTACCTGCACAAATGTGACTAAAAACCTAGGCACGCATGAATATTCGAACAGAATGGGAAAACCAAAGTCACTTTTAATACCCCCTATTAAATTGGGGTTTTAATCAGAGGTTAAGGTTTCAAAGTAGAAGTATGTATTGAAAAAAAAAAAAACACAATTTTTTTAAAGACAGGATTCAGGTTCCAAGGCTGGGTTTTATATTAGCGTGTGTAGCCTGCATAAGAACAATCACAGCCTCTCAAAACATCCATGGACTGAAATCTTACAGCCTTTCCACAAATTAGGCACATCAACTGCAGACCAGTAGAGCCAAACGCCATTGATTTGCCTTTAATACGCAGTTTGAAAAAGGGGCCCCAAAGCTTCTTCCCTGACAATGAACACCACCAGATGACGGCCAAGCCCCTCTCAAAATCACTGAGTTAATATTAGTGGTGTTCGGTTAAAGTGCAGAGTATTAAAAGCAACCTTTTTTGGCCGCTCTCCATCTTCATGCTTCATTTTGAAAAGAGGTTGTTCCTCAAGACATCATCAGCATATCTTTCAGACTGTGGCCAATCCAGGTCTTGCCTCCGTCAAAGCATGTCAACAAAGGAGTGCGGCCTTTCTCCAATTCCAGTCGAAGCTCCAAATTGTTCCCAATTCCGCCCTCATTATAAGCATTTTCTTTCCCGGGGGGAACCGTAGCACACTGGGCTCTTTGTCCTGCTTAAGAAGACCACTTCTTAACAGTCTATAGATGCATGTGTCTGGTGCACTTCCTTCAGAAAACCACCGAGCATGGGATTCCGAAAAAAGAATGTCACATCCAATTACGCGCCAGTTGGGAGTTCACATATTCACACCGTTTCCGACAAACTGAGTTGTGCTTGTTGCTTCGCTCTACAGACATAAACATGAAGAAGAGTTTCAAGTTAGATGTTAAAATTTAAAATTTAGGCTTTAATTTTGGGTTAGGATTTTAATGGAAAAGTCCTGTAAAAGATGGTTGCTCAAAGAATTCATATTTGGAGTTAAGGGTCTGAAAATATATCATAGTGGGATATGTCATGATAACTTGGATTCCAAAAGGTTATCGATGTATTCCTTCCAAGAATCAAACTAGATTGGACGTCTAGTGCCATCACTGGCATTTGCAGTCAATCTTCCCGGTTTTAGGGGCATTTACAGTTCTATTCCTGTTCAGTTAAGCACAATTAACTGAAAGTTAACCATAAATCCCCAAAAATCAACAGGAAGTGGCTGAAAATCATCAGGAAAATGCCTTAAATGCCCCCAAATTATCTCTTAGGTCTCCACTGACAGCCATAGATTAGGGATTTTTTAAACACCCTTAAAGACCAAATGTGAAGTAATTTCATAAAATGCCAAATAGGGTCACAATTAAAGTAATTAAAGATTGTCCAACAAATAAAGCATGAAAAAAAATTATATGTTATATATCTGACAAAATAATCGTGTTTCCGAAGTTTGAGCCTGAGAGGGGACAAACCCGGAAGTAATACGTCACACCGAGAACAGCAATGGCAGCGCTCCATACGGCCGCCATACAAAGTGCTTCAAACAATGATTCAAACAGCGATATAAGCGATAGATCGACCGCAAGTGAGGAGATCCAAGTTTTTGAAGAGTTGGAGGAAGAGGAGGAGGTTGGAATTTTATGTTGGACCTAACATGTATTAGCCAGACGCTAATCAGGATGCAAACAATATGCCCAGACTACCTGACATGGAATGGAGATAAGACCCATCGAGATTACAAGATTGGTAAGATAGAGGCTGTTATTATTTTCATGATTTGAAGCATGTCAGGTAAATAAACCACATACTATTGCCTTGGATAAAAGAAAAGTTTTGACGAATCCCCGATCATGTTGTGGACGTTAGTTTTTATTTACCTGACATGTTTCGGCGAACACTTCCGCCTTCGGACCCTCTGACCAAGGCGGAAGTGTTCGCCGAAACATGTCAGGTAAATAAACCACCTACTACTGCCTGGGATAAAAGAAAAGTTTTGACGAATTTATAAGTGTAGGCAAAATGAACTCAATACAACTATGATCGGGGATTGCCACGAGTTAGCTTTCGGCTAACGTCGCTAGCTTCTACTGTTCATTCCACAAAACAATCGGGGTTTTGCCTTGAATTACCTTTCGGCTGATATCGCTACCTTCTACTGTTCGTTCCACAACAGTTGGCAGCTCTGCTTTGACAAAGTCATTAGTCATCTATCCAAAAATCACACTTACTTTTTTGCAAATCCTTGATCATAAGCAGACGGATTAAGGAAGCAGGCACCTTCGAAGTGTTTGTAGTGGAGAACACTACTCGGCGATGGCGTGAAATTCATTCGCTTCATGTGAACGAAAGATGTCCATTTACGTGCCGTGCTATCCTTTGGCCACTCATACAACTTTTCTTTAGATTGAGAACAATACATCGCCACACACCGCCGTGGCATCTTACAGAGAAGCAATACTGTTCTATGGCGGACTTCCCTCGCAGTTCTCTGTGTGACGTAATTTCCGAAGATTGTCGAAGAATAGCATTTTCGTTGTCAAGGGCGTTGCTATGGGTTAAACAAAGAATCTGGAAGGGTTGCGTTAAAAAAACATAACGAAAATATGCATATCATTGTTTAGCCATTGAAATTATTCAAAAACATGGTTGGCCAACCTTACTTCACATTTGGTCATTTAATTTAAATACTTCTCTAAATGGATACTGTTCGCTTGATTGAGCTCCAAACTACTCATGCACAGGCTCAAATGCATTCTGCTCTGGAGTGACGATGCGACGGGGGACATCAAGGTAAAGCAACTTCAGAACGAGCGTGTAGCAGCGATGAAGTTTTTTTTTTTTTTTCTTCCTTCATTTAATAATGTATACTTTTAGACAAGGTGCAGAGAACCATCATGTGTGACTAACACTTCCAAGCATTTTCAAAGACTATGCAAAATTCAAGCATTTTTAAACCTTGAAAACGCGACAGGAAAATCCAAGCATTTGCAAGGATTTCAAGGACCTTTACAAATCTTCAACAGAAAACGCGTGACATTTGGCTTTAAAAAAACAGAACAAAATATACTGTAAGTTACAATACTTTTAGTAAGAACAGCATCCTCTTAAACATCAGTGGACCATAACCTTGTTAATTATCTTTCTACTGAATAGTACTGTGCACTACTATTAACTTTGTAATGAAAACACATTTAATCAGCTTAAACACAGAAATGTGTCTCACTTCACTGCGTTGTACCCACCAGGATGCTCAAGCCGCTCACTGTGTTGTTGACATTGTAAATCGAGTATGTCACTTGGTAGATGCCGTCGTTGGTCTCGCTGTTGCCGTAGAAACCCACACCCACGGCCACGCTGTGGAAGAGGCACAGTCAGTTGTCCATTTGTCAGATTTGAGTTCAGCAGGGCAGCGACAGGATGAACTCAAGTACTTTTTGTTTGGCTTTTTTACAATGTGGTGACAGAAGGAAATTAATAATACCAACAGAAAACATTATGTTGACATAGCAGCAATTCAAATTTTAAATTAACGTTTAAATTAGGGATGTCCCGATCACATATTTTTGTCAGAGTCCGAATAAGTTCAAAACATGTTACTCTTCCACCGTGCAGCCTTCATATGGTGAAATTTTTTTCAAACAAGAATAACGTAGAAAAAAAATCTCGTCTTTATCAAATGCTCTCTAGAGAGAGTCCACTCAAATCCACTTCCGTTTTGACGCTCTCGCTGCTGAGAACAGCCCCTCAATTACACAATGAGATGCCACAGCACACTTATGACTGAGCTGCAAGTTTAACGATGATTGACACATTTGTGCCTTTGATCGTAGAGCTACCAAGCTTCCCTGACAAGATCAAAGCTACAAACCTGTCAATCATCAGTAACTTTAAGTACCAAACGCAAGCTGCACTGGACAGTTTGGCCGCACTGCTTAGCAGGAGGGAGGGTGTGGTGCGGTATGAGCATGAAGTAGAAAAACATATTTGGAAAGTGGACAAAAAGTGTTCACACTGCGCCAACCGAAGTTTCTGAGTTTCATCATGTGGACAAAAGGCGCACTCATGCATCAGACAAACATAAGAGGAAATATCTCCCACCTGCGATGGGGGGGAGTGTGGAGCGTCACAGTGTGGTGCAGTGATGCTCTACGTAATGTAGCATAGAATTATTTTTACATGTTAAACTGTATATAGATTTTCTTTTATTACTGTATTTTATTTTGCAATGATAATATAACCAGTGTTGTTAATAATGGTGTTAAAATATAATGACATTATTTTCTTCAGGAGTGAGTAATCTAATTAATTACTTTTCTCATCTTGACAACGCCATTACTTTTACTGAGGCGGGAAAGGCGTGTGTTACTATGCGATACGATGTTGGTTGACTGACACGAGAAAAGTCTGAAAAAGACGGACTCACGGAGACGAGAGAGCAGAGCAGGAGTGGGGAGGAGGAAGGGAGTGTGACGCCGTTGCAAACGCGATGCTACTATGCCAAGTGGCTCCAATAATACCTGACTGTAGCCGATAGCCTGCAAACTCCGCCCACATGATGCTTCGGTAGAGATCACATATATACAGAACTAGATGCAAATGACAGACACGGCGGCATTAGCAATATGTATAATAAAGAACTAGTGTAGGTGCGTTGGTAAACAGCCACCATCTTAAAGCAGTAGACTTCTCAGGAAGGCTCTGATGTAGAGAACCTTCCTAGCGAACCCAAGTTACTTTTTATCTACAATGCTCCTAAATCGGCAAAACATCTAACTTAAATCTATCTTTAAATGAGGTAACAGTTTTAAAACTTACACATGTCAAAAATAGGCAGAAGGGAACTAATGCAATAACGCGAGCAATTTTAACAACTTTAACGGTTGATTCACAACATGAAATGACTTCCACACATAGAAAAGGTTACTATCTAGTTATCGCAATATCCGCAATACCCCTGTGTCTAGTTAGGTTTAGGGTAAAGAATTGGGCTAGGGCCAATTGTCCTAAAAACCCTTTAAACTTCACATTGTGTGACCTATTTTTTTTTAAAACATGAAAATTATCACCAGTTACTTTGTCTCGTAGCTAATTAGTCTTACATTTAGGTAACTGAGTTATTGACACAATTACTTTTTGGGAGAAGTAATTTGTCACTGTAATTAATTACTTTTTTAAAGTAAGATTAACAACACTGAATATAACTGTGCATCTGTACTGTTTGTGTCAATTTTTTGTCAACTGACAGTTTTGTGAAGTTTATATGCACGCATGTTCAAATATTGTTAAAACAAAAAAAAAAAAAAACTAACGTCACGTAGTATTAGAGATGTCCCGATCGATCGGGTCCGATCACGTCATTTTCAAAGTATCGAAATCGGCAAAAAAATATCGGCCATGCCTTTTTTTAATATACATATATTTTTTAATTAAATAGTTTTCTAATTGTATTTAACGTTACAGACATAATATGTTACACTGATCGAGAGTCTTTAGTATAGGCTTAAGGTAGGGTTATCAAATTTATCCCAATAACGGCGGTAATTAATTTAAAAAAAAAAAGTATCACGTTAAAATATTTAACGCAATTAATGCATGCGCTGCACGACCCACTCACGCATGGTCGCGCTCAATCTGTAATGGCGCCGTTTTACCTATATAGAGAGATAAAAGGCAGCGTAAAATGAATAGAATGAATTTTGGCAGCCTTTGGAGCCTTTTTTTAGTTGGCTAAAGCCTTACAATCCCTCTCCCTACGATTAGAATATCATGGGAAGCAATGTGGGGAAGCAAGGTAGCAATTGATCTTCTTCTTAACACTTTGTTATTTCCCAACGCAGAGAAAATATATCAATTGGTAGCACTACGCACAGGCATGGTTCCACTTCCCATCATGCATTTGGGCATGGCTACAGTATCATTTACTGAAAGCTCAACAAATACACTAGATGGCAATATTTAGTCACAATATACAAAGTCACAAGTCTTTCTATCCGTGGATCCCTCTCACAGAAAGAATGTACATAATGTAAATGCCATCTTGAGGATTTATTGTCATAATAAACAAATACAGTACTTATGTACTGTATGTTGAGTGTATATATTCGTCCGAGTTTTATTCATTTTTTTCTTAATGCATTGCCAAAATGTATATGATCGGGAAAAATTATCGAGAATGATTGGAATTCAATCGGGAGCAAAAAAAAAAAGCAATCGGATCGGGAAATATCGGGATCGGTAGATACTCAAACTAAAACGATCGGGATTGGATCGGGAGCAATGAAACATGATCGGAACAACCCTACGTAGCATTGCATAGGAAGTCGCTGCTCGGCCTCCCGGTTCTATGCCGAGTGAACTGGAGTATAATTTTCCCCGATGAATTTTTCATAAACCACGAAAGGGAACGGCGTGGTACCCTAAGTCACACACAGGCGCAATCGTTCTCACTTTCGTGACTTTTTGGACTGTCAAATCGTCATCACTTTTAGGAGAGAGAGACTCACCAAACAGCCGCCCCGAAAGGCTCCATCTGTCATGGCCACTCACTCTCACATGGTACATTCAGCGACACCATGCAAAACGCAATCGCCACATTAGAACCCAATTCTGTGTATCATATGCAACTGCTTAGTGCAGCACAACAACATTTGGCCAATGATAATCGTCTGTCATCTTGCCACGAGAGCTGTTCCGGCTAGTTGACGTCATCAATGGCGTAAATGCGTCGACAAGAACACATCCCGTCGACAGTTAAAAAAACATGCTTGGAAAGTTGAGAATGGCGGACGCTCGTGGAAAGTTGAGAATGGCGGAGGCTCGGGATTCAAGCGGGAAAAACAGCACAAAGCCATTAAAGCGCACCAGCGACCAAACCATGGACTTATTTCAACAAAACAAAGGAGGGTAAACTGTCGTGTGGAGTCTCCGTAATGCCAAGCTTGCATACCACGGCAGTACGTTGTTCGTGAATGAACACCTGAAGCGCCGTCACCCAGGTATTGTTTTGAAAGATGACAGGAAACAACAAGCTGGCAGATCGTGAGTCCATATACCGATATTTTTTTTCCATTTTATTTGCCTTTATGTGGGTCGTACGACAGAGTATTAAGGGCTAATGTCGGGATTATGTAGCTGAATAAGCAGCTACGTACTTTACATAGTGCGTTGCCACCTCCCTTAAAATCAACAATATTGAAAGCATCTTGTGTTTTAGAATCGGTTTTACAAATAAGGAAATCCTAATTATTTTTCTTCATCTACATCGAATTATAAACAAAAGAAGAATTTTTGCTAATGATTCGTTGTAACTCCCAGCGAAGGTACATGTATGTAAAGTGCGTAGCGGCTCACAGCTACATTACCCCTACATATAATGCGACTTTTTTTTCTCGTAGCAATATTATGACTTTAATCTCCATCTTTTTTTTTTTTTTGGCCCTAATACTCCGTTGTAGCATCATATCAATGTGCATCATAAAGTTTTTTTCACGTATTCACGCCAGTGATACAGTGGGGCAAATAAGTATTGAGTCAACCACCAATTGAGCAAGTTCTCCTACTTGAAAAGATTAGAGAGGCCTGTAATTGTCAACATTAACCATGAGAGACAGAATGTGGAAAAAAAACAGAAAATCACATTGTTTGATTTTTAAAGAATGTATTTCCAAATTAGTGTGGAAAATAAGTATTTGGTCACCTACAAACAAGCAAGATTTCTGGCTGTCAAATAGGTCTAACTTCTTCTAACGAGGTCTAACGAGGCTCCACTCGTTACCTGTATTAATGGCACCGGTTTTAACTCATTATCGGTATAAAAGACACCTGTCCACATCTCAGTCAGTCACAATCCATACGCCACTATAACCAAGACCAAAGAGCTGTCGAAGGACACCAGAGACAGAATTGTAGACCTGCACCAGGCTGGGAAGACCGAATCTGCAATAGGTAAAACGCTTAGTGTAAAGAAATCAACTGTGGGAGCAATTATTAGAAAATGGAAGACATACAAGACCACTGATAATCTCCCTTGATATGGGGCTCCATGCAAGATCTCAACCCGTGGCGTCAAAATGATAACAAGAACGGAGAGCAAAAATCCCAGAACCACACGGGGGGGACCTACCTACAGAGAGCTGGGACCACAGTAACAAAGGCTACTATCAGTAAGACAATGCGCCGCCAGGGACTCAAATCCTGCACTGCCAGACGTGTCCCCCTGCTGAAGCCAGTACACGTCCAGGCCCGTCTGTGGTTCGCTAGTGAGCATTTGGATGATCCAGAAGAGGACTGGGAGAATGTGTTACTGTCAGATGAAACCAAAATACAACTTTTTGGTAGGATCACAGGTTCTCGTATTTGAAGGAGAACGAAAACTGAATTGCTTTCGAAGAACACCATACCCACTGTAAGGCATGGGGGTGGAAACATCATGCTTCGGGGCTGTTTTTCTGCAAAGGGACCAGGACGACTGATCTGTGTAAAGGAAAGAATGAATGTGGCCATGTATCGAGAGATTTTGATGAAACTCTCCTTTCATCAGAAAGGGCATTGAAGCTAGGGCTGCAGCTATCGAATATTTTAGTAATCGAGTAATCGACTGAAAATTCTATCGATTAATCGAGTAATCGGATAAAACAAATACATTTTTAGGTGAAGAGCAATTATAAATATACATGAGAAAACAAGACATTTCATCTAATCTTGAACCATTTTCAGTCAATCAATGTCTTTATTTTCGATGTATATTGTTGAAAACAGCCAACAATTGCATCTCAGATGTAACTAGAATAAAACAAAAAGACTAATTCACTGCTTTCACTCAAAAAACCTTTAGACCTTATTAAAAAAAATATATATGGTAAATGGTGTTATACTTACATAGCGCTTTTTCCACCTTTCAAGGTATATATATATATATATATATATACCTAAAAATGCCTTTACGCTTGATAACACACATCACTTAAAAGTTAGGATTTTTTCCCCACGTGTTTCAATTGAATTTCTATCTGTGTCAAGCCATTTTTAAGTTCTAGTTAAGTTTTAAGTTAGTCTAAACTGTAAGTCCTGATGGGATTTGGAGTTTTTGCAGTGTTCAAAATAAATGTATGATACAGGCTGTATTGGAGCACATTAGGGACCAGTGCTACTTGGTGTTTTATCCAGCAATGACTACTGAGCTAAAATTGATAGTTAGGATTATTGACTTTTTATTTTACATCCTCCTCACTCCACAACGCTATGTTATGTTAAAGCTTGTATGTAAGACACGTTAGCCACACATCGAAAGTGGTCATAATTAATAGAAACCTAGCCCTCCGCAGGGCTGACGTTACGTGAGCTAGTCACAGTAACGTTAATCTTATTTATTAGTGCTTTAGCGCTCTTTATTAGCGCTTTATCGCTCTTTATTAGCGCTTAGCGCTCTACTGCTTTAAGATGGCGACTGTTTACTAACGCTGCCCAGGCGCGGCCGAGTCTGTCAGTGCGCATCTAGTTCAACATACATGTGATCTTTATGAGACTCATGAGATGCTACCTGCTACCAACCATCGTGCGGGCTAGTATTTAGCAACGTCGGCGTCGTTTGTAGGGGCTGTCGGCTGCAGTAAGTTGTTTTTTTTTTGCTTCTTCCTCTACGCACGTGACATCAGCGCGTTGTCCCGCATTAAAAGTAGTCAGAGCAAAACGTGATGATTAGAGCTGTCAAAATAAACGATTACTCGAGGTGAATAAAATTACTCGGATCAGTTTTTAAACTCGAGTTACTCGAGTTGCTCGAGTATTCGTTTCAGCTCTAGATCAGACTTGGGTGGGTCTTTCAGCATGACAATGATCCCAAAAACACAGCCAGGGCAACAAAGGAGTGGCTTTGTAAGATGCATTTCAAGGTCCTGGAGTGGCCTAGCCAAGCTCCAGATATCAACCCCATAGAAAATCTGTGGAGGGAGTTGAAAGTCCTTGTTACCCAACGACAGCCCCAAAATATCACTGCTCTAGAGGAGATCTGCATGGAGGAAAGGGCCAAAATACCAGCAACAGTGTGTGAAAAGCTTATAAAGAGTTACAGAAAATGTTTGGCCTCCGTTATTGCCAACAAAGGGTACATAACAAAGTATTGAGATGAACTTTTGGTATTGACCAAATACTTATTTTCCACCATGATTTGCAACTAAATTCTTTAAACATCAAACAATGTGATTTTCTGTTTTTTTCCACATTCTGTCTCTCATGGTTGAGGTTTACCCATGTTGACAATTACAGGCCTCTCTAATATTTTCAAGTGGGAGAATTTGCACAATTAGTGGTTGACTAAATACTTATTTGCCCCACTGTACGTGACTTTTTTTTTTTTTTTTTTTAAATCTACTATTCTGGTGCTCACTCAAATGCTGAGAACAATATAGACAGACCACAAAAAGAGAAAGTAAGAACTGTTTTGAATCTTGTTGGAAAAGACTCAGTGTTCCGAATCTGTTTGCGTTCCACTCTTTCGCGGACCAGAGTTCGGTTTTTTGGTCCGAACTACAGTTCGGATGCGTGTTCGCATTTACAAAACGAAGCGGACTATCTGAGCCAAACAACTCTGGACCGTTTTAAACAGTGCTCGTGTGAAAGCGCCCGAACTGTATGACTGACAATCACACAATGGCTCTAATTATCATGCGGCCCGTTGTCTCCTGTATTTGGGAATATATTAGCACTAGCTTAGTATGACGGTGGTGCTCATCACTTAAACAACAAGGCGTCTTGTTAGCATTTAGCCCGCAGGTGCAAGCTGGCTGAGGTAGTGTGTTTTTGAGTTTAGTGCTGGCGGCGGCGACGCGTGTCACGAGACGTGACATAAATAAAACACAACAGTGGGTAAGTAGCGAATGAAAGACACTTACAGAGATAGAAAAACACTGAAAAAGTATTATTGCACACAAATCGAGCCACACGCTAGGTATGATAATACCGCACATAAAGACTTACATTTGGTTCACTTGACGTTCTTGCTCTTTGTTAATCTGCTATTGTTCAGATGCTAAAAAAGCTCAAGCTTAATGCCAGGCAACAGTCTTCTTAATTCAATTTTATTTATTCATTTTTTAAAAAATGAATGACTTTTTCTTCACGTCTCCTTTTCCAGCTAGAGTCTAAGCAAAAGAGAAAGAACATCACAGACAGTGCACAACTGTCAAGGCGAGGAATGACAATGCAGCGGCGAAGACGGGGGGAATTTAGGGGAAAACTAAAGTGAAACGGCAGCAGCGAGAATAAAAAAAAAAGCCTGTCGGCCAAAACGAATCGGCTCAGACGGGTTTATTAAAAATGTATGTTTTGACCTAAAGCCGAGCTGACGAGACGAGCAACTCATACTATGCTGTCCGGCCAATTTGAATTTGAAAACCTTCAAATTTCCAGACTTTTATTTAGTGGGAGCCATATCTTTGTTTGTCTGTTTGTTAACATGTCAGCTATGACTGAGCTTCATCTGTATTAACTGCAGGTACTGTTTTGTCATTGCGTGGGGGCAAGGAGAGCCCCCCCAAAAAAACAACTAGTGCTGCACAGATACTAGTATCGGTTCTGTACCAATACGACACTAGAAAAAAATCATTGTTATCTGGGTGAACTAAGAATTAATGTGCTGATGCTGTGCTGTAGTCTTTAATAGTTTCCAAGTGTCAATCACCCTGCCCAGGATGGCTGTCAGGAATGCACGCCTCTGTCAAAAAAGGAGCGAGAAGAAATCTATTTAAATGTTTATCTGTTTTAGGGCTGTCCCAAACGAGTATTTGTCTCCTGATTAGTCAGCAGACTTTTTTAACGATTAGTCAACTATTCTAATACTTATTTATATATATTTTTTTACTTATCTAGCGATTGTATTTTTGTTGGCGCTTATTAATTCACAAAAACATTTTGGGACACTTAAATTCTTTGTTAAAGTACAAATCAACGCTATCAAAATAATAATAAATCACAAATAAAGAATGAGGTCAAATGCTGATAGCATTAACTAGCGCAAAAAAATGGAATATAAACAGATTCGGAACACTGTGATTTCACCATTTCAACATGATTGAAAGCAATTCTTAAAAGAAAAATTACATATTAAAAATATGTAGCATTAATATTATAGTATACTGCTACAGTGGCATGAAAAAGTATCTGAACCTTTTGTAATTTCTCACATTTCTGCATAAAATCTCCACCAAATGTGATCTGATCTTTGTCAGAATCAGACAGATGAAAATACAGTGTCTGCTTTACCTAAAACCACCCAAACATTGATAGGTTTTCATATTTTAATGAAGACAGCATGCAAACAATGACACGAGGGGGAAAAATAAGTATGTGAACCCTCTGCTTAAGGAGACTTGAAGAGCATTTGAAACCAATTATTACCAAACATTTTAAGTCAGGTGTGTGCCCAATCACTGATGAGTGATTTAAAGCTGCCCTGCCCACTATAAAACACACACCTGGAAAGAAATGTCTTTATGAGAAGCATTGTATGATGTGCATCATGTTTCGGTCAAAAGAGCTGTCTGAAGACCTGTGATCAAGGATGTTGATTTGTACAAAGCTGGGAAATGATACAAAACCATCTCTTGAAGTCTGGATGTTCATCAGTCAACAGTCAGAGATGTTGTCGACAAATGGAGAGAGTTTGGCACTGTTGCTTCTCTCCCAAGATGACGCCAAGAGTTTAATGCCGAATGCTCAGAGAGGTAAAAAAGAACCAGAGAGTGTCTGCTAAAGACTTGCAGAAATCACTGGCACAGTCCAATACCTCTGTGCACACATCAACTATAAGTAAAACGATGGCCAACAATAGTGCTCATTTGAGAACTCCAAAGAGGAAGCCAGTGCTGTCTAAAAAAAACAAACATTGTCGGTCGTTTAATGTTCGCAGAAAGGCTCTTGGACACTCCACAGAAGTTTTGGCAAAATATTTTGTGGACTGATGAATCCAAAGTTGAATTGTTTCGGAATAAAAATGGAACAGCTCACCAGCATCAACACCTCATTCCCACCTTGAAGCGTGGTGGGGGCAGCATCATGGTTTGGGGCTGTTTTGCTGCCATTAGGTATCATCCGGCAAATTATGGCATGAACTCCATAATTTGCCAGATGATATTAAATAACAATAATATAATATAATATAATATAAGCATTCATTAATGCTCATGACAGTGTCATGTCATAATTAAGATTACCGTAATTTCCCCGAATATAACGCTAATTTTTTCCCCCCAAAATCAACTTGTAAAATCATGGTGCGCATTATAAACGGGTACATGGATGGAGACAGAAATAGAGATATTACATATACTTTTACATTAATTTTTATTATCACGGCCATTTTGTGTTGAAGACACGTATGAGGCGACCCGTTGCTGACCATTACGGTACGTGACGTCACCATTTTGTTTCGGTAATACTTCACTCTAATCGGCCGAATGATTTCGTCTGTGTTAAATTCTGTTTTTTTCACTCTTCATAATGCACAGAATTTAGTTTCTTGAACTCATTTGAGTCAACGTTTATTGCAGCTCTGCAACTCGGATCATAATAAACGTAAGCACACAGACTTCCTGTGTCCGTCAACTATATCTGTCCCTCGGGAAACTCAAACCCAAATATCGTGTTGACAGCGATGCGCTCTCACGGTTGTCCGACTTATGTTCTCACTTTCATTTTACCGTATCAATCCAGGGAAAACATTTATTCATCATGATGAAACGAGCAAGTTATACAGCAGCCTTTAAAAGAAAAGTCACATCTGTTTTGTTTTCGCCTAGATTCTGGTAAGTTGGAGAAGTTGTCAAATCATATTATTACCGTAAATATTGTCAGTTTATGGTAATGTTTTGAACTACCAATGTGCTATGCTTGTGCTGTGTTTCACCAGTCAGTAAAATGACATTTCTGTATCTGTACAAAAGCTCAGTTTTCTTGTATTCTTCTATTTATTGGTGCTAAAATTAGGGTTCGCGTTATAAATGGTACAATAATTTCCCCTAGATTTTACAAGTAAATTTGGGGTGTGCATTATATACGGGTGCGCCTTATATTCGGGAAATTACGGTATCTTATGACAGTCTTATGACACCAGTGTGAAACACTATTAACACCTATTAACCCAAAGAAATCGACAAATAAGCCGCACTGGACTATAAACCGCAGGATTCAAAATGAGGGAAAAAAGTAGCATCTTATAGTCTGAAAATTACGGTAAGTAAGATTAGTGCAGTCAGGGACTATCATAAGCGGGCCAGTGTTTCCATTTATTTCATTTTTTATACTATGTTTTTTCCCCAAGCCGGAGCATCCATCATTCTAACAAATACAATCTGCATGCTGTGTCAGACTACAGAGATTGTGAGGCCTACAGCTTTCGGGAGCAGTGGCAGAGTAGATAAATAAATGTCACGTGTCAATGGAGTGAAGTGCGTGAAAATAACTTAATGATGCACGTTGATTCGACGCACATGAAGGCAACTTCAATAAAAAATGTTGTTATGTAGCGAGTTTTACAGAAATGACCCACGGAACTAATGTTAACGAGTTATATAGTTACCAGGGGGAACGGTTTAGTTAAGGAAAAAGACGAAAGCATGAGGCTTCCTCCCGCGAGTTACGTACGAGTGTACCGTGTTTCGTATTGTGTGGTTTTCAATGTAATTAAAACGGCTCGGCTTGGCTCTGTTGTTCAATACTCCACCCCAGACTCCTGTCCTTGCACGCTACAGTTAGTTACTGTATATGGACTTACGATCTTCCAGCTTGTTGTCTCCTGTAGTCTTCCAAAATTACAACTGGCCGGTGAGCTGCCATGGTGGGCAAGCTTGGCACTGCAGAAACTGCACACGACAGTGTACCCTCCTTTCTTTCGTGGAAATAAGTCCATGCTTTGGCCTTTTTGGTCTATTTTTTTTTATCACTTCATTATTCATTGAGGGGATGGTGTGCTCGTCGACGCATTTACGTCATCGATGACGGCGACTAGTCGGGACAGCTCTAATCTGTTTCTATTAGCAAGCGGGAGAATTTATAATCAAAGTTTGGAATAAGATTTCTGCAGCTAAAAGTAAGATTTGGCCAAATCTTATGACCAAGGAGTTCATTTCAACATCGTCAAAACACCTTGTTCAGAATGTCACATTTATCAACAACAACCGGTAGAAAACTTATAAATAATTTCGTGCCTATGCTGTTACGCAATATGTCTTAAAGGTCATGGAGAAAAGGTCATAATTAAACAATATGATTATATGATGAAAAAACAATCGAAACATAAAAAAGCAAAGCTACAGATTGTGGAGGGATTGGCAAAATCTTGTCTAACATGACCGTCACATGGTTTAAAGCTAGGCCACCGCCGCACTTGATTCAATTAGCCACTTTGCAGAGCGAAAGAGAGGGCAGCTGATGTAAGCACTGACCACACTGCATAACTCCTTGTCCGGCGTGACCGAAGCACTCCTCTGTATTGGGGTCTTATTACGCATCTGAAAAAATAGTCCTGCAGAATGAAATGAATTACGGCAGTTTGGTGTGACATTGTTTGGCCACATGGGTGTTTTGAAACTATGATCTATGTTTAGTAGTTTTTTTGACTATGTTGGATCTGTTCGTAGACCTGTATCATCTTTTTATTAGCATGCTAAAATGGTGCCATTGACTCGCGCTAGCTTAGCCACTCCGGAGCCCTGAAACTACAAATACCGTATTGGCCCGAATATCAGACGGCCCTGATTATAAGACGACACCCTCTTTTTCAAGACTCAAGTTTGAAAAAAAAGAATTTTTGAACACCAAATTAATTTTTATACAGAAAATAATTACAGTACATCCGAAACGAATGATTAAAACAATATATTTGAGAGAGAAAGCATGTTATTTTGCCTCATTCAAATCTTAATATCTGAACATTTAAATGTAAACTAAAGTGCAATCACATTCGTAAATGAATGGCTTCTGGTTTTTGAAATGTACGTAAATAAACCAATCTATTGTGATAAAACAACAAAATTCCAATAACTGCATTAACCATCAAAGCGAAGTCTAACTGTAACTGTAGTCTTGAAACAAATCTGAATAAGGAAAAACATTGCAATAAAATAATGCAAACTGGTTAAACTTGAGAGTAGCTGAGATCTGTCATGACAGAATATCGCTTCAATGATATCTGGCGCCATCTGGCGTCGTGAATGGGTATAATGTCTAGACCGCAAATATAAGACGACCCCCTCTTTTTCAGTCTTATTTCAATGCAAAAAACACCTTACCTTATAATCGGGCCAATACGGTAACTTGAACTAGAATTTGTTGAAATCAACTCCACCAACTAACTAAACCATCTGCTAACTCGAAGATTACGCCTAATGTCAAAAATCCTGAACTTCTGCCTAAATGTAACTCATAGCATTCGCGTTAGCAATAGTATGGAACTCTAACCCTCACTTGTTTACATCTCGTGTGACGTCCTGGTGTGTTTAATAATTTGAAAATAATGTACTGTCTTGCTGAGTGTGTATAAACATAAAAAAGAAGTGGTTTGATAACACAAGATCAAATTAATCGTTTAAGTCTCAGGTCATCATTGTAAATTTGAAGCTGTTGAAGTTTTTTTTTTTTTTTTTTAAACTCCCTTTCATAATCAATGCGCTTCGAAAAAAAAGTACATCGGCCTCAAATATCGGCTTACAAAATCGGATAGATATCGGAGTCGGCATTTGAAAATCCCATATCGGTCAACCTCTACTTTTAATACTAACATTCTGCATATTGCATTCAAAGTAATTCTATCAAGACTTGGTCAGACACTGCTTAACTCATTGGCTACCATTGATGGTGCTCGACATCCAATCCATTGGAAGTGGGAGGGTGGCAGGAACTCATTGAAAGTCTCAGCAGAAAGGTGATTTGACACTACAGCCTGTCAACATCTTGGGAAGGGCAACAAGTGGTTTTTTTTTGTTTGTTTGTTTTTTTTTTTTTTTTTTTTTATGAAGGTGTGTGTAGCTGGTGGCCATCTTGTGTAGGGCGACCAGTGGTTGGAAACTACATTTCAAAGACGTTATTTCTTATTACTTCCTGATACTGACGTAATTTTAGTCCAGGGTCCCCCCAGGATTGATAAATCTAAATTCAAGACTTTTAAGACCTTTTTTAATGCCATTTCAACTGAAAATTAATACTTTTCTCGCACCCATTATTTAGATCATATTGAATCATATTAAATAAATAAAGCACTGAACATCAAATTTAACCTCAATTACTAAGTGTGACAAAAGAATGCACATATATTGAAGATACAATTAAAACACATTTAAAGTAACATTATAAAGTCTGTCAGAATTTTTTTTTTTAAATACACACACGCACACAATAATTATGGACAAAAAGAGGAGGACAGGACTCAGACCAGCCATCTTCTGTAACAGGCTAGCCGCTAGTGCACCTGCCAAGACCCCAGTGAACATGGCTAACTCTCGAGTTAAAACGGCGAAATTCACATTCATTCGAAAGGCAAACCGAAATGTTTAAGCAGGTCCACTGCCTTCGCATGACCCATAAACTGCAACCTAAAGTATCTGGATGTAACTTGAGCCCCTATCACATACTCCATAACAACGGGAATATCGCGGGACTTAACAGTGCAGCAGTTGTGTGTGAAAACAATTTCCCGTGTCGACTGAAATGGGAAGCAGTGTGCGTGAAAGCAGGCGTTAAATTCCCGGCTCACAGCAGATGGCTGATGACTTAAATATCATAGCGGCGGCCGATGTAACTTCCTCCCTCTTCTGCAGTAAGAGGAAAAGCGCTAAACAAGCATCGCAATTATAAACAGCATGCTGGAAACAGCTAAATTAAACTGAAAACATGACCAAAATGAAAATGTCAATTATTACGTCGGGCCGGGCCAGGGTTCTTTCTCGCTAACTTTTTGAAATAACTATATATTAACGATGTATGGATGATAAACTAAAGAATACTTGTTATAAAATAAATAATTTGGATTAAAAAAAAAGAAGGCACTGTATGGTCATTGCAGAGCCAGAGCGTGCCTATACGCCCTTTTTAATCTTCCCCTCTGCGAGTCCGCAAAACCGCGTCTCTTTATTTATATTTAACAAACTTTTCCAGCGTTATTTCGTTGTGTAAATAAATTTATACTTATCATAAAAATATGTAGTCTATTTAAACATTAAGAAAATGTGCGTTTTCTTTTCTGCCAACTGAGAAGTCGTTATAAAAGACACGCTTTTATGCAGACATCGTCACAAATGTTATTACACAAAACGCGGGTCAGGCTTTAATACCCGCGGACCAGTTCAGGTCGGGCTGGACTTTTTAGGCCCGATTTTACCTCTATCTTAAAGTCTTGATGAGCTTAAATTGGCTGTAGTTACGAAGTCGGGAATGCTCCCTCTGGAAAAAAAACACGATTTGAGCAACATTATGTTTAACAAACTTTTCCAGCGTTATTTCCTTGTGTAAATGCATTTATAATGGTCATAAAAATATGTAGACTATTTAAACATTAAGAAAATGTGCGTTTTTTTCTGCCAACTGAAAATTCGCTACGAAAGACAGTTAAGACATCGGGAACGCTCCCTCTGGAACAAAACGCAATATGACCAACATTGTGACAGCCAATGCCGACCAAAAATGACGTAATATCCGAAACCGATCACCAATGGACTCATTTGAAGTATATGAATGGTGGTCTTTTTTGGTGTTCAGAATCCACAATACTTCTGCCTGCAGGGTTTTCGTTCCACCGACAAACGGACGCATTCCCGATGCAGAGGTGGATGGATTCTCCGTTTTGCCGGTTGTGGTGGTTTGGCACGCACGAGTTGCATTTCGATAGCGCAGTGCATCGTAAAAATTCTATGCGTCATCTTCGTTATGGATTAAAAAAAAAAAAAAAAAAAAAACCTTCACGGATATAATTTAGGTTGCACTGAGATGTTGTTGAAAATTAAGACCACGGTGAAAAAATTCCAGACTTACAACAGCTAATTTAATACTTTTAATACCTTTAATAATGGAAAACTAAATTCAATGCTTTTTTAAATACTTTTAATAACCCGTGGGTACCCGGTCTAAGTCCTGTACCGATAGTGCAACATCAGTACAACACTACTAGTCGCTTCAGAGCTGTCATTGTGTATTCTATGGGTGTACCCAATGAGGTGTCCAGTAACTTAATGCACCCTTTTAATGAGACTAGGGTTACGCGAGCTGTCTGCTACGAAGAAATCGAGGGCCAGACGCGAAAAGGAAATGCAGTGTGCCGCTGTGCATGTGAAGTGATTGCAGAATAAATAGAAGGGGAAATAGAAAACACCATGAGAATAACAAGAGGAAAGTTAACGGTAAAAATGAAGTCCGGCTCATACTGACCATGTCGGGTAAAAGTTATCCTGTCCTTGAAAAATGTCTGTGAAAGTTAGGCCTTTAGATGAGGGTTATAAGACAGTGTCAGTGTTTTAGCTTGGCTTCACCAGAGCCTTACCCTAATTGATTTTTATAGCATTTGGACTGATTTTCCAAGACCCAAAGAATATTGTGTTTTGGTTGGTTTGATCAACATGCAACCTTTTTTTCCCTGACACCACTCATGTGAAGTCAAATCAGTTGATTGCAAACACAAAACGATGCATGACTGCCATCTACTAGTAGTTGAGAGGCAGGAAAACCCGGTTTCAGAACTACAAAGTTACAGTGGAATGGCATCAGACCAGTGTTGTTTTCATTAACGGTGGCGTTAACGAAGATATTTTGTCGACAAACAATTTTTTTCATGACAATGAAAAGACAATGACAAGCTAAAAACGTGTTTTTGGAGACTACCATAACGAGATGAATACCAGATTTTATCTGACGAGATGAGAACGCGATGAAAATGTGCCATGCGCAAGTTCACAATGGGTGATGTTTTCTTATTATATTGTATGTGTAGTTAGCCTGTATTGTAGCAGTGTTTGGTCATGTTACTCATGTGACGTGCTCCACCCCCCTCCCCCCTTACACACACGCTTATTCACCGGTGTCCTCTCCGTCCGCCGTTTAGCAATTGAGTATTTGACTGAAAATTCTATCGATTAATCGAATAATCGGGTAAAACATTTTTTTTTAGGTAAAGAGCATTTAAATATACATTACAAAACAAGACATTTCACCTAAAATTAAACAATTTTCAGACAATCAATGTCTTTATTTTCAATGTACATTATTGAAAACAGCCACAAATTGCATGTCAGATGTGACAAAAAAAAAAAAATCACGGCTTTCGCTCAAAAAACGTCTAGATCTCATAAAAAAAAAAAAAAAAAAAAAAAAAAAAAAAAAAAAAAACGTATTTCTTACCTAAAAATGTCATTACGCTTGATAACACACATCACTTAAAATTTAGGTGTTTTTCCAATTGAATTTCCATTTGTGTCAAGCTACTTTTTAGTTAAGTTTTAAATTAGTCTAAATTGTAAGTCCTGATAGGATTTCGAGTTTTTGCAGTGTTCAAAATAAATGTATGATGCCTGTTGTATTGGAGCACATTAGGCACCAGTGCTACTTGGTATTTTATCCATCAATGACTACCGAGCTAAAATTGACAGTTTTATTATGTTTTTGTTTTACACCCTCATCATTCTACATCGCTGTATTTTTATAGATTAAATAAAGCCTGTATGAAAGACACATTAGCCACGAATCAACAGTAGTCATAATTAATAGAAACCCAGCCCTTCGCAGAGCTAACGTTATGTTAGCAAGGTACAGTAACGTTAATCTTCTTTATTAGCGCTGGGAAGTGCACTGCTTTTAAGATGGCAGCTGTTTACTAACGTCGGCGAGTTTGTCATATCGCATCTAGTTCCATATACATGTGATATCTATGAGACTCATCAGACGCTACCACCTTAGCATCATGCGGGCGTTAAGCCTGAATGATATATCGTTTAAACATCGCTATCTCGATTTGTGTGTGCGCAATAGTCCCATCGCAAGGACATGCGATAGTTTTTTTTTTTTTTAATCCACATACGCCCTGCTTTCTGCTCTGCGCAGAGCCTCAGACGCTCTTTGAACCTCACAGTCACTGCAGCACTTGCTTATTAAAGTTAACGATGCTGGTATCTTTGATCTTGCCAAAGAAGCGGACATCACAGCGCAGCAGCTGTCAATCATCGTTTAACTTGTTAAACAGTTTCTGCAAGGAAGCCGCTTTGGAATGAATGTGTGTGTGTGGAGACGTTTGAGACATATAAATTAAATGCCAGAAGTGATCATGAGGAGTTTGTAATTTCTACATGTCCACCAAGAGTCACAGCTAAGGTAGATAAACAGAAGTATTTAATAAAGCCAAGCATTTTTCTACTACAGTACTTTATTCTTGTTCAAAAATGATTTGGTTGGAAAGTTATGTTTAAAACTGATCATAATTATTACATTTGAAGTGCTTAAAACCATTTATTAATATATATATACATATACACATTTATTAAAATCATATTTTGGGGAAAAAGTGAGAAAAAAACATGCCTTATATGTATCTCTGTCCAATGCTAAATCTGAATAAATACATTGAGCACACACACAAAAAAATAAAAATTTGGGGGGCGGGGTGCGCAACTTCGCGGTTTTTCACTCATTGCGGCGGGTTCTGGTCCCCGTTAACCGCGAAAAACGAGGGATCGCTGTACACTGGTCATTGTGAGTCATCCAAAGTCTTTCCAAACAGCTATTCAAGTCATCTAGTGAAAAAAAAATAATAATAATAATAATATGAATATAATATCGCAAACCCCCCCAAAAATCGCAGCAATAGTTTTTTCCAATATCGTTCAGGCCTAGCGGGCATAGTTTGAAGCAACGTTGGCATAGGTTTTAGCGGCTGTCGGCTGCAGTCAGATATTATTGCTTCCTCCTCTACGCACGTGACGTCGGCGCGTTGTCCCGCATCAAAAGTTGTCTGGGCAAAACATGATGGTCAGACCTGGCAATTTTAAACGATTCCTCGAGGCGAATAAAATTACTTGGATCAAATTTCAAACTCGAGTTACTCGAGTATTCGTTTTAAGTGTAACGTAATTAACTGAAAACAATGTACAGTTTTCCTGCTGAGTGTGTACAGTGATCCCTCGCTACTTCGCGCAATCAGTCCATAGCGGATTTTTTTTCCCCAATTAAAATAAATCCTGAGAGCTCTCCCGATTCAATCACGTAGTCTCTCTCTCTCGCTCCTGCCGCTTTTTCTTGGTCAGGCAGTGTACTGGAGTTGTTTATTAAAGTTAACGATGATTGACAGACTTTCAGATTTAATCTTGCTAGAGACTAATGGAAGCCGAAACATCAAAGCACGTCATGCATCAATCATCGTTTAACTTGTTAAACAGTTGCTGTTGCAACTCCTTGTGTGTAAATGAGCAGCTAGAGCGGATTTGAGTGTACTCACTCAATAAAGCATGAAATAAAGATAAGTCTCTTATATCTTTTTTTGGGGGGTAGCAGGGGGTGGCTTTAACCGCGAAAAACGAGGTATCACTGTATTATCATCATGGGGATGGTAATGTCCTTGTTAATTCTTATGTTTTATTCTGCCAATGTTCATTTAAAATTTTTGGAAACCTTTTGGACTAAAAGTTTTGACTTTTACAGACGTAAACATTTTGAGTCATTGTCGACTAAAATTTGACAAAATTTGAGTTTCCGTTGACCTAAACTAGGTAAAGATGAACACATTTTGAAATGACTAAAATATGAGTAAGACTAATAAGTATTTTCGTCCGGGTTCCAAAAACAACACTGCATCCGACACGCTCTATACTTCACATCACTGAAATAACAGAATTGGCGGATATTAGAGCTGGGAATCTTTGGGCACCTAACGATTTGATTCCGATTACGATTCAGAGGCTCCGATTCCATTATAAAACGATTATTGATGCACCCACCTCCTTTTTTTAAAAAAATGTTTTGTACATTAGTTCCAAAATTGTTCAAAAATACTCTCAGGCTAAACCAAACTACTATTTCAGTATCAAGTTAACATATAACTATATATAAAATATACAAAAATCACAGTAAATAAAAACTCCAGTCCCCATTCTGTATCAGCAGCTTTAAACTACATTCAATTAATTTAATGTTGTGAATCAACCGTTAAAGTTGTTAAATTGCTCCCGTTATTCCATAATTTCCCTTTTGTCTACTTTCGAAATGTGAGTTTAAGTTTAATAGTTTAAAAACTATTTTAAAGATAGATTCAAGTCAATATTTTACCGATTTAGGAGTATTTTAAATAAAAAGTTAATTAGGTTCGCTTGGAAGTTTCGCTACAACAGTCTTGCAGGGAAGTGTACTGCTTTAAGATGGTGGTTCTTTACTAACGCATCTAGCTTTCTGTAGATGTGCTGCTAACGCTACCAGATCTATATTGCATCTAGTCCTATATAACTGATATCTACCGTAACATTATGTGGATGTACTTTGTAGCAGCTGTCGACAGCAGTCAGGTATGTTGTTGTGTTTTTTTTATCCCGTGGCATGAGTTGAGCTAGAGCCGTGAGTGGAGCATTAGCATTACCCGAGGGGCCAGGTAATGAGAAGCATGATGTTTAGCTACTCCCGCTCCATTCCTCATTGCATCCCGAAGACCGCGTGGCGCGCTGAGTGTGTTTTACTTCCGCTTTACTTGGCATATTTCAATAATCGGAATTTGGATGTTTGTGAATCGTTCTCGAATCTTCCACAGCCGAATCGCGAATAATCTAAGAAACGGAAATTTTGCACACCTCTGGCGGATATATATACTCGTCAATGGGAGTGAAAAAGTTCCGAATGATGATGTTTAGGTTAGGTTTATAAATTTGGGTATATGTTCGGACTTTCAAAGTGGTGTTCATACTGAGAATGTGTGGCGAAGCGTTGCTTTCTCTCACCAAGTGACGAGGCCTGCGGTGACGGCCGACCAAGTGACGCAGCGGGACGTCGTTTTTTTGCTGTCCACCTCGCTGTCGCCATCGTCATCCTTGCGGCGGCAGCACAAGCAGCTCAAGTAAACTGCCAGGCAAAGCAGGTTGACGCCCAGCACCACCGCTGCTGTGCAGCTCAGAAACACCAGAGACTGAACAAGACCACAAATCTGGTTAATAATTCAAATGGAAATATAAGTCAGCGTTCTGGTTTTAAAATAGAGGAACACAGCACACTTCAGGTTTCAAATTAGGGTATCAAGGGTTTACACTCTCTGTAACCTCTTCCTTACAAAACAGTAGGAGGGAAAAACCTAACAAAGCTGGTGTTTCCTAAGACTTTTTTTCAGTCGTATTTCTTTCTATGAGATACAGTAATGATCAGTACATAAGACAGTGAGCCGTGATCATCTCCATATCTGAGGGGCTCACAGAAACAAGGCCAACTGCTTACTGGGGGGCTCTCATCTTCTGTGCCAGCATCCCTTGCCTGCAGCTGGCAGGCAGACACCTCCTTGTGCTGCTCTTCATCTCCACTCTTTCAACAAACCCCCACCAACACCCTCCTCTTTCTCATCGTCCCACCTTCTGTGAAAGACGGGACTAAAATAGATCATCCAATGCAAGCAGATGGGTTGAGCACCCCTCCTTCCTTCTTTTTCCTTTCTAGTGCGCCTAACATCTTTTGCTTGCCGAGCCATATGTTCCCATGGCGAGTGTCATGCATCCTGCAAGAGTAGCGAGGGATTAAAACCTCCAAATAGGGAGAATCCGCAGGATTACGGTGAACCAAAACAGAACTCAAAATGCTGAGACTGGTCCCGTTCGTGTCGTAAAAGAGCAAAAGATGGAACTGTGGGATGCTCGTTTGTGCTCCATCTGCCTCATTTCATGGCTTCATCGACCCTTTTGACATTCATCATAAAACAAGCGTACAAAAGGAAGGGAATTAAATGCCTTTTCTGGTATTACGTGAGTCAAATTGACCTTTTGAACAAAACATTGAGGACTTTTGCATGGTTTATTTAACCCTTTTAGGAACAGTGGACCCGACAGAGGACATTGATTCAAAAGTTGATGCCTAAGACCTTTAACTCTTTGTAGACCAAACGACTTTTTTGGTCATTTTTAATCATTTAAGAGCTTCAACTTTTTATCGGGCAAGCGCCTTTTAGTGTATTTTTTTTTTTGTCATTTAAAAAAAAATTAGCAATTATTAAAGTTGTCTGATAATTACTTTTTAACTGATAACTGATATGCTGACATTGTCCAACTCCAAAAATTCGATACCAATATCAAACCAATACCAATTTATGCGGTCATGCATGTGATGTCCTACTTGATTCTTTAATAATGATAAATGTACTAATTTAAAGGTTTTCCAAATAAACATTCTGTGGAAAAATTAGGAGCCAAATTCAACTGAAGTTATAGAAAATAAATATCCCATATAAATAATAATATAAATTGAAATGAGCCAAAATTTCCACAATTAAATAAAAGGAATCGTTCACATTTAAATCAAGTTTACTGTAGTTACCCCAAAGTGCCACTAGGGGGCGACCAAAGCATTGCAAATGCAGACAGGTAATCAAAGGACATGCCAATGCAATGACATTACCCAAGATGCATTTTGCTGGGCCTTTGCACAGATGTTTGTGTTTTATTAATTTTCTATTTTTCTTAGTGGCTATTTCTTTCTGGTAACCCAGTAGTTGCATTGCCTGGCATGGCCAGACTGTTCTCCCTGTATTTTTCAAACACCGTGAGAGGAGCCTGGGACCCAGCTCCATATTGGCCTCTCAAGCCGGAACGAAATAATCCGTGCAATCAGATTCGTTTTTTTGCGTGACGTGTTCTTAACGAGCTACATCCCTCTTGCGCGTCGGAAGTCATCTCCACAACAACGAAGATGGTGAACGATAGAGCAGAGAATATGTTCCAGTCCACGGTAAATTCAGTTTTAAGTTATCAAAAACACATCGAGTCGCTAAAACCAACAGTCTGTCTTGCGCTAGCCATGTTGAATAAACTTCTCCGTTCTCCGCTCTCCTCCTATGTTTATCTCGACGCGCTACAGTTTCTTGTCGCTTTACCAACGTCACGTCTGCCCGTTGCTGATTGGTCCACTCCGCTGTCTGTTTGCTGTGGCTTGCTCCGTCCTGGAAATTTGATCCGCAGAACGGTCGACAGACGCTATCACTGGAACAGCGGTGAGTCTGGAGTTCCAGTAGTAAGCAGTTGTATGCAAGGAGTTTATACTTCAAAAACTTTCAACTATTTATTGTTCATTTAATTTTAACACCATCAATGCAAATGGTCTGCTCACATAACAAATCCCAAGTAGCGAAGGCTAGGTTCATACCGCAGGTCTTAATGCACAAATACGATTTTTTATCGTGTTTTTCCGACTGAAGTCAGGCATTAACTTGACGGGACAAGGACGCATAAAAGTAGACCATTTCAAATCCGGTCTAGGTCACGTTCGTATGTGGTTAAAATCCGGTCTGAGCCACATTTTTCCAGAGTGTAGCTGCGGTCTGAACTGTCAAGTCCCCCAAATCGGAATTCATGCAGCAATTATGTCAGCAAAGAGTGAGAGAGAGTGTGCATGTTAGCGATGGAGCGGTGCATGAGCATTAGCGCCTAGCTTGAACGTGGCTTTTAAGGAAGAGGCGAGCTTGACAGCAGTCATAACAAAATAAAATGGTGGTGAGGGGGTGCTGAGAATGGTTCCCTTTCTGTGCTCCAAATAAAAAAATATTTAAAGATTGCAGACATGGCCAAGAGTCTGGGCAAGCTGTCCGTATACAGTTGTGGTCAAAAGTTTACATACACTTGTGAAGAACATAATGTATTTCTACAACTCTGATTTTTCTCTGATAGAGTGATTGGAACAGATACTTCTTTGTCACGAAAAACATTCATGAAGTTTGGTTCTTTTATGATTTTATTATGGGTAAACAGAAAAAAGTGATCAAATCTGCTGGGTAAAAAATATACATACAGCAGCACTAATATTTGGTAACATGTCCCTTGGCCATTTTCACGTCAATTAGGCGCTTTTGGTAGCCATCCACAAGCTTCTGGCAAGCTTCTGGTTGAATCTTTGAACACTCCTCTTGACAGAATTGGTGTCGTTCAGTTAAATTTGATGGCTTTCTGACATGGACTTGTTTCTTCAGCATTGTCCACAAGTTCTCAATGGGGTTTAAGTCAGGACTTTGGGAAGGCCATTCGAGCCATTCCATTACCACTTTTGATGTGTGTTTGGGGTCATTGTCCTGTTAGAACACCCAACTGCGCCCAAGACCCAATCTTCGGGCTGATGACGTTAGGTCATCTTGAAGAATTTGAAGGTAATCCTCCTTCTTCACTATCCCATTTACTCTCTGTAAAGCACCAGTTCCATTGGCAGCTAAACAGCCCCACAGCATAATACTACCACCTCAAAGGCCTCACCTTTTCTCCTCCAAACATATTGCTGGGCATTGTGGCCAAACAGCTCGATTTTTGTTTCGTCTGACCACAGAACTTTCCTCCAGAAGGTCCTATCTTTGTCCATGTGATCAGCAACAAACTTCAGTCGAGCCTTAAGGTGCCGCTTTTGGAGCAAGGGCTTCTTTCTTGCACGGCAGCCTCACAGTCCATGGAGATGCAAAACACGCTTGACTGTGGACACTGACACCTGTGTTCCAGCAGCTTCTAATTCTCGGCAGATCTGCTTTTTGGTGATTCTCGGTTGAATCTTCACCCTCCTGACCAATTTTCTCTCAGCAGCAGGTGATTGCTTGCGTTTTCTTCCTGATCGTGGCAGTGACAAAACAGTGCCATGCACTTTATACTTACAAACAATTGTTTGCACTGTTGCTCTTGGGACCTGCAGCTGCTTTGAAATGGCTCCAAGTGACTTTCCTGACTTGTTCAAGTCAATGATTCGCTTTTTCAGATCCATGTATGTATATTTTTGACCCAGCAGATTTGATCACTTTTTCTGTTAACCCATAATAAAGTCATAAAAGAACCAAACTTCATGAATGTTTTTTGTGACAAAGAAGTATCTGTTCCAATCACTCTATCGGAGAAAAATCAGAGTTGTAGAAATAACTGGAAACTCAAGAGAGCCATGACATTATGTTCGTCACAAGTGTATGTAAACTTTTAACCACAACTGTATGTGTGCGCCATGCACACACACTGTGTGAATGCTATCCATCCTTATAATGTAAACTTTGAATATAAGACTAAACAGGAATTATTTATGTCTGTTATTTCTGTCCTACATTTTGGAAATTAAAATATGATCACCCTAGAATGACGTTGAGCCAGCATTCATTTTGATGCTTCTGCGCATGGGTGTCAGTTTGCACAGGTCATCTCGGACTGCGAATTAGTGCACATGCTTGACACTTGAACGGGTTAAATGGACAAAGGCAGTATGAACGGTCAAAAAACAGGTATGACAAAAAAAAAAAAAAAAAAATCAGAATTGTGCATTAAGACCTGCGGTATAAACTGTGCCTTAGTTTGGCGACAGCTAATGGTTAACAAGCATACCTGCTGTAGTAAGCTGTGACCAGCTATGTACAAAGGCAGAAGGCTTCAACATTCACATTGAAGGCAACAGGCATTTTGGCCCAAAAACCAATGTCGATATTACCAATATCATTTTAAAATGCTTTAATTGGCAGATATTATCGGCTATCTGATAATATCGAACAACTCTAGCAATTATTATTATTGTACTTATTTATTTTTTCTAATTGTTAGCGCAATCTGATTTTGTAAAGCGCTTTGTTACGGTTGCGACAATAGTGAAAGCCCTATAGCGAGGCAGGGCTAATGTACAGGCAGTCCACAGTGGCCTGGGTCCTCGGCCAATAAAGGGGCTTCTGAGGGCTGCCAAAATATACTCCACAGAAATGAGAAGAATTGGCCATTTGAAATTACACCACAGTAGCAAATTCCCCTTTTGGGGGTCCACCCCATCAGAGCAACCTGCACTTGACACTATTATTAGACTTATTATGAAATGCTTGCCCTTTCAGTCATGTGGCTGCGCCTTACCATGGCAACGTATTTTGTGAAAAGTGAAACTTAAATGTGTGATTTCAAGTTATTTTATGTTTTTTATTTCAACGATTAAATGTTTTTCTACTAAAATATTTTATTGTCTGCCTACTTTATTCTTCTTCTGAGGTTCCCTTATTCTTTACTTATGGCGGAAAACACTCAGGTGACTTGTAGTTCCGCTCTGAGACCCCCAATTTGGCCAAATTTCAAAATTGTCCGATATGCATGTGTGATACATCCTTGGAAAGCTTAAAATCTCAATTTTCTGGGGGAAGAAAAATTTTGAACAGGAGAGCATTTAAAAAAAAAAGTTTTTTAAACAGCAAAACCCTATCTGGAGGTGAGAGCAAGCGAAAGCAGAATTACAGACGCCATGACTTTAACGAGATATTATCACGTACTTACCTTGTTTCGATCCAAAAATTTCATGTAGCATATATCACTGAGTGTCAAGACACCGCTGTGAATGCATACAGCTAGATTTTGGGGGGATTTTATGGGTGAAACATGGTAATATAACAAGGGTCGCGATGCAGAAACCGTAGACATCAAGGAGTGGTCGAGATTTTGGTTTTCACCCCATTAGATGTTTTTTTTTTTTTTTTCCAATTATCTTTGTTTGGGTCGATTATTTATCATCAGAGAAAATGCGACAGTGACAAAAGAATACAATTAAGCGATAGTTATGAGGTAGATATCCGTGCCTTTTTTACAGACACCATTTTTTTCATTGTGATGTCATTTGTTAAAAAGTTTTAAGTATGCGAGTGAATAATTTTTTTAAGTCGATTTTTTTTTAACAAAATATTAGACATCAATTAATGATTCTAAGCTAAAACGACAGACATTTTGAATAATAAATATAATTAATTACCTTTGTTTTATGGCTGGGTTGAAACAAAAGCGGTTGCGCGACGTCTGTAAACGGGGGTTTCCAGGGTAAAATGGACAAATTAAAAATAGTTCAGGGGCTTAATGCGCCATGAATCTGCTATGGCAGCATATAGACATATTGTTCTATCAAACACAACAGTTGTTTTGGCTTAAAATACAGCATATAGAGGAGTGCAAGAGCAGAAACTGCTTTTTCAGTCTTGTCTGTGTTTTCCGCCTTATTCATGTGTGCAAAAAACACACAAAATCTTTGCGATGAGCACAGGTGGAGTGAGGGCCCCAGGGGTTTCTTGCTTGGAGTCCCAAGAGACCTAAGCAACGCGACTAACGCTTAATAAACAAAGCAGGGAGTAGTTCACTGAAGATGTGATTTTAAAAGTATTGCAACCAACTCATAAAATATTACAGGGCTTAGCGACTTTCTTTCGCTCACAACATCCTGGTCTGTTGGTGACATCAGGCCACATCAACCCATGAAACAAACATGAGAGCGAACCGAAAAGATGTTAGGATGGCACAAACGAAACAGTGGTTTGGGAGAAATCCAGGTTAAACACTGAGTGCATTGCCATGGTAACGCGCAGCCCAATGAGTGAAAAGGGGAACCATCAGGGTCTATTTGAATGAAGCAGCATGTGACGGGCCCAATTCAATGGCCGTCTTGTGATTCCCCGCAGCCAAGACGACATGGAGAAAGGAGAGAATGTGGCGGGACGGAAGGGAAGGAATGGAGCTCACTGGATGCCGGGACCCTTTATTGCTGATCCGAACTGTCAAAAGAATACCGGTAGTTGATGGGCTCTTTGTTGTTGGCCAGGAGAAGAAAAAAAAAAACATGCACTCTTTATTTTAGCAGGATAATTCCCAAGTCGCCAGGACTGGGAACGGTCCGCCTTTGCACTTTCTCCACTTTGGTTTCTTTGCACAAATAATGCCCTGTAAATAATGGAGCATCCATGCAAGAGGAAGAGAAGGATGTGCATTTAGAGACACGCACGACCCAACCGTCATCCTGCATCTAACGTTTACTTGCTGAGCAACCCGACCTCCTGTTAACTTCAAAAACATCTTTCACATTTCACTGGCACCGATCAACATTTTTTTCCACTTCCGATCCGATATTTTAATAGATTCCAATACCGATACCATTCCGATACCAGATTTTTATGTACGTTAATAATTACACTGGTTTTAAAAAGTATCTGAACCCTTTGGAATTTCTCACATTTCTGCATAAAATCACCATCAAATGTGCTATGATCTTTGTCAAAATCACACAGATGAAAATACAGTGCTTGCTTTAACTAAAACCACCCAAACATTTATAGGTTTTCGTATTTTAATGAGGTTAGCATGCAAACAAGGACAGGAGGGGGAAAATAAGTGACTGAACCCTCTGCCTAAGGAGACTTAAAGAGCAATTGAAACCAATTTTTACCCAAAATTTTAAGTCAGGTGTGTTCCCAATCACTGATGAGTGGTTTAAAGCTACCCTGTCCACTATAAAATACACACCTGGTAAGAAATGTATTGATGAGAAGCACTGTCTGATGTGCATCATGGCTTGGTCAAAAGAGCTGTCTGAAGACCTTCGATCAAGGATTTTTGGTTTTACAAAGCTGAGAAAGGATAAAAAACGATCTCTAAAAGTCTGGATGTTCATCAATCGGCAGTCAGAGATTGGCACTGTTGCTTCTCTCCTAAGGAGTGGCCGTCCACCAAAGATGACATCAAGAGCAGAATACTCGAAGAGGTAAAAAAAAAAAGAACCCCAGAGTGTCTGCTAAAAACTTACAGAAATCACTGGAACAGTCCAATATCTCTGTGCAGACGTCAACTATAAGTAAAACTATGGACAAGAATGGTGTTCATGGGAAGACTCAACGGAGGAAGCCACTGCTGTCTAAAAAAAAAAAAAAAAAAAAAAAAAAAAAAAAAAAAAAAAAAAAAAAAAAAGCATTGTTGCTCATTTAATGTTCGCAAAAAGGCATTTGGACACTCCACAGACGTTTTGGTCAAATATTTTGTGGACTGATGAAACCAAAGTTGAATTGTTTGGAAGTAACACACAATATTATCTGTGGACGAAAAAAAATGCAACAGCTCACGAATATCAACACTTTATCCCCACCGTGAAGCATGGTGGAGGGAGCATCACGATTTGGGGCTGTTTTGCTTCCTAAGGGCCTGGAAAACTTGCAGTCATTAATGGAAGAATGAATTCAAAAGTTTATCAGGATGTTTTGCAGGAAAACCTGAGGCCGTCTGTCAGACGGTTGAAGCTAAAAAGAGGATTGATGCTACAACAAGACAATGATCCAAAACACAGAAGTAAATCAACGTCAGAATGGTTTCAGGAAAAACAAAATACACATTCTGGAGTGGCCAAGTCAAAGTCCAGACTTGAACCGTATTGAGATGCTGTGGCATGACCTAAAGACAGCGATTCATGCCAGACATCCAAGGAATCTGACTGAAGTACAGCAGTCTCGTGGAGAAGAATGGGCCAAGATTAGTCCTCATCAATGTGCCAGACTGATCTACAACTACAGGAAGAGTCTGGCTGAAGTTATTGCTGCCAAAGGGAGGGGCACAAAATATTAAATGTGATTGTTCACTTACTCCCCCCCCCCCCCTTCTGTCATTGTTTTCATACTATCCTCATTGAAATATGAAAACCTATAAATGTTTGGGTGTTTTTAGTTAAAGCATAGTTTTTTCATCTGTGTGATTTTGACAAAGATCAGATCACATTTGATGGTGATTTTATGCAGAAATGTGAGAAAGTCCAAAAGGTTCAGATACTTTTTCACACCTCTGTAGCTTGCTAGCTTAGATATGTTGGTTTTGAAGTTGAAGAAAATTGCTTTATTATCTCATTCCTAAGGGTTCGGTAAATGCACTTGTGAAAAACGTGGAGTTCGGTACTCGGTACTTATAGCAAGGTTAAGAACCACTGAGTTCGACAAAGGAAGTTGGAAAAGGAATCCGGTTTATTTATATATTTATTACATCAAATGGTTAGGAACATATCAAATTGGAAATACAAAATAAAAAAAAGCATAAAGCGTAAAAATGAAGTATCAAATATTGTGCAATCATCTTAAACACACTGCAGTGTGTATCCAAACAAAAAATTAAATCACTGAAATGTTAACACTATCGTTCATTGGGTTGAACTTATTCTTGCTAATGTAGCAGCAACAAAACGCAAATATTCAAGTATTTGTAAAGTCTTAACATCTAACCCACACTGTAAAGTTTGTATCTGAACAACAACAATTCCAGCCTCTCTGGCTGCAAACAGTGGCACGGAATTTCTAAAGTTTAGCAACTTCTCGGTAATCGCCTCGACTTTTACACAGTCGTGTGGGAGTTTGCCTTGCTTTTCAAACGCCTCCGAAAGGGTTTCCTGGCGGTTGCGGTCATCCTTCTGCCTTGTGGCTAAAATATCCTGGTGCTCCACAATATGGTGCTTTTGTATTCCCTAATTAAGTTCGTTGTATTGAAGCTTGCGGCGTATTACAAACATTGCGCGTTGCAGTTTTGCTTTTTGGTGCTTCCAACGTGAAATATTTACACACCAAGTATATGTTAAAGGAGGTTTAACTGAGTGCTGCTGCTTACTGCCCACCTCTCTGGCTGCAAACTGTGGAATGAACTTCGTGCAGGTATTACTCCACCTGTGATTAAGTCCATTTCACGTTTTGCAGAGCTGGCATTATTTTTAGCAACAGCATGGCAGACACACACTCTAATGGATTGGAAATCTCCGGAGGTTGGATAGGAAATTCTCAATTGGGGAATTGCGTCGGTATCGGAGCCCGATACTGGATCGAATCGGTGGTCCTATCCCTACACTTGTATAGCACCGTTCCACCTTCAAGGCACTCTGACATTATATGCTCATTTACCTACAGATTACACAACATCAGAAGAAACATGGGGTTCTGTATCTTGCTCAAGGAAACTTAAGCGAGGTCCCTAAGGCAGGGAATCAAACCCACAACCTCTGGGTTGGGGAACAACTACTCTACCACTGAGCCATGCACAAATACTTGAAGTAATAATATGCCATTATTAAGGGTGTAACGGTACATGTATTTGTATTGAACCATTTCGCTAAGTGGTGCTCGGTTCGGAACGGTGGCGTACCAAACGTTTCTGACGTAATGTAACCCTTACTTTTCGAGGCTGTGAGTCGATCGGGTTACAGTTTCTTTGTGTAGATTATATTTACTCCCTCTTCTCTACTATAATGAGGACCAACACGGTAGGACAGTATAACCCAGAAACGTCAATGGCGCGACAATATGGCCGCCGCGAGAACGCAGTCAATCAGCCAATGCACACCAGTCACAGTACGGCCGCGTGTTAGATGCGTCCCAGAAGCGGCTCAACACGACGCACGCGAAAAGAACGGCAGAGTTTATTATTTGACGTGAGACGCGGCCCTCCTGCGTCAATACTACTACCGGTAGCTAGGATCGGGCAGAACGGAAGTCACTCGTGTAAAAATACGGTGGATCCGGTCGATTTTCAAACTACTATGCAATCGTAACCCACTTTTTGAGTCCATCAGATCTCTTGAGTGGTAGATCGGGGCACAGTTGACTTGTCTTTGTTGATTTACTGCTGTCTTCTCTGCTATAATAATAACCAACACGGCCCCGTGTTCAATACAAAACCCTCCTACCACAACAAAATAAGTAGGAACTAATGTTCACATAGGAACTAAAGTTATACGACATAAAACATACAATATAACTGAATACATCACATTTGTAAAATATAAACACATAATAAAATAAATAATAGCCAATTTAAATAAAATCAATTGAAAAGAGCTAAAACACCTGTAATTACGGTAAATAATAAGAATTATACACAGATACTGCTTACACAATTAAATTGATTAATTTCTGTGTGGCGCTTTAAGTTGAGAAAATCTACCAATAAAGCTTTTGAAAACCGTTCATAAGAAAAAAAATGATTCATTGAGGCATTTCATTTGTAAAATACATGTTAAAATCTTTGTCTTTGGGATTGCTTTTCTCTTTAGCACAAGACTTCTTTTTTCTTCCTTCTTTCCGAAAGAAAGCTGACCAATACGCGGGGTCTGAAAGGCAAATTGTTGTTGGATTATCTTTAAACACCCGCTACTTTTTGAGCAGAATTCTAGCTTTGTATAGGCTAATGTTCCTATTGTTGAAAGCACAAAGGGGTGTAATAAACAACAAGCACATTTATATTTTGCATTTTCTTACTGTACCAAAAATGAACCGAACCGTGATCTCAAAACCGAGGTACGTACCGAACCGAGATTTTTGTGTACCGTTACACCCCTAGTCATTATTCTTAGAGGTGCACGATAATTATTGGTCCGATAATTATCGGCCAGATAATAGGATTATGACGTCATCCCAATAAATCCAATAACATTATATATTATCGGGCTTATTAATATTAATTTGTGTCGGTGTCGGTGGGTTGGGATGTGTGCATTTGTTTCCACTCCTGTTTTGCCAGTATGTAAAGTTTTAGTACTGTTCTAGAAGCCTTATTTTTCCATCACTGAAAACCTTACTATGGATATTAGTAAATGTTTGCATTTTACAGTGTTATGTTTACAAGTTATTGAGAGGCCTTTTAGTTATTGATAGGCTTGCTGTCCTATAATTGCCAGGTTAAGAAAGTTGTTTCATGGACCACGATGACAAAAGTCTCCTCTCCTCTTGCACCAAATGTTTTATCTGCTCACAAAGCACAATACCTGTTGGGTTTATGTATGTTTTAGTTCTGTGCTCATTGTTCAGGGGAGCACATTGTCAATGATATTGACTGATTGATTGTGATTGACTCAAATTATATTTATTTGGAACAAAATAATATTGCCGCTTTATTTGAAGTCAAAACTGTTCTTGTCTTTGTTTTGTTCATTATAATAATGTTCATGTCACCATGAAAATTCTGTTTAGGTCAAAGGCAAATCTATGCTGAATCCATCACTAGTATTTTTGACCTACAGGTGTTCAAAAACTCAGGTGAATATACATTGAAAAATTATATATATATATTATCGGTTATCATATCAATATCGGCCTTAAGGAGCAGGACGTTGTCGATATCTGTATCGGTTTCAAAAAATGTATTTCGTGCACCCCTAATTCTTTATATTTCCAGAACAGGAAATTATCAATTTGTTACAAGTTTTTCCCCACTTCTTTTTCAAACATATTAAAACAGCATTTTCAGCAACATGTTTGCAGCTTAAAGTGGCTGCAATATGTTTGAACTGAAATAGGAATTTAACAGGAAGAAAGTTTAATGGAGGATCAGTTTGACTCTGGGCATTTCTTTCACAGACAAAATCTCTAGCAATGAGTGGCATAATAATCCCCTTATTTTTCACTTCCTAAACTGGTTGCTCCGATTTACAATGAACTGAAATAATGTCAACAATGTCACAGACATAACAATACCCCACCTCCCAACTTCTTCTGTCACAGTTCCGATGCGGCTATTTCGCTGGATCCACGCGTGACAAGACTGTGACTAACAATTATTGCATTGTGAGTGGGCTGCAACTTCACACATGTACATTGTCAACAAACAAGGCTGACAAATGCATTGTTGGCGTGTGAAATTACCAACCTGCCACAGCTTTACATCAGTGTGTTTTATGTGTGTGCGTCAGTGAGTGGGTGTTAACATACAGTGTGAAGAAAGTACACAAAACATGCAAACTGTAAAATACAGCAAAAATGCCCCATGGGGATATTAAACGCATCATTTCCACTCCCCTGTGTGTCATCATACAGATGATGAATGCAAAATGGACAAGTGTGCTGCCTTGAATAGCATAATAAATCAAAGAAGATTATAAAAATACTAGAGATTCCTGATCCAACTCGGGCCGATCTGGCCACTTTTCAGAGGATCGAAATCGGGTGAAAAGGATGTTTTTTTTTTTTTTTTTTTTTTTTTTAAATATATACAGTGATCCTTCGCTACTTCACCCTTCAAACTTCACGCCCTCTGTCAATCTCAGATTTTTTTTCCAATTAAAAAAAAAAAAAAGATGAGGTGTCCCGAGTAGATCGTGGGGTCTCAATCTCGCTCCCTCCCTCCCTCTCCCTGCTCTTTATTCGTCAGTTCGTGCACTGGAGTTGCTTGTTAAAGTTAACGATGTTGACAAATGTTTGGGTTTGATCTCACCAGAGCCGTAGACTTCAAAGCGCCAGATGTGTCAATCATCGTTTAACTTGTTAAACAGTTGATGTGGCAACTCATTGTGTGTAAGGGAGCCGTTTGAGTGGACTCATTCAATGAAGCATTTAATAAAGCCAAGCATTTTTCTACCACAGTAGTTTATTCTTGTTTAAAAATAATTGAGTGGGACAGAAAAATGTTTAAAACATATCATAATTATTAGATTTGTAGTGCTTAAAAACCATTTATTAAAATACATCTACAGTGTATCTGAAATTATTCTTTTTAAACTAAGTGAAAAAAGGGGAAAAAAACATGTCGTCAATTATAGTTATTTGAAAAAAAATAATATGGGCACTTTATTTTATGTCAAAACTGTTCTTGTGTTTGTTTTGTTCATTATAATAATGTTCATGTCATCAGGAAAATTCTGGTTAGGTCAAAGGCAAATGTATGTTGAATCCACCACTAGTATTTTTGACCTACAGCTGTTCATAAACTCAGGTGAATATACATAGAAATATTATGGGGCAAATAAGTATTTAGTCAACCACCAATTGTGCAAATTCTCCTACTTGAAAAGATTAGAGAGGTCTGTTATTGTCAACATGGTAAACCTCAACCATGAGAGACAGAATGTGGAGAGAAAAAAAAAAAAAAACAACTGAAAATCACATTGTTTGATTTTCAAATAATTTATTTCCAAATTAGAGTGGAAAAAAAGTATTTGGTCACCTACAAACTAGCAAGATTTCTGGCTGTCAAAGATCTATCTAATCTAACTTCTTCTAACGAGGTCTCACGAGGCTCCACTCGTTACCTGTATTAATGGCAACTGTTTTAACTCATTATCGGTATAAAAGACACCTGTCCACAACCTCAGTCAGTCACACTCCAAACTCCACTATGGCCAACACCAAAGAGCTGTCGAAGGACATCAGAGACAAAATTGGAGACCTACACCAGGCTGGGAAGACCGAATCTGCAATAGGTAAAACGCTTGGTGTAAAGATATCAACTGTGGGAGCAATTATTAAAAAATTGGAAGACATACAAGACCACTGATAATCTCCCTCGATCTGGGGCTCCATGGAAGTTCTCACTCCATGGTGTCAAAATGATAACAAGAACGGTGAGCAAAAATCCCAGAACCACACGGCGGGACCTAGTGATGAGTGATGACCAACAGAGAGCTGGGATCACAGTAACAAAGGCTACTATCAGTAACACAATGCACCACCAGGGACTCAAATCCTGAACTGCCAGACGTGTCCCCCTGCTGAAGCCAGTACACGTCCAGGCCCGTCTGCGGTTCGCTAGAGAGCATTGGATGATCCAGAAGAGGACTGGAAGAATGTGTTATGGTCAGATGAAACCAAAATAGAACTTTTTGGTAGAAACACAGGTTCTCGTGTATGGAGGAGAAAGAATACTGAATTCCACCCGAAGAACACCATACCCACTCTGAAGCATGGGGGTGGAAACATCATGCTTTGCAGCTGTTTTTCTGCAAAGGGACCAGGACGACTTATATGTGTAAAGGAAAGAATGAATGGGACCATGTATCAACAGATTTTGAGTGAAAATCTCCTTCCATCAGCAAGGGCATTGAAGATGAGACGTGGCTGGGTCTTTCAGCATGACAATGATCCCAAACACACAGCCAGGGCAACAAAGGAGTGACTTCGTAAGAAGGATTTCAAGGTCCTGGAGTGGCCTAGCCAGTCTCCAGATCTCAACCCCATAGAAAATCTGTGGAGGGAGTTGAAAGTCTGTGTTGCCCAACGACAGCCCCAAAACATCACTGCTCTAGAGGAGATCTGCATGGAGGAATGGGCCAAAATACCAGTCACAGTGTATGAAAAGCTTGTGAAGAGTTACAGAAAACATTTGGCCTCCGTTATTGCAGACAAAGGGTACATAACAAAGTATTGAGATGAACTTTTGTTATTGACCAAATACTTATTTTCCACCGTGATTTGCAAATAAATTCTTTAAAAATCAAACAATGTGATTTTCTGTTTTTTTTTTTCCACATTCTGTCTCTCATGGTTGAGGTTTAGCCATGTTGACAATTACAGGCCTCTCTAATATTTTTAAGTGGAAGAACTTGCACAATTAGTAGTTGACTAAATACTTATTTGCCCCACTGTATATACAAGTATATTATCGGTTATCATATTGGTATCGGACTTAAGGAGCAGAAGATTATCGGTATCGGTTTTAAAAAATGGATATCGTGCACCCCTAATATTTCAAAGTGAATGTAGAAGCTTTCTGCCTTTGTACAAGGGCTGGCCACAGCTTAGCTCAGCCGTCATGGCTAATGACCATTAGATGCCTCCAAACTAAGATGCTTGGGATTGGTTATGTGAGCAGACTACTTGCGTTCATGGTGCAAAAATTAAATGAACAATAAATTATTTAAAAATAATGAATATGTAAGTTCACGACCGCAATATAGGTATCGTTTTGATATCTGTATCAGATTTTTGGAGTGGACACTATCGGGATATCGGTTAAAAATTCATTATCAGACAATTCTAATTGCAACATTCTTATTAACAAATAAGTCCTTCTTTCTTTCCTGCTTGCCACTGACAACCTTAGACATCCAATTCATTCAAATTGGGAGGATTGGCTTTGAATGCTCATCTTTTAGTGCAAATTTGCCATTCCCAGTCAAAATGGATTGGGCATCAAGCATGGTCAATGGCAACCAATGACTTAACACACTTTTGTGGCAACCTGTTGATTTCTTTATTAAAAAGCTCCACCTTTTCAAATCGATTTATCAATTCTTAGCGGGAGCCTATCGATAACTCATTGGAATACAAAGTATCAAGACATATAACCATATCGATTTATCGTCACACCCCTAGCCATACCATTGGCTTATACTCTCTGGTAGTTATAGTCAGAGGATGAAATGTATGACCTAATGCTCGGTAGAAATATATATTTCCCACACGAGCAGTGATTATAACTAATACATAAGCACAGCATTGCAGAGACACTCCATCTGCTATGTCGCATACGTCGTCTGTGAGTGGAATAACATTAGCGTAGAAGAGTAACTTAGCAGGTGTGGACAGTGACACTCCTTGGAAGTGACAGGAGCTAAACGGGTAACGGGTCATGCGCCATGCACAGCTGGGGAATTTCCCTGCCCTTTTTTTTTTTTTAGAAAGGGAAATTCCTCAAATTCTATTCTAGGCATTTGCTAGATTTGACAGTTGACTGTCCTACAAGTGTCAGACATGCCCTTTCGCCAATTTTAAATGGCAACATCGGTAGTGACAGGTGACCCACAAACTATTTCACTTACGGTTTGAAGTAAGGATTAAGGTTTCAAACAAGAGTTAGTTTCGAGTCACATTTAAGGTTTTAGGAGATGAGGTTTCAAACTGAAGTTCTAAGAAAGGGTAGGGTTTTAAATTTAGAGATTCAAGGCTGGGTTATAATTCTACAGATCAGGTGATTCAGATTAGGATTTCAAGTAGTATTATATCAACCCCAATTTTTGGTTCTTGATACAGATACTTCTGAAATTGTAAAAGGGTAACAGGCACTCTTTATTTTTTACGGTGGCGTGGGTAGCTAGCAGCCATCTTTGGTAGGGTAAACGGCAGTTGCAAAGATCTCTAAAGTCCCTTTCACACATACCTGAACACCGTAGACCTTGTGTGTGAAAGCAATTTCCCGGGATGACTGACACGGAGATAACGCGGACGTTTAAAGGGTCGCGTCTTAGTATAATGTCTGGGACTTTCACGGACGAGACGTGTGAAAGCATGCGTTTGATTCCCGGGTCACAGCACGATGGCTGATGACGTAAATATCATGGCGGGGCGATCGTCATTTCCTCTTTCTTCGCAGTGAGACGATAAGCAGTAAACATAACAATTATCAACATGGCAAACTGGAAATTGCTAAATTAAACTGAAAACATAACAAAATTAAATTGCTACTGGATTGTAAAGCCGAGGAAGAGAGTCAATCGTCCATCTTTGGAAATGTGTGGTTTATTTTGTTGCCAATGTTAGGGTCTGTAACTGCAGAAACAAGGTTGTACCTCAAAGCAGAAAACATCCGAGGGATGCGTTCAAGGGTTTATGAAATACAGTGGGGAAAACAAGTATTTGATACACTGCTGATTTTGCTGGTTTTCCCACTTGCAAGCCATGTAGAGGTCTGTAATTTGTATCATATGTTCTCTTCAACTGTGAGGGACGGAATCTAATACATAAATCCAGAAAATCACATTGTATAATTTTCAAATAATAAATTTGTATTTAACTGCATGAAATAAGTATTTGATACATTACCAACCAGTAAATCTTTTGGCTCTAAGTTCTTTTTTAAGAACCCCTCCTGTTCTCCACTCATTACCGGAAGTAACTACACCTGTTTGAACTTGTCACCTGTATAAAAGACACCTGTTCACATGCTCAAACAAACAAACTCCAACCTCTCCACAATGGCCAAGACCAAAGAGCTGTGTAAGGACATCAGGGATAAAATAATAGACCTGCACAAGGCTGGGATGGGCTACAGGAAAATAAGCAAGCAGCTTGGTGAGAAGGTAACAACTGTTGGAGCGATTATTAGAAAATGGAAGAAGTTCAAGTTGACGGTCAATCTGCCTCGTTCTGGGGCTCCATGCAAGATCTCACCTCGTGGGGCATCACTGATCATGAGGAAGGTGAGGGGTCAGCCCAGAACTACACGGCAGGACCTGGTCAATGACCTGAAGAGAGCTGGAACCACAGTCTCGAAGAAAACCATCGGAAACACATTACGCCGTCATGGATTAAAATCCTACAGCGCACGCAAGGTCCCGCTGCTGAAGCCAGTGCATGTCCAGACACGTCTGAAGTTTGCCACTGACGATCTGGATGATCCAGAAGAACAATGGGAGAAGGACATGTGGTCGGATGAGACCAAAATTGAACTTTTTGGTCTAAACTCGGCTCGTCGTGTTTGGAGGAAAAAGAAGGATGAGTACAACCCCAAGAACACCATCCCAACCGTGAAACATGGAGGAGGAAACATCATTTTTTGGGGGCTGCTTCTCTGCCAAGGGTACAGGACGACTGCACCGTATTGAGGGGAGGTGGGATGGGGCTATATATCGCCAGATCTTGGCTGACAACCTCCTTCCTTCAGTGAGAGCCCTGAAGATGGGTCGTGGCTGGGTCTTCCAGCATGACAACGACCCAAAGCACACAGCCAAGGCAACTAAAGAGTGGCTCCGTAAGAAGCATCTTAAAGTCCTGGAGTGGCCTAGCCAGTCACTAGATCTGAACCCGATAGAAAATCTATGGGAGGGAGCTGAAAGTCCGTGCTGCCCGGCAGCAGCCCCGAAACCTGAAGGCTCTGGAGAAGATCTGCATGGAGGAGTGGGCCAAAATCCCTGCTGCAGTGTGTGCAAACCTTGTCGAGGACTACAGGAAACGTTTGGTATCTGTAATAGCAAACAAAGGTTTCTATACCAAATGTTAAGTTCGATTTTTGTGATGTATCAAATACTTATTTCATGCAATTAAATGCAAATTTATTATTTAAAAATCTTACAACGTGATTTTCTGGATTTTTGTATTAGATTCAGTCCCTCACAGTTGAAGAGAACTTATGATACAAATTACAGACCTCTACGTGCTTTGCAAGTGGGAAAACCAGCAAAATCGGCAGTGTATCAATAACTTGTTCTCCCCACTGTACAAACAGAAATACATGCAATCGCGGAGAAGGGGGAATAACGCAATGGGTCTGTAACAGTAGGTCAACAGGGATAAAAAATACTACGGTAGGCAGAGAGCCAATAAGACACCAAAACAAATACACTCAAATAACAGCACGATGTAGGGGATTTCAAAACGAGGGCGGCAGACGAACAAGCTTGCAAATGCACGAAATTTGAGGTTTCAATGTGTCTAATGGCACCCAGCAAGTTAATATCTCGGCACCCTTCTCTTGGATCGCCTGGGCTTAAATACAGTCTTGATGAGCCTGAACTGGCTGCAGGTACGACCCGCGTCATTCCCAGGATATCCCTCCATGTGTGAAAGCAATGACGCGAGTAAATCCCGCGTCACACTACACGGGAATTAACCGGGATATGTGTGTGAAAGGGGCTTAAGAGTACATATTCCTTAGTACCTGCCAGTGGTGGAATGTAACAAAGTATAAGTACTTCGTTACTGAAGTACATTTTGTGTATCTGTACTTCAGTTGAGTACAAATATAAAGTGGTACTTTTTACTTCACTACATGTTACAGCACGTTTCTGTACTTTTCACTCCAATACTTTTCAAATTGTTGCCTGCGTTACATGTTACTTTTGTTTGTATGTTTTCTTTATCATTGTGAACTGACAGTTTCATTTTCATGCCTCCGTTCGCAATCGATAAGTCCGGTGCAACTATACTGTCATTGAACACTAGAGGCAGCAACACGAGTACAAGCAAGATTAGGCAGGTGAACATGCAATTTTCTTCTTTGTTTACACATGGAAGCGGCTAATTTTTGTAACTGACTAGCCTCATAGTTTACTTTTAACCAAGAATCGAGACTGTTTTACGCCATATCTATAAAGAATTCGGGGATTTAAGCATTTTTTCACAATAATTTTCACCAGAAAAGCTCTGTTTTCGCCAGGTGGCTGCTAGCCTCATTCGCTAACAGAGTAGCATCGTACTTCGACAATATGCGTAAAATAAACGCTAACTGCACGGTTTCTTTGCTTTTTACAAAGAATCGAGACTGTTTTACATCCATATCTTTGAAGAATTCGGGGATTTCAGCATTTATTCCCAAGAATTTTTGCCAAAAAAGCTCTGTTTACGCCAGGCGGCCACTAACCTCATTCGCTAACAGTATATAGTGTATAATGATTCTAAAGGGCTTTTCTATTCTATGATAAATTGTGACTGTATATAGAATTTATTAATAATCTATTTACATATTATTTATAATCGATTCTGCATGTTTTCCTGAAGTATTAAGTTTCTGATGTTAAATTGAGTGATTTATTAGCTGTTGAAAACTTGCAGTAAATTAAAAAAAAAATGAATTTGATATTTTGGTTAAAAACTTATATGTTAAATATTGCAATTAATCCTGAAAATATAGGTGATTATCTCATATCATTTGGTGATTTTTGTGCATCTAGTGTAAAATTTGAGACTTTTATAGCCATTTTAAGTTGTGTTATACTTATATTAAAAAAATAATCGGGATTTTATAAGAGAACGACTTTGAATTTTTTGATGCTCCTGCTCATGGAGACTCATATATGGCTAAGGTAGGTGCCTGCTTTGGTTTTAGGTCGGTAGCAGCTTTGGTTTTGAAAATATTTGAAGTTGAAGATTTTGAAAATAGGCATCTACGAATCGGCCCTGTTTCCTGTGTCATGTCAATAGGTTATGAAGTCTATGGTTTAGGATAGAGGTAAGGTTTCAAAAATGGGTTGTGAGAAAGGGCTAGGATTTCAATTCAAGCATTCAAAGCCAAGGTTAGTGGTGGTATGTGGTGCGCACTAGAAACTATCTGGTGCGCACCACATAGTATGCAAGAAAGTTTTGACGTGCTAAAAAAGATAATACCGGATTTAGTTCAATCTTGGACTCAACTATGAAGATATTACCGCATTACTTGCACATTGTCACCTTTACATTGTCTCTGAACACACTAGAAACAATCTGGTGTGGACCAGATAGTTTCTAGTGCACACCACATACAATCTGGTGTGCACCAGACTGTTTAAATTTATTTTATTTCTGTTGATGTCCCTTTAGAAGCTCCGTATTAAGCCACTTAGCAGGACGAGTAATTTTATTACTTGAGACATTGCCGATAGATTTTATGAAGGTTTAATTTTAATGTCCATGATTTCCTAAGGGATTTGCCCATTTCCCATCGATATCTTGTCTGGAAAGTGCCGTATGACATCATTGAGGAACTGCTTGCAGGACACAATAGACATCAACCTTCTACTGCTAGTGAGTGACAAATGCACTCACTGCCATCATAATTACTAGAATACCCATCCTCCTATATTCACCCCCACATCACCACCCTTCCTCCAATCGTCAGTCCCACCCCTCGTCATCTTCTGTGATGTGCGGCTAGATGCCTCAGGGAGGAGGGACGGTACTGGGGTCTTTTTCCGTCACAGTGCGCTCCACTGGTCCTCGTTCGCAGCTGGGATGCCATTAGGTCCCAGTGACCCAGGCACGCTTGAGTAGTGGGGGAGGAAGGAAGTAGAAGAAAGGAAGTGGGAGCGTCATCGCAACAAATTAACTTTAAGTGAAATTTCAGGCTTTTTATTCAACTATTTGGCCTGAGTTTTCGAGAAAGGGATTCTTATTTTAGTAAGGTTGAGAGCTCTATTGGGAACATAACACTTGCAACCCAGAGGAGTCATGGGTGGTGGTATTGGGTACACAACAAAAGGACAACGAGTATATAAACCCAGCCCCCATTACTTTAGTGGACCTTATTGTTGATTTTGCCTCAGGAGGGTGAAGGGGTGCCTGTTGTTTTGCTCCTTGTTTCTATCTCAGAGAATGACGGCGAGGACAGTTCGCATTTGTATTTGGTAGGGCTGGGTGGTATGGCCTTGAAATACAAATTTGGGATTTCTGACTTGAATCAATTCCCTTCTCACTTAATTAAAAAAAAAAACAGCAAAGGAAGCTCTTTCCTTGATCCTGATAATCCAGTAAAATGGTGCTAATCTCATTTTTAAATGTTGTTTTTTTATCAAAGCCCACAAAAACACAAAAAATAAATAAACAATCTATAGAAAATAACATGCAGATTAATCGCTATTAACTTTAGGGTTGCAGCTATTGATTATTTAAGGAATCAATTATTATTCTATCAACTTTTAGGAGATGTCAAACAAAGGCTTGCTAAATTGCACTTTCAAAAGAGCATTAAATGCAAATACAAAATAAAATTCCCTGGGTATTTTTTCAAACTATACAGAATTGCACTTTGATTTCACAAAAGCAATAAATGCATTTTAAAATAAGTTAAAATACCTGAGCTTAGCCGCAAACGGTATCAAAAAAATAAATGAGGATCTAAGTACAACAAAACATCAGTTGGAGAACATGCACAGCAAAAGTCCGATAGCTTAAATGCTAAAAAATGCTAACACTTTATTTTTTTTTTTACAATGCTCCAAACAAATTGTTTAAACACATATTCCACAAAAACAGCTCAGTATACCTATAAACTAAACTATGAATACATAAAAAAACCTAACTCCAACAAAAACTTACCTTATGTTGGTCTTAACAGGGAGCAGTTGGATTGAGCCATGTTAAATGAGTTATGTCATATTCACTGTTGCCACTCGAGGGCAGTGTATCCACCTAAATCAAAAAAACTAAATGCCCTTTCAAAACAAACCATTGCAACGCCACTCTAATTAAACGAATCCTCGAAGCAGCAAAATGTCATTCAAAGCTTTTTTTCTTATCGAATTACTGAATCGATTAATCGATGCAGCACTAATTAACTTATTCACTGCTAAAGATGTGTTTTCATCTCTTTGACATTGTTTTACAGCGAAGGGTGCAGCAGTTTCTGAGGCTGCTCCAAGCAAATTCCAAGTAAATAAACAAAGTTAATTATCCAAGCCTTTGTTTGTGTTGCGATCCATTCAAAATGACTTTCATACATTTTCTCAGACACAGAGAATTGCCTCTAATTGCAAAGTGGAGCAATAAATGGTAACTTTACACTGTTGCCGACCATCAAAACAAATAAAGAACCAACTTTGGCATTTTACCGGATTGACATTTTCACTTGGGCTGAAAACAATTAATGTTTTGCACACACACCGAAAAAAATGTATACATTCATCAGCTGTAATGTAGGCATATGCCGGTATGATATTCTGGCTCTATGGTATAACCTTAAGCCAAAATATCATGGTTTTACGGTATTGCAATTAAAGCTATATAATGTGTTACTTTGAGGTAAAAAAAAAAAAAAAAAATCCACTGAACAAGATTTGTATTTTTTAAAACATTAGCAAATTGAAACATAACTATAATGTTATGTTAAAACAAATATTTAAAAAAATATATATATATATTCTAAATACAAAAAAATGCAGTCCTTTAGGTGAGCCTAAACCCACAGTCACAACTCAACATTATTACCATCAGAACAAAAATAATTGAATTAATTTCCATAAAAAGCACGTGTGTATGACTCGTAACATGCTTACTTCATACCAAGGGCGTAGCTTTGCATAGGAATGGTAGGAACATAACACTAACAACTTTTCAGGATGCTCAAATTGTCCCCACCAATTTTAAAGCAACCCTAATCAATACATAATGACTTCAATTATGGAAAGACAATCTAAATTACCCATGGCGGAAAACACAGACAAGACTGAAAAAGCAGTTTCTGCTCTTGCACTCCTCTTTAAAAGAAACTGTTGTATTCTAAGCCAAAAAAACTGTTGTGTTTGATAGAGCAATATGTCTATATGCTGCCATAGCAGATTCATGGCACATTAAGCCCCCAAGCTATTTTTAATTTGTCCGTTTTACCCTGAAAACCCCCTTTTACAGTTGTCGCACAACCGCTTTTGTTTCAACCCAGCCATAAAACGAAGGTAATTAATTATATTTATTAGAGATGTCCCGATCGATCGGCATCCAATCACGTCATTTTCAAGGTATCGGAATCGGCAAAAAAAATATCGGCCATGCCTTTTTTTTAATATATATATATTTATATATATATATATATATATATATATATATATATATATATTTAAATTAAATCGTTTTCTAATTGTATTTAACGTTACAGACATAATATGTTACACTCATCCAGAGTCTTAGGCTTAAGGTAGGGTTATCAAATTTATCCCGATATCGGCGGCAATTAATTTTTTCAAAAATGTGTCACGTTAAAATATTTAACGCAATTAATGCATGCGCTGCACGACCCTCACTCATTGTCGCTCTCAATCTGTAATGACGCCGTTTTACCTATGTAGAGAGATAAAAGGCAGCGCAAAATGAGTAGAGTGAATTTTGGCAGCCTTTGGAACCTTTTTTTAATTGGCTAAAGCCTTGCAATCCCTCTCCCTATGATTAGAAATATCATGGGAAGCAATGTGGGGAAACAAGGTGGCAATTGATCATTGTCTTCACACCTTATGTTATTTCCCAACACAGAGAAGATATATCAATTGGTAGCACGACGCACAGTCATGGTTCCACTTCCCATCATGCATTTGGGATGGCCACAGTATCATTTACTGAAAGCTCAACAAATACACTAGATGGCAATATTTAGTCACAATATACAAAGTCACAAGTCTTTCCGTGGATCCCTCTCACAGAAAGAATGTAAATAATGTAAATGCCATATACATTCAACATACAGTACTTATGTACTGTATGTTGAATGTATATATTCGTCCGCGTTTTATTCATTTTTTTCTTAATGCATTGCCAAAATGTATATGATCGGGAAAAATTATCGGGAATGATTGGAATTGAATCGGGAGCAAAAAAAAAAGCAATCGGATCGGGAAATATCGGGATCGGCAGATACTCAAACTAAAACGATCGGGATCGGATCGGGAGCAAAAAAACGATTGGAACAACCCTAATATTTATTATTCAAAATGTTTGTCATTTTTAGCTTAGAATCATTAATTGATGTCTAAGATTTGGTTTGAAAAAAAAAAAACGTCTTTAAAAAATTATTCACTCACATATTTTAAACTTTTAAACAAATTACGTCACAATGAAAAAAATGGCGTCTGTAAAAAAGTTACGGATATCTAACTCATAACTATCGCTTAATTGTATTTTTTTTGTTACTGTCACATTTTCTCCGATATGTTAGATGATAAATAATCGATCCAAACAAAGAAAATTTGGAAAAAAAAAAACAATTTTTATAAGGATAAATATATTAAAGAAAAAATCTTGACCACTCCTTGATGTCAGCGATTTCTGCAGCGCGACCCTTGTTATATTACCATGCGTCACCCATAAAATCCCCCCAAAGTCCAGCTGTGGCCATTCACAACTGTGTCTTGACACTCATGCTACATGGAGTTTTTGGATCGAAACAAGGTAAGTACGCGATGATATCTCGTTAAAGTCATGGCATCTGTAATTCTGCTCTTGCGTGCTCTCACCTCCAGATAGGGTTTTGCTGTTAAAAAAAATTTTTTTTTTTTTTTTTTAAATTCCCTCCTGTTCAAATTTTTTCTTCTCCCAGAAAATTGAAATTTTAAGCTTTCCAATGATGCATCACACATGCATATCGGACAATTTTGAAATTTGACCAAATTGGGGGTGTCAGAGCAGAACTTCAAGTCACCTGAGTGTTTTTTGCCCCATATATGTTGTAAGGATAGAATTGATCATTATTATACCATTATTAAGTGAATTGTTTTCATTATGTTCTGACTTACATTTACCCCTTTTCATTTGCAGTTTCCCCCTTACTGAAAGTTGAACCTGCATCAGAGTTAGAATAACATTAAATTGTGTGAATTTGCTAACATGCAAATCTCGAATAGGAAGATGCTTAGAGAGAAGTGTCTTCCTGTATGTGTTTTCTACTATAACATTAATTAAACTATGAGAAATGTAGTGAGTTTACTCCCTTCACCCCAATTTTTATTTTCTTTATGTGGTCTTAAAGCAGCCCAAAGGAGCTTTCATTTTTTGTGGAGTTGGCTGTGCTTGTTGACAAAAGCAGTAATGTTTTACATGGAAGAAGGCTCCTTTTTTATGTACTTTTGTTATTCCCTTACTAATAAGTTTTTGCATTTACATTTAATATTTTTATTTAGACAATGTTGAGTGGTCTTAAGATTTTTTTTTACATTCTTGGATAGTGTAGAGATTATGAACAAATTTGTATTTATTGTGTATGTTAAGATAACTTATGTTCAAATATTGCAATTTAAATTAGCTAATAAAATACAGACATTTATTCTGGAAGCTTTCAAAAATCTTTTTTTAAAAAAAAAAATAGTTTTAGAAAACAAAGGTTTGAATCGAATGCTGTATCACCTGAACCAATACCTATGAAATTTAGTATGAGTCAATATAGATTTATTGCATATAGTATTTATTGCATTGATCATTTAGCCTTTTAATTAATTAGGTTCATATCCGTGAGAGATGTAGCCCTGACCCCCGTTCACCCAATTTGTTTAGTCTTATTAATGTATATTGTTCCTTTTATATGGTCCCTACCAATGTTGAGACCAAACATTCGCCCTTGCATTATACACACACTCTTTTTCAACACAGACAGTTGCCAGAGAGAAAAAAAAACACGTTTTACAACCGCTAGACACACTAAACACGCAGGAGTTATCTCTCGTAGCTGGTGGGAAACGTTCATGACAGTGTTTATTCACCTTTAATTTTGTATAAATGCGAAATCATATTGGAGGTATTGCCTCCTCGGTAGCCACCCTGAAACATGCCAGTTGGCCCTCCTCCCCGAAGCCGCGGTCGTCTAACTTTTCTGTAGCCAAAGTATTCCCATACTAGCAATTTCATTTTCTGCGATGGGGGCAAAAGTTGAGGGGTTCTCCTCCAGCCATTGTGTAGCATTGTGGATTTCTCAAAGCATTTTTGGAACATAAAAAAAAGCTAATACCTTATGACGGAAATTTTTTAAATCTTTGACGTTTTCATACCGCGGTAAACCTCGCGGTAGTCGGCACAATGTCTACTTTAATGTCTACTTTAATGATCGAAACACAAATCATGCCATTCTCATTAGTGACAATGTTAGGCTACCTTGATAAAACACATTGTTTGGAAAGTCCAAACCGAACTACGATGGAAAAAATGCAAAACACAGAATGTCTTCAGTCCAGCAAACCCCCGAACACACTCACACACACAACGTCCTGAGAGAAATTCAGCTCACACTGCAACTTTTCCACCAATGGGCCTACCCGCATTCATCTGACCCCTCTTAAATTGAATTGTTGGCGCTCATTAAGCAAAACAAAAAACAATGACGCTGAAAAGACGGGTCATATGGCCAGTCGCCTCAACCATTATACAAAATGTTACATTGTGCATTATACCAGTTAGGACACAATATTAGGTATAGGTACACTAAATTGCTTGTCAGGAACGCATCATACATGTAAACAAGCATATGACATAGCAGCATCAGATGTATGATTGTGAAAATGCCACAATTTCTTGATGTGTAAATTATGTGAATTGGACATACAAATGTAGTAAAAGAAACATTTGGAAATTTGACTTTTTTTTTTTCAATTGAAAAGTTTTTTTTTTTTAGTTGACAAGCAGGGTGTCAAGAAATTGTTAGTGTTTCAAATTGGGATGAGGGTCACAAACCAAAATTAAAGTAATGGTCGTGCCTTAAAGGCTGTGTTTAAACGTGGGTTAGGTCTGAAATATTTAGGGTCTTAATGATTGTGATCATAGGCGGAGTTCGACTTTTGGGGCAGGGGGGGAACAACATGTTGATGACCCCGAAACGCAGTGTCAGCAATAAAATTAACTTACAAGAATATTTATAAGTTGACAATGAATGTTTTTTGTTTCCCATCATTCTTGAGGGGGAATTCTATATCAGGCTGCTTAGGCAATACTTTTCCTCCATTCAATATGGTACACCCGCCGGTGCCGTGCCAATGTAGTTACCCCAGTAAAAATTGTATCCCCTGGGCGGAGCCATATGGAGGTAGATTTGTGTCTTTATTATTCAATCAAAAAAATGTTGCTTCAATAAAAAAAAATGTTTGAATGCAAAAATGAATTTGAAACTCAAAAAACTAATGATCAATTCAATCATTGAAGTAATGTTGATTTGTGTTTGGGCCACATTTTGGCTAGGACATTTTTGTATTTATTACTCAATCAAAAAATTAGTTGCTTAAAAAATTTTTTTTTTTTTTTTCCAAAATGAAAAATCACTTCAATCAAAAAAAGAAAAATTTCATAGAAAAAGTTTTTGAATGCGAAAAAATATTTGAGATGGAAAAATTTCCATTTGAACACTTAATTTTTCATTTAAAAAGTTTTCTTTGATTGAAGCAATCCTTTTTTTGTGTTTGGGCCATATTATGGGTAGGACATTTGTGTCTAAATCATTCATTCAATCCCCCCAAAAAGTTGCTTCAATCAAAAAACACATTTTCAATCAAAGAAAAAAAAAAATCATTTGAAAAATAAAATTGCCCTCCCCTAATATTTTTTATTTGGTGAAAATTATATGCAAAGCAATTGACTGTCTAAGGTGCTAGTCACATGATCTGTTCGAAAAATAATTTTGACCCATTATAAAAATATTTTTTTTTTATTCATTTCATTCATTTTTGTAGCAGTTTTATTGCTTTACAACTTTTATATACCGTACTTGTATATAGGAAAGTCAACTACATGCAATGACACTTTTCGGCCACCAGGGGGCTTGGCCGCCCCTTAAAATCCGCTTATGATTGTGATGTCATGTTTTTGCTCTCTTAACGTTTCTAAACTTAGGGTTGTTTATCAAACAGGTATTGTGGTTTGGAATTAGTTTTGAGAGTTTTTTTTAACAATGTTTAGTTTTACTAATTTGGGTTATATTTCAAACAACTGTGACATTTTAGATGTTGATATTGGCATTTTAAATAAAAGATAAGGTTAACATTTCCAAGTAGGGTTCCAGTTAAAGTTTCATAACATGATTTCTCAAACCTTGTACGTGTTGAGGGTTTATTAATAATTTGAAATCACTTTACATTACACAATGAGAAAAATGACCGCATTAAATTGCAATCAAAACATTGGAAATTGGGGCATTGCTGAATATAGTGTCGCTATAACGGCGGTTTCTCCGTACTCACCTGCAGGTAGTCCCAATCGGAAGGTTCGAAGTCGTTGTCCACGGGCTCCAGCTCCAGGTTGTAGCGCGGGAAACTATGCAGCCAAAAAGTCCACCACGGCGGGATGTAATCCACGCGTGAAGAAGACATCCCTGCCCGCACGGATGTTAACCCAAAATAACCGCGCGCAAACAAAAGTTCAACGCGTCCTCAGTCTCGTCTCGTGTGAGACAAAGCCGAGGATGGCAACATATTCAGTACGTGAGGTTGGTGGAGACCCGCACTCCTCCACGCGAGATCAAAACAGCAGAATGTTCTTATCCAGTTGAAACCAACACTTGTTCAAGAATGACGAGTAATCACGAGGACGGAGGAGCTGCTTTATCCCGTGTGGACCCAAGGCGCGCGTCCACAAATTAGCAGGAACGCGCATCATAGACACGAGGTGACGCGAGACACGTGATGTTACGAAGGGGGCTTGATGGACAGGAGATGGTCATAATGAGTGGTTTTGCGTTCATTTGGGTAATTTAAATGTTCCCTTTGCTGCCATCTGTTGGTCACTGGAGGAAATAAGCAATTTGGCAGCGATTGAAGAAGCCGTTTGGAGGAGATACTTTACTGCTATCTAGTGGCCAACAGGGGAAACGTTACCCTATCGCACAAAGCGATGGTAGGGAAAAATTTGCCTGGTACACCAGACTCACCGCTGTTCCAGCTACTGAGTCTGGCCACCATTCATGCGGATACAATTTCCAGGGCGGAGCAAGCCACAGCAAACAGACAGCAGAGTGGACCAATCAGCGACGGGCAGACGTGACGTTAGTAAAATGGCGAGGGCAGGACGAGGGACTTGCGCGCGGAAGTAAACATACGAAGAGAGCGGAGTTTATTCGACATGGCTAGCGCGAGACAGACTGTTGTCAATGACTCGTGTCGATGTGTTTTTGGTAATTTAAAACGGATTTTACCATGGTTTGGAACATATTCTCAGCTCTCCCTTTCACCATCTGTGTTGTTGAAGAGACGACTTTCGACGCGCAAGAGTGACGTTGCTCGTGAAGAACACGTCACGCAAATAAACAAATCTGATTTGTCGATTGATTTTGTACCTGCTCGAAAGGCCGTTAATGGGATGGTTCCCAGACTATTTCTCTCAGTGTTTGAAAAATACAGGGAGAATAGTCTGGCAGAGCCAGGCAAGGGAAAAATAGTACCATAATTTCCAGACTATAAGCCGCTACTTTTTCCCCTCATTTTGAACCTTGCGGCTTATACTAGAGTGCGGATTATTTGATTTATTTGGATTTTTAGGTAACACTATTTGACAACAGCGTCATAAGACTGCCATAAGACCGTCCTAATTATGACATGACATTCTCATGGGCATTAATGAATGCTTATGATATATCATTAAGTGTCATCCATCAAAATGTGTCACTAGCTCCATTTATGTCCAGCTCAGATCGTTTACATCCATTCAAAATGGAGATATTTGCCGGATGACACAAAATGAAATCTGTCATAAGCATACATTTATGTTCATTGCAGTGTCGTGTCATAATTATGACATTAGTCTTATGGCGCCATTGTCAAATAAGGTGTTACCAAATACATTAATAACTAGCAACTAATGAAACAACTGGAAAAATAACAATAAATAATTAACGCAGAAAATGAATTTTGATTGTTATTTACATCTGTAGCTCTGCAATGCATGCAAGGAGGCATGCTGGACAAGTGTTGACAGCAGGTGGCAGCAGATGTTGACCGTCTCTCCCAAGGGTACAGTGATGGCCAAATAAAGCTTCTGGAAGCAATGAGGCTTCGCAACCAATTTGTTCAAAGCTTCACAGTGGTTCATTTGGTCTTATGACAGTCTTATGATGCTCCCGCCATATAAAGTGTTACCGGTTGATATCTTTTGGTGTAAATATCCCATAATACAGTGAGGACAGCTGCGGCTTATCCATGAACAAATGCAGTTTTCAAATTTTGTGGGTGGGGGCTTATAGTCAGGTTATAGTGTGAAAATTACGGTATTTTTTATGTAATAATTAGCAGATGGGTAGTGTAGCCAAAAAAATGACTAAAGTAAGAGTAGTGTTACTTTAAAATATTACTCAAGCAAAAGTAGTCATCCAAAAAATGAACTCAAGCAAAAAAAAAAAGTAGTGTGAAAAGAATGCTCAAGTAATCAGTAAGATTGCGTGTAACTGCTTAAGATGTTTGATTTTTTCTTTAGTATTTTTTCCTCTGTATGAACTGTTATACTGTACAATGCAAGAAAAAAATTGAATTTGGGTGAGAGTAAAAAAAACCTACAGAATTAAGCATTATTCGCCCAAAGAGTATGAGAGCCCGCTAGTCGAGAAAACACTCGCTAGAATGAAAACACAAGGATCATCTCCGGTTTTCTGTGGTCAAAAGGTGCCAAATAAAAACTGGGTAAGATTTAAATCAGAGCTTTCGATTCATTTTGACAGCAGAGCTCTACAATTTTTTACGGTGCTTTAAAGACGCCATGGGATTGAACAGGCGGGCGTGATTACAGAATGGCAAACTTGAATCTGATTGGTATAATGGAGTCATGTGATTATTATTGTGACGTTTCATTGGTGAAACGGGTTGAGCCACTGTTGCAGTCTCTGGCAAAAAAAAAAATAAAAAAAAAATAAAAAAAAAAGTAAAATGTAATAATTAGAATGGAGGAAAAATATACGACTAGTGTAGCCCAAAGGAACACTAACGTCCAGTGTACCCCAAAGGAGCAGAAGAGTAGTTTCTTCAAAAATCTACAAGTAAAAAGTATGGCTTAGTAATCTCCTCTCAGTAAATTTTTCTCAAAAAGTTATTCAAGTAAATGTAACGCGTTACTACACACCTCTGATAGTTAGCTGTTCGACGTAATGATTTCAAAATTAGCTTTTCTTGGATTAATACATTGAACTACCCTAAAACGAACGATCATACAAAGACAAAATTGCAAAAAACACAAAAAGGACTTGACTTTTCCAATTTTTATTACAATTTTCTATACATCACAAATTCACTTCAGCTCCTTGACAGCCAGACCTGTGGAGACAAAAAAAAAAAAAAAATCCAAATGAGACCAAGATTGACTAATATGATGAATTGTTTACCACAAAATATAAATGAGAAAAACAACACTGATGCATTCATGCAACACTAGTGAAGTCAGTGTGACAAAGACAAAATGCAGCAAGTTCCCCTTTTAAAAAGGACCCTTTCAAAGGTATTCACCAGACAAAAATACGGCCCCAATTTTTAGTGGGACGTGAAGTCTTTGGACAAGGTGAGTCGCAAGTACAAAGTAGTTTTCTGCTTATTTACACTCACCGGGAGGAAGAGACTGCTTGAGCTTCTCTGCCTTCTCCTTGTCAGTGATGACCAGTGTGTACAGATATCTGCTGCAGCGCACTTTGAACTTCACATTGTCTTTGTTCTTCTTGATCTTCACGGCTACACACACAGAAAAGTTTCATCTTAAAATTTGAACTTTTAAGAAAAAAGGTTGAAAATGAGGGTGCTAGGGCAGGTTTGGATTTTAGCTTGGGAGAACTTTCAAAGTAAGTGTCAGAATTATAGTTGGTCAAAGTAAGGTTTCAAGGGCTGTTTACTTTCCAAATAGGTGTGACAATATATTGTTAAGGTGATATTAAGGGATCATTTGTATTAGGGCTGCAGCTATGGATTATTTTAGTAGGCGAATAATTGCGTAATCGGATAAGCATAAAAAAAAATAAAATACCTGAGCTGAGCCTCAAACGGTATAAAAAGTAAATAAATGAGGATCTAAGTACAACAAAAGAACAATTGGCTAACTTACATAGCAAAAGTCCGTTATCTTAAGTGCTATAAAATACTTTTTCTCAATGCTCTTAACAACTGGTTCAAACACACTCACACAAAAAAAGGCAAAATATACCTATAAACTAAATTACGATTGCTTTTAAAAAACTTGGCTTATGTTGGTCTTAACAGGGACAAGCTGGATTCAACCATGTGAACTGAGTTTTGTCATATTTACTTTCAAAACAAAACATTGCAACACCACTAATTAAATGAATACTCGAAGCAGCAAAATTTAATTTGAATAATTTTTTCTAATCTAATTACTAGAGTTAATTGATTAATTGTTGCAGAACTAAATTGCATAAAAAACGAAGTCTATATGCTTGATAGGAATCAATATATATCTTTAAAATAGGTGCAATTGATTTTATAAAAGGAACTAACAGACTGCTACCAAAATTTTCTGTGACAAAAGCCTATGTTACAAAAGACTAGAGGCGTGCGAAATTTCCTATTCTTAGATTATTCGCGATTCAGCCATGGAAGTTTCGAGAACGATTCACGAACATCCAAATTCCAATTATTTAATTTTTACAGGTAATGCGGAACTAAAACAGTCAGCGAGGTCTTCGGGACGCTATGAGGAATGGACCGAGAGTAAATATGTTCAACTCATGTCGCTAGATAAAAAAACAATAATACCTGACTGCGGGCGACAGCTACTTCAAACAATGACAGTTGCTAGTTGCTACAAACATACGACCACATAATGCTACGGTGGATATCACATATACTAGTACATAGAACTAGTTGCAAAATGACAGACGGCGGCGTTTGAACATGTATAGAGAGCTAGATGCAAAATGACAGACTTGACGGCGTTAGTAAACAGCCACCATCACAAAGCAGTAGAATTCTCTGGAAGGCTCTGTTGTAGCGAACCTAATAAACTTTTAATCTAAAATACTTCTAAATCGGCAAAATCTTGAATCGATCTTTAAATGATTAAACAGTTTTAAAACTTTCACATGTCGAAACTAGAAGGGAAATTATGGAATAACAGGAGCAATTTTAACAACAGTTGATTCACAACATTAATTGAATGTAGTTTAAAGCTGCCGTTACAGAATGGGGACTTGAGTATTTTATTTACCGTTTTGAACTGGTAACTTAATACTGAAATAGTAGTTTGGTTTAGCCTGAGAGGATTTTTGAACATTTTTGGAACTAATATGTGAAACATTATAAGCGGGGGGGGGAAATCGCTAGGTGCCCCAAGATTCCCATCTCTACAAAACACCCTCATTTGTTTACAAGAAACCTGCAATATTATAGTGTTGCTGTATTAACAGACATGTTGCACTGAAATAATAGATATCAATAGACCGTATGTGAGGATGATAATGGTTTGAATGTTCGCAAAAGTGCAAAAAAATAAAAATAACATTTATACATTAGATAAAGCTCATTATTATCTAATAGTTGTATCATAGAATATTGTATATTGAGTTCCTGACCATTGATAATTGTTGTATCACCATATCATGTGATAATGGTTACCGTGAGACTAGTATTGCAAATGTATCATGGTTCTTACCCCTAGTTACAACATGGTTTCAATGTAAAGTATCACACAAGGGTACTTTCTTTTTATTTAGAAAAATAAAATAAGTCACTTGTGAGTACTTTACAACATGTTAACATGTATACATACACTTGGCGTCCTTCCTCCTGGCTGTCAGCAGGAAATCTTTGATTTCTTCAATCTTGCGAGGCTGAAAAAAACAACAACACTTTAATACAAAACCAATGCGCTTAATTTCAACAAACCTCGACAACGCGCTTGTTAGTGGACCGGTGGAACTGGGCTTTCTGTGACAAACCGAAAGTCAGCACTTGGTCCATCCTTATTCTGGCAAGTGTGTAAATGCATCACGGGCACATCAGCCTGAGATGTTTGGACGCCTTGCAGCTCAATGTAAGCGAATGATCACTGAAGTCACTTTTATTTATGGCGGAAAACAGGTGACTTGAAGTTCCACTCTGAGACCCCCAATTTGGCCAACTTACAAAATTGTTCGATACGCATGTGTGATACATCATTGGAAAGCGTAATATCTCAATTTTCTGGGGGAAGAAACATTTTGAACAGATGGGCATTTAAAAAAAAAAAAAAAATTAAACAGCCTAACCCTATCTGGAGGTGAGAGCATGAAAGAGCTGAATTAAAGGCGCCACGACTTTAACGAGACATTATCGCGTACTTACCTTGTTTCGATCCAAAAATTCCATGTCAAGAAAAAGCTGTGAATGGCCACAGCCGGATTTTGGGGGGATTTTATGGGTAAAACATGGTAATATAACAAGGGAAGCGATGCAGAAATCGCAGACATATAGGAGTGGTCGAGATGTTCTTTTTCATATTTACCCTGTTAAACTCCCCCCCCCCCCCCAATTTTTCTTTGTTTGGATCGACCCTTTATCATCTAACATATGGGAGAAAATGTGACAGTAACAAAAAAATAATTTTTGTATTTTTTTTTTTTTTAAAGCGAAATACTAGACATCAATTAATGATTCTAAGCTAAAAATGAGACATTTTGAAAAATATAATTACCTTCGTTTTATAGCTGGGTTAAAACAAAAGCGGTTACGCGACGCCTGTAAACGGGGGTTTACAGTGTAAAACGGACATATTAAAAATAGTTCGGGGGCTTACTGCGCCATGAATCTGCTATGGCAGCATATAAACATTGTTCTATCAAACAAGTTGTTTTGGCTTAAAATACAGCAGTTTCTTTTTAAGAGGAGTGCAAGAACAGAAACTGCTTCTTCAATCTTGTGTTTTCCGCCTTATCAGTATTACATTCCATTAGCGAACTTCCACCATTCGTGGCGGTTCTCTGTCCTCAAATACCACGAATGCCGAAGGTTCGCTAGATATAAGTTCTCTCATACCTATCTAGTCACGTTAGCACGGCGTCAACTACCAGCAAGCAGGACGCCATGCTACTGTAATAACAACGTTAGCTCAAGTTAGCTTCGGCTCACAGATTCAGCACGACGACGCTCGTTCTCGCCCCAAACTTCCTCATTTCTGCACACCTTTATCAGACACGTAAATGAGTTTTGAAAAGCCTTGTTAAGTTTTAGGTTGCTTACCATGTCGCCGTGTCAGCGGGCTGAACGCTGAAAGAGCAGAAATGAAACCGTGTCAGACAATTGCCTACTACACAGAACATAGACGCTTAATGTGAAAAATGAATGCGTGAAATATAGTGGAGAAATGGCATTAATTCATGACAGAGAAATTTCGAGTGTAGTATATTTGTGTTACGTGGATGGATGAAGATTATAAAATAATGTTAACGTGGAAAAATTCGATGCTCACCCTGACTAGCAAAGAAGGGACGTAAAAGGGGTGGGACTTCCGGTAAAGTACGTTTATATATGCGGCGCTACGGCAATGGCGGAGGGCCAATATTAAGAAATATATCACAAATTCCACATGACGTTTGGCCTATCCCAGGGGTCGCCAACTCAAAATGTTGAAAAAGCCATATTTGCCCCCCAAAAAAGTGTCTGGAACCGCAAAATATTAAAAGCCCTATAATGTGGTCAACACATGCTGTATGTATTAGCCTATTATCAAACTGACTAAGTTGGCTACAAGTACATAATGAGTCTTCATGATTAAATGTTTATTTCCCCTGCAGTGCATCCTATACTTTGCAAGAACACCCCCTCCTTAAAACTAGTTCAATTCCCTTGTTTTTGTCGTAAATCTACTAGAAATGAGTGAAATTATCTGCCAGCGCTTCAAATAAAAATTTCCAACTCAGATTTCTTGAAATAAGAAAAAATACTATCTGAAAATTAGATTAACAGATTAATTTTAAGCAATAAATTCGTATATTTAATCTAAAAAAAAGTTAGTTTGTCAGAAATGCTCTTAATTCAAGAATAGATACTGTTCAAAACATTATTTTAAAACTCTTTTTTCCCTGACTCAGGTAAAAAAATGACCACATTTTAGATGTATGGTCTTAATAAGAACAAATAGTAATATTTACTTAAGGTAAATGGAATAATCTGCCACAATAATCTGTTAGTCTTTAACACTCAAAACAAGACGCAGACAACTTTCACTTGATTTAAGAAAAATATTCTGATTAAGACATTACACGCCGTAGTAGATAATATGGGATTTTTCATTTTATACATCCGGTTCAAAAGTTTGGGGTCAAAGCAACCCCAAACTTTTGTACGGTAGTGTACATATAAAAATTATATATTTATTATCGGTAATCGATATCGGCTTTGAGGAGCAGGAAGTTATCGATATTGGTATCGGTTTCAAAAAATGGATATCGTGCACCCCTAAAATTTGCATTATACGAAGAACGACGCAACACGTAACTACTCTGTTGTATGATGCAGCCTCAAGTTGAACCTCATTTAAATATTAATGAATTAGAATTATGTTTGTCCTGCTAAAAAAACATATTAAAACAAAAAAATATATTTTCTTGCCCCATCTTTTTCCATTAAAAAAAAAAAAAAAATTCTTTTACGTCATCTAATTTTCATATTCACAGCGTGACGTTTGCGAGTCGAAGACCAATACTGCTGGTATTGTACGGGTTGAGATCGTAGGTCGTAATGCACTATTCCAATTTTTTGGTCATATCTAATTTCTGTGTGACCATTAAAACTGCTTTTTTTTTTTCAATTAAGTTCATTCAAATATTGCGCGTGCGCAAAAGTTCACAATCACACGCGCTGAGCAAATTGACCCGAATACGCAGAAGAATTGAAAACAAATAACTACAGGTGCCTACACAAGCTGGCTTCTCGGCAGATGTGAGGAGAAAAGCCAAAGATTTTACTCAAGTACGAGTAGTGTTACTTCAAAAATAATACTACCCAAGTAAAGGTAAAAGTAGTCATCCAAAAAATGTATGTTTGATTTTTTTTTTTTTTTTTTTTTTAAACAATGGTATTTTTCTCAGTACAATGTTATTTACATGAACAGTTATTATTATACTGTACTGTAACTGATTACAGAACCACATTAAGCAAAAAAAAAAAACCCAAACAATAAAAAGTCATTGAATTCCGGTGAGAGAAAAAAATCTACAGTAATGAGGCATCATTCGTTCAAACAGCATGAGTGCCCTCTATTGGAGAAAATATTTTCATCCATTCATCTACCCATTATCTACTCTGTAATGGAATTAAATGGATCATATCGCTAGTTTCCCATGAATCAATGCCAAATAAAAACTGAGGTTAAAATCCACACTTTCGAGTCATGTTGACGGCAGCGCTCTTAGTCAAATACTTATTTTTTTACGGTGCTTTAAAGACGCCGCGTGATAAAACAGGCCGGTGTGACCATAGAACGGCAAGCTTGAGTCTGATTGGTATAATAGAGTCATGTGGTTATTATTGCGACGTCTCATTGGTGAAACTGTTTAGCCACTGTTGGCATCTCTGGCTAAAACAAAAAGTAAAATCTAATTTGTACAGTAAAGAAGGAAAATGTAATGACTGGTGTAGTCCAAAGTAGCAAAGTTAGAGTAAGAGTGTTTCTTCTTCACAAATCGACTCAAGGAAAAAGTATGGCTTAGTGAAACTAGTGTTTGTGTGCATGTGACTTACTGCTCCATTCTTCTGAGTGGACGTCTGCTAAAAATGTGATCATGCAGTTAATGCTGATGAATTGAATCTTGAGAAAATTTAAATCAGTGTTATTATCATACGGTGAAGACTATATATGTTAATAATGTAATTATATGAATGTATGTCAAATAAAATCGGACACAACTTTGTTTAACTCTAACACGTTGTAAAACTACTTTTAGAAGTAAGTTTTTTCTCAAAAAGTAAATGTAACGGAGTAAATGTGGTGTAACGACCAGTGTTGGGAGTAATGCCGTTATAAATAACGCCGTTACGTAACGGCGTTATTTTTTTCAGTAATGGGGTAATCTAACTAATTACTTTTACCGCCGTTACAACGCCGTTACCGTTACTGACGGTCAAACGTGGTGCGTTACTTACTCTGAATAAACTGAAGAAACTACCAGCCGTGTCGAGTCGACTCTCTGCTCTGTTGATTTGTCATCCAAGACTTGGGGTGCGTTCAGGTTCGAGAATAGCGGACGTACGTCTGACTCCAAGCTGTTTGTCCCTGCTCATTCAATTAGACAACGCTTTCCAAAGTTTGGTAACGTTTCTGTGTTTGCTACACCTGATGCTAGCCTCGTTCCCATCTCCCACTGCCAGCCAGCAATAATTCTGCTTCCATCTTGAGGACAGCAGACGCTTTGAAGGTGACGTGAATTGTCAGGAAACGAGCCTACCTAAATGCAGCCCCTCGAGAGATGCGATGGAAGTGATTGTGATTGGCTGACGGTTAGAGTCGTGTGTCGTGGTAAGCCAATCAGAGCCGGTGATTTCACAAGCAAACCGGAACAGCGCGTGCGGCAAACACACACACGCAAAACAGATGCACAGGGTCGGGATGGCAGAGCATTCAGAAGAAAAATTGTCCTTTAAGAGGTGGAGATATAGACACTATTTAAAGTTTGTCGAAATTAAAGGAAAGAACCTGCATGTAATGTGTAATTTATGTCCCAGGGCAAAGCTTTTGTCGACATCTGTGGTAAGCAATTCAAATCTGCTGAAGCACCTAACAAGTTAACTACCTGTATGTTCTTCTCTATTCCACTGACTCGAATACTGCTCAGAAAATTTCAAATTCTTTGACATACAACAAGTTCTTTTTAAAGTAACGGAAATAGTTACTTTCCCTGGTAACTAGTTACTTTTACTATAGAGTAATTCAGTTACTAACTCAGTTACTTTTTGGAAGAAGTAGTGAGTAATGTAACTAATTACTTTTTTAAAGTAATGTGCCCAACACTGGTAACGACTCACCTCTGCTTGTCGGCTAGGGTGACCCGTCGTTTACTCAAAGGTTCATTATTATTTTAATACATTTAAAGTTTACTTGTATGGAGAGAACATATGCGTGCGCACCCACGCACACCTGTTTCTTCTTGACCATGTGAGCAACACTGACATATTACGCTATGCTTAAATCGTTTCTCTACAAAGTGTTCCAGGAAATGTACACAACACAATGAGGACTAGTGTGTTAGCCTCGGTACCATTTTTCATTTTCATTTACATTTGATTCATTGATTTATTTAGGCTATGGTCAAGCTGGCCTCCAGCCTGAAAGACGAGGTCAAGCTCGCCGCTAATGGTAACTACCTTAATTTTCGGACTATAAGGCGCACCTGACTATAAGCCGCCACACACCAAATTTGACACAAAAAGGGTATTCTTCATTGATTAGCCGCACTAGACTATAAACCGCAGTTGTCCTCACTGTATTATGGGATATTTACACCAAAAGATATTGACTGGTAACACTTTATTTGACAGCGACATTAAAAGACTGTCATAAGAACAATTGAACCACCATGAAGCTTTGTCAATCTGAAGAGCTCAGATGGGTTCCAACAGTCTGTGACGTCTTTGTCTAGTGGATGACATCTTCGTTGCCACAGCAACCTGTCAGGTATGTCAATAATGTGGCCCAGTCTGAACAGGACCGGATCTGATTTGGACACTTGCTAAAAGTAGTGTAAATAGTCAACCGTAAAAAACAGATTTGAGGAGGAATATGATTGGAATCAGAACACAGCCAGGGTGGCCTAGATCGAATCTGAACTAATCCATGTTAGTGTCTCACTCAAGTCCCTTCAGCCTGCGATGTAAACATGGCATTTATCTGAGCTATTTCAGTTTCTCACTAAGCCCAAATGTAAACCAAAAGCTTTTGCAAAGAATACACTATTCAATACACCTTGCTCTGAAGCAATAACTCCAAACTGGGTTTGTAATACATACTATTGTATATTATTTTATTTATCTGCATTTGTATATACTGTTCACCCTTTTGTTTTGTATACTTGCTGTATTGTTTTGAATGAAGATTTATTTGAAAAGAAATGGGTGCATAACCCAACTTCTGTTTTACTTCTGCCATCTCAAGTGTTCAGGTGAAAATTCCGGGCTGACAAAACTGATATGTTTTTCTCAGGATACCTTTTAGACCTGCCAAAGCTTATCATTTCATGTGTTCATAGACTCATCAGAAAGGGATATTCTGCTCCCTGGAATAAACGAGAGAAGCAGTACAATATGTAGGCTGTCAGGTTTTCTTGACATAGATGGAAGTAAGTGTGACAGCAAATTCACATTATGCCAACTAGTTGTGGGTGGCTATGTAGTGAACATTGAGATTGGTTCAAGTTGTCCTTTATATATTTTAATTAATGTTTTTAATTAATGTTATCGCTATCAGAGATGGGCAGAGTAGCCAAAACTTTTTACTCAAGTATAAGTTGTGTTACCTCAAAATAATATTATTCAAGTAAAAGTAGTCATCTCAAAAATGTACTCAAGTACAAGTAAAAAAAGTATTTGGCGAAATTATTAAAAAAAAAAAAAAAAAAAAAAAAACTTTAAGTATTGAGTAACATCGTGAGTAACTGCTTGTGATGTTTGACTTTTTTTTTTAAACAATGGTATTTTTTTTCTCTTCACGATCTATATGAACTGTTATTATTATACTGTACTATAACCTATTACATTACCACATCAAGCCAAAGAAATAAAAAAAAAAATCATTCCGGCGAGAGAGAAAAAAATCTACAGAAATCAAGCATCATTCGTCCAAAGAGCATGATGTAGATATACACTCACCGGCCACTTGATTAGGTACACCTGTCCAACTGCTCATTAACACTTAATTTCTAATCAGCCAATCACATGGCGGCAACTCAGTGCATTTAGGCATGTAGACATGGTTTAAGACAATCTCCTGCAGTGCAAACCGAGCATCAGAAGAAAGGTGATTTGAGTGACTTTGAACGTGGCATGGTTGTTGGTGCCAGAAGGGTTGGTCTTAGTATGTTAGAAACTACTGATCTAGTGGGATTTTCATGCACAGCCATCTCTAGGGTTTACAGAGAATGGTCCGAAAAAGAAAAAATATCCAGTGAGCGGTAGTTCTGTGGGCGGAAATGCCTTGTTGATGCCAGAGGTCAGAGGAGAAGGGCCAGACTGGTTTGAGCTGATAGAAAGGCAACAGTGGCTCGAATAACCACCCGTTACAACCAAGGAAGGCAGAAGAGCATCTCTGAACGCACAGTACGTCAAACTTTGAGGCAGATGGGCTACAGCAGCAGAAGACCATGCCGGGTGCCACTCCTTTCAGCTAAGCACAGGAAACTGAGGCTACAATTTGCACAAACTCATCGAAATTGGACAATAGAAGATTGGAAAAACGTTGCCTGGTCTGATGAGTCTCGATTTCCGCTGCGACATTCGGATGGTAGGGTCAGAATTTGGCGTCAACAACATGAAAGCATGGATCCATCCTGCCTTGTATCAATGGTTCAGGCTGGTGTTGGTGGTGTAATGGTGTGGGGAATATTTTCTTGGCACTCTTTGGGCCCCTTGGTACCAATTGAGCATCGTAAGAACGCCACAGCCTACCTGAGTATTGTTGCTGACCATGTCCATCCCTTTATGACCACAATGTACCCAACTTCTGATGGCTACTTTCAGCAGGATAATGCACCATGTCATAAAGCTGGAATCATCTCAGACTGGTTTCTTGAAAATGACAATGAGTTCACTGTACTCAAATGGCCTCCACAGTCACCAGATCTCAATCCAATAGAGCATCTTTGGGATGTGGTGGAACGGGAGATTCGCATCATGGATGTGCAGCCGACAAATCTGCACCAACTGTGTGATGCCATCATGTCAATATGGACAAAACTCTCTGATGAATGCTTCCAGCACCTTGTTGAATCTATGCCACGAAGAATTGAGGCAGTTCTGAAGGCAAAAGGGGTCCAACCCATTACTAGCATGGTGTACCTAATAAAGTGGGCAGTGAGTGTATATTTCTATTTATTCAATTGAACATATATATCATTCTTTGTTCTCCTAACTGTGTGTTTATCTATGAATGTCTAGTAACAGTACTGCCTGCGTACAAGGACTTTGACTTCCATTGTTTTATGTAGGTAGGGGTTGGCACTAGGCTGCAGCCTGGTTTTGTCCACTATTTGTGTAGACTGCAAATATAAACTGTATGAACTTGAAGGTCAGAGCAGACTTGGCTGGCCGACTTCTTTTTTCTTCTCTTTCCTCATGCAATGTACTCTCGGTATTTTTTTTGTTCCTGAATTGTGTGTTGTCATCTCCTATTCGTTAAGAGGATAAAAGAACCTGTAAAAAGAAAAAAATCGACTTTTTTCCTTCAATGAGTGCCCTTTAGTGGAGAAAACATATTTCCTATTATGGCATTAAAAGGATCATATCTACGGTTTTCGGTGGTCAATCGGTGTCAAATAAAAACTGGGAGAGAGGTTAAAATCCACGCTTTTGAGTCAGAGCGCTGCTGTCAACATAAGTCAAATACTTTTATTTTCACGGTGCTTTAAAGACGTCACATGATTGAAGAGGTCAGCGTGATCATAGAACGGCAAGCTTGAGTCTGATTGGTATAATAGAGTCATCTGATTATTGTTGCGACGTCTCATTGGTGAAACTGGTAGAGTCAATGTTGGCATTTCTGGCAAAAAAAGGAAAATCTAATATGTACAATAAAGAGGAAAAATGAAAGGACTAATGTAGCTCAAAGTAGCGGAGTAAGAGTAGCGTTTCTTCACAAATCTACTCAAGTAAAAGTGTAAAGTATGGCTTCGTAAAACTACTATTAGAAGTACATTTTCCTCCAAAAGTTACTCACGTAAATGTAACTAGTAAATGTAGCGCTTAGACTTCATGATATGACAAACTTGTAGTTCTCCCACCTGGCCAGCACTTTCAGGCTCGATAATCGGGCCGTCCTCATCCTCTCAAGCGCCTAAAAAACATGTTTGTTTCAGAAAGTTAGGTGTTTTGATTCATCTTTTTTATAAAGTGAATAATGCTGGCCACTTTCTTCAGCCCCAGGACACCTGGGCAGGACCATACAGCCGTTGTTGTGGAAGCTGCTGCAGATGTAGACGAAGATCTGATTGTTGCCGTCGGCGTACGGTTTGGTGTAGGACAAGGTGCCCTCGGGGAGCTCAAGGCTGGCGTAGTAGCCAGCATTGCTGGCGTGGCCGTCAAAGCTGACCGAGTGAAAACACATACAAAGACCTTTTCCATTGAAAATTCTTGTGAATAAATGCTTGAATCACTGTATTATTTATAGATATGGACGTAAAATAGTCTCGATTCTTGGTTAAAAGCAAAAAACTGTCCAGTTAGCATTTATTTTATGTAAATATTGCGAACTATGACGCTAGTCAGTAACCACATTAGTGGCCACCATATGTAAAAAAAGAGCTTTTTCCGGTGAATATTCTTGTGAATAAATGCTTAAATCCCTGAATTCTTCATAGATATGGACGTAAAACAGTCTCGATTCTTGGTTAAAAGCAAAAAAAAAAAAAAAACGGGCAGTTATCATTTATGTTACGTAAATATGTCGAATATATAGTTAAGTCACTGTGGCGGCCCCCTTAATACAACGAAAAGCTTTTTTCCGGTGAAAATTCTTGTGAATAAATGCTTAAATCCCTGAATTCTTCATAGATATGGACGTAAAACAGTCTCGATTCTTGGTTAAAAGCAAAAAAAAAAAAAAGCAGGCAGTTATCATTTATGTTACGTAAATATGTCGAATCTAGTTAAGTCACTGGAGTGGCCCCCTTAGTACAAAAAAGAGCTTTTTACGTAGAAAATTCTTGTGAATAAATGCTTAAACCCCTGAATTCGTTGTAGATAATGAGATAAAATAGTCTCAATTTTTAGTTAACCCCTTAGGCAAAAAAACGGGCATTTAGCAGTTATTTTACGTAAATATTGCGAAGTATAATGCCAATGCTGTAGGGGCTAATTTCTCCCATTTATTTTTTTCACAATGTTTCAAAATGCATGCATGGTACGAAAAATAATTACCTTGAATCCTCGAACAAATCCCTCCTGAGACAATCCTTCCTGTTTGTATGCAGGACAGCTTTTGTACTTTTTCAACATAAATCCGGCGTTACATCGCTGCATGTGACCTACTGCCAATGAATGAAGCGCAGTGTGGGACGGCCCCCTGTGACGCAGTGAATGGCAAATGTGTCACGTCAATACATTATGAAGTCTATGTGTAGCACGTTACTACACACCTCTGATCGCTATCACAATCAGACACTACGTTCAGAAAACCACAAAACAGACAATGGCACAACTGTTCAACCAAGAACACCGTAAATCATTTTGTTGTTTCATCTACTGTATCGTGTTGGACTGCACAGTTGTCATGATCCAAAGTCATTTCAATCTCCATCTCATCGTTGAAGCATAGCTCCGTGGTGAGACTGCAGATTCTCCGACTCCGTTCCCAGATGTTAGCCATTCTACATTCTGGTTGGGTTGTACAGCAGCATTGACAGGAAATGCATGGAAATTCACTTCTTTGCAGTAACAAGACGAAACACTACATTATGGCACACAACAATGAATACTGATGTCCTATTGTCTTTTTATTGAGGAAAAGACTCATTCTTAAAGTAATTGTCTCAATGTCAAATTACAGTGGGTTTTAGACAGAAAGCACTATCCCAAACTAGTCAGAGGTCGCCATATGGGTGCATCTAGTCAACAGAATAAAGTTCATATTCGAACAAGGCATAAGCGGATTTTAAGGGGGGGGCAGGGAGGCCAGGCCCACCCTGGGGGCCGAAAAGTGTCAATGCATGAGATTGACTTTCCTATACAGTATATACAGTGCCTTGCAAAAGTATTCGGCTCCCTTCAATCTTGCAACCTTTCACCACATTTCAGGCTTCAAACATAAAGATATGAAATTAAATTTTTTTGTCAAGAATCAACAACAAGTGGGACACAATCGTGAAGTGGAACAACATTTATTGGATAAATTAAACTTTTTTAACAAGAAAAAACTGAAAAGTGGGGCGTGCAATATTATTCGGCCCCTTTACTTTCAGTGCAGCAAATTCACTCCAGAAGTTCAGTGAGGATCTCTGAATGATCCAATGTTGTCCTAAATGACCGATGATGATAAATAGAATCCACCTGTGTGTAATCAAGTCTCTGTATAAATGCACCTGCTCTGTGATAGTCTCAGGGTTCTGTTGAAAGTGCAGAGAGCATTATGAAAAGCAAGGAACACACCAGGCAGGTCCGAGATACTGTTGTGGAGAAGTTTAAAGCCGGATTTGGATACAAAAAGATTTCCCAAGCTTTAAACATCTCAAGGAGCACTGTGCAAGCCATCATATTGAAATGGAAGGAGCATCAGACCACTGCAAATCTACCAAGACCCGGCCGTCCTTTCAAACTTTCTTCTCAAACAAGGAGAAAACTGATCAGAGATGCAGCCAAGAGGCCCATGATCACTCTGGATGAACTGCAGAGATCTACAGCTGAGGTGGGAGAGTCTGTCCATAGGACAACAATCAGTCGTACACTGCACAAATCTGGCCTTTATGGAAGAGTGCCAAGAAGAAAGCCATTTCTCAAAGATATCCATAAAAAGTCTTGTTTAAAGTTTGCCACAAGCCACCTGGGAGACACACCAAACATGTGGAAGAAGGTGCTCTGGTCAGATGAAACCAAAATTGAACTTTTTGGCCACAATGCAAAACGATATGTTTGGCGTAAAAGCAACACAGCCCATCACCCTGAACACACCATCCCCACTGTCAAACATGGTGGTGGCAGCATCATGGTTTGGGCCTGCTTTTCTTCAGCAGGGACAGGGAAGATGGTTAAAATTGACGGGAAGATGGATGCAGCCAAATACAGGAACATTCTGGAAGAAAACCTGTTGGTATCTGCACAAGACCTGAGACTGGGACGGAGATTTATCTTCCAACAGGACAATGATCCAAAACATAAAGCCAAATCTACAATGGAATGGTTCAAAAATAAACTTATCCAGGTGTTAGAATGGCCAAGTCAAAGTCCAGACCTGAATCCAATCGAGAATCTGTGGAAAGAGCTGAAGACTGCTGTTCACAAACACTCTCCATCCAACCTCACTGAGCTCGAGCTGTTTTGCAAGGAAGAATGGGCAAGAATGTCAGTCTCTCGATGTGCAGAACTGATAGAAACATACCCCAAGCGACTTGCAGCTGTAATTGGAGCAAAAGGTGGCGCTACAAAGTATTAACGCAAGGGGACCGAATAATATTGCACGCCCCACTTTTCAGTTTTTTATTTGTTAAAAAAGTTTAAATTATCCAATAAATTTTGTTCCACTTCACGATTGTGTCCCACTTGTTGTTGATTCTTGACAAAAAATTAAAATTTTATATCTTTATGTTTGAAGCCTGAAATGTGGCGAAAGTTTGCAAGGTTCAAGGGGGCCGAATACTTTTGCAAGGCACTGTATATATAAAGGTTGTAAAGCAATAAAACTGTAACAAAAATGAATGAAATGAACAAAAAAACATTTTTATAATGGGTCAAAAAAAAAATTTCCGAACAGATATGTGACTAGCACCTTATATGGTCATTTGCTCTGCATATAATTCCCCCTCCCCCCCCGCCCCCCCCCCCCCCACAAAAAAAAAATTAAGGGAGGGCAATTTTTTTTTCAAATGATTTTTTTTTCTCTTTGATTTAAAATATTATTTTTGATTGATGGGATTTTGGGATTGAATGATTTAGAAACAAATGTCCTAACCATAATATGGCCCAAACACAAAAATGATTGCTTCAGTCAAACTTTTTCAATGAACAAGTAAGTGTTCAAATGCAAATTTTTCAATCTCAAATATTTTTTCGCATTCAAAAAGATTTTCTATGATTGAAGTGATTTTTCTTTTTGAAAATATATATATATTTTGAAGCAACTTATTTTTTGATTGAATAATAAAGACAAAAACGCCCTAGCCAAAATGTGGCCCAAACACATATCAACATTACTTCAATAAAAAAAAAGTTGCTTCAATCAAAAAACATACAAACAGACAAAAAAAACAACAACAACAACAACAATCATAGAAAACCCAAAGAAAAATAGCTTTCACGTGCATTTTTTGAGTTTCAAATTTATTTTGCATTCAAACACTTTTTTTAAATTGAAGCGACTTTTTTTTTTTTTTTAATTGAAAATATATATTTTGATTGAAGCAAGTTTTTTTTTTTTTTTTTAATTGAAGCAACTTTTTTTTGGATTGAATAATAAAGACCTCCATGTGCCTCCGCCCAGGGGATACAATTTTTCACTGGGGTAACTCCATTGGCACGACACCGGCGGGCGTACCATATTCAATAAATGACGATCTTGGCAAAAAGTATTGCCTAAGCAACCTGATTTAGAATTCCCCTCAAGAATGATGGGAAACAAAAAACGCTTATTGTCAGCTTATTATTATGAATATTGTTGTAAATTAATTTTATTGCTGACACTACATTTCGGGGTCATCAACATGTTGACCCCCACTGCCCCAAAAGTCAAACTCTGCCTATGGAACAAGGACATAACATTTGTAATTGCTGTTCTATATGCTTATGTTATTCACAAATAAGGTGTAATTTGCATTCCCTCTTTGTATGTTTTTCCCTCGATAGAATTGGGATATGTGCATTTATTTCAGCATAAATACTTGTGTCAATCTCACCCCAGTCAGTTGTAATGTTTGCTTATGTATGTCTTGACTTTAATGAGTTCCGCTTGAGTATTCTCCTCTCAAATAAGATCAACGTACATTGTCAATAATTTACAGCAGGAGAGGCCCACTTGAGCCGAGCACACGTGCTTGTTAAAATCTGAGTGACAGGATCGACCCGTTCCCATGGAGACAGCACGGTTTCACAAAGGTGGTTGGAGGAGATTAGTAGTAGTCACCCATCACCTGCCCTAAAATCAACCTATTTACTTGTCAGCCAGGCCCATATAGAAGTTCAATAATCTGAACTTGAAATTACTTTTATTTTTAATTAAGTACAACAGTCTCTTGATAATTTTTAGAAAAATGTACATGGAGTTTGATCAAACGGTTATGCATTACTTGTAACATGTCTCCTGTGACAGGTCTCCACTGCTTGAATGTGTTGTCTGGCATTCCTGAAGGTTGCAATTGTGATTTTTGACACTAGAGGGCTTTATTATACTACATATGGAGAATGGGGATTTTCATTCACTTGTTTAGTCCTCCAGAGTAGGTATTTTGTAAAGAAACATGCAATTATTTGTATCGTTTTCTTCTCATGACTTAATTTATTGTAGGCCTATCTGATGAGAAGATCTCAGGGAGGATAAAACAGCAGGCAAAACAGGACCCAGAGGTGATGAGTCCACAAGAGATAGCTGACATATGAAGAAATGCTTTAACGGCCCAATGACAAAATGTTGCTTTCAGGAATACACTGCACAAGGCTGCTTAATGGGTGTTGCTGGGTAGAGGTTAATTGGGGTCCACAAGAGGCTGCTAATACTGGTTCATCTCTTCAGCACACTCAACCAGACGCTTCAGTGACACATCAGATTTTAGATCGGTCTCAAGGAGGTCTAGAATCGCTCTTCCGCCCCAGCTAAACTGTGAGGCTAATGTAGTTAAACCAGGTAGAATAAACACAAATGCACTCAAGGCCTGTCAATTCTCGCAGACATCGCTAAGAGGCGCTGTGGATCCACAAGGTAGAATTTTGCCAACCATAGTTGTTATTTTAAACAAACGTTTGATGAATAGATGAATCAACCACTGCAAAACACCAAACTTGACAATTATAATAGCTAAAGAAAAGAAAATAATGACTTCTCAACGCAGAATTGCCAATTAGGAGTTTCACTTGCTGTTCTTCAGCAGATATTTTGGTCCCATTCTAATACTGGCCTATATATAAATTTGCTGATCAAGATGGACGGTCAACTATTTCAACACCCCCTTTAGAATAAAAGTAAACCAACGGACTCGTGTAGTCTTGTAAAGAGAATAACTTTTTCCCCCATAATTTTGTCAATATGTCAACCCTGTAGGCCTCCAGCAGTGACAGCACAAAGCAAACCTTTTCGGGTAGCTGAAATGTTTTGCACTACAGTTAGTACTTCTTTTTTCTCCTTTTCCCTCAACAATTTTATCAAGTTTGTAGCTGACGTTTCAAAATAGTTTGTTGTTTCTTGTGTTATTAAATCTTGAAAATAGCTAGGGTTTTTTGGCAAACTACATTGTTTGGGTGCACATTTATATGTAAGTGCGAACACACCTTATGAATTTGTTAGCATTGCTGAAAAGTTTGTGACTATTTTTTTTTTTTTTTGCTAAATTGTATGTTGTCATCTTGTGTTTTCTTTTAGCTGACGCATCTACAGTGGTATGAAAAAGTATCTGAACCTTTCGGAATTTCTCACATTTCTGCATAAAATCACCATCAAATATGATTTGATCTTTGTCAAAATCACACGGAAGAAAAAACAGTGTCTGCTTTTACTAAAACCACCCAAATATTTATAGATTTTCATATTTTAATGAGTATAGTATGCAAACAATGACAGAAGGGGAAAAATAAGTAAGTGAACTATCACATTTAATTTTTTGTGCCCCCCTTGGCAGCATTAACGTCAACCAGACGCTTCCTGTAGCTGCAGATCAGTCCGGCACATCAATCAGGACTAATTTTGGCCCATTCTTCTCTACAAAACTGCTGTAGTTCAGTCAGATTCCTGGGATGTTAGCATGAATCGTTGTCTTTTGGTCATGCCACAGCATCTCAATTGGGTTCAAGTCTGGATTTTGACTTGGCTACTCCAGAATGTGTGTTTTGTTCTTCTGAAACCATTCTGAAGTTGATTTACTTCTGTGTTTTGGATCATTGTCTTGTTGCAGGATCCATCCTCTTTTTAGCTTCCACTGTCTGACACACTGCCTCAGGTTTTCCTGCAAAACATCCTGATAAACTTTTAAATTCATTCTTCCATTCATGATTGCAAGTTGTCCAGGCCTTGAGGCAGGGAAACAGACCCACATCATGATGCTCCCTCCACCATGCTCCACGGTGGGGATGAGGTGTTGATGTTGGTGAGCTGTTCCATTTTTCCTCCACACATGACGTTGTGTGTTACTCCCAAACAATTCAACTTTGGTTTTATCAGTCCACAAAATATTTTCCCTTAAATTCTGTAAAGTGTCCAAGTGCCTTTTTGCGAACATTAAATGAACAACATTTTTTTTAGACAGCAGTGGCTTCCTCCGTGGAGTCCTCCCATTCTTGGCCATAGTTTTACATATAGTTGATATGTGCACAGAGACATTAGACTGTGGCAGTGATTTCTGTAAGTCTCAGCAGACACGCTAGGGTTCTTTTATACCTCTCTGAGTATTTTGCGCTAAACTCTTGGCATCATTTTTGGTGGACGGCCACTCTTTGGGAGAGAAGCCAGTCCGAAACTCTCTCCATTTGTAGACAACTTCTCTGACTGTCGATTGATGAACACCCAGACCTTTAGAGATGGTTTTGTATTCTTTCCCAGTTTTGTACAATTCAATAATCCTTGATCGCAGGTCTTCAGACAGCTTTTTTTACCTAGCCATGATGCACATCAGACAATGCTTCTCATCAACACAATTCTTACTAGGGATGGGAATTGATAGGATTTTTACGATTCCGATTCCATTATCGATATTGCTTAACGATTCGATTCTTTATTGATTCTCTTATCGATTCTAATTTGGGGAAAAAGAAGAACAAACGTTTTGATTGGCATCGAGTTTGTTTAATCAGAAGTCACAACCTTACTAACTCACAACGAGATCAAAAGAGGCCCAAAGCCTCAATGTTAACTGTGGCAATAAGTGGCAAATACACAAGAATGTGTAACATTTTACTGAAACATTAATCTAATAGAAATAAAAAATATTGGTATATATTGGCAGATAGGTTGTTGTTCTGCCTTTGGCAATATGTGTTAAAGCAGGGGTCCCCAAACTTTTTCCTGTGAGGGCCACATAATTTTTCCCTTCTCTGATGAGGGGCCGGGGTCAGTTTGTAACAGAAAAAGTGTGACGATTGCAGAAGTGCATAAATGTAGAAAATTATTGTTTTTCAGAAAGCCACAATCAAATAACCCTTTCTGGATTCTTCACGGAATGAAAGTAAATAAAATAAAAATAATAATATAATATAATAATAATTATAATAATAATTAATAATAAAAACACTATTAATTAAATAGATAATAACCAAATAAACCTCTCTGAATTCTTCAAGGAAAAGGCCAGGAAATAAATAACACGATTGAGGAAAAAAAAAAATTCAAAATGGCCAAATGTGGAGGCGGGCCGTATTTGGGCTTCGGGCCGCAGTTTGTTAACATGTATTATTTACCATTACATTGAAATGCATGCCTTTTAGTTTTTGTGGCGCTTACACGCTCAAGTGGGGGCGCCCTTGCGCTTCCTCACGCGAAGAAGAACGAGCTCACGTGAAGAAGAGCGCGCTTACACCCGAAGAAGAAATGCCGCATCCAAGCGAGTGAGCGAGTTAGTGAGAGAGGGAAACACTTCTAAGAGCCTACGTTCTTTGTTAATGTTAATATCTACAGAGGCAACGCCTGTATATATCATCTTTTGTGTTGTTGTTGTTGTGTTTCCACTCGTGATCGGACACTTAAATCCAGTTGTGTCGTGGTTTGAACGATGTGCTAATGCTAGCGAACGAATGCTAACCATTTGGTATTACTTTTATTAGCAGCTAATCATCGCTGATTTACGTTGATGCAAACCTGTTTGTTATTGGGGACGAAATTGATTTGTTTCATTTCTATTCTTAGTTTCACTCTTCAAGTGATGGTTGAATAAAGTCAGGAAATTATACCAACGTCTTCTGCATCGTCATTTGGGAGTTTAGCTAGCTGTATAGCCAGGACTGAGCCTTAGCGTCTCTGTGAGGACAGCGCAGTCGTATTCCCTCCCGATGCAGTTATCTCCACCTTGCAATGACTGCAAGTCGCTTTGTTGTCATTTTTTCTCGTGAAGTGAAGACACACTTTCGAGCGTTTGAACCTACGTGCTGTCATTGTTATGTATATGGCTGCAATGCTCGTGCTTACCCGTCGTAACCTTTCATTTTCACACTCTTTCCTGGTGTAGTCAAACTTTGGAGCGAGTGGTTCTTGGCGCCATTCTAGTTTGATGCGTCTGGACAACAAGACACGTCACGACGCAATACGCGTCTTTTGGAATCGTTAAAGGGATCGTTAAGGCTTTTTCATTGTTATGTCGAGGCCTCGAAACACTCGGAACCGGTTCCGAATTGGAATCGGATTTCGATTCCCATCCCTAATTCTTACTAGGGCAGCTGTAAAACACTCATCAGTGATTGGGTACACACCTGTCTTAGAATGTTTGGTAAAAAATTGTTTCAATTGCTCTTTAAGTCTCCTCAGCAGAGGGCTCACTTATTTTCCCCCCTCTGTTATTGTTTGCATGCTATTCTCATTAAAATATGAAAACCTATAAATGTTTGGGTGGTTTTAGTTAAAGCAGACACTGTTTTTACATCTGTGTGATTTTGACAAAGATGACAACACATTTGATGGTAAATTTTAGGCAGAAATGTGAGAAATTCCAAAAGGTTCAGATACTTTTTCACACCACTATATTCTTAAAATCGTTATCTGGAGAGTTTGGAACATGACCATATTTTGAGGTAGTTGGAATGTTAGCATGTTTTTCTTTTTTTAAATTTAAGGGATGACAAGTCGAAGTGGCTACATGAAGCGATCATATCCAAGAGCAAAGATGAAAATAGACTCTCCGCCTCTTCGTTCCAATTGGGCCCTGCAGCCACGTTAGCGCTTAATCAGGGTATTTAAAGAACTTATCTCATTCTGTGATACCACCCATGCCCTAAGAATTCATATTAACATCTTTTGCTTCGGCGTTGTCGCCTAATTACCGGCGACAAAGAGCTGCTGGAAGGTACGCGGGTATTAAGAGGGAGTAATGATCCGAGCGAAACGAAAACAGCAAGCGAGATATTGAAACTGTGGTGATAATGAATAAGCCATCAGCTCGATGGAATTAAATCTTTTGGACGCACAAAAAAATAATAAAGTCATTGAAAGGTTTTCAACTCATTCTCAGCAAATTGTCAATAAAATTGGAGGCCTTTGTAAGGGTGTTGTTACTCTAGGCGCACCTTTGCAGCAGATACACCAATACTTGTCTCAGATTATCTGTGAATACAGTTTGACTCATGGTGTTTTATAGATATAGATGATGAAAGGCGAAGCCAAAGTGTCTACCAAAGTTAGTCGTGTGTAATGCAAAATAAAAACAAACGAGTCAGATAGGACACACTATTAAAGGAAGAGGTAATGAACCCATTGTGGCAAACACAGTTGACGACTTACTGTATTTTCTGCACTATAAGGCACACCGCATTGTAAGGCGCACCTTCAATGAATGGCCTATTTCATATATAATGTGCATCGCATTACAAGGTGCTACGGCTGCGAGTCTGGCCTGAAGACGTACACAAGAAAGCTCGCAAACTGTTTGCTGAAGACATGTCAACAAAGCACATGGATTACTGGAACCGTGTACTATGGTCTGATGAGACGGGCGGGCTGTCTTGTGTGCCGTCTTCAGAAGAGGCTTCCTCCTGGGGTGATAGCCATGCACACCAATTTAATGCAGAATGCGGCATATGGTCTGAGTGCTAACAGGCTGACCCCCCAACACTTCAATCTCTGCAGCAATGCTGAAAGCACTCCTGTAATGAGTCAAAGAACATTTTGGAGGGAAAATGACAAGCAGTACTCAATTTGGACATTTAGGGATGTACGTACAGTCTAAGGGGTGTACTCACGTTTGTTGCCTGGGGTTTAGATATTAATGGCTATATTTTGAGTTATTTTGAGGGGAAAATAAATTAACTTTATTATACATATAAGCCCGCGACCCTCGTGAGGAATAAGCGGCATGGAAAATGAATGAATGAATGAATACATATAAGCTGCACACAGACTACTTTTAATTGTGTCAAAGTGTCATTTTGTCATTGTTGTCCCATGAAAAGATATACTTAAATATCTGCAGAAATGCGAGGGGTGTACTCACTTTTGTGATACACTTTACATCGATCTTGCCTCTTCTGTCCACAGGTGGTTTTGGCTAAGCAAAGCAAATGACCATCTAAGGTGCTAGTCAAATGATCTGTTTGAAAAATAATTTTGACCCATTATAAATTATTTTTTTTGTTCCTTTGATTCATTTTTTTTTTTTTTTTTTTTATTCATTTATGTTTTTTTTTAATCGCTTTACAACTTTTACTGACAACATTTTACCAGTCTAAGTCTTAATTTAAAATTCATATACAGTGGTACCTCGACATACGATTGCTTCGACACACTATCTTTTCGACATCTGACTCGCCATTTGTTTCTACATCCGCCGACATGCTCGAAATACGACATGACAGCATCGCAGATGGACGCACGGCGGATTTTCTTGTGAGTGAAATCAACACAGGTTTAAAAAAGGTTGGTACAGGTGGAGAAACAAGGAAAAAGGTGACACCATTGAAATGAAGATGCAAATGATATGAAAATATGAGCGTGGGGTGCGCATCCGTGAGCTGTCTCAACAATATAGCCGTAGAATGTCTACAATCTCCACGGTCCTCCTCCGACCACCGTTCGCCAGTCTTTATAAGTTAAGGTGACAATTATTATAGTGGTAACAATGGCAAAGAAATCGACAGCTTCGTCAGGTTTTTATCATTTATTTCAGAACTTGTGCAACACAACACGCCTACTGTCCACCACAGTTGACGGTGTTCTCAACAAAACATTACAAGCGCACCGCACCGTTCCCTCCATCACATCAGCCACACGGTGCATTCAAGTACAGCAAAAAATGTCCGCCACATTAGAACTCGATTCGTGACATTATTACAGGGATTATTAGTATTATTATATTATTATTCTGATTTTTATTTATAATGTATATGTTTTGCTATGTATAATTGCTATTTGTAATAGTACCAGCAGTATTTATAAAGGATTTAGTGTAGGTTTTTTGGGCTGTGGAACGAATTAATGGAATTATAATGTATTCTTATGGGAAAATCCTGCTCGACATACGACCATTTCGACTTACAAACAAGGTCCTGGAACGAAAGAACTTCGTATGTAGAGGTACCACTGTATAGGCAAGTCAATTACATGCAATGAAACTTTTCGGCCACCGGGGGGGTAGGCTATGCCCCCCCCCCCCTTAATCTCCACATATGATTTTTAGCCATTTTTAATCTTTTTTATTTATTTATTTTAAATCAAAATGGGGGCTGGTTGACCTCATATTTACCTCTGATTGGGGGCCAACTTCACAGAGGTCGGAAAATGGTGTCGGTGGCTGCTTGCCATAGTCGCGAGACCTGTTGCGGTTCAGTATTGATTCATTTATAAGGTGCACCGGATTATAAGGCACACTGTCAGCTTTTGAGAAAATTTTGGAATTTTAGGTGCGCCTTATCGTGCGGAAAATATGGTAATTTATGAGGCACTGTTTGCACTCCAGTGTAAAAAGCAGTGCATCCGAACAGCCACAAATTTCGCTGCACTTGTTAGGGAATTTGGCAGACCACTCTGCACCCAGCATAATGAGGGTATGTCCTTGAAGATACGCACAGCGGATTGAGAATTTGGTGGCAAAAAGTCAGTCTGAAAGATATGCCTTGTAAAAACATCGAATTACTGGACATTACTGGAATTACATGAACATCGATTTTACTGGATTTTATATTAATCTACCATTTAATTTTAGTAGGAGGGTAATTGTGTCAGTTAAGCACATTTTAACCATTTGTAGTTGATGTTAAGTCATTTAAGTTAAGCTCTCCAAATTCATTTACTACACGTTCAGTGACAGGAGTACACTGCTGGCCAGAAGTATTGGCACCCCTGCAATTCTGTCACATCATACTCATTTTCTCCCAGAAAATGACTGCAATTACAAATTCTTTGGTTGTAATATCTTCATATATTTTGCTTGCAATGAAAAAACACAAAAGAGAATGGAAAAAAAATTAAATCATTATCATTTTATACAAAATTCCAAAAATGGGCCGGACAAAAGTATTGGCACCCTTTGAAAAATCATGTGATGCTTCTCTAATTTGTGTAATTAACAGCACCTGTTACTTACCTGTGGCACATCACAGGTGGTGGCAATAACTAAATCACACTTGCAGTCAGTTAAAATCGATTAAAGGTTACACAACCTCTGCCCTGTATCCAATGTGTACCACATTGAGCATGGAGAAAAGAAAGAAGAACAAAGAACTGAGGACTTGAGAAGCAAAATTGTTAGGCAGCGTGGGCAATCTCAAGGCTACATTCATCTCCAAAGACCTGAATGTTCCTGTGTCTTCCGTGTGCAGTGTCATCCATAAGTGTAAAGCCCGCGTCATTGTAGTTAACCTCTCTCGATGTGGACAGCAAAGAAAAATTGATGAGCGATTTCATTGAAAGATGCGTGGATGGTGGATAAAGAACCTCGACTAACATCCAAACAAGTTCAAGCTGTCCTACAGTCACAGGGTACAAACAATGTCAACCCGTACTATCCGTCGGCATCTGAATGAAAAGGGACTCTATGGTAGGATACCCAGGAAGACCCCACTTCTGACCCAGAGACATAAAAAAGCCAGGCTGGAGTTTGCCAAAACTTACCTGAGAAAGCCTAAAACGTTTTGGAAGAATGTTCTCTGGTCAGATGAGACAAAAGTAGAGCTTTTTGGGAAAAGGAATCAACATAGAGTTTACAGGGGAAAAAATGAGGCATTTAAAGAAAAGAACACTGTCCCCACAGTCAAACATGGCGGAGGTTCCCTGATGTTTTGGGGTTGCTTTGATGCCTCTGGCACTGGACTGCTTGACCATGTGCATGGCATTATAAAGACATGGGGAGTTTGCTGTGGGAAATTTAATTAACAGTATTTGTGATTTCATCCCAAGTCATTTAAAAATCTGTTTCTGAACTTTGATTTATCACATTTTAAAGTCCGATTGTCTTGCAAATGTCAAGGCCGTTGAGTCAGTGCATCATGTTTTCAAGAGAATTAACATAAAGTTTTTGTACATCGTATTACTTCCCACCGCTAAGTTTTTTTTAGCTCATTTACATAAATGTCACAATACTACCTGATGAACTGAACTTACCTACATTGCAGTCTTTTAGTCACTATCAATGTCTAGCAAAACGGACGTTTTGTAAGGTGACCATTGCTGTGACCCGCAGTTTGACACGACTTTTAGAATAAAGAGGCTTAAGTAACCGTGGATGTCTGACGTGGCATTATAATTGCCCCTCAACCACAGTGTCCTGCCTGATCTGAGTTTCTTCTCAAAGCTGCTGTGACAGGTGCACGGCTTCTCAATGAATTATGGAACACCCCGTGGGGCAAATAGTGGTCCAAAATGCGGCGAAGGGCCCGGTAGCCTTCGTCCATGTGACATCCTTCACTCCATACAAATTCAAGTGACAGCCTGCTCTCCTATGTTAGCTCACCACCAAGGTCGCAGTATTCACATTTGAAAATCATTGAGAATCCATCGTCAAAAATCAATCTTTGAGTCAAACGTGACCCGGTATCTCTCGCTCATTGGGTCACATGTTTATAAGGGTGAACAAATCTCGGTGATTGCCTAGAACGCAAATGAATGCTCGTTTAAAATATTACAAACCTCTTTCTGAGGCTAACAGGGATGACCATTCACTTATTTATGCATAAGGGAGTTCATTTAGCACATTTTGTAAGTGCCGTTTCAAATGAAAAAAACTTGTTTTTACATAAACATTATGTGACTTGCAGCCAACTCAGGAATATAAATATAAATTAGCATATTTGCCATTAAAACTAAATGGAGGAAAATCGTTTGTATAGCATAAAATTAAATGTCACAGGTGTCCTGCTTCCTCTTTGAAATAATTGATCCGACTAACTGGTTAAATATTGATCCATTTTCTTATCAGAAGCACACCTTAAACACATTTGCAGATTATCAGGTAATCTAAAGCGGATTTACGTTAACATTATCTCAATATGATCCTACCTCTGGACATTCTTTAATATCATATCTTTAAAATAAAATAATCAGGCTCAAGCTAATGAGACCCCGATGACCTTAATTCCTGGTCCTCTTTCACAATCTTGTGTTTTTCCCAATACCGAAAACATATTGTCTCTGACAGGCACATTTTCTGGCATCTCTGTGTGAAAAGAGGTTGTATTCAAGAGTTGGTCTCCGAATGTCGTACACAGAAGGATCATTGAGGCTAAAAAAAAGTTCGGTTACATGAGTTGTGATGGTTGGCCGTGTCGGGAGGTGATTAAAAAGCCATTAGCAGAATGACTCTGTTAGGTAATTCACTAGGCAGTCATCAGAAACCCAGTTAGTATAACAGGAGAGGCTTCCGAAAATGATGGTGGACGATACTATATCAAATTGCTTGTGTAAGGGAATAAAATCCCACCTGCTAAATCACTGTCGTTCCCCGAAATTCCATTTCACAATGTTTCACCTGTTAGGGAATGTGACAACAAATATGTACGTTCAATTAAGTCCATCTATGTTCGGAACAATATGTAACTAATGACACAAGAGCGGCGTGTGGGAGAAAGGACTTCTTTTTTTATAGCCATGACCATCATGTGCTTATTGCTTTGACACAATGTGATTTTCTAATGTGTATCTCTACTCTACATTGTCCAGCGGCTCTGCCTCTTTTCTAATCTATTCCCATTCACGCCTTATTTGCCTCCATCTTTCATCCCGAGCTCCATTATCTTTGAAAATTGCCTCCCGCTGTTTAACGATATGATGTCACTTGACAAAATGTACAGCACTCGTCTTGCAGTGTAACATTTCGTACGGTCGCTGTCTGATAACCACGTATTGCACTCTTGTGGCAATGTTTCTTGACATGACTATAATAAATACAGAAAGAGTGGGGTTCATTCCTTGCAAAAAAGAGGAACGATAATTTTCTACACACTACACTCACTCCCATGCTTCCGGGATGCAAGTAATAAGGTCATTTGTTGGACAGTAGCAGCTAACACCTGACTTCCATTTTCCCGTGATTTTCGAACTTTAAGCCACTACTTCTTTTCCCCTCATTTTGAATCCTGCAGCTTACAGTCCAGTGCAACTTATCTGTTGGTTTATTGGGTTAATAGGTAACACTTTATTTGACAACGGCGTCATAAGACTGCCATAAGACCATCACTATTATGACATGACACTATCATGAGCAGTAATGATTGCATATGACAGATGTCATTAAGTGTCATCCGGCAAATGGTCACTAACTCCATTTTTGTCCAGCTTGGATCTTTTACATCCATTCAAAAGTGAAATAATTTGCCGGGTGACACAAATTGATATCGGTCATAAGCACTTATTAATGCTCATGCCAGTATCATGTCATAATTATAATGGTCTTATGACAGTCTTATGGCGTCACTTGTTACCAAATACCATAACTAATGAAGGAAACTGAACTTCTAGCCAGACCGCCGGAATCACACCAGCCGAACCACCGGACCCGCGCTGGCGCAGCTCCAACGACCCAGCCCGGCGGGATTCCGACAGTCCAGCCAGAAGGCCAAACTCTGCGCGTTCACCTTAGTCTTAACCCTTTTGTACTAACTCAATTTTGAAAGGTTTAAAGAAGGCTCACCGAAAACAAGGTGACAATTTATTCAGGTCGACAGGAATCAAAACGCCAAGGCGAAACAGAAACACTCAGGCGGGGAGGCAAGGTCACCCTATCACACGTCAACAAAAGGTTCCCGAGAAAAATGACAACAATTAGTTAAAAATTCAGTCTTTTGAAGGCTCTCACGGGGCGGGCCGTGGGCAGGTAGAAGGGTGTGTTTGGAATTATTGTCTGTTTTTGGATTGGACATGAAGATTCGGGAGCTACTGTTGTCCGGGCAACGAGGGTTGTGGATTTTGCCACCTCAGCGTCAAAGGTCATCTTGTCAGTCGTGTTATCAGTTGGATTTCGGGCGTTCCCCTGTGTTCCTTGTGTTGGGACAGAGCGTCCCACCATTGGTTCTGGACTGTCCGGGAGAACTGATTGAAGAGACTTGGTGGTGCAGACGTGGGCTTGTCAGCTTGTAATCCTGCTCAGTTAGTTATATGCGCTGGGCTTCCGTGATAAGAAGGCGTTGTTTATCTCTTATGCCCCATATATTTTTCTTAAACTAGGAAGGAAAACAAGCAATAAATAAGTGCTATTTATGTAATATTGGGTGTGTTACAGTAATACAAACAGTCAAACAGTACATACGAGAAACGATACTATTCCCTGATTGATTATATTGAGTATGTTAGAGTCATGCAAACAGTTAGACGGTGCCTATGAGAAAAGGTACTATCTTCTTCACTAGCAATTAATGAAACAACTGGAACAGTAACTGAAGAAATAATTTGCACAGAGCATGAATTTTGATTGTTATTTACATTTGTAGCGCTGCAATGCATGCTAGGAGACATGTTGGACGACAACAGTGTTGACTCTCTCCCTCAAGGGAGCAGTGATGGTCAAATGAAGCTTCTTGAAGCAGCTGAACCCATCAGTCGGCTGAACCAATCTTCATCCGATTGGTTCAAAGCTTCATAGTGGTTCATTTGGTCTCATGACAGTTTTATGATGCCGCTGTCAAATAAAGTGTTACTGGTTAATATCTTTTGGTGTAAAATATCCCATAACACAGTGAGGACAGCTGCGGCTTATAGTCCAGTGCGGCTTATCTATGAACAAATGCCGTTTTTGTGTCAAATTTGGTGGGCGGCGGCTTATAGTCAGGTACGCCTTATCGTCCAAAAATTACAGTACTTCGTTTTCCTAGTTTTAAGTGTGGAATACTGACAAAATTAAGTAAAAACATGAGCAAAAACGTAGGTAAAACAAGCTGTTAACAAACTAGTAAAGCAATTTAATGGGCCTCTAGCTAGCTAAAGATATAAGAAATATTATGCATCAATTAATTTTTTGTTGTTGTTGGTATGAATATGACTGAAATGTGAACACTTTTATGATCATGTTCCAGGGAGAGCTGAACACAAATCGACAGCCAAATAGTATACTCATCCAAAGTGTTTGAGATCAGTGGTAGTAGTTAGCCCATAGCTAATTGCTTGAACTTGCAGAGCAATTGGCAGTATTCTATTTCACATACTGTATCTCTCTCAAACCCCTGAGGCTGAACGTCTTCTCCTTTTTTGTCTTGCCCGGGCCAATTGGAGCTGTTTAATTTCATAACTTTGACTTTTTCTCCACATCCATCTCACTGGCTCTCTTGGGGCTCTGTAGCTGTAGTCCAACCAGCACACTCGTTGTCCTTAAGTATCATGGACATGTGAACTCAGGAGGAGAGAATACAGCACTACATTTCGCTCCCATCTAATAAACCGACAAAAGTCTTTTGAATAATTAAATACTGTGGAACCATGGAGGTCTAGTGGTCCACATTGCTGACTTTGGTGACCTGAAATAGAGTGCCAGCTGCAACCCTTCACAGAGACTTGACTAGGTCCTGCCACTTTGTGAGGACTCACATTCCAAAAAGAAAAATTCTTGCCCTCATTGCAGCAAGTTACAAAACAAAGTATGGAAAATCTCGAATTATCGGTGTCTTTCCCTATGGGAAAGGCCAGATAATGTTGTTCTGCAACTTTAGCCTACTTATTATTATTATTATCTGGGTCTTTGAGATAGTGCTATTCTGCAACTTTATCGTACTTATTCTTTTTCAATATATTCTACGCGTATTTTTCGGTGCGCCACACAGCCCGAGCCATTTAACCGATCGGCACCGTTCAAGTATCGGCATGACCGGAATTTTCGCGCGACGCAGAGAATGATGTCCAAATTTTTTTGGCAAAAAAAAAAAAATGTCCCCCAATCAACAGGAAATGACCAGATATCAATAGGCCACGCCCCCCAGATGTTCCCAAATGACCGGATATGACCAGGCCCCGCCCCCCAAAAGTCCCCAAATGATGTGATATGACCAGGCCACGCCCCCCAAATGTTCCCAAATGACCTGATATGGCTAGGCCACACCCCCAAAGGTCCCCAAATGATGTGATATGACCAGGCCATGCCCACCAAATGTCCCCAGATCAACAGGAAGTGAGCTGATCTTGTCCCCGAAATGTCTGCAAACCAACCTGGGCGGGGCCTCTGCCCCTCCCTCCTGAAACCTGGCCCACCTGGGGCAGGCGTGCATGAGTTTTCTGATTGCAGGTTGAATGCCAGACGGGTGGAGTGGCCACAGGTGCAGGCTATCACAATCAGCAGCCTTGAAAAAGCCAGTGGACGCCTCACCTCGTCGCCAGATCAACTCGTCTAGTTCTGCTGTCAGTTGTATCCCGCCTTACTTACATTTTTGACTACTACTCTCGGCTCACGATTTTTGCTTCTGTCCCAGGACCTGTTTGTGCACGCCCCTTGTCGCATCTCCACGCCTGATTTCACCCCCGAGCTTTTCCTGCCTCACGTCGGTCTGGATCTCGCCAGCAACGCCCGGACAATAAACAAAAACATTTTTGTTTTCACAGCCTGTCATCCCATTGTCTGCTTTGGGATCCTCTCCCATCCACGAACCCTAACAGTATCTCCACACAGGAAAGACCCAGAGTAATTTCTCCTGAAATTGCAGTTTTTAGTGACTAATTTAAAGAGCATACGACAGGAGAAAAAAAGTCTTAAATAGCATTATTATGTGAATTAGAATCATATTTTGAGACGATTCGACCATATACAACAATTTAGCAAAGCGCAGATGATGAGAAATTAGTCTTTTAATCTGCCGGTTAGCCACGCCTACCATTATAGGGCTCTAGCGTCCCCAACAGGTGGATGACGTCAGCGGGAGACTGGGCTCATCGGTTTTACTATTCAGCCCATTGAGGGAGAATTATTCAGAACGAGGAAAACGCGACGAAGAGAGCCGCAAAATGTAATTGTTTCAGTCGCTCTACTCCAATATTTTTACAGGATATTCTTTTTATCCAAGTATTTTTCCCCACTAGCTAAATAAATGGCTTGAGAAGGACCAGTCAGCCCGTCGAGGGGGAACTATTCACAACGAGGAAAACGCGACGAAGAGAGCTGGAAAATGTCATTGTTTCTGTCTCTTTACATCAATATTTTTACAGGATATTCTTTTTATCCAAGTATTTTCCCCAATTGCTAAATAAATGGCATATAGTCATGACAAATAACAGTCTTGTGCTAAATGGAATATGAAATAATAAAAATGCACTTATTCAGGACGACATGGCAAAATTACTCCATAATGGTCAAAACTGTCGACTTCACCTTTACTGTCGCACCTCCCGAACGATATTTTATGACACCTAAATCGGACATATGTCATTTCCCTTCCCCGGCTTCGGAGAATGTAAACAAACCAAGAGGCGTGACAGCTAGCCGACATGCTAACCCGAACCGAGTGATGTTTCAAAGTCTTCGAAGCGGAAAATCACACATAACTAGCCTGGATTATTTGACATGACGACTGGGTTGTCGATGGTCTTTGCGGATCGGCAAACCGCCCGGCGGAGAGCAATTTACAGTTCGTTCCCCGGAGGAGGGCGGCTGCAGTTGTTGTGCAGCTAACGTGCAGCTAATGTTTTTATATGCCTATCAATGATCAAACGTAAGTAGTCCTTTATTTAAAGAAAGTTTGTAGTGTTTACTTTGTAATGGCTGTATTTGTATTTGACGTAATACAAAACAAGATGTTTACTCACTTCCTCGTAAGTCCAATGGTCCCACAGTAGTAGGGCTTGTTTTGGCGAATCCCCATGGTGAATGGGAACCTTTTGAAACTCCAAAAAGGCGCACACGCCTCTCCCTCATAAAGCAGCCGTTTGGCTGGCGTGATGCGAGAAATAAACGTATTAATCCGCAAAATCAGCTGAATCCTTAGTCCTCATACACAACAGTACGGCTGTTTAGTGAAGAGGACGCCTTCACCCGTACACGTCACAGCGCCCTCCTCCTCAATGCAAGACCGAAGCCGGAAGTCACTCATTTTCATGGCGCGGGATTCAAAAAACTAAATAAATATAGCGATCGCGTCCACACACATCCAAGCGGTCCATGTCATTCAGGAGCATAAAATACCGTGTGTATTATGAAATAAACATGCTCTTTCGTGTCACATGCACTTTAATTCTACACACTGATAGAAAGATAGCATCACATTGCTTACCTTGAGTTAAATTCCGAACGGCTGAACTTTCTTGTGCTTATTTCTTATGATAAAACTCTCACCTCTGGTAAAATGCTGTGGGCTAATTGTCGGCAGTGGCAGGTCGAAGCTTTTGCAAAAATAACATTGAAACATTTGAATTCCATTCCAGCTTTTGAGTCCGTAACCGCTGGGTATCAAGAGGTGCCCGTAACGTTATCATTGGAACCCCAGACATATTCTCAGTATTCGTTATCGTGGCTATCGCCAACTCTTCTTTTTCACTTCGATGCTCGCTATCTTCACTCCCATTACCGCTGTTCCTGTAATTGCATTAGCTGTGACAAAAGAGGGATGGACGTGTAGGTTGCGTGTTCCACGAGGTGAGCCGGTAATTGAATTTTAATTGTTTTGGCGGGGGCAGTTGAGTCGTGTAAATAAGAAAGAGCAGAGGAGCCAAGCATCTTTGACAGGATATTATTCAAAATCACTTCTTGCCAAAGTATATTACTGTAATAAACTCTGGTAAACACCAACAGATGTCTATTTCATTTCTTGCAAGGAAGAACTGAAGTTGCAAAGAGGAATTGCAGAGGATACAACAACTTTAGACAAACGTTGTTACAGTAACTCTTAATAAGCACTAAATATTTAGCAGTCTTTTAACAGGTTTTCTCACACTATGAATACCATAGCATTACCACAGCGTTTTTCAGTGTGATAACTGATGCCCGCTTGGAATCCACTTTAAACTTGTCATCCTGAAATGGGGAACTCCTCCATCTGTGATCCCTTCTCAAGGTTTTGTTTTTCATTTTTCTTGCCTGAATGGGCTTCGTACAGATAAATGTGAGTTGACTTAACAAGTAATGGGCAAATGAGTGAAAAAACATTTGAACTGATGATTACTGACATGATTGATCTAACACCTAATCAAAGAAAAAAACAAATCATGATGAAGCATCCGAACTATCAACTAACTACCTGACAAACCAGCTAACTCTGTTTAACTGACAAATTCGCAAACAGAATTATTCAATATACTAACTGTTTAACTTTATAGCAAACTAACTAAATGTTGCATTTGCAAACTGATTGAAGGAATCTGACCTTTTAGCCAGATTGCCGTTATCACGCCAGCTGAGCTGCTGGAACTGCGCTAGCGCAATTCTTACGACCCGGGCCGGCGGAACCCCGACAACCCAGCCAAAAGGCCAAACTCCACACGTTCACCTTAGTCTTAACCCCTTGTACTGACTCCATTTAAAAGCTTGAAAAAAGCTTTGAAATACAAGTTGGCAATTTATTCCGAGTCGACAGCAATCATACAGCACAGAGAGATCCAGGCGAGGACCCAGGGTCACCATTTCACAAGTCAACAAAAGATTAACTAATCGTTGTCATTTTTTTTCGGTAAAGATTCAGTCTTTTAGAGTCTCTGGTGAGGTGGGCTGTGGTCCGGAAGAAGAGTGTGTTTGGGCGTTGTTTAGGATTATTGTCTGTTTGTGGATTGGACAGGAGGATTCGGGCGTTACTGTTGTCAGGGCAACGAGAGTCAAGGATTTTGCCACCTCAGTGCCACGTCATTGCTGAGTATTTACTTCTTGGTTGCGGGTTCCTCCTTATCAGATGTTCCTTGTGGCAAAACATGGTGTCCCGCTATTTGTTCTGGACTGTCCGGAAAACATGGGCTTGTAGATGTCTTGCTTATCACCTGGTTGTCAGCGTCAATCTTGCTCATTCAGCTGCATGAGGCGCGCGTTGGGCTTCTATGGTCAGAAGGCTTCCTGTATCTTTCTGTCCTTATCTGCCCGTTGTTTTGAAGCTGCAAGTTCTAATCATTCCAAGTCCAACTGTTCGTAATATCAAGTATAAATATCAAATAAATGCTATTTATTTTATATTGGGTGTGTTAGAGTAATACAAACAGTCAAACAGTAAATACGATAAAAGATGCTAGTCCCCGATTGATTACATTAAATGTGTTAGAGTAATACAAACAGTCAACAGTAAATACGAGAAAAGGTACTGTTCCCTTCATGATACAACTAAATAATGAACTAACTGACAATTACATGGGTTCTAGTATTTTATATTGTTGTAAGATCTTGAGTAGTGGGTTGTTATCCTTGAATGGCACATCGCAAGTGAGACATTCTCTTTGTCACAAAGCTGTCAGTGCTCTACGGTTAATTTTAAAAGGCAAGCTCAACCTCATAGATCATGATTGATGCTAGACTTGAATAAATCCACCCTTGAACTGTTGTCTGGAGCACAAAGACATGATGATAGTTCAAAGACAAAAACCTGCGGCACGACCCCACCTGCAGGTATTCTCATTTTCAACAAAGATCAACTTCAAAATGATCACCACGTTCTCAGTCACATTTACAGGCAAAACAGCATTTCACCATATTGCCATTTTTTTCTTAAGGCCCCAGAGCAACACTGCCTGGCTTTGTCTGTGACCACACATATCTGTAAGGTCCAGCTGGATTACAGACACTGAGGAGTGGAATTGAAATAGTTGAAATGGAGCAAGCTACAAAATAGCTTGAACTCCTCAGAAGGCTTTAACCCCGGCCACCGTGCAGGGAGTATGGTGCTACCGACATGTGGGAGAGATCATAGAGCAGGCCGGAGATCCTCCTCTGCGTTGCAATTGTGGGCCGACTTGCATAGATCAAGCTGAGGAATCCCGGCAGTGCGTTCCCAAGAAAGTGCTTACTGGGAGGCAATCGGAAGCGACACTCCAAGGAGAGGGATAGCATACATCTGGCCTTTTCGAGATAGCGCCAGGAGATTTCAGACCCTCTCAAATCAGGTTGAGGTGGGATAATGTGAGAGTATGCTGCTAAGAGACAGATAAGTCCACTGAGGGAACAAAATAATTGTTTGCATTCCTAAAGATGTGATAAGGGACTTAGTCATGAATAATGTTTCATTCTTTAGTCATGAATATGTTTCATTCTGACTAGTTGATAATGTATACAGTGCAAAAGTCAGCTTGACTCTAAAGCTTTTAGTTTTTTCAGGATTGCCACATATTCACTAATATTCTTTTGAACCGATTCTCCATTGTTTGCTAAACAACCCTCCAATTGTCAGTTTTTGTACTTGCGCCAAAGCATGAATAATCATAACAATACTGTTTTGGCGACATTGCGGTATCTTAGTGCCAAAAAACTATGTTGAAGTGAGTAAAGAAGCTTCATGTAGCAGTTGCACAGCCATTCTATTGCATCTAAATACAACTCTAAACAACTCCTTCCCCAAGTGGTGGAGTTCAAGTATCTCGTGGTCTCTAATCTGTTTGTTCATATTCTTTTCCGTCTCATTAGTTAATAGTTTTGGAGATGAACATATGAACTAACAAAGTAACTTGCTGAGAAACTAGATAACTATCTAACAAAAAACAAATTAATTGACAATAGCAGAACAAAAAGACAAAAGATCTGACTTACTCAAAGACTAACTAGCGTACTAATGAATGGGCAAATGAACGAACACGCTTACAAACAGTTGTTGATGAAGCAATGTTTTTTTTTTTTTTTACTTAACTAAAAGTACAGATACAGGGACAAAAATTACTTAAGTAAAATTACAAGTATCTGAGAAAAAAATACTCAAGTACAAAAGTGTCATGTACGAGACGGAGGAACCAGTTGCGTATCGCAGACACAGGATTTTATTGATTTTGACAGGCAAAGGAAACAATTAGGTCAAGCGGTATTGGCTAGTTGGCATGCAAACATATGCTGGATCGTTGACAACCTGACACTGAATGTTGTCTGATCGAGGCTTATATAGTGTTCTCAGTTGTTCTTTGTGACATAATAAAGGGTACACAGCACATGTGACGAAAGCTTTTGATGCATGAGTGTGATGCAATATGCTGAAACATTAATAGCTGCAACATTAATACATGCAATATGATGAAACATTAGTAGCTGAAACATTAATACATGCAATATGATGAAATATTAATAGCTGAAACATTAACAGATGACACAAAAGTACTTGCTTTAATATTTACAAGTAAAAAGTATTTTCTCCCCATGCAAAAATGTGATATACAGTGTATATTTCATATTTTAAATATATATGATATAACTGTGCGGAATTGAAAAAAACTAATGAAATTGACTGCACTTTAACCTAAAGTTTAACAAGCTCAAAAACTCCAAAACTTATTTTAATGCCGGATTACAAGCAACTATCAGGTGCATACCCCCACCAACTGTACAAGAGTGTGCAGCACCGAATTTAAAGGCTGCTGTTACTGTAGTTTTATTATTGGTCAATATCTTATTCACCTGCCTAATCTTGCGTGTACTCGTGTTGTGCCCTCTAGTGTTCAAGAACGGATTGCGTCGGAGGCATGAAAACGAAACTGTCAATTCATAATGAGAGAAAAACAAACAAAAATTGAAAAGTAGTGGAGCAAAAAGTACAGACACACGCTGTAAAATGTAGTGAAGAAAAGGAAATGGTACCACTACATATTTGTACTCAAGTAAATTACAGATAAACAATTTGAACTGAAGTAATGAAGTACTTCGTTACATTCCACCACTGTTAACACATTAAATAGGAAAATAATTGCCAGAATAATAAATTGACAAAGTAAAGACTCAAATAATTAACTGATGAACTAACCAGCAAAGCTAGGGCGTAGATTTGGTGTCAACATTGGTACGGACGATATTGCCGTAATGCACATAATGCAAACAATGATCCTAATAAAGGACAGCTAGCTTGACTTCGTTGATCCATGTGGAGGCTGCCTGACCGCAGTAGTTTTGCAAGTTAGCAAGTATAATGTTATGCTAACTCTGATGCAGGTTAGACTTTCAGTAGCAAAATTAGTGGTGTTTCCCACTTCCACAACATTGAAGTCTTTTTACATAACTTAGAGTGGCTGCTGCTGGCCGAAAAAAGTCTTATAGTATCCTTCCTCTCCTAAGGGGGCGGCATGTTGTCGACATGAATCTGTTGGGGCTGTGTGAGTATGTGTGTGTGTCTTTGAGGCGGGACTGGGGGGAGGGTGGGGGCCCTCAACTCATCAGCCAATAAAATGTTCGTTTGAGGGGGAAAAAAATTGACCGGCACGTTCAGCAAGTGAAAAGGGAGAAATGTAAGCCTGAACATAATGAAAATATTTGACCTAATAATTATAGGGTCTATTCAAGCATTACAAGATATGGCAAGACAATCTAAATGGCCTATATAACTGAACTCTTTCTATAATGCAAATACGGTTGCTTAAAAGTCGGTGGGGACAATTTGAGCACCCTGAAAAGTTGGTAGTGTTATGTCCCTACCGTCCCTTTGCAAACCTACGCCCTGGCAGCAAAGTACGGGACAAACTGACTGGCCTACTAACCAAATAACCACCTAACTAACAAATAAACAATTGGGTGGATGGACGAAGTGGCTGACGAACTTGCTAAAATCAAATAACAAGCGCTTTGCTCTGTCCCACAGCTGTCCTTGAAATCGTTCCTATGACAGGATAATGACTTGTTTCCTCTTTGCATGGATACAAACGTCCTACTGGGACTAATTTCTCCGTAAGGACAAAAAAGCATAGACACTAGTGTGAGGTGCGGCATGCGTTCGCTCTCTACAAAATTCCCTGACAGCTCTTCCCCCGCGGTGTCGGCCAGACGCAATTTTTATCTCCCAAATATCTGAGTAATAGAAAAAGGACTCAATTGCACACCGAGGGGGCCGACGTATAAACGCACCTCACTTGACCGAGACTTATTACCAGCGCTTTTGTGAAGTGATGTCTCTGCGATATTGCGTCTGATAAGATGGCAATTTCAATAAGAGGCTTGGCTGGCCTGTGCACCCCCCGGGCTGGGGGCTGGACTAAAAGGGATATATTTCACAAGGGAGCGCTTGATAAAATGAGCATTTGCAAAAGTGAGATCAAAGCCATGTTGCCAGGGCTTCACGTAGGAACTTTACTCCATTTGGAAAGCAGGGAGGTGGCCTCATGGTGGGAGTCATATCTATTTTCCACTCTGAAGAAGACGCAGCAGTGCTTTTAGCGTCCTCGGTGACAGCGGCTGCAGGCATTTTTGGGATGTGTGGAGCCCCAAATTATGATGACAGCCAATGACAAGGCCTGATGCTGAACAGATCACGGTTTAACAAACCATGTATGATGTGTGGGTGTGTGTATGTGTGTTGTATGACAGGCTCCTGAATGCAATGGATTGCGGTCGATGGCAGACGTCTGCATCACGCTAGTCTAGAGTTGAGGTGAGCTGTTGCACATGTGTCAAGAGTGATGTTGTGGAAAAACAGAATGTGCGAAAAATGGAATAGAATGCTGGGAAAAAAAATACACTATTGAATGGTTCAATAGTCAAAATGTTTTTCTTATCATATTTTCTAGTGATGTGTAAAAAAACAAACCAACAAAAAGCAATTTGAAAGGTAAGTGAGGAAACCAACTTTTTAACTACCGGTAATTAGTTATCAGACGAACTAACCAACTAGTTGTATAGAGTTCATTTTGCCTACACTTATAAATTCGTCAAACCTCTTACGAAAGCGGAAGTGCTCGCCGAAACATGTCAGGTAAATAAAAACACCTACTATTGCCTGAGATAAAAGAAAAGGTTTGACGAACTAACCAACTGTTTAAAGAATTCATGTACTTATGACCAAAATATCTGAGTACAATGAACTAAAGTAAATTAAATGACTAACTAACTAAACTAACGACCTGACCAGGGGATTGTGTCGATCTTTGTCAACTGTGGGCCGGTGAAACTTCTAGACACTCGTTTATGATAAGAAATTGTTTTGTAAAGGTAACTTCGGAACCTACCCAACTGATAAAATAAGAACTATGAACTCAGTGGAGCGGGAAGTGGGGTCCATGGGCGGAGTTTGACTTTTGGGGCAGGGGGGGCACAACATGACCCCAAAACGCAGTGTCATCAATAAAATTAACTTACAAGAATACTTATAATAATAAATTGACAATGAGCGTTTTTTGTTTCCCATCATTCTTGAGGGGAATTCTAAATCAGGCTGCTTAGGCAATACTTTTCGCCAAGATCGTCATCCATTGAATATGGTACTCCCGCCGGTGTCGTGCCAATATAGTTACCCCAGTCAAAAATTGTAGCCCCTGGACGGAGCCATATGGAGGTAGATTTGTGTCTTTATTATTCAATTAAAAAAATTGCTTCAATCAAAACATATATTTCCAATTTAAAAAAGTCGTTTCAATCATAATAAAAATGTGTTTGAATGCAAAAATAAATCTGAAACTCATAAAAATGCATGTGAAATTTTTTTTCTTTGAATTAAATTTAAAAAAAAAAATTATTATTTTTTTTTTATTGAAGTAACTTTTTTAATTGAAGTAATGTTGATTTGTGGTTGGGCCACATTTTGGCTAGGTCATTTTTGTCTTTATTATTCAATCAAAAAATAAGTTTCTTCAAAAAAAAAAAAAAAATTTCAAATAGCAAAATCACTTCAATAAAAAAGGAAAAATTTCAATCAGAGAAAACGTTTTTGAATGCGAAAAAATATTTGAGATTGAAAAATTTGCAGACCACTTAATTTTTCATTGAAAAAGTTTTCTTTGATTGAAGCCATCCTTTTTTGTGTTTGGGCCATATTATGGGGAGGACGTTTGTGTCTAAATCATTCAAATCCCAAAAAGTTGCTTCAATCAAAAAAAAAAAAATTTTTCAATCAGAGAAAAAAAATCATTTGAAAAATAAAATTGCGCTCTCATATTTTTTTTGTTGTTGTTGGAAATTATATGCAAAGCAAATGACCGTCTAAGGTGCTAGTCACATGACCTGTTCGAAAAATAATTTTGACCCATTATAAAAATATACTTTTTTGTTCATTTCATTCATTTTTGTTGCAGTTTTATTGCTTTACAACTTTTATATATTTAGAGGAAAGTAAATTTCATGCAATGACACTTTCGGCCCCCCCCCCCTTAAAATCAGCTTATGTGCTGAGGGTGCTGCTGCACCCCCTGATGTTGGGAAGAAACAAACTTTTGGTAGATTATTTTTGTCAAAAATAAATAAATAAATAAATAAAACACATTGAAAGAATAGCATATTTAACTTTGGGGATTAAATATTATGTGTGAGGAGTAAGCGGCATGGAAAATGAATGAATGAATGAATGTTGAAAAAAGTTTTTTTTTTTTGTTAATAACATGGTTACCACCTGACACATTGCTTGCTACCGGGTCACGTTGAATAAGGCACTATTGGAACGGAAAAGTCAATGTTTGACGGAGAAGGCGTTAACATGGCGCAAAAACAATTTTTTTCTTTACAAAAAACATTGAAATTTGCTAAAATTCAATTCAAGGTAAAAAAATGACAACGATAATGATGATAGTTCTATAATAGCGCCCAGCAAGGAAAAGTTAGTGTGTCATTGCGCCATTTAGCTGCGGAGATTTGCATTATAATACATGCGCGCTTTTATTTACAATACAAAAACTCCAACACACACTGTGTGTGTAAAGTTTAAATACAAATCCTTAGTGGACATGAATAATATTACCCAAAATAAGGAAGGCACTAAATTTAGTTGAAAAGCTTGCAAGGAGAAAGAGGGGAGTAGCTATACAATGTACTACAAAATACAGCTTCTGCAATCGTTCTAACTAGCCCCTCCTTCACATCGCTTTTTATTTGGGATGGCCCTAGCAACAGTCGGGGGTCTTGCCCTAAAAGGGAAAAAGGGAAAGCAAGCTGGTGACACCCCTTGTCTTTATTTGGCTATCTGTGTGTGCATGTATGTGGAATTATATACATATGTGTCAACACATTTCAGCAAAGCAAAGCAGCGTCTTCTGCCCTTGAGCAAGCAAGAGGCTTCTTCAAGACAAAACATTCTTTCTTTGTGAACATAATAATAAGCAAAAGCATTTCTTCTTTGCGGGCAGCAATAATGAAAAGCATTTCTTCATTGCGAGCAGCAATTGATTAGATCAAATATATAATAACAACTTCATAAATATCTCATCAAATACATTTCATGAAGCAATAGCATTTGGCAAGTAATCAAACGCAACAATACAATTTCTTAAATGTTCCAGACAGTTTTAGTTCATCAATGTCTGTGGCTTGTATTGAAGTTGACCTGTGGAACCTAGGCCGGTTTAAACCGGTCAGAATGACAAGGCAGTTCTATCAAGAGCTAAACAAGTCTATAGTTCTCAATCACAAAAGTGTACAGCAGTCAATCATGGAACATACTATTATAGCAATCAATACTTTATTGTGAGTCTTCATTGGTAAAAACAAATATTTAATAACCATTTAATAATTATCTTGTCACTAGTAGTAGTACATAAACTATCCAGCATGCGTGTGTACTGCCATTGAGCGTGCCTTGTATGGAAAAACGCACGAGCATGACAAGTTTGGACCAAAACGGCTGTTAAAAAAAGATCCTCAACACCCCCTGCTGTGAGTGACTTCCGGCGCCCCTGAATGAACTAAAGAATGAACTAAAGGACTAAGTAACTAACTAACATAGTTAGGAATATCACTCACTCACTCACTCACTCACTCACTCACTCACTCACTCACTCACTCACTCACTCACTCACTCACTCACTCACTCACTCACTCACTCACTCACTCACTCACTCACTCACTCACTCACTCACTCACTCACTCACTCACTCACTCACTCACTCACTCACTCACTCACAGCTTGATGCTTATTAAAATCTATGTACTATTGATGACAAGTATACAAATGAATGAACTGATGTGCTTACCAACAAACCATCTATGTCGCTGATGAGAAAAGCATACTATAGAAACTAAGTGACCAGTAAAATATTGACAAATAAAAAGTAATGAATTTGAAATTGACAAAATAGATAAAAAACTAATTAGAAAACATGAAAACGAACTTACAGTTACTGACTAAATGACAGACTTAGGTTAGGTTCATACTGCATAATGCTCAATTCCGATTTTTTGTCATATCTGTTTTTTTTTTTTTTTTTTGGCGTGCCTGTTCAGACTGCCTTTTTCCATTGAGCCCATTCAAGAATACGCATGCGCACTAAAGCCTGGGTTATGCTCCCACATTGCGGTGACGGCGCAGCAACTGCGGCATTATTCGACATTCGATGGTTCTCCGGCCAGGTGACACGTTGCTCTGGAATTCACCGCCAAACCACTAGAGGGGTGTTGTGTTATGTTTGTACAGTTTTGGGGCCTGCTTGTTGACTTCCTCTTGTCTAGTTTAACGGAGAAAAAATAAACAATGCAAGATGGAACGCTTGAATGTGGAGCTTCAGCTCATCAACATTGAATAAATGTTGATCATACAAATGTTGAGGCGCAGGTGACGCAGAAGACGGTTTCGAGGCGGTCTGTCCAACTTTTGAAGCCGCATAGAGTTCTTCTGGCCTGGGGTGAAAACCAGCTAGCTGTGGCGGCTAGCTTCAAACCGGCGTTGAGCACTGCGTCCAGCATTTTGTCCGAGGTCTGCAAAGCCCTCCAGCCCAATTTGTTTGCCGTGTCCTACAACCAGCCAGTTGGAAGCCATAGCAGATTTCTTGCGTCTATGGAACTTCCCAAACTGCGTTGGAAGCCTTGATGTTAACGTTATCATAAAAAGCACCAAGGCACTCTCAATCAATGATGATGTATCGTGTGTGAACTGTCTGTTATTGAAAATTAAAGATCAAAACAACTCTTTTGACACCAAACCTGTGCTTTAACCCTTGGGCGTTATTTTATCTTGACTAAATTCTTGTGATTTTGTCCAAAAAATGGCTTTTCCTTTGAAGTGTGATAACTAAGTCATTTCTGAATATTTTTTCACTTTCAACCACTCAAAATGTTCAGTGGCATCAGACCTATCTACACATATAAGGTTTTTTATTTTTTTCAATGCCCCCTATGGACAATAATAGCAGCATTATCTGAATAGCAAAACTAACTATGCTGTGTATATATAAAAAAAACAAAAGTCTAATTTGAATATTCCATATCACATAGTTAGAGGCTTGAATAAGTCGTTAAGTCATAACAACTGATTTTTTTATGCATGCCCAGTTTTTACACATTTTAGTGTAAATGAGAAAACTGCAACTCTTGTGATTTTGTCCAAAAAATGGCTTTTCCTTTGAAGTGTGATAACTAAGTCATTTCTGAATATTTTTTCACTTTCAACCACTCAAAATCTTCAGTGGCATCAGACCTATCTACACATATATAGTTTTTTATTTTTTTTATTTTTCAATGCCCCCTATGGACAATAATAGTAGCATTATCCGAATAGCAAAACTAACTATGCTGTATATATATAAAAAACAAAAGTCTAATTTGAATATTCCATATCACATAGTTAGAGGCTTGAATAAGTCGTTAAGTCATAACAACCGATTTTTTTATGCATGCCCAGTTTTTACACATTTGCAGTTTTGTCATTTACACTAAACTCTTGTGATTTTGTCCAAAAAATGGCTTTTCCTTTGAAGTGTGATAACTAAGTCATTTCTGAATATTTTTTCACTTTCAACCACTCAAAATCTTCAGTGGCATCAGACCTATCTAAACATATAGTTTTTTTGTTTTGGCCCCCTATGGACAATAATAGCAGCATTATCCTAATAGTAAAACTAACTATGCTATATAGGCTATATATAAATCAAACTAAAATATTTTATATTACATAATTACATCATTGGATAAGTAAAAGTCGTAACAATAGATTTTTTTTTTTAGAACAAGACTGTGACAACGTGACAATAACTGATTTGATGATAGAATTTATGTTAACAATTTTACAAAACATACATACAATATAACAGTTAACATAATAACAACATACACAATTCATGATGTGCACTTTGAGATTTGTTGTTCAAATGTAAAGTGCGTTATAAATAAAATGTATTATTATTTATTATTATGTTCGAAGCCCGAAGTGGCTTTGTGCAAAGGCCACATTGTTTGCGCTTGGACGGGGGTCCAGCTCGCTGCTCAACCAAGCCTTCGGCAGAAGGCGGTGGTTCCCGTTTTAGGACTTCTGGCCGAATTAGAGCCTTGCCAAGTTCCTCAAGAAATAGTCGGCGCTTGTAGCTTTTCTTCACGTTCCACTCAGGGTAGATCTCCGTGAACAGCACAAACGAGGGTAGATCTCCGTGAACAGCACAAACGCGCTGCATGACGAAATGTCCGGCATGTGAAAAAACACACATTGGCCACCTGAGTGCGCGCCGGCGGCAGGAGTATGTGCCTCAGGCCTGCAAAGCACAAGCGCACGCAACAATAACAGCTTTGATCTTTGATCAGCTTTTACAAGACAAACCTTGATATGCAAAACATTTGCTTACTCACTCTCGTCATTACCTCGATCGCCGTCATTTTCGTCATGCGCCTGAACGTGGTCATGTCCGTGCCCCCGCCTTCTGCTCCCCGCTTTCATCTCGTTATGTTGTCAACTATTTCCTAATCCTCGTCATCAAAGCCGTCCTCCTCCGGCATCGAGAAAGTCCGGAAGAATTTGTTCAATGTCTTCTGGGCTCTCCAAAGAAGCGTCCGAACAAAGGTCGTCGTCGTCGGAATCAGGATTTTCTAACACCATTCGAATCGTGTCCTGCGGTGAAATACTTCTCGCCGCCATCGATCACAGTTGTGTTGGAAGAAATGCAAAATGGTGATCCTCGCGAGAACAGAGACTCCCAAAATGCCCAGAACCAATGAGAGTAAAGAAATTCAAACACCCAACCAATAAAAGTTTAAATTCAAACGACAACAATAAACACGTGGTTTTTTGTTTTGGTTTTTTTGCATTTCCGGGAAGTACCTTTTTATTGTCTTGTGCAAACGTGCAAAATTGCAAATACGCATGCCCAAATAGACTGAAAGTGAGCTCAGACAACATTGACACCATTTTTTTTGTAAAGCCAACCGTCTTTATTGCATTAATTTTTGACCGATCTGAAGCTAGCTTCGCAAGCAAATTCATGTATTGGCCTATGGCTCCATCTAGTGACTTCTGGGTGTCAACACAAAAAAATTTTTATCTGCATGTTTTTGACTCGCCAAAGAAGCGATTGCATCAATAATCACGGAAAATGCATTATAAAACATCAGGTTTACAGCATATTAAAAATCATGATTTATAATGGGAGTCAATGAGCCAAAAAATGGCAAAATAACAAGAGTTTAGTGCAAATCTTCCCAGCCTGTTTGCAATCAGTTAGAAATTGCCGGATGGTGCCATTTCGAACTTCTACATGATTTAGTATCCTGCAGGAAATATCAGCTCCCTAGTGTATTTTTTCATATGCTTTTTTTCCTTTTAAACACAGAAAAAAACGAAAAAAGCCAAAAAATGGACAAATAACACCCAGGGGTTAATCTTCATATACTTGAAGTGTGACACGTAAATAAGTCACAGACTCACAGCAAAAATATGTACACAATAAATGATGAAATGCACCGACCAAAAATACGACAAAGTGATAAAAAGCTGGCAGTTTTTGGTAGACTGGGTCACTGCTTCGCGTGGCCACTCGATTCCGGACACACACGTCTCGGTGGTTCTTACATTTTTTTTTATTCAATCGCTGACCTTGCCATTTGGCAAACTTTATGATGTCTTGACAAGACTTGCTCTTCCATGATACTCCCGTCGGCTTGGTCCATTTTTGCATCTAGAAAAATAATGTTTTACAATGGCGGTGGTTTCGTGCTGAAATGGAAACAACAGTCCGAGCGCACCAATCACAGTCCATTTCCGCCACGTCATATGCATTGACGTGACGCTAGGGTTTGAAAAATCAATAGGACCGCGTCAGGCTACGGCGCAGGGTCGTAAATAGAGTCTTCCTTGACGGCGTAGGTCTGATGCATAACTCGGCCTTAATTCGCAGTCCGACAAGTGCTGAGCAAAATGACCCGCATGTGTAGATGCATCAAAACAAACGACTGCATATACTGGCTCTACGTCATTCTAGGATGATCATATTTTGATTTCCAAAAAGAAGACACAAATAACAGACATAAATAATCTTTTACTCTTATATTTAAAGTTTATAGCTATGGGCTGATTTAAAGCATACACGCACATTGCATGCATGACACACGCACATAAGCCTTACCCGTGTGAGTCAGTTTGCCCCGATTCGGCTGTATAAGCAATACTGAAATATTGCTCACTTGGTGTACAGAAAGAAAATTGAGCATTATCAGGTTTATCCTTTTCTTCATTTTATTTTTTGATGACTTGGCAAGCCCGCTTTTTGCGTAAAAGCCGAGTTCAAGCTAGGCGCTAATGCACAGCTACATCGCTGCTGTCCTGCCTGCCGCTCTTGCTCTTTGCTGACATAATGCCGGGGGGGCATATAGTCCCCCTGGTAGGCCGAAAATGTTATTGCATGTAATTGACTTTCCAACACAGTACTGTTTATGAATTTAAGACTTTGCTGGTAAACTGTTATCTATAAAAGTTGATGAATGAATGAATGAGTTGAACAAAAAAATATTTTTATAATGGGTCGAAATTCATTTTCAAACAGATCATGTGATTAGCACCTTAGAGACGGTCATTTACTTTGTTTTGCCAAACCCACCTGAGGACAGAATAAACAGGATGGATATTTTTTTTTTTTTTTTTAACCTAAACTTTCAAAAGCCACAACAACTACTGAGCGACAACCAAGGATTGAAGATGTGGACCATGAAACCCGTCAAAATGGTGAGCTGAGTTTCAGTTGGTTCCACTAAAGACGCTAATTGTACAACAGAGCCACAATCGGGCGTACCGTATTCAATACACGACCTCCTTGGACAAAAGCATAGCTGTCCTAAGCATCCTGATTTAGAATTCCCCTAAAAAAATGCTAATTTTCAATGTATGAATATAAATACTGTATTCTTGGCTGGAATATTAAGTCAAAAAAGATGCCGTCTCCTGTTTTGCCTGCCGCCATTTTCAAAAGCACCACGGTGAGGATTCATTTCGCAAGGGTGTGAGTGACTGGAAAAACCTAAAACTTAAATTGGATATCTCGCAACGCAAAAATTGGCGTCTACATCTCCACAGAAAAACTCTTACACACGCACGCACACACAAGCACACGTAGCTGGGATGCCTGTATTTACGAGCATGGGCTAAGCTACTAACCAAGCATATACCTTGTAAGTTAATTTTATTGCTGACACCGCGTCATCAACATGTTTTGCCCCCCCGTAACAAAAGTCAATGGATTTGGGAGACTTGACAGTTCAGACATCTGCCACATTCTTGAAAAATGTGGCCCAGATTGGATTCAAACCACATACATAAGTGACCCAGATCGCATTTGAAATGGTCTACTTCTATGCAACTTGTCACATTTAGACCGTCAAGTTAATGCCTCACTCGAGTCTGAAAAACGCGAAAAAAAAAAATCTGATTTGTGTATTAAAACCCGTGGTATGCACCTAGCCTATACGAGCCAAACTTGCGCACAAAGACATTTACTCACTAAAGAACTGCCATACTAAATAATAATAATGTGCATTTGTGCTTGGCGAAAGCAATTCAAACTCTGTACATAATTAAAGACCATTCAGCTTTGTAATATTCAACAAAGCAGAACTAATATCCATTCAGCACTCATTCATCTATAGTTCGTACTGTTTAGTTGCTGGAGCCTAATCCAACAGACACTAGACTACGCGCAGGACTGGTCACCAGTCATCCGCAGATAACTAATATCAGTAAGTGGAATTTGGATTTCCGGCCAAGGAGAGAGTTCATGTGCCTGTATGTAACAGTAAAAAAAATGTGTAGATTGATGTGGCTCATTTATGAAACAAACAAGCAAATAAAATCACTTCACGCTAACTTAAAAACACTGAAGCAGAGGATTTAAGTCATTTTATTTGTCACCACAGCTATACGGTAAAAATTGGATAAGAGCATCATGGATGTTGCTTTTGTGAAACTAAAGGGATCTCATAGTCCCATAGCAAGTGCACAGCTTAGTCTAATTGCCTTGCTTTAACTGACAACAACAACACGGAGCTGTTTCCTCCGTTTCCAGCACAAAATGAACTTTTGCAAACTCTCGGCGGGCGATGAAACTTATATAATCAGACAGCTGTATAATTAATGGCCAAAGCCAAGAGGAATTTATTGGAGCATAAAGGTCATGCTGAGGGTTGGTGTTTTTTGAGGGGGTGAGACAACGGAAATATAACTGCTAAATCTTATCACGTATGCATTGTCTTGTAATAGCAAGAAAATCACTTCAGGAATAAACACAGTATGAATTTTTAACAGTTTATTTCCATTCCCCCCATCCAATGACCTCTGCTAATCTGCAAAGGTGAATATGGACTATTTTCTTCATCTTTTTTATCCCCTGGAAGCAGGATTGTGAGATGCGCCAGGGGAGTGGGAGGCACAGGTGTTGAATATGAGTGCATGTATATTTCATTAGAGATTCGCACTTTGAATAGATGTGCTCACCGCTATTAAAATTCGCCTGCATTGATGCAGCAACAAAGGAAAATGAAGCGAGCCATCACTGTGATTCCTGAATATTTTCACATTGACAAAGAAAACGTAACTGGCGGTGATCTTGTGTAGGGTGTCCAGTGTTTAAACTAGATCTCACAAAGTACATATTGCCTTTCTTAAATACAGTGGTGCAAATAAGTATTTAGTCAACCACCAATTGTGCAAGTTCTCCTACATGAAAAGGTTAAAGAGGCCAATAATTGTCAACATGGGTAAACCTCAACCACGGAGACAGAATGTGGAAAAAAAAACAAACAAACAGAAAATCACATTGTTTGATTTTTAAAGAATTTATTTCCAAATTACAGTGGAAAATAAGTATTTGGTCACCGACAAACAAGCAAGATTTCTGGCTATCAAAGAGGTCTAACTTCTTCTCACGAGGTCTAACGAGGCTCCACTCGTTACCTGTATTAATGGCACCTGTTTTAACTCATTATCGGTATAAAAGACACCTGTCCACAATCTCAGTCAGTCACACTCCAAACTCCACTATGGCCAAAACCAAAGAGCTGTCGAAGGACACCAGAGACAAAATTGTAGACCTGCACCAGGCTGGGAAGACTGAATCTGCAATAGGTAAAACGCTTGGTGTAAAGAAATCAACTGTGGGAGCAATTATTAGAAAATGGAAGACATAACTGCTAATCTCCCTCGATCTGGGGCTCCATTCAAGATCTCACCCCGTGGTGTCAAAATGATAACAAGAATGGTGAGCAAAAATTCCAGAACCACACGGGGGGACCTATTGAATGACCTACAGAAAGCTGGGACCACAGTAACAAAGGCTACTATCAGTAACACAATGCGCCGCCAGGGACTCAAATCCTGCACTGCCAGACGTGTCCCCCTGCTGAAGCCAGTACACATCCAGGCCCATCTACGGTTCGCTAGAGAGCATTTGGATGATCCAGAAGAGGACTGGGAGAATGTGTTATGGTCAAATGAAACCAAAATAGAACTTTTTGGTAGAAACACAGGTTCTTGTGTTTGGAGGACAAAGAATACTGAATTGCATCCGAAGAACACCATACCCACTGTGAAGCACGGGGGTGGAAACATCATGCTTTGCGGCTGTTTTTCTGCAAAGGGACCAGGACGAATGACAGGAAGAATGAATGGGACCATGAGGGAGTTGAAAGTCCATGTTGCCCAATGACAGCCCCAAAACATCAATGCTCTAGAGGAGATTTGCATGGAGGAATGGGCCAAAATACCAGCAACAGTGTGTGAAAAGCTTGTGAAGAGTTAGAGAAAACGTTTGGCCTCCGTTATTACCAACAACGGGTACATAACAAAGTATTGTGATGAACTTTTGGCATTGACCAAATACTTATTTTCCACCATGATTGGCAAATAAATTCTTTAAAAATCAAACAATGTGATTTTTTTTTAGTTTTTTTTTTTTCCATATTCTGTCTCTCATGGTTGAGGTTTACCCATGCTGACAATTACAGGCCTCTCTAATATTTTCAAGTGGGAGAACTTGCACGATCAGTGGTTGACTAAACACTTATTTGACCCACTGTATATGATTAACTGTGATAAAAGCAGTTTTATCTGCATTTCAGTGGTTTTAAGAGGTTTGACCCCCCCCCCCCCAAAAACAAAAAAATTCTCGCTCAGTGGCGACCTTCATGTCAGAGAGTTCTGCCAAAACATTCTAGCCACTATCACCCCTGAACATAAGACAATCTGATCGGAATTTGTAAATCTTGCTAGCCGTGTCGCTGCTAAGACTGGCTGTGGGCATATTTTCGGACGAGATACAGTCAGACCCAGAAAGCATCTCCAGCCGCCCTTCTCTTACCAATTTTCTCTCAAAGCTCTTCTATTTTACAGTAGTAAAATGCGAATTAAAGGGGTAAAATCTGTGCTCACACTGTCCAGCCCTGTGTCGCAGTGTAACAGAGGTAGAGAAATGGAAAGCCATCATGGCTATTATGTGGTTCCTGCGAACGGAGGTAATAATTCTTCGTATAAGAGAGCATAAAATATTTTCCTAAACTATGGAAATTGGCCCCCGTCACAGCAGCAACGGCGATGTAGGATCCTTGACATATTGATCTGCATTTAGTTGAGATGCAACACTCGTGTACACTGTGGGTGAAGTGGATGTCTTATTAGCGGCCTTTCCAACATGAAGGGTTTTCAACAATACGTATTGCTTTGGCCTCTACAACATAATACAGGTTTAAAAAAAAAATGCGAAAAATGAAGAGTCAAGATTTTAATTATAATGAAGTATCTGCAGAAACTATATGCTTTATTTTTTCAAGTGTGTGCTTCAAGTGATAGGTAACCCTTAGCTCAGCGATGTGGAAAAGTCTTTACAATAATCACATCTCAAATTATAAATCTTTTCAACAAGATTACGCATTGAATAGAAAGTTTTAATTGACTAGCTATCAAAGCTAAAACTTACTGACGGATTGGTACTAACGAACATACACATTGTGAACTAAGTACCACAGGAAGCTAATAAAGCTACAACAAAAGGTAATGTCTGTGAATTATTAAATGTTTTCATCTAGCCTTGGTGACATAGTCTATCACTTTCAAGACAATTTGCCCGTACCTTGTGTTTTTCAAACACGTTTGATGCCTTTGGGGATTCATTACTAGTTGGGATTCCTCTTCGCTCACATTCTGCCCTCAGAGCCGTGTTGAATTTTTTACAAGGCCGCCACGTCTGCCAGCGTTTCTACTACCTTTAAATCCATGGCGTATGCATCGGCCTGCGTGCACGCTATAATATCTATACATAATAAATGGAGCGAGACGATGGGCAAATGCTTTTGCGCCGGTCGGCTTTCTTTTGCTTTGCAAATGTTTTCAAATGTATTCAAAGTCCTTGCCATTATTTAATGTCCACTCTCTGTGTTTACCCTAAGGAATGATCAAGAGATGTGACCGATTCGGCGTAGAAAATAGGTAAAATTGCATTTTCAGTTTTCGGTTAAAAGACTGAAAGTTTACCACCGAAAAGTGTGAAGAACCGGTGTCCTCTTGTGATGATGTAATCAAAACACGGCGAAAAGCAGCACTACTGGCTCACTGCTAACATATCTGCGGTTTGGAAGTATTTTGAGATATTAAATGTTTAAAGAAGGAAAATAAAATAAACTTGCTTCATCGCTTGTTCTGAAGTACAGTACATTTGAGCCTGTGCTTGAGTGGTTTGGAGTTTAATCAAGCGAGCAGTATACAAATAATATAGTATTTAAATGCATACATGTGCATTTGCTGTGGTTAAGTACAATAATTTTATGGCGCCACCACTTCGTCCTTTTGTCACATTTTTTCCGCGACTTCCACACCCGCTCTGCCAGTCACTATTTAATCTGGCTAGGAGCAACTTCGCTGGGCTTTGTCACCGCTAAAACTCGGCTGATTCCACTTGTTGAACAAGAAAACACAGAGTCTTATTTTAAGGAGCAGGAGAGATTGTAATAGCCTTGTAGAAAGCTTCAATAGTTTAGGTGAGAACAAAATAGTTTTTTGTTGTTGTTGATGTTGAACTACAGTTCCACACAAATGTATATCGAGATCTCATTTAGCTTAGCAATTGGAGATCGATTTTTCGAGTGTCCCAATTTATATTAGTTTCTTAGGCTGTGACGTGTGTCTACGTGCACCGAACAGAGTGCTATGATGACACCAGCGCTCACTGCCGGCGGGAACACACCTTTCTATGGGCAGGGGTGGATCTAGAAAAAATATTTATGGGGTGGCGAGGAGGGGGCAGGAACATTTTGAAGGGAGGCAAATATTTCAGGATGGTATAGTATAAGCCTGTCACGATATGCAATAAGTCAAATTATCGCACTGTAAATAAAAATGAGGACGGAAATTTTCCCGGCTGCGATTTATTGCCGTGTGCGTGCGTGCATTCATACAGTGGGGCAAATAAGTACTTAGTCAACCACTAATTGTGCAAGTTCTCCCACTTGAAAATATTAGACCTGTAATTGTCAACATGGCTAAACCTCACCCATGAGAATGTGGAAAAAATAAACAGATAATCACATTGTTTGCTTTTAAAAGAATTTATTTGCAAATCATGGTGGAAAATAAGTATTTGGTCAATACTAAAAGTTCATCTCAATACTTTGTTATGTACTCTTTGTTGTTAATAACGGAGGCTAAATGTTTTCTGAAACTCTTCACAAACTTACACAACTGGTGGTTAACTTAATACTTATTTGCCCCACTGTATGTGCGGGTGTGTGCTGCGTGCACTCGGCACACGTGCATGTTGATTACATTTGAGACTCCAGTCACTTTCACAGATGTTTATTGGCCATCAACACACCGTGGAATTAGTTCAGACATACAAAATAAGGTAACACTTCTATATTAAACACTGTAAAACATTCGCATTGCTACATTGAGGCTAATGGAAAAAAAGACAATGTACTAACTACTTTAGTCTTCTTAAAAAACATTGACAGTCTCCTCCACAACGAAAAATTGCGGTTAAAAGGTAACATATCAAACATTAAAACTCGCTGGATTAAAGAATTTTCAAGTGATGCGAACAAAAGAAAAAAAATCTATTACTGATACAACATGCATGACGAAAGAGAAGTGTATTTTGTTTACGTCTCATCTACGTCGTGCTGAATCCATCTTTGGGGATTCCGTGAGTTCCTCTGCTTTAATTTTGCTGTTTTAACTTTGTCAACACTCTGCTTACTTCAACCGTAATTCCTGTTGTTTTTTCTAAACCGGACGCTCGGAGCAGATATTGTCCAAGATGGCGTCGCCTATGTTTCACTCAGGAAACTTTTCTATAGTATTGCTCCACATCGCCTAATTGTTACACCAATTGTGGATCCGCCCCAGCCCATGAGGTTTCAGAATCGGCACCTTTTGAACTAAATTTCTCGAGCCTCCGGTGTTGTATAACCAATGCCAAGGCAAAGGGCATTAATAATAAAATAAAAGAATTTAAAAAAATAATTATATGCATGTGTTTTTTTCGGCCAGGTGTTTACAATATTCGGTTTTTGGTTTGGTTTCAACCAAGAATTTTTGTCTTTTTTTTCTTTCTTGTTATCTGTCTATCCATCCATGCACCTATCTGTCCATCCAACCAATCCATAAAATCCATCTGGGTGGAATCCATAGGAGCGACACCAATCCCCAGGCCAGAACAAAAAGACTTCCACACCTGTGAAGCAAACTACGAACCTCTGTCAGATACATTAACTTCTGCTAACATTGCTTTAAAGTCATCAGCTTGGGTTTTCAAAATTTTTACCCTTCTGTTTTGAAACATAACATCCTGTATTTTCCAAAATAAGCCCTAAAATTTAAACTTTAAAACGATCCTTTTCCTAGCTGCTTGTGCAGACTTGCAAAAGAGGTCCAGAATTGAAGACACAGCAAGAACGTCTTTATACAGATTGATTGATTCGTGCGGTTTCTGATGGTGGAGGAACCAATATTTTTTTGTCAACACACTGAGTGATGACCTTTTTGCACACCGTCATACGCTATGCATAAATGCATGTGCTCTACCTGCAAATGAGGTTTTGAGGAATTATTTCTGTTGCCTGTTTTTTCCCTCTCCGTCTTTTTTTTTTCTTTTTTGCAATGTACATGAGCTGAATAAGTTCTGGCAGACAGCATGATCTAATGGCAATAATGATGGATAAATAACTAGTTTGGCTACGGTTACAATTTTTAAACCGGGATTAATAGCATGAGATCCTCAGGATTAACTGTAATTAATAGCGTTTTCATGCACACTATCTGATAAGTGAAAAATTGTGCATAGTACTCGTTTTAAAAAAAAAAAAAAATTACTGCCAAATGAATGAAAAGTTGTGAAAATAACCGGAAAATTATGTTATCAGAGTTAAGCCTGATGAATGAACCTGCATGTTTGGGCCACCACTACTGGACAGGACCCAAAATTAATGTTGGGTTTTACTCTGTATTGAGTCACACTCTTCTGAATTGAATCTGTCTGTAGCACAACTGAGATGAAGACAAAAGGCTTAACATTTTCTTTGATGGCGCTGATGTTATACTGAACTAATCGACCGCGTTAATTAATTAGTGAGTGAACAAAATATCTTGCTCAGCCTTAATAACTAGATACAGTAATATTTTCATCTATGATGATATTTAGCAAGTACACACGAGAATTGAAATAATTAGGGATGTCCCAATTGCATATTTTTGCACCCGAGTCCGAGTCACCTGATTCTGAGAATCTGCCGATACATATCAGATACCGGAAAAAAGTAATTTTGTTTTATTTTGTTTTTATGTGAAGAAAAGTTCCAAACATGTTACAGTACCAGTAGTCCCCGGGTTACGACGTACCCGATTTACGTGTTTTCAACTTTACGACGCTGGAGTCTTGCCGCCATTTTGTCTCACGTCGTTTTTTTTTTTTTTTTTTTTGCTATTTAATAATGTTGACTTTTGTTTTGTGATGCATGCTTTTCTTTTGGCACATGACGCATAGAGCAGGTTGTACTTCCACACGTGAGTAGGAGTGCATGTACACACGACGAAGAACATTTTTGCGCACACAAAGAAGAGCGCAGGCACACACATAAGGAAGAGCGCTTACTCCCACAAAGAAGTCGCGCATCCGAGTGAAAGAGAGAGGGGAAAGGATTAAAGTTGCAAGCCATTTGTTGCTTGTAAAGCATCCACAGAGGCAACACCTGTATGTAACACATTTTGTACTGTTTATTGTGCGTTTTCCATTGTGGTCAAATACTTGAGGCGAGTTTATGTGATTGTTTTGACGCTAACTGATACATGTTAATCGTTTCTATGGATTGTTATTGCTGTATCATCAGCTAGTTATAAATGCAAATTTGAATTACTCTTATTGAAAATAAAACATTTAAGTTTTATTCTGCAAGTGTTGATGTCATGGGCAGCTTAATGAAGTCAGCCAACCACATGGCCATCTGACATCATCATTTCAGAGCTTAGCTTTCTGTCAAGCTACAATTTAGCTCCAACGTCTTGGCGAGAACAATACAATAACCTATAATTAGGGCTGTCAAAAATAACGCTTTAACGCGCGGTAATTAATTTTTTAAATTAATCACGTTAAAATATTTGACGCAATTAACGGACATGTCCCGCTCAGACAGTATTCTGCCTTTTGGTAAGTTTTACAGCAAGGGTTTTTGTGCTGTCTAACAGCGAACTCTTGTGGTCGCTTTGCGACATGGTTTGTTTTCTTGCCAGTTCAATATAGCTGCACGACGTCTCTGTTGTGCTTATATGATCCTTGGACAAGATTTGTCCGTAAGTATGGTTGTTGTAAAGAATGTACATATTATGTTAATAAGCGAAATGTTATATTTTTTGTATGAGACGCTTTTTGTTTATGTTTAGTTAACCTGTATAGCGTGCTAGACTAACGTTGTTGCTAATGCAATGCTTGTGTACTTTTTTTTGTGTAGTTTTAGGACGGTCTAAAGAGGACAATGGTTTGAGGCCATTTTATTAATAAATCAGAAGAAGTCTGATTATTAAGGCGTCGTTCACTAGCTGTCTAGCTTTGGAAAAAGTAGACGCTTCGGAGTGAGGACAGCATAGACAGATTTAAATGACAGTTGAGTGAAATGCCCACTACAGTCCTTATGTACCGTATGTTGAATGTATATATCCATCTTGTGTTTTATCTTTCCATTCCAACAATTTATTTTACAGAATATATATATAATTCACAGAAAAATATGGCATATTTTATAGATGGTTTGAATTGGGATTAATTGCGATTAATTACGATTAATTAATTTTTAAGCTGTAATTAACTCGATTAAAAATTTTAATCGTTTGACAGCCCTACTTATAATACAAGGGCGTAGGTTTGGTCTCATTATTGGTAGGGACAATTTAACAGCACAACCTGCATGTAGACTTTTTTCTGGGCACGGGACATTAATCAGACCAAACAGCCTGGGTGAAGGGGGATCAGTGCTACATTTGTCACGAATATTAACCTAATTAATTGATAGGCTAAATCAGGGATCAGGAACCTATGGCTCGCGAGCTATATCTGGCTGTTTTGATGAGTGCATTTGGCTCGCTGCCAACCTGTAATCTTAAATGTGTAACTGGCCGGCTCGCTTGACATCAACGAGCTGTGATGAGCTCATGGCACATTCTCACATCGATGTTGGACACTTCAAACCTACGTTGCAATGATATGCCTCAATTCGTTGCCCATTGGTGGTCGCGGATTGCACAGAGATGGGCATTACGGAGCTCGCCTCTCACGTTACGTCTCCACTCAGCCAGGAGCATGGCTATAAAGGTATAGTATCGTCAATGAAAATGTATCGATTTCACTTTCATGACTTTTTCGCCTTTCAAATTGTAGCCACTTCCAGGAGAGTGAGACTCATGAAACTGCTGCCCTGAGAGACTCCACCTTTTTCGGCCACGGTGATACATACTTCCCCGTGGTTGTGGAGTCCACTTCCAGGAAATATATGCAACCCCAATCCATGTTTCTATTTGTTAGTTTCCAAGTGGTGAGTAAACAACTGAGCAACGATTGTACCATCTCAAGCGACGATATTAGGCTTTCGTTGTTGTTTTCTCAAGAATATCAATCACAACTCGGCGACTTTATAATAGGTATATATACACACACACACACACACACACACATACACACACAAACTCTGTATGGCTCTCGTAGAATCACATTTTAAAATCTGTTGGGTGTTTTGGCTCTCTCAATCAAAAAGGTTCCCGACCATGGGCTAAACAACCAATGCAAAATACATCTGTATTGACTTACACTAACTTTCACGTGTATCAGTTCAGGTGATACAACGTTCGAGTCAAACCTTTGTTTTGAAAAACTTCTAAAGAAAAATTTTAAAAACTTCTAGAATAAATGTCTGGATTTTGTGAGCAAAATTAAATTGCAATATTTAAACATAGCTTAAGTTATATTTACACAGACAATAAATACAAACTTGTTAATAATCTCTTAAATATCAAGGAATGCAAAAAATACATTTTGTCTTAATTTGTCTTAAGAGCACTTAGCATTATCTGTCTAAATAGATTAAATACTGTATAACTGAAAAAGCTTGAGTAAAATGGAGTATTCGTTCAGGTAAAACACTACTGCTTTTGTCCACAAGCACAGCCAAACTCAACAAAAATGAAAACTTTTAACCTTGATTATGATTAATTTATGATTATCTGAAAAAATGTATGCATAGGCAGCAAATAAAAATGTTTTTAAATAAATAATGACGAAAATAAAAAGATTTTAAATAAATGCAAGTCAATCAAACGTGCATCTGAGGGGGAAAAATGGACCGGCACATTCAGCAAGTCAAAACGGGTAAATGTAAGTATTATGAAAATAATTCCGTTAATGGTGGTAGGGTCAATTCTATCCTTACCACATATAGGAAGACAATCTAAATTCTAAATTACCTATACAGTGGGGAGAACAAGTATTTGATACACTGCCAATGGGTTTTCCCATTGGCAGTGTATCAAATACTTGTCGAAATTTATGAAGTAATGCAAATAAGGTTGCTGAAATGTTAATGCAAATAAGGTTGCTGAAATGTTAGTGGGGTCAATTTGAGCATCCTGAAAAGTTGGTAGCGTTATGTCCATCCCGTCCCTATGCAAACCTAAGCCCTTGGTATAATACATGTTTTTGTATAGTTATTTTGTGATTTGGGAGGTATGTAGGGGTACTTATAGAGTTAATTCCGACTTAAGCGGAAATTAGGGTTAGTCGCCAATGTGGACCGGAACATCAGGACATCTCTAGGAATAACATTTTAATCCTTTGAATGTTAGGCCTAGCGTTTACAAATTTAAGTTAATTATTGTCAAGAGAGAAATATAGCTATTTTCCTAAAGATAGTAAATAGGGAGGCACGGTGGTGATTGTGTAGCACATCCCGCCTATTCTAAAAAGTCTGCTCTAGTTCAGTTAGTGAGGATAAGTGGTACAAAATCTGAATGGCTGGACACAAATGTTTACTGTTAAACAGAACAGAACAGAATAGTCTTGTATGCATGACTTAAGTCACATCGCATTATCATTCAAGAGTTGAAGAGCTGAGTGGCTAGCCTTGCACTCTTAGCTCGTTAGTTATTTAGCAGGACTATGAGATATTTTTTGGATAGCTTTATATCCACTTATCTCCACACTACATATATATGGCGGAAAACACTCAGGTGCCTTGACGTCCCGCTCTGAGACCCCCAATTTGGCCAAATTTCAACATTGTCCCACATGCATGTGTGATACATCATTGGAAAGCTTAAAATCTTAATTTTCTGGGGGAAGAAAAATTTTGAACACGAGGGCATTTAAAAACATTTTTTTTTAAACCCCTAAACCCTAACTCGAGGTGAGAGCATGAGAGAGCATAAGTAAAGACATCATGATTTTAACGAGGTATTATCGCATACTTACCCTGTTTCGATCCAAAAACTCTGTGTACCATGTCTTACAGAGGGTCAAGACACAGCCGGACTTTTGGGGGATTTTATGGGTGAAACACGGTAAAATAACAAGGGTCGCAATGCAGAAATCGCAGACATCAAGGAGTGGTCGAGATTTTCTTTTTCAAATATTCACCCTTATCAACATTTTTTTTCAATTTTTCTTTGTTTGGATTGATTATTTATCATCTAAAATGTTGGGGAAAATGCAACAGTAACAAAACAAAACAAAAAAAAATACAATTAAGCGCGATAGTTATGAGGTCAGTGACCGATTTACAGACACTAATTTTTCATTGTGACGTAATTTGTTTAAAAGTATAAAATCTGCAAGTGAATAATTTTATAAAGTCTTTTTTTTATGTTTAAATTTTTCATAAAAAAATAAATATTAGATATCAATTAATGATTCTGAGCTAAAAATGTTAGACATTTCGAATAATAATTATAATTACTTATCTTTTTACGACTGGGTTGAAACAAAAGCGGTTGCGCGGTCTCTGCAAACGGGGGTCTCCAGGGTAAAACAGACAAAAAATTTCGGGGGCTTAATGCGCCATGAAACTGGTATGGCAGCATATAAACATATTGTTCTATCGAACACAACAGTTCTTTTGGCTTAAAATACAGCAGTTTACTTTAAAGAGGGATGTAAGAACAGAAACTGCTTTTTCAGCCTTGTCTGTCTTTTTCACCATATATTTTGTAAATAATGGGGTTGGTTGGAAGGAAGGGCAGGCAGGCGGAGGTTTATTTAAGCAAAAACGTAGACAATCAACAAATCTAAAAGACCCAAAAATTTCTGTCATTGGGGATCACTGCTACGCAGTGGAATAGCTTGCTAATCTCTCTTGTCCCTCTCCTCCCCTTTTATATAATGGGGAGAGCGCCTTGGTGAATTTAACCTCGACGAGGCAATTGCCTGCAGGTGGGGTGGTTGCCTCCCAGGGGTGTTACCGTCCGTGGTGCTGAACCACTGTGGGAACCCTGTGGCACTGGGACACCACACACCTCTCCCTTAAACAGAAACCGGGGTTACTCTCTGCTTTCGGCTTCTTCCAGAACGGTGGCTTCTTCAGGGGCCGTTCTCTGCCTTCTCTCGCTGCAGCTTTTAGGACATCCACACAGTCCGTTTTTAACGTGTACTACTCGAAACGAGCGAGTGAGGCTTTTTCTTTTTTTTTCTTATAGTCCGCCTATGATAGGCGCCCTCTGCTGTCCCGTGAGGCGTCACTGAGTTAATTATTCATAGAGGTTTTATTATTAATCAATGAGTTTTAAAATCTTTCAGAAAAATATTTCATACATTACCCAGATTATGGAACTACAGAGCCTATCATCAGTGTTTTGTTGTTGTTGTACTGTATATAGAGGAACTGAGACACACCATTTTCCGTGCATTCCAACAGGGTTACTGAGAGATTACACCACATGCCAAGCGGCACAGCAAGGAGCGGTATGACAGCGCATCTCCTTCCTTTTCCGAACAGAAGTTGTGGAGCATGCAAAAATTATTTTCTAAATCAGGGGGGGTCGATGTTTTCTTCATGCAGTCATCTTTGTAAATCTCACTGGTACAGCACCAAACAAAAGTTCCAGCATCATCACCTTGTCCAATGCAGATTCTTGACTCTCAGTGAGATTGATATGATATGGGGCTGCATGTCAGGCAAAGGAACTGGGGAGATGGCTGTGGTTAAATCTCCAATAAATGCACAAGTTTACATTAACATTTTAGACAGCTTTCTTATCCCTTCAATTGAAAATATGTTTGTCATTTTCTAAGATGACATTGCATCTTGCCACAGAGCTACAACTGTTAAAGCATTCTTTGGAGAAAGTCTCATACAGTCAATGTCATGGCCTGCAAATAGCCCAGATCTAAACTCTATTGAAAACCTGTGGTGGAAATTGGGAAAAAAAAAAAGGTCCAATGCAGATTTTTGACTCTTGACAAGTGGAGATGCTGGAACTTTATTTTGGTGCTGTTCCAGTGAGATTTACAAAGATGACTGCCTGAAGAAAACATCAAAATTCCCTCAGTCCTTGATGATATGGGGCTGCATGTCAGGCAAAGGCACTGGGCAGATGGTTGTGATTAAATCTCCAATAAATGCACAAGTTTACATTAAAATTTTAGACAGCTTTCTTATCCCTTCAATTGAAAATATGTTTGTCATTTTCCAAGATGACAATGCATCATGCCACAGAGCTACAACTGTTAAAGCATTCCTTGGAGAAAGACTCATCCAGTCAATGTCATGGCCTGCAAATAGCCCAGATCTCAACCCTATTGAAAACGTGTGGTGGAAATTCAAAAAAATGGTCCACAGCAAGGCTCCGACCTGCGAGGATGATCTGGCAACTGCAATCAAAGAGAGTAGGCACCAAAGTGATGAAGAACATACATCAAGTCAATGCCTCAGAGACTGCAAGCTGTCATAAAAGCCAGAGTTAGTGTAACTAAATACTGCAGATGTGTTTTGGTATTTCTTTTAGGGCTGTCAAACGATTAAAAATTTTAATCAAGTTAATCACAGCTTAAAAATTAATCGTCATTAATCACAATTCAAACCATCTACAAAATATGCCATATTTTTCTGTAAATTATTGTTGGAATGGAAAGGTAAGACACAAGACATATATACATTCAACATACTTTACTTAAGTACTGTATTTGTTTATTATAACAATAAATCAACAAGATGGCATTAACATTATTAACATTCTGTTAAAGCGATCCATGGATAGAAAGACTTGTAGTTCTTTAAAGATAAATGTTATATTAAAACCCCTCTTAATGTCTTTGTATTAATAAAGTTTGTAGAATTTTCAATCAAAAAATAAACTAGTAGCTCGCCATTGTTGATGTCAATAATAATTATGGTGCTAAATCCCATAAAATCAGTCACACCCAAGTGCCAGCAGAGGGCGACAAAACACCAAAAAACAAGTAACAAGTGGAAATGACACTTTGCTGTCATTTTAATCTGTTTGAGCGGGGCATGTGCGTTAAATGCGTCAAATATTTTAACGTGATTAATTTAAAAAATTAATTACTGCCTGTTTACGCGATAATTTTGACAGCCCTAATTTTCTTGTTTGTTTCTCATGATTCCATATTTTTCTCCTCAGAATGGAGTGATTCCATATACTGTATTGGCCCAAATATAAGACGGCCCTGATTATAATACAACCCCCTCTTTTTCAAGACTCAAGTTTGAAAAAAAGACTTTTTGAAAAACAAATTAAGTTTTTATACAGAAAATAATTACAGTACATCCGAAACAAATGATTATAACAATATATTTGAAAGAAAAAGCATGTTATTTTGCCTCATTCAAACCTTAGTTTCTGTTAGCTTCTGGTTTTTGAAATGTAAATAAACCAAAGCTTCTGGTTTTTGAAATGTAAATAAACCAATCTGTTGTGATAAAACAACAAAATTGCAATAATTGCATTAACCATCAAAGTAAAGTCTAACTGTAACTGTAATCTTGAAACAAATCTGAATCAGGAATATCATTGCAATAAAATAATGCAAACTGGTTAAACTTGAGAGTAGCTGAGATCTGTCATGACAGAACATCGCTTCAATGATATCTAGTAATAATAATGATAATATAAGACGACCCCCTCTTTTCAGTGTTATTTCAATGCAAAAAACACCGTCTTATATTCGGGACAATACGGTATATTTCCCTGCACTTGCTCTATAAAAGTAACATTTACTGACCACCACAATGTTTTTTATTCATTTCTTTTAGTGTTTCTGAATGCTAAAGAGTTGCACTTTTGAACTAATTCACTATTTTTTCAAGCTTTTTATCTGAGTTTGTTCTACATGATAAAATGTCTGAGTGAGTGCTCGTCCAAGACTGGTGATTCCATACTTTTTGCCAGGGGTTGTACGTCATTTTTGGTCAGGATCAGCTGTCACAATGTTAGTCAAATCGTGCTTTGTTCTAAAGTGAGCGATCCCGATGTCGTAACTGCAGCCAATTCAAGCTTATCAATCGCGATCGCGTGTATTTTTGTTTGCGGGGCAGCTGCGGGGAGATGCTTGTTCTCTCCCCTTGCTAAGGCCCCGCCGAGTAGGAAGGGCGCCGCAGTGCGCACGGAAGCCTCCGCCGCAGATGCAGATCTTGGTGGTACTAGCAAATATGTATTTAATAAACCCTTGAACGCATCTCTTAGACGAATGTTAGCATCAGTAGGTTGTAGTTTTTAACAACACTAAGGGCGCTACATAAGTAAAAAGTATTGCATGGTAAAACTACTGTAAGACGTACATTTTTCTCAAAAAGGTTACTCAACTAAATGTAACTGAGTAAATGTAACGTGTTACTAGGGTTGCCACCTTTCATTAACAGAAATATGGGACGCCCCCCTCGCGCCCGAAGCCTTACAGGTGAAAAAAAAGGGAGCATCCTCAAAACTCCTAAAATGCATAGAAATGTATTTATGTTTAATAAGAAAACTGTATTGTGCACTATGTGGGCATGGCAGTTTCTTTGCAGCAGATTGTTTTGTTTTTGTTCTGCAGGTTAGTGAAAACAGAGTTGTGAATACCGTAATTAACATTTATGTTGTCGGCACTGAATGCGGTCACTTGATGCATTGACAAGCCAAATTTTTCAAGGGAATGTTCCAGGTGAGCTACAATTCCAGCAGCTGACTCGTCTGCATTCTCTATGAGGTCCAGCATTTTGTTGGTGAGCCTAGACTCTGGACTGAAGTACTGGACAACAAGGGGAAACGTCTTCCTGCTCAATTTATTCAAGGGATCGGTCTATATGGAGAATTGGATGGGTGACGTTAAGATCTTGAGCACATAACCCACTGCCTTCGGAACCAGGACTTGTTTCAACAGTGCCTCTTGCTTTGTTCTCCCCAAAGTCATTTTCTTCACCATTTTGGAATCACATAGAATCTTCTGATTGAGCTTGTGTCCACAGTCAGCACTGTTGTGGCTCTGGCCACGTTTTACTGTGTGGTATACCTGTGACACCTCAGCTGCAGTAATTCAGAGGGTAGGAGTGGGATGATGTCAAATGATTGCTTTAATTTTGGTATCACTATTAATCAATCAATAGATAGTATATATTCGCAGTAGGACTATCTATTCAGTGTTTATTTGCTGTTAATCTATTAGGAATAATTCCAAATGAGGAGCATTAGTTAGCATAACAAAATAAAATGTTCTTTATGGGTACATAAATTCATTCTATATTGATTGATAATAAATGCATGTTTAAAAAAAACAAAAACAAAAAAAACCAAATCAACATTCCTGAAAATAATAAAGCTTAGTAGCAACTGAAAAAGCCGAGCTATGCGCCTATCAATGCAAGATGTATGAAGGTAAATATAGCCTATATGTTATCCATATAAAAGAGCATAATAACACAAAATTAAGCTCAGGGGATGTTTCAGGTACAAAAAATTTTGACGAAGGCTCTTCTGGGATCTTATATTTTGTTTGTGGTGGTCCCCTACAGCATGCTGTTTCACATTTGCCACATCTCCATGAGACACTGCAAAAACTTTCCTGCCTGCCTTGTAGACGTTTCCTCTTTTGAGGACAAGGTGGGGTGTCCTGAGCGTCTGATGTTGAAGGCATCTTTGTTTTGAAAACGTGCGGGGAGGTGCACTGAGCAGAGAGAGCGAGGTAACTTCCGTAACTAGGCAACGAACCCGGAAGTGGAGCGCAGGGCAGGGCAGAAGGCAGCGGGCAGGCAGATAACTATTTTGCTGTCTCTAGTATCTCCTGCCCTTTTTGTTCACTATTGTTGGCTCAGTGTTCACTTATGAGCACGGGTCTGTGTTTGTATGTGACAGACGTGAATGTGCTGGGTGCGCCGCCCCTCCCCGCCGCCGGAGCCGCGGGTCACGCGGGGTTGCCCCATCGGACAATTGTGAAATATGGAATAAACTGCGTTCCGTATTGATTCAATACGGAACGCAACTTTTAATTCCCAATTCCCAATTACGGAACGATTTCGTATTTCAAGGGACGGGTGGCAAGCCTACGCGTTACTATCCACCTCTGGAACCATTCGTTCATTTGTCCCTCACAGTCAAAATGAACTGGATGTCTACAGCCGTCAGTGGCAGTAAGTGAGTTAAATGAGTGCACTGTAAGGGTGGGGAAAAAGATCTTAATCCATGCATTCGTGCAAGGGTTAAGTAAGATGACGATTTTTCCCCACATTTCCAGGACACTGATAGTTCTATAAATAGAGCAATGCGTCAAAAGGTGAGATGCCAGCGTCGACCGTTGACGCGATTGACGGTGGCATTTAACTTGGTTTGGCAGCTCCTTTACCCCCTCTCGCACCTCAATTAATAAGGCAAACTTATTATTCGCTCAGACTCTCGTTTAATATAGCGATAATGTGTCACATCGGGTTTCTTAAGAAGTCATTTTTCATAAGCGATAACCTCCTTTGATTGGGTCGCCAGGGCGATCCGAGAGCGAGGGTCAGCGAGCTGCTGTCATGGATAGCGAGGGGGATAGACAAATGAGCATGCTAATGATGAGTGACGTTTCCTTTAAAGGAGAAAGGGGGAACATTCGCTTGCAATTATCCTTAACGTCAGTGCAAATTAAGGCACATTTGTAAGTAATGTTAGCAACTCCATTTTAAGCTTCCGCTTTGGTTTCACATTTTGAAGTATCTAATGTCCTAGTACTTGTCCAAGGTCTCTCATGTTTCCCATGAGTAGAGCTACAAAATTGTTTCACAAAGCCACCCCCAAAAAGTCACGGGAAGTTGGCAGTTTTGCTTTGATGTAGCGATTATAGGGTGATTTTTATCCATTTTTGGTGTCATGTAAAAGTTTTCCAAAATTCAAGACCAGCCTCACAGAAAACATGCTCAAAAAGTACACAATGTTAAGGAACTTTGGCTCCTTTTGTGTTTGCACCCTTACAATAACATGGATGATAATTGCACAGTTCAACTGATGCAATCTTGCAATGGGTTTGTTTGTAGGAAAAAAATGTTTCTTTAGAGTTTCTCAATACAAGAATAATTTGAAAAGATGACAAAAGCATGAGACATATATTGTACTTTTTCTCATAGCTTGTGTTATTGAATGTATTTACGCACGTTCTGTTTTGTTCTGAATTCCACTTTAAATATTGTATAGACTGATCAGATTTCATATGGCTTAAACACACAAAAGAACAACAACAAAAAAAATACACTTACATAATTATGCCATCCTTGACATTTCCATTGACCGGGCATAGCATTGCCTTTGCGCCATGCAAACTAAATGTGATGTGATTTGTGAATATGATTTGACAATTCAATTAAATCCTATTGTTAAGAAACAAAAGTAATGCACATGCTCCATTAGACGCAAACATAAATATTATTGAACTTCAACCTACATTAACTACTTCCAATACATGACAAATAGCGATTTGGAAGCACATTTTCAAGTGGTCATTTAGGGGGAAAGCTGAAGCCATGATGGAGGGGAATAAAATGGAAAAAAAATGAAGGGTAATTCATAATTAGCAATGTATATAGATAGATATTTATCTGCTCTTGCAACCCCCGTAAAAAAACTGCTGTATTTTAAGCCAAAAGAACTGTTGTGTTTAATAGAACAATATGTCTATACAGTGCGGCAAATAAGTATTTAGTCAACCACCAATTGTGCAAGTTCTCCTACTTGAAAAGATTAGAGAGGCCTGTAATTGTCAACACGGGTAAACCTCAACCATGAGAGACAGAATAAGGAAAAAAAAAACAGAAAATCACATTGTTTGATTTTTAAATAATTTATTTCCAAATTAGAGTGGAAAATAAGTATTTGGTCACCTACAAACAAGCAAGATTTCTGGCTGTCAAAGAGGTCTAACTTCTTCTAACGAGGTCTAACGAGGCTCCACTCGTTACCTGCATTAATGGCACCTGTTTTAACTCATTATCGGTTTAAAAGACACTTGTCCACAAACTCAGTCAGTCAAACACCAAATTCCACTATGGCCAAGACCAAAGAGCTGTCGAAGGACACCAGAGACAAAATTGTAGACCTGCACCAGGCTGGGAAGACTGAATCTGCAATAGGTAAAATGCTTGGTGTAAAAAAAAAAATCAACTGTGGGAGCAATTATTAGAAAATGGAAGACATACAAGACCACTGATAATCTCCCTCGATCTGGGGCTCCATGCAAGATCTCACCCCGTGGCGTAAAAATGATAAGAACAGTGAGCAAAAATCCCAGAACCACAGGGGGGGGACCTAGTGAATGACCTACAGAGAGCTGGGACCACAGTAACAAAGGCTACTATCAGTAGCACAATGGGCCGCCAGGGACTCAAATCCTGTACTGCCAGACGTGTCCCCCTGCTGAAGAAAGTACACGTCCAGGCCCATCTGCGATTCACTAGAGAGCATTTGGATGATCCAGAAGAGGACTGGGAGAATGTGTTATGATCAGATGAAACCAAAATAGAACTTTTTGGTAGAAACACAGGTTCTCGTGTTTGGAGGAGAAAGAATACTGAATTGCATCTGAAGAACACCATACCCGCTGTGAAGCATGGGGGTGGAAACATCATGCTTTGGGGCTGTTTTTCTGCAAAGGGACCAGGACAACTGATCTGTGTAAAGGAAAGAATGAATGGGGCCATGTATCGAGAGATTTTGAGTGAAAATCTCCTTCCATCAGCAAGGGCATTGAAGATGAGACGTGGCTGGGTCTTTCAGCAAGACAATGATCCCAAGCACACAGCCAGAGCAACAAAGGAGTGGCTTCGTAAGAAGCATTTCAAGGTCCTGGAGTGGCCTAGCCAGTCTCCAGATCTCAACCCCATAGAAATTCTTTAAAAATCAAACGATGTGATTTTCAGTTGTTTTTTTTTTTTTTTCCCCACATTCTTTCTCTCATGGTTGAGGTTTACCCATGTTGACAATTACAGGCCTCTCTAAACTCTTCAAGTGGGAAAACTTGCACAATTAGTGGTTGACTAAATACTTATTTGCCCCACTGTATGCTGCCATCGCAGTTTCATGGCACATTATGCCCCCGGACTATTTTTAATTTGTCTGTTTTAACCTGGAGACCCGCATTTACAGACACAGCACAACCGCTTTTTTTTTTTTTTGTTCAACCCAGCCATAAAAAGAAGCTAAGTAATATATATTATATATATTTATTATTCGAAAGGTCTATCATTTTTAGCTTAGAATCATTAATTGATGTCTAATATTTAGTAAAAAAAAAAAAAGAATTAAAAAAAAAAAAAAAATTCACTCACATATTTTAAACTTTGAAACAAATTACGTCACAATGAATAAAATGGTGTCCGTAAATAAGTCAAGGATATCTACCTCATAACTATTGCTTAATTGTATTTTTTGTCACTGTTGCATTTTACCAAATATTTTAGATGATAAAAAAATCGATCCAAAGAAAGAAAAGAAAAAAAAAACATTTAAAAGGGTAAATATATGAAAAAGAAAATCTCGACCACTCCTTGATGTCTCTGATTTCTGCATCGCGACCCTTGTTATATTACCCTGTTTCACCCATAAAATCCCCCCCAAATCCGGATGGGGCCATTCACAGCTGTGTCTTGACACTCTGTGACACGTGCTACATGGAGCTTTTGGATCGACAAGAGTCAAGTACGCAATAATATCACGTTAAAATCATGGCGTCTTTAATTATGCTCTCTCATGCTCTCACCTCCAGTAGGTATTTGCTGTTATTTATTATTATTTTTAAATGCCCTCCTGTTCAAAATTTTCCTTCCCCTAGAAAATTGAGATTTTAAGCTTTCCAATGATGTATCACACATGCATATCGGACAATTTTGAAATTTGGCCAAATTGGTGGTCTCAGAGTTGAACTTCAAGTCACCTACAGTAAGTGTTTTCCACCATATACGTATATTTGTGTGTTTGCAAATCTGATTGGAAGTAAGTACCTCACCGCACTGATTTAGTAAGTAACGCAAATCTCACTTTAAATTTTTGGCTACTCTGCCTACCTCTGATTGGTTCCCGGTCACTTTCATACAATGCCTAAACATAACTAACTCTAAACCACTGTTCTTAACCTTGCTAAAAGGTACAGAACCCCACAAGTTTCACATGTGGATTCACCGAACCCTTCGGAATTAGATAGTAAAGCAATTTTTTTCAAATTCAAAACCAACATATCTAAGCTAGCAAGCTAATAATTTAGCAAATTCCTGTTCAAAATTCTCATTTTGACGGCATATTTTATAAACAGGTCAAAATTTGAGACCAAGCTGTCCATTGATCTGTTGTATTCCCTCATACCCAGTGCGAGTCAACCTTCCACTAAGCAAACCAGCTCCTCTTCCCATCAGATCGAGGACGAGCAGTTAAAAGAAATGGATTAAGCTTGTAAATTGGAAGCAAACCACTCCAAAACCTGGTCTAAAAAGCCACTTTGCCTAGATTTAATCAGCATACGAAAATAGGGCTCTGCGTTTACTCTTACTCACCGAACCCCTGGGGTTCGATCGACTCAGGTTAAGAACCACTGCTCTAGACCTTTCAAAGTTCACTTGATGAACTTGGCTCTCATCTACTGTGAAAATTAATAATCAACACTTGTGTCTGGGATTTAAAACCAGAAATGGGGAGGTAGTTTGATATATATTCTATAGTCCTTGAACACAACATCTGGTGATGCTCAAAGAGAACTTCAGACTTAAAGACTCCTGATCTTTAATAAGCCACAATTTTCGCTTTCAATAAAATATCTTATTAGAAACACATTAAATACCGTATTGGCCCAAATATAAGACAGCCCTGTTTATAAGATGACCCCCTCTTTTTCAAGACTCAAGTTTGAAAAAAGACTTTTTGAACAACAAATTGATTTTTACACAGAAAATAATTACAGTACATCTGTAACAAATGATTATAACAATATATTTGAGAGAAAAACCATGCTATTATGCCTCATTCAAATCTAAATATCTGAACATTTAAATACGTAACCTAAAGTGCAATCATATTCATATATGAATGGCTTCTGCTTTTTGAAATGTAAATAAACTAGTCTATTGTGATAGAACAACAAAATTGCAATAACTGCATTAACCATCAAAGTCAATTCTAACTGTAACCTTAATCTTGAAACAAATCTGAATAAGGAAAAACATTGCAAGAAAATAATGCAAACTGGTTAAACTTGAGAGTAGCTGAGATCTGTCATGACAGAACATCGCTTCAATGATCTCTGGCGCCATCTAGCGTCGTGAATGGGTATAATGTCCAGAACCCGAATATAAGACGACTCCCACTTTATGAGTCTTATTTCAATGCGAAAAACACCGTCTTATATTCGGGCCAATGCGGTATTGCCATTGATTGAAAACCTTTAATATTTAGTACATGTTTTGACCTACGGAGGGCGCCATGTTTTATGTTTGACGCTCGGGGTGATGACGAAGTTTGTCACTCTCACTAGACGAACACTACCGGTGTTCTGCAATTCCTTCTACGCGGTGAAACGTCCAACACATGCGCACATCGGTTAAAAGCAGTGAGTACTTACTATTTGTGTTTTTATTGAGTCTTTTACTAGCTTTTCATTGCCTCAAATACTTTTTGCGTGTGCTTCCTTCTCAAACTTTTAAGCAATGTGTTTTCTTGTGGTAGCTTTAAAGCAGATTGTTGACCACATTAGTCACGTAGTGTATTTAAACCACCCTTATTTGATATTACTAAGTTTAAGTATTTTCTTAAGGCATCTTTCGTATGGATTTATCGAAACAAAACAAGCTGAAAATGCACGGTAATAGTTTGGGTGTCAAATTCGCCTCTTGTAGGTTTCGCCGGTGTAGCACATTTAGGCAGAACCCCGTTTTTGTCATTTTCTCGTCTCATCCCGTCTTTCCTGTTCATTTTGCTTTTGCTACTCATTTTGTGAAATATCGAAAGTGCTGTCATGCTCATTAATGTTCCAATCAGGTTCAAATTGAAAGGGTTGAATAAATGATATGTTATGTCGCTAGAGTCATACTCTGGAAGCCCGGCAGCGTAACCCAGTGACGTCCCCGTCCTGCGACGTCAACAACAATGGCGACCTCCTAGTTAAACTAATTTTACAAATTGTACAAAAACGAAAACATCGAGTGGGGTTTTAATATCAAATTATTTTAACTCATCAAAATGTTTATCTTTTTAGAACTACAAGTTTTTCTATCCGTGCATCCCTTTAAAAGATAGTCCTCCAGATCCCCACTTTCATCAACGTTACCATAGGAACTGACTAGCAAAATATCACTTTCAAAAGAAAATATGGACATCGGGTACACGTGTCCACACCAAGGGATCTTCTTAACTTAAACCAAAGTCTGTCAGAGCCCCCTGAACTAAACTCAAAGATAAGAAAAGAATTAGCAGTTCATTTGCAAGGAAATTAATCTGTTTCCAGGACCAATCAAAAGCTGCCGGCAGTATCATTGTCACCAGTATCTCGCCTCCCCAGATAGTCGTGGGTCACTCCGGAGGAGAGGATTTTTAATTTGGTCACAATGATGGCGGGATTGCGGGCGATGCCGCACAATGGGAGTCTTTGTAATGGCAAGGGGCTCGCTTGCAAAATGGCAAGCATTCATCTGGGGAAAAACTCAGATGCCAGCGAACGAGCACTACCGTTGTCTTTTCACGCCGGCGAAGGCCACACAACAGCACGAGTGTAATTGGAGCAGCCGCCGTTTGATAGCCAGAATTTAATCGCAGATCATTAATGCGGTGCCATTTAAAATGCCTCAGCATCCCCCGGAATATAGAGAAGGTGACATTTAAAAAGCCCCCAGCACGCCGACTGATGCCAAACATTTTGCAAGTCGCTGCAAATCAATTCACTGATGAGTTGCCTTGAGATATGAGCAGCACAATTACAAGGCGCAAGGTGTGAGGGGAATTAGCCGCAAATGAAAATACACTTTGGCAAGGTTGCAAAGAAGCAGTGCTGTCTGTGGTTTTCCTTGATTGGCATTCTGTATAGCTTGTCACATCCAGCTGAGACCTCTCACCTACATTAAACAATACAGTCAGACTCATACATAACGAGCATATGTTTTGTGTTCGCATAGCGGAAAACAAAGATGGCTGTGAATATGTCAATTTTATTCCCAGGCACGCTCTCTGCCTCTCAATGTCAACATCGCTCTTGCAAGAAATGATGTATGTAAAGCACACCTGCGAGATATTGCATACATTCATTGGAAATAACGCATCCAAGAGATTAAAACGATGGCGTGCGCAAACATTTTCTAGGCCGCTGGCTTTGTTGGAGAAAAACAAGGATGTTGTGCTCCTGTGCTCCTATTTAAGCTATTTTTAATCAAAATGCGGTTTGACCTAAGATTGACCTACTATATAAGAGAATTGTAAATACAGTCATGTTAAAAAATTAGTACACCCCATAAAATATTCAGTTCTGTATTAAGAAATGTTGACTTATCAATGACTGATGTTGTTTTTCTTTATCTCTGGAAAAGAAAGTGACAATTGCAGGTAAACAACAACATTAACATTATTTTACTCTTTAAACCAAATATATCAACAAAAATGCATTTTCTAACTAAGGAAAAAGTTAGGATACCCTACCACCTAATTGCTAATGTTACCCCCTTTGGCTGAAAAAACTTCAGTGAGATGCTTTTTGTAGCGGTCTTTGACATCGGTCTGAAGAAAGTTTGCAACGCAACGCAGAATACTTTCAGCTGTGAGATGTTTAAGGGGTTTCTTGCATGTACAGCCCGTTTTAAGCCACCCCACTGCATCTCAATAGGATTAAGATCTGTGCCTGTACTCGGCCATTCCAGGACTCTCCATTTCTTCCTTTTCAGCCACTCCTTGGTGGATTTACTGGTATGTTTTGGGTCATTGTCATGTTGCAGGGTCCAGTTTCACGTCAGCTTTAACTTTTTCACAGACGATCTCACATGTTCCTTAAGCACTCTCTGATACACGATAGATTTCATTGTGGGTTCTTTGATGGTGAGCTGGCCAGGTCCAGCTGCAGCAAAGCATCCCCAAACCATGACACTTCCACCTCCATGCTTCACAGTTGGTATGAGGTTCTTCTCCCGGAATGCTGTATTAGGTTTACGCCAATCATGTCTTCTGTTTTGGTGTCCAAATAATTCAATTTTGATTTATCTGTTCAAATAACATTATTCCAGAAGTCCTGGTCTTTGTCGACATTCACTCTGGCAAACTTCAGTCTGGCCTTCATGTCCTTTTTGGAAAGCAAATGTTTCCTCCTTGCACACTTCCCATGAAGGTTACGTGTGAAGTCTCTTTCTGATTGTAGAGGCATGCACTTTCACCTCAACAGTAGCAAGAGCCTGCTGTAGATCCCGTGATGACATTTTAGGGTTTTTGGAGACTTCTTTTAGCATCTTGCGGTCTGCTCTTGACGTGAACATGCTTGGACGGCCAGACCTGGTCATGTTGGCAGTTGTTTTGAATGTCCTACACTTGTAGACTATTTTCTATAGAGTGGAATGGCTGATTTTATAGACAGCTCCTTTGATCTCACCATGGTGTTTTCTCTCACTTCAACAATCAGGGGCACACCAAACTGAATGAAGTTTAAATAAGGCAAGTCTCCTTCAAAACATTAGGTAATGATGTTCTAATAATGTGACACATCTGTGTGTAATTTTAGTCATTTGAAGTGGTATTGAATGTGGGTGTGTCTTAATTTATTCCTCAACAAAAATTGCATTTATTTAATACTGGAACTACGGTTTTTTTTTTTTTTTTTTCATGTCGTTATAAACAAATACCAGAAAGGCGCCAAATGACCCCAATACCAAACTGACTACTTGGCTTTGTCAAACAACAGACCACTCAAACAAGCAATCAAGCAGCCAAGGCGTGAGGTTTCACTCTGGATAGCTGCAATTAACATCTTGAGTATTTGCAAATCCAGACTGGCTAACTCCTGGGTTAGTGTAAAAATGATGAGAGGGCCTTGTGGCATGAAACTACGACTGGCATCCAGTTGCCAATACTACGAACGGAGTTCAACCTCCACAGAAGTAATCCAGTTTACCAGCGGGTAAACGGAGTTGACAAAACCTGGCTGTCCAGTTTGTGGTCAATCGGTGGTACGACGCTGATTATGAGGTTGATTAGTCGAACCTGTCTCAACTCAGTCAGAGTTACTGCGCGTTCACATAAAAGGGGGCGGCGACCAGAGTCAAACACTACTTGTGACGATGGCACGGGCACCTTACTTCACGGAGGAGGAATGCGCGATAATCATGCGGAGTTACGAGGAATTAAAATCCACCCTCAACGCGAAATCAAACACCGCTTCGGCGAGTAGAGCGTGACGGGTCTGTTGGCAGCGAATTTACAGATCGTGTGATTTGTGAATGCGTCAATATGCCAGTTTACTTATGTCCATGAAAAGAAATAAAGCCTGCTGTCAGGACGATAAAATAAGATTTGGTACGTTAACTGTAAGAAATAATTCATCGCGCATCACCACATGAAGCAGGTTGATTGTATGTTTAGTCCCATTGACTCTATGAATACGTTTGTCCTTTTTTTTTTTTTTTTTTTTTTTAGTTTGGGCGTAAATAATCCCGCCCGACCCAGCCCGAGCCCGATCAATTAACTTGATTTGCAGGCCCGAAGCCCGAGCCACCCCCCTGAAATATTATGTTATATTAGTGAGGACTCAGGAGAAGAAGGAAATTAATGCGGCGATGCCATGCGTTGTTGCATAAATTAAAGCCTGTCTTTTGTAATGAATTTTCACAGTTAAACAAGACTGTAAGATGCATATTCAATAAACATTTATATCTTTTATATTTGTGCGTCTGTCCCATCATTGGATTTGACATTTATTTTAATCTCTTCGAGTTGGCAGAAAAAAACACAAGTTTTCTCAATGTTTAAATAGTCTACATATTTCTACGATTATTGTAAATGCATTTACACAACGGAATAACGCTAGAAAAGTTAGTTAAATATATTTCTTGTAAGAGAGCAAAGCTCCGCAATTGTTTATATTCAGAGATTTCAACAATCAATTTGAAGCGTTTCCACACTCCGACTCGCACGGCATACAGTTTTCTTACGCAGATACTCAGCATCAACGATGGAATGCAAATATTGTCCCTGGCGAAAGAGCGCACGGAAAGGCACACAATCTGCGCGGTTGTGAGGGCCTGACTTCGGCGGGTTACATTGGTAATGTCCGCCACGATCAGCTGACACAGGTAACGAAGTCCCTCAGCTGAAAATCTATATCTTTCATGGAGAACATCTTCCGGGTACGCCAGCGGATTCTGGCGGTCTTCAAAAACCCATGCCCTCCGAAGAGAGCCCCTCACAATCCGCACGCCAATGTCGTATGGGTCGTCCAGGTATGCTGTCATTGTCAGGAGGACACGTCCGCGGAGGAGTGCTCTTTAAACAGAGCGTGGTTAATTGGAATTCTGGGGTTAAGCAAGATCTAATTTTGAGACGACCAGGTTTGGCGTGTGGCGTGTGTTGCCATGGCAACACTTCTCGGTTCCAACATATCCACCTTTCGTAGTCTCGCTTAGCTGCGAACTTAGGTTGCACGTGATGAAGTTACTCTCGAAGTTATCCTGTTAAGCCAGAAAACCGGCTTCGTAGTATAGGCCACAGAGCTGTAGCTAAACCAGACTGTCTAAATTTTAGAAAATTGAGTGTTAGAACATCTGGGACAAATCCCATCAAGCAACTTTACTTTTTGTTGATAAGTCCAACATTCAGTTGTCAAGGTTCACAGTTTATTATGTTGAAGCACACAATGACCAAAGAGCTTTCCACAGCAGCTCAAACAGCTGTTTTGTCAGAGCAAAGATAAGCTTCAGTTTACAGCACATACTGTAGGCAAACTGCAGCTTTTGGAATATGTAAAAAGGTTGTCCGCCCGACTGCCTGCCTGAGTGGTCCACTGTTCAACAAAGCAAAGGCAGCCCTGTCCCGTAAACAAACACTATAGATGCTAATTGGAGCAATACAACCCTGTGGTTTCACGAGTGTAATTGGGAATGACTAATGAGGACCTCAGTGCTCACAAAAGATATTCTGATTAGGGTCAGATGACCCTTCTCTGGTTACAAAAGTGATTTGTATCAACTGAGCCACACTTGGTATTTCTCGTGTTAAAAAAATACATTTTACAGAAAGTTATAAAAAATATTCTTTTCAGTTTGAATTGTTTAGTTTTATTACTTGAATCTCTCAAGATTGTCAAAATGGATATTAAATATCCATATGACCAAATGTGTTAGAAAACACAGGCATCCTAATTTTTTCAAATGACTAACTCAAAAACAGTAGCAGCACAAACAAAACTTTTTACAGAACAAACAAAGCACAAACGAGTGAAATCTTTTTTATGTAAATTTGCATCTGATGGGGGGCCAACTTCACAAAGGTCCAACTGTTGAATCAGGACAATCTGTCAACACACAGCACTTGCATGTCCATTCATTTTCCTCCAGCGAGGTACTTAAGACAAAACCAAGGGAAAAAGACAGCACTTCACAACGGCAAGGGCGACTCTCGAGAGTCAGAAGTCGAGAGAAGTACAAATTCGGAGGCGTGACAAATCAGCACAGACCTTTTTTGCTGGCGCACAACGAGGATGTTTATTACCTGCTCACAAACAAAACTTGGCCATGCATTCGCTATTTTCTATTACCTGCAAAATTTCCCGCTCGTCAATTAGGCTGATTTGTCAGTGCTGGTTGAGTTCTTCCTATTACCGTTCTGCTGTGGCAAACAAAAAACATTAACATTCATTTCAAGCACCTGCCATAGAAGAGGGCAAGCCTTCATCGAGTCGGGTAGAGGATTAAAGCAGGATTGATGGCTTGAAGTCGAATGTGATGGCGGGAGCACGGGCGGTTGAAATAACCACATACACGGCCACAGTCTACAATGCTGCGATTTATCGCGTTGATTTACCATGGTAAACCTTTTGGACGCGCTTTAATTAGCAAGCATTTAACGCCATTTTTCACGTTTAGCGGGAAGGGTGATGAATGGTGTAATTAAAGGGCTCACTATGTAAATCAACGACGGGACAGCAGCAGAGAGGCTAATTAAGCATGCGGCATTGTTCCAGCATCTTGGACATCTGTTGAATGTATGGATGATGGAGGAAGCGCTAGCGTGCTAATATCACTGGATGTGCAAAATGAATTGATGAATGAAGTCTATTGAATTCAGTTTGAAAGTCCTTTTTTTTAATTCTAGCTTGGATTACATCTATTGTTGTTGTGTTTTTTTTATGTTTTACTTGGGACCTGCAAAGGCTGCTGATGATGGAGGGGGCGGCACAGACATACAGACAGAGAATTACATAGTACCGGTAGTTGCGTTCCATTTGGCTTGAGAGTCACGGTACCGGGTGAATACAATCAGCAAAGCGTGTCAAAACACTCAAGAAAACACGAAAAGTAAAAGAGCAACCGGTTTTTGTGGTTAACCTTGAGGTAATTGAAATAGAGAAAATCTCTTATCTCTAAGAAATCTGCGAAAAAAACATTATTAACTGAAAATTGGAATCAAAAACTAAAATAAGATAAAAATAAAACAAATAATAAAGACACTTTTATTTGAATGAAAAATCTTAAAATAGTAATTAACAAAAAAGAAATTGCAAAATAAAACCAAAACAGGAGATATTTGTATTAAGTTCTCGGTTGTATTTATAATACAAACTCAACCTCTCATGCTTAACGGGCCTATGACAGAAAAAAAGCATCTTTATTTCATATTTCACACAGTATTTTAGGCTCCTGAATGACATGGACTGCTTGGATGTGCATGTAAGCGATCGTTTTTTTATTCAATTCTTTGAATCCTGCGCCATGAAAATGAATAACTTCCTGTTTTGAGGAGGAATGCGAATGTGACATCACCCGGGTCAGCATCTAGCAATACAGCATTGCTTTATAGCATGCAGATGGACTGTGGATTCAGCTGATTTTGCCAATGAATTTGTTTATTTTTCGCATCATGCCAGCCAAATGTGGTGCAGGTTTTGTTGTTGCACCAGGGAGAGGTGTGTGAGCCTTTTTGTGTTTCAAAAACCCCCAACCCCAAGATTGGCCAAAACAAGTCCGACAACTGTGGGACCATTGGACTTACGAGGAAGTGAGTAAACATCGTGTTTTGCATTATGTCAAATACTGGGATCATGGCACATGTTTTAATACGGAGGTGGCTTGCATTTTGTGCCTGACAATGCCGCTTGTCCACCGAGAATGCCACTCGGCCGACGACTTGTCGCACACCCCCCTCGGTCCTCTTCGCATGCCCGCCGGGAGTGCGCTATACTCAGCTTATTGCCCTCTTCGTGTGCCTGGTGTTCTGTCAAATTTTGCACCCCATCAGAAATTGCAACTTTGTTAAAAATGGCAGTGAATACAGTAATTACAAAGTAAACACTACAAACTTTCTTTGAATAAAGGAATATTTACTTTCGTTTGATCATGGACGGACATGTAGAAAAGTTCTCCTCAGACACATCCTGCCATGTTAGCAGCACACAACAACTGCACGCCGCTTCTACTGAATGTAAAAGAGGGCTTATTCACAGCCACAACAGCTTTGGGAGCAAAGTATTATAAGGGTGAAAAATTTGGCAGAACACCAGCAATAGACCACTATCCTTGGGTTGGGCTCGGGCAGCTGCGCGCTCCTCCGACGTCGGCCAGTTTGTCCAGCGGTCATTCTCCACCTGCTTCCCCGGCAAATGAGCTCTCCTGCCCGCAGCAGAGGAACGACGAGCTGTCACTTGCTTGCCGCAGGGAGCATTGCAGACAACCCCGCCGCCGTGTGACACGATCGGGGGTGGTTTTGTGTGATTATTTGCTTCGAAAGGGGAGAGTAAGACCTGAAAACGCGACTCTGTTCGGGTTTGCATGTAGCTGTCACTCCTCCTGTTTTTTTTACACTCTCTGAATCCGGCGAAGGGAAATGACAAAAGCCGGACTAACTCCGGTGGCATAAAATATTGTTTGGGAGGTGCAAGAAGTCGACAGTTCTGACCATTATGGAGTAATTTTGCCATGTCGTACTGAATAAATGCATTTTTAATAAAGATGTCCCGATCGACATCCCGATTGATCGGGTCCGCTCACGTCATTTTCAATGTATCGGAATCGGCAAAAAAATATCGGACATGCCGTTTTTTAATATATATATTAATTCGTTTTCTAATTGTATTTAATGTTACAGACAAAATGTTTTACACTCATCCAGAGTCTTTAGTTTTGGCTTAAAGTAGGGCTATCAAATTTATCGCGTTAACGGCTGTAATACATTTTTTTTAAAAATTAATCACGTTAAAATATTTAACGCAATTAATGCATGCGCTGCACGACCTACTCACACATTGTCGCGTTCAATCAATAATGGCGCCGTTTTACCCATATATAGAGCCAAAAGGCAGGGTAAAATGAGCACATTGAATTTTGGCAGTCATTGACGCCTTTTTTTAATTGGCTACAGGCTTACAATCTCTCTCTCGACAATTAGAAATATTGTGCGAAGCAATGTGGGGAAGCAAGGTAGTAGTTGATCTTTTTCTTAACACCGTATGTTATTTCCCAACACAGAGAAGATATATCAATTGGTGCCACTACGCACAGTCATGGTTGCGCTTCCCATCATGCATTTGGACAAACCAGGTAAATGGCTACAGTATCATTTACTGAAAGCTCAACAAATACACTAGATGGCAATATTTTGTAACAATATACAAAGTCACATTTGTCCTTCAAGAATTACAAGTCTTTCTATCCGTGGATCCCTCTCACAGAAAGAATGTTAATAATGTAAATGCCATCTTGAGGATTTATTGTCATAATCAACAAATACAGTACTTATGTACTGTATGTTGAATGTATATACATATTCGTCCGAGTTTCATTCATTTTTTTCTTAATGCATTGCCAAAATGTATATGATCAGGAAAAATTATCGGGAATGATTGGAATTGAATTGGGAGCAAAAAAAAAAAAAAAAAAAAAGCAATCGGATCGGGAAATATCGGGATCATCAGATACCCAAACTAAAACGATCAGGATTGGATCGGGAGCAAAAAAACATGATCGGAACAACCCTAATTTTTTATATTTCGTATTCCATTCCGCACAAGAATGTTATTTGTCATGGGCATACATTTTATTTAGCAAATGGGAAAAAATACTTAGATATAAAGAATAACCTGTAAAAAATATTGTAGTGCAGAGATTGAAACAATGATTACATTTTGCTGCTCTGTGTCGTATTTGTCTCATTCTGAATCTTCCCTCTCAATGGGCAGACTTCTAAATCAGCTGAAATCATGGCCCTGTCGACGTTATCCTCCAGCTGGGGACGCTATAATGACAGGCATGGATAAACGGCAGATTAAAAGGCTAATTTCTGCGCTATACAGTTGTTGTATATTGTCAAATCGTCTCAAAATATGATTCAATTTCTTATAATAATGCTATTTAAGACTTTTTTTTGATATCCTGGCATAGGCACTTTAATGAAAAGAAAATGAGGTAAAAAGGAATAATTCTGTCTATTTTCGAGTGACGTTTGGTCAACTTGTGTCGATTGGACACAGTATGTTCAGCCTTGGCTGAGTGTTCTTGTTTGACATGTTTTCATATTTTCTGACAAAGTGGTTCTGAAGTGCTTTAGACCAGATTGTTACTGATTGCCTAGAGGCTGTTGCAGACATTTTCGCTTAGCAAAACGCTGCCGATGTCCCACACGAATCACTCCACTAAACAGACTGTGACGCCTAATGTCCCGTTTCCTCTAAACGACCAGTCGTCTGTTTTACATGACGCCGCAGCGCAACTAAACACCTGCTGAGTGCTCAAAAGGAAGCCAACTGCGAGCACAGTCCTTGTGTCAAGCCACTCGACGCCAGAAGCATCTTACCTGGGTTTAGAAGAAAAAAAACTGTTGCTCAATGCTCTAAGGCCCTAGCTTCAAATTAAAGTATGTTTTGCATTACATTGCATTTCAATGTAATCCGCATCCATAATGTGAAGTTTCCCCAATCAGTGTTGATTGGTGTAAATTGCCATTAGCGACAAAACCGAATTTCTGCCTTAGTCGGAATTAACCCTTAAGGTACCCCTAAATACTGTACCTGCTAAATCTCAAAATAACTATCCAAAAACATATTATACAATCATTGTACAGTTCTCGCCAAGATTTTGGAGCTATATCCTACCCAGAGAGCGAGCTAAGCACCAAAATGTCAGATGTCAGACGTCCTTGTGGTTTGCTGACTTTATTTAGCTCAGTACTTCTCAAATAGTGGGGCGCGCCGCCCTGGGGGGGGGCGCAGAGCAATGCCAGGGGGGCGCATGTGACCTCGGGGAACATGTTTTATGTGTTTTTTTTGTTGTTGTTGCCGTACTGGAATAAAGTGTACTTGCACATCCACTCAGTAGGTGGCAGTGGCGCTCTCATTTTCAGAGTGCGCGCAGTATTTTTGAACTAAGGAAGAGCACTCAGCACACACAGACAACAGATATGAAGAGCAGTGTGCCACCGCCGTTTTCGAAAGCCGTTTTCCAACCGGACTCACTCACGCAGCGACCCACTGTCTTGTCCGGTTCTCACGTCGCCGCCCGAGAAGGGCCATTTTCGGCTTGGGATTGTCACGACGACTGCACTCACCTACGGTTCTACCTCGGCCGCCGTGAATGCGCTTTTTTCGTGCCGTTTGCCTTTTAGCTTTGACTTTTAATACAGTGGGTGATGATGAAAGACCACTGTTTACTGTGTCTAAAAATAATTATAGCAGACAGCAAGAAGCCAAATCAATTAAGACGCCACTTAAAGACATTAGACCCCAATCTCATTGTTAAGCCGCTTGATTTTTTCAGTGAAAACGTGCTGAATATTGCCAACAATCGTCCTGCTTTGTCAGTGTTATATCAGTAAGCCAGTGAGCATTGTTAGCATGTTAATTGAAAAATAACTCCACATCATTGCAAAGGAGGTAAATACTGTGAGCAGCAAAAATAAAAACTGTCCTGTCCAAGGACACTTTTTCCCCACCTTTTATTCAGATTTGTTTTTTCGGTCAAATTTTTGGGCACATTGTCCTCATGAGTTAATGTTTCTAATCAATTTTAATTTGGTATTATTTACTGATTTTATTACATTTTATTTTTCTGTATCAAATGGTCAAAAATGTACCTTGAGTGTATTTTTTAGTTTGGATGTGAATTTTTTTTTTTAAAATTCAGGCAAATTGATGCACATCAAGTCTTCTCTGTTACAAACAAAACAATGTTTATAATAAAGTTATACTTTATTATAAGTTGATCTATGTAACTTTTTTTCTTTATTAGAAAAAAAGGACACAATGTTAGGCAGATGCGTATTTATAATAGTAATTTTATAGACAAATGATACTATTTACAGTGGCGGCAGAGAGTTTGGGGGGGCGCGAAACATTTACGTCTTCCTTGGGGGGGCGTGACAGAAAATAATTGAGAAGCACTGATTTAGCTGGTCATGACATCAACACTTACATAAGGAAACTAAAAAATGAAATTAAATCAGTTTCGTGAATGGACGTTTAGCACCATCAATGGCAAACAATGAGTTAAGCTGTGTCTTAGCAAGAAAATAAAAATGTGAAAACCCTGCAAAGTTCTCCCACATGGAAATGATGGACGGGCTTGAAATATTCATGGTAGGTGCTTGTCCACTGTGAGAACTAATCAGGGGTTAATTTGTCCTGGATCTTGTCGGAACAAGATCCAGCACCTCTTGGTTTTGGCCTCCGTGTGTTCAGGGACTTATTTGGGCACATCCGGCTCCTCCCATGTATAGAAAATAATACTAATATGTGGACCGGTGATTTCTGTGGCTTGTTCGTCATCGCTCTTACGTCCGGTTCTTCCTTCGGGGAGGTGGTGTAGTGCATAAAAACACAGACTCCTCAGATAGCTGTTGCAAGAAGACTTTTATTAACTTACTCCCCGTTACGCTTACCCACCTCTTCTTCTTGGCCAAATTGGCAATGCCGGTCACATTGAAAAGGGACAGCGGCCCCGCGGGGACGCCGGTAACAATGTTGTTAATAAAAATTTAAAGTCATTTGAAAGAGTCGTAGATTTGCTGATGCACTAAAAAGCTGGAACAACAAATCACGACCCTGACATTTAAAAAAAAAAAAACTTGGGAAATTTGTGGCATCTGGGGAGCTAGCAGCCAGGATCATACGGTATTTCAACATGCCAAAAAGACAGTTACATTTACGCTCTTTTTTCAAAAAGAAGGCAGATGGATGAAAACGAGTCAGAAAAGTCACAACTGGCGATGAGGGCAGCTGCAGCGATCATGCTAACGGAAAGGACCGGGTGCAGCAGGAGGCTAACGCCGCAGCAGCAAGCAAGGTTCCCAGACAGCCAGCCAAGCTGGGGCTAGAGGTTGCTACCGAGGCAGCAGCTGGTCAGGTTCAGCGCCACCTGGAGTGGTGGCCAGCTACAGCAGTCAGCCAGGTGGACCACCAACAGCCGGAGCAACAGGCCAGTACCCTTATGGGAAATTTGTGTTTGGGCTGCACAATTTGTAAGGCGGTGGGAACTTTGGGGCAAGAGAAGACGGTGGGGGCTTGAAACTCGCAAAACAATGGGTTTGTGTTATGTACTGTAATATGTTGTTTTTTGTTTTGTTTTACAAGTTAGACCTGTTGAGAAAGTAATTGCTGACTGTGTTCTGTCATAACATTTATACCATTGATAATATGAAAATTGAGGATTGTAAGTCCCACAGCAAGTGGGCATTTGCTGTTTTCAGCACCATTTTCTGCGTATGTTCCGGGACCTGTGTCCTTCTCGTCATCCCTGCACTGTCATATGTACTTTGCGTTCCGGCACCATATTATTTACAAATTAAGCACTGGAGAAAATCTAAAAAAAAAAAAAAAATCTAGAAATCACTGGAGATGTTTTTTTTTTTAACAATTTATTTGTATTATACTGCTGCAAGTAAGTATTTGAACACTAGAGAAAATCAATGAAAATATGTGGTAGAATCAGGGGTCGCGTTAACCGAATATTTTCCGTCGTTGACCGGTTTTTTAAAACAGTGACGGAAAAAACTAAAGTCCATCCGTCATTTTGACAGGTTGCAATTCACACCCCAGACCACATGGTGGCGAGTGAGCATATTAATGAGCTATTGTCTCTCTTGATGCATGACGTCATTGGCCTTACTCGGAGAAATGTCAAGGCAACTGAGTGTTTGCCTGGCACAGCCAGACTGTTCTCCCTGTATTTTTCAAACACTGAGAGAAAAGTCTGGGACACAGCCTCTCGAGTAGGTACAAAATCAATCGACGAATCAGATTTGTTTATTTGCGTGACGTGTTCTTCACGAGCAATGTCACTCTTGCGCGCCGAAAGTCGTCTCTACAACAACACGGATAGCGGGAGAGCCGAGAATATGTTCCAATCCGCGGTAAATTCAGTTTTAAATGAGGTAAAACACATCGACATGAGACACTGACAACAGTCTGTCTCGCGCTAGCCATGTTGAATAAACTCCGTTCTCCTCGTATGTTTACTTCCGTGCGCAAGTCTCTCGTCCTGCCCTCGTTGCTTTGGTAACGGCACATCTGCCCGTCGCTGATTGGTGCACTCCGCTGTCTGTTTGCCTTTTGTTAAGCTTGTTCGGACAGAATATTAATTAAAAATGAATGAAAACTAAATACTATTGAATATGTCATTATTATCATTTTAAAAATGTAAGTGACGGGTAAAAATAGATTATGACCGGATTTTTATGACACTGTCAGTCAAAATGACAGACAACGAAAAAGTCTAGCGCAACCTCTGGGTAGAATAGCCTTTGCTTACAATTAGAGGAAGTCAAGGTCATTGACCAGCTCATCCTGTGTAGTTCTTGGCTGATTACTCACCATTCCTAGGGTCATTGACACCCTACAAGGTAGATCTTGCATGGAACCGCAGTCGGAGGGAGATTGACAGTCATGTTTAGCTTTCTTCCATTTCTAATAATTGCTGCAATGGTGGATTTTATATCACCAATCTGGAGGTGGGCTTTTTAAAGGCGAATAACAGGTCTTTTGGGCTCACAATTCTAGCTAATGTTCAAATACTAATCTGCAAATAAATTGTTAAAAAAATCATACACTGTGATTTCTGGATTTTGTTTGGATTGTCTCTCACAGTGGACAAGCACCTACCATGAAAATTAAAAACTGGCCCATTATTTCTAAGTGGGAGAGCTTGAAAAACCGCAGGGTGTTCAAATACTTATTTTCCTGACTGTAAATAAAAAAACAACAACATGGTATCGTTACATTATCGGCAGATACGTACTACATAACAGGGAATCTGTTTCAGTAGCCAAAAAATGGTATCCGCGCACCACTAATAAATGGTAATATAAATAGTCTTTTTGAAAAGTGTTAGCAGCAATTTTTTTCTAATTCTGGAATGACCCTCTAAATTTCAGTTATTCTTCAATCCATTCATTCATTTGCCAAAGGATTATGGTTAGTTCGGATGCTCACGAAAGGCTTTTAAGGACTTCAACCGCTCAGCCTGCGGGGAAACAAGCTGTCAGAGGTGGAAATTAGATGAGCGGTGTTCCAATAGTCGACCTGAAGTGAAAGACTTTGTGCAAATATCACAGCGTGACAAATCACAGGCGCTCTCGTTATGGCGGTGGTGGCGGTGCGAGATGAGTCACCCCCTCGCACACGCTGTCACTTGCATTGAAGCTGAGGAGTAAGATGATTAAGAAACGGAAATGCTCTCATACTTGGCTTGTAGTTCTTAAATCAGCAGGTTTTTCATATTGTTTTCAAACATATCCAGAACAAACTGGGGTTTTACAGTCTGCAGGTAAATGCAATAAATTTGATTTTCTTGTACGAAAAAACAAAGGCAGGGAAGACATCAATGCCTGGGTGTCCATTCAGAGCTGGCACAGTGATGGACCTCAGTAAAGACTATTACCCCATGACTCAGTCTTAGGGATAAATCATTAGGTGTTAGATATGGCACCAAACAACAAATGAGCCAAGTGATCTCACCGTCTTGCTTTTCATTGAATTTAATCAAATCAAAATACAGATACAAACATCCAGAAAATGCCCTTGATACATAGTAGGTTTTACTGTATATTGCTGTAAAACTTTGAAGCAATGTCTGATGAACTTTCCAAAGTACAAAGACTTTAAGGAGGCTTTGTACTATAAATGAAGGAAACACCAATAATTGCTAGCTTCAATGTGTAAAGTTGATAAAACTAAAATTGAACCTAGCAGATATGTCATTCAAAGTGTTTGTTAGAACTGAGAAAACACTGCATGTTGCTGGTGTTCATGTAGAGACGTTCATTTTAGTGCAGTGTTATTTATATAAAATTAGAGCACGGGTAGGCATGTCACAGCTCTGGAGCATGACACTCTGCTGTTAATATACAGTGAGGAACAGAAGTATTTGCACCCATTTTGCAAGTTCACCCACTTACAAAATATCACTGATATTTCACTCATAGATGCATTTCCGCTTCTAGAGACATAATCTAAAATTAATAAATCCAGAACTCACAGTCAATTTTTTTTTTTTTTTTTTGGATAATTTATTTGTAATCTACTGGGGTTCATAAGTATTTGTACCCCTGCGAAATTCAGCGCTGATATTTGGTGCAGAAGCCTTTGTTTGCAATTACAGAAGTCAGATGCTTTCTGTAGTTCTTTACCAGGTTTTCAGTTTAAATCATAGATGCATTTCCACACACAGAGACATAATCTAAAAAAAAATTCAGAAATAACGTTATATCATTTCTAAAAAATAATTTACTGTTGTTTTTAAATTGATTCATAAAGCTGAGTCGCATTGAGCTTACTTCAGTGTTTTTCAACCTTTTTTGACTCGGCATGATTTTTCAATGTAAAAAATCTTGCGCCACACCACGAACCAAAAATGTTCCCAAATTATCTTCTGTACACTATATTTAATTACAAAAAAAATTCTCAGTATGTATACTAACTCAGTGTAAAACTTAAAGCCTGTTTAGATGAACACAAAGTCGATATCCTTATTCTTTAACAGCTCTCAGTCTTCCTCCGTTTTTATTATTATTATTATTATTATTTATAGCAGTTAGGCTTGAAAAAGCTCAGAATTATCAGACAGGGGGACTTGAGTAATGTTTTTAACCACATCAGGGCCGAGCATCCCGCAGACAATGGCTTTGCAGGCAGGTAGTATTAATTAATGTCTGTCACGGTGTGGGACTTTTTGGATTTAGCAACAATTTACCTTCGCAGTTTTTAACAAAAAAAGTTGCTCGTTTGTCTGTGTTTTCATGAAGGCGAACAAAATAGTCCATCGACTTGTTTTGAAGTGATGGTTGTTTCGTTTGGAGATGACATTTAAGCTTGCTTGGGAATGGATAGCTGCTCGTGTCGCATTCAAGAACTGCTTGGATTTTTAGCCATTAGCCCCCTTGCTGTTCTCAACAATGTGTTGGAATAAAACACGGGGAGGATTGACGGTCGTCACATTTGGATAAAATAGAAAGGACACTTTCGAGTATATCGACACATGACGAGTCTAACCAAATGATGTGCAGTAGACGTGCTCGGGTCTACATTGTTGCGGACAGCAAGGTTGTTGATGGCTAGAAATCCGAGCAGTTTTTGAATGCGACACATGCAATACTCATCTGCACACGACCGAGAACTTTCTACCTACTCATTCCTTCTGTCCTACTGCAACTCCGCCCGACGACGTAAAAAAATATATTGTAATAGCACTGAATGGGGAAATAGAAAGGAGAGGAGTCGGTGATGACTTTCCCACTTTATTGTGGCAACAATGGAAAATAATCAACAAAAAAACAGCGGCATCCGCAACATGCGACCGCTAACTTCGCTCACAAGCCATTCTCCCTCCCTCTTTGCTTGCTTTCCGCCACGTCACCACTCTACAGTCTGATGGCCCCTTCAAGGGCCCACACACAGTTACGGACATTACGATATATATATAAATGTGACAGATAATTTCTCGCGGCACACCTGACGATCTCTCAGGGTACACCGGTTGAAAAACACTGGCTTACTTGATGTCATTGGCCGGCTCTGAAGAAAATAAAGGATTTACCGTATTGTCAGCACTGTAAGCCTTCAATTTTCTCAAAAGCCGATAGTGCGCCCTATATATGGTTCAATAGTAGTTAATAGTGACATTCCCTTTAACACAGCTTTATCTAGTGGATGCATAATGCAACAATTCTAAGACCAAAGTGAATGCTTCAGTCACAAACTCGTGGAGTAAAGTTGTTTATCTGGCGATTATGTGAGGCAAGGATCACCTTAAATAAACTGCTGATGACGATCACCGGCACCTGGACCCAGTTTCACCCATCTATCCAATCTAGCAATCAAGACAGTGACACAACTACTACTAATGCGCCTTATATTGCATTGTGCTCTACTAGTATATATAAAAACAGCTTTAAATTAGGCCATTCATTGAAGGTGGACTGTGCCAGTGATTTCCCTAAGTTTTAGCAGACACTCTAGGTTTTTTTTTACCTCTCTGAGTATCCTGTGCTGAAATCTTGGCGTCATCTTTGGTGGACAGCCACTCCTTGGGACAGAAGCAACAGTGCCAAACTCTCTCCATTTGTCGACAACTTCTCTGACTGTTGATTGAGTAACATCCAGATTTTTAGAGAGGGTTTTGTATCCTTTCCCAGCTTTATACAAATCAACAATCCTTGACCGCAGGTCTTCAAACAGCTCTTTTGACCAAGCCATGATGTACATCAGACAATGCTTCTCATCAAGACAATTTTTACCAGGTGTGTGTTTTTTAGTGGGCAGGGCAGCTTTAAACCACTCATCAGTGATTGGGCACACACCTGACTTAAATTGTTTGGTAAAAATTGGGTTTAATTGCTTATGAAGTCTCCTTAGGCAGAGGGTTCACTTACTTATTTTCCCCCCTTCTGTCATTGTTTGTATGCTATCCTCATTATAATATGAAAACCTCTAAATGTTTGGGTGGTTTTGGTTAAAGCAGACACTGTTTTTACATCTGTGTGATTTTGTCAAAGATCAGATCACATGTGATGGTGATTTTATGCTGAAATGTGAGAAATTCCAAAACGTTCAGATACTTTTTCCATACCACTGTATATATAATGCAGCAATATGAAAAACCTGCACTGCCTCTGAGTGGCACTTTGATTGCAACTTGAATTGATATTGCTGACGTTAATAATTATGCTAATGTATATTTCTGAGCTGATTAAAATGCCTGTCACATAAAACACAATGTGGCCTTTTAGCCTGAGTCAGTTTTGGGATTAGTGCCACCTCCCTGTATGCCAGTTTCAATTACCGAGCTCGAAATTGCCCGGTGACTGCCTCGCCGGCCGAGGTGCGGCGGCAACAATCTCCATCTCCCAAAATTGCACGACGGGAAATCTCGTCACATCTTTAAAAGAGGAAGTTGATTGGAAAATGTGCGGGATTGAATTTGGGTTATGCGAGGGCATCTCTCCCGTCACCACTTGAGCTCTTGTGATTATTTTAGAATGCAAGGATGCTGCTTATCTTCACAGTTGTTGTTGTCGTCGTTTTTTGCATTTGCCTAGAGGACACATTATAAGGTACACCTGCACAGTCTAACATGGGCGTCGGCAGACATGTTTCACTGGGGCACAGGACCCAGTATTGATCTGCAGTGCCCCGGTATAAATTTCACCAGTTAAAAAAAAAACAAAAAAAAACTTTGGAGTTTTAAGTCTACAAAGCATGATCTACAGAATGTGCCTATTTAATATTGTGTAGACCCTACTCACGTGACGTCACAGCCACGCCCCCGCGCCATGTTGTCCGTCTACTCGTCATGTTAATGCATTAGCGCTTCGTAAATTCCTCTTATTATGGCGTGTTATTCTGCTCGTTAACATTAATCATCAAAATGGTGAAGTCGTGTGTGGCGGTCGGTTGCAAAAACAGAGAAGATAGACGGAGAGACGAAGTTTTACCGTATTCCGAGAGACCCGGAGAGGAGCGCGAGATGGACTGCTGCAATTTGACGAGAAAACTGGGCTCCAAACGACTACCACAGATAATGTAGTAGTAGTCATTTTATATCTGGTAAGGTGCATTTAATATACAGGACTGTCTCAAAAAATTAGAATATTGTTTATTCTAATTTTCTGAGACAGTCCAGTATATAAACCGATTTTTTTCAATGACACGGCCACGTTGTGTTGAAGAAACGTATGCGGCCACCCGTTGCCGACCATTACGGTACGTGACGTCACCGTTTTGTTTCGGTAATACTTCACTCTAATCGGCCAAATTATTTCGTCTGTGTTAAATTCTGCTTTTTTCACTCTTCATAAAGCACAGAATTTAGTTTCTTGAACTCATTTGAGTCGACGTTTATTGCAGCTCCGCAATTCGGACTATAACAAATGTAAGGACACACACTTCCTGTGTCCGTCAACTATATCGGTCCCTCGGGAAACTCAAACCCAAATAACAATAGTTCCTTTTGTTACTAGTGTCGTGCTGACAGCTATGAGCTCTCACGGATTTCCGACTTACGTTCTCACTTTCATTTTACCGTATCAATCCATGGAAGAAACATTTATTCATCATGAGGAAACGAGCAAGTTATACAGCAGCCTTTATAAGAAAAGTCACATCTGTTTTGTTTTCTCCTAGATTCTGGTAAGTTGGAGAAGTTGTCAAATCATATTATTACCGTAAATATTGTCAGTTCACGTTAATGTTTTGAACTACCAATGTGCTATGCTTGAGCTGTGTTTCACCAGTCAGTAAAATGACATCTCTGTATCTGTACACAAGCTCTGTTTTCTTGTATTCTTCTATTTATTGGTGCTAAAATTAGGGTGCGCGTTATAAACGGGTACAATAATTTTCCCTAGATTTTACAAGTAAATTTGGGGTGCGCATTATACACGGGTGCGCCTTATATTCGGGAAATTACGGTATTATCATTTCTGTCCAGACAAAGTTGAAAAGCAGAGTGTAGGAAGAGGTGAAGGAGAGATGGAAGTGATGAGCATGAGCAGAGGGGAATTGACTATCAACAAGGGATTTTCCAATTTGCATTTTGAATACTAATGGCTAAAAAAAAAAAAAAATCTGTCATTTTTTTCTACAGAAACTTTTTTGGTTATATGTACATATGCTTAAAGCGCCATTTCTGACTTATTATGATAGATAAGTGCTAAAACATTTTTTTGCTCGCTCACCATTGCCCCACTACTGTATTAGGTCTCGTGATGCCCCTGCTGTCTAATGTAGAATCTAATGCAGTTGTTCTCAATTATAACAAGGAGTACCTAACCTCTCTGCTGCCACTATGAATAGTATAATTTGTGTAATTTACATTTGAGGAAAAAATTGTTGAAATCCCCCCCCCCCCGGCCAACACGCACGGAAACAGCGACAGCCAAAACAAGTGCTGCTCGGCCGATGCTGCCCCCGTGCGCGCCAACCGAGAAGGCAGAACTTCACGTGTCCACCTCTGATATTAACCCTTTGTACTGACTCCATGTTCCAAAAGTTTGAAAAAGACTCACCGAAAGCAGATTGACAATTTATTCGTCGACAATGGTCAAAAACAAGGCAAAAAACAGACGACGGAGGGACAATTCAGGATCCAAAACAAGGCTACATGTTTCCAAGCAGCAAAATCTGTGTTATCTCAGTGTCCAGTCTTTTTAAAGTTCTTGGTGAAGTGGGCCGTGTCGAAGGTGTGTCCGAAGGTGTGTCTGGGCGTTGCTTTTGGGTCTTCCCCTCTGTGGCCGGTTTTGGGCGGCTAAGGTTCGTGCGCGGATGGGGCGCCCGCTATCAACTTTGTTGTCCGGGCTATCTCTACTTGTTTTAGGACAAAGCGCTTTGTCCTTGGAGTTTGCTGGGAGAGCTGATTGCAAGAGTTGGTGCGTCAATCTTGTTCGTGACGCACGCGTTGGGCTTCTGTGATAAGACGGCATTGTGTATCTCTTCTATTTCTTCTCATTTAACTATGGTGTGCTATTTATTTTATATTAGTAGTGCAGTCCTACCGCAAATATACCGAAAATGATACTATTTCCTGATTAATTATATTACGTGTGTTAGAGTAATGCAAACAGTTAGACGGTGCCAACGAGAAACTGTAGCATTTTTCTCATCTCCCCCTCATTAGCCTGGATAAGGTGATTCACTTTACTGTGTCAACGGGCATGTAGTGGAGTCTGCTTAAACAATAGTTAGATGAATGTGTTAGACTAATGCAAACAATTATATGGTGTGTGCGATGACGGTTTCTTTTCCCTTTAAAAGTAACTGACAGTAAAGTACATTTTTATTCACAATTTTGTTTGTAACAGAAAAGACTTTAAGCACATCAATTTGTCCGAATTAAAAACAAACAAAAAAACCATCCTAACTGTAAAAATACACTCAATGTACATTTTTTTCATCATTTGATACAAACAAATAAAATTTAATAAAATCAATAAATAATAATACATTCAAATTGATTAACTCATGAGTCTTATGGTTCTGGGTCAGCAGGGGTTTCCAAGCGCAGATAAGGCAGGCAAGGTGGCAGTGGTAAAAACAGCAGTTTATTGCATAATACGAAAGCAGTGTCCAAATGATCAGGCGGGTAGTTGGCGAGTGATCAGGTGAGGTAAGCAATGTAGGATTTATAAACAAAGGCAAGGTGAACTGACAAGAAACAATAAAATTCTTGGACCACAGTGAATGCTAGAGTCACAAACTTGTGGAGTAGAGTTGTTGATCTGGCGGTGATGTGAGGGAAAGACCAGTTTAAATAAGCTGTTGACGATGATCACCGGCACCTGGACCCAGGCTCACCCATCTGTCCAATCCTTCAATCAAGACAGTGACACGAGGACGAGGGGCGAGGCCGAGAAGGCAGGAGCTCTAATAATGAGGACAATATGCCAAACAATTTGACCGAAAAAACACAAATAGAACAAAAAAAACAAAAAGTGTCATTGAACAGAGGGACAGTTTTTACTTTTGCTGCAGGCAGTATCCGCTACTTTACAATGGTGTTGGGCTATTTTACAGCAAAAAAAGTATGTTCCCCGAGGTCACATGCACCACCACCCTTGGCATTGTTCTGCATCTCCTTGGGGGGGCGTGCTCCACTATTTGAGAAGTACTGATCTAATATAATTATTGTCAATATTATTGTGACATAATATGCAAACCACCAACCATTGTCTGTGTAGTTTCTTCCTTGCCAGCTAAAGAAGTTGTAACCGCTATTCATCCGTTCTAATTTGTCTGCTTGCTGCAAAAGTAGGCTTTAGCATATATTGGATAAGTCTGAAGTGTTTGAAACAGATGTTCAGTGGATCTCAACTATGAGTGTTTTCTACAGTATATTTTAAAATGCTGGTGGCTAAATAGTAGTGGTCACAATGACTATTCTACCTAATTTAGGGGCCGTTTGCATGGTGACGCTGCGACACCAAGATGCAACAATTGTGTTGCGGAATGGCCTCGCCTTTATATGTTGACAGCGAAAACGTAAGGCGAAGGCGCAAACCTTTGATTCCGGGCTCCAAAGTGGAAGGATTCGATTGCGGGGTTTGCTCCGCAACCAAGCTCTCGCGCCGATGACATCAACACTTGCACCCGTCACTTTGGGCGTGCGCAGCGCTGCTACTGAACATTAATAACAAAAAACATGGCGGAATGTCGGCTTCAATTAACTGTTTTCAAATATTCTTTATTCAATTATGTTTGCATTTCTGTGCCTTTTGGAGCAAAAGAAAAATGCCATTGCTTGGAGTGGGTGAGTATGTTGTCTTCCGGGCTGAGGAAGTTGATGGTGTCAAGGAAGTGCATAATTGGCTGTCGTCTTGTAAATGTGCACTGCTCCTTAGGGCCTGGCATGAATACGACATCATTTCTAGGAGAAATTGCGACATTGTTCGAATGGAGACAGAACCATATAAATACAAACATGAAATTTGTCATATTCTCGGAGCGTCACCCATAGACTTCATAACGTATTTACAGGACGCGGGGCTGATAAATAGGGGGCCTGCATTGTTGGCGAGGCCTTCAAAGCTGACCGAGTGGAATCACAGACAAAAACCTTTTTTCGTTGAGAATTCTTGTGAATAAATGCTTATTTCCCCAAATTCTTTATAGATATGGATGTAAAACAGTCTCGATTATTGGTTAAAAGCAAGAACAAAAACGTAGAGTTAGCATGTTTTTTACGTAAATATGTCGAAGTACAATGCTAGTCTGTTCGTGAATGTACCTAGCGGCCGACTTATGTAAACAGCTTTTCCAGTGAAAATACTTGTGAATAAATGCTTAAACCCCTGAATTATTTTTATATATGGATGTAAAACAGTCTCAATTCTTGGTTATAAGCAAAAAAAAAAACTGTGCAGTTAGCATTTATTTTACGTTAATATGTCGAAGTACAATGCTAGTCTGTTAGTAAATGTAGCTAGCGGCTGCCTTATGTAAACAGAGCTTTTCTGGTGAAAATTCTTGTGAATAAATGCTTAAATCCCCGAATTCTTTATAGATATGGATGTAAAACAGTCTCGATTCTTGGTTAAAAGCAAAAAAAACCAACAACAAAAAAACGTGCAGTTAGCATTTATTTTACGTCAATATGTCGAAGTACAATGCTAGTCTGTTAGTAAATGTAGCCAGTGGCCGCCTTATGTAAACAGAGCTTTTCTGGTGAAAATTCTTGTGAATAAATGTTTGAATCCCCGAATCCTTTATAGATATGGACGTAAAACAGTCTTGATTTTTGGTTAAAAGCAAAAAAAAACAACAACAAAAAAACGTGCAGTTAGCATGTTTTTTACGTAAATATGTCGAAGAACAATGCTAGTCTGCTCATGAATGTAGCTAGCGGCCGCCTTATGAAAACAGAGCTTTTCCGGTGAAAATTCATGTGAATAACTGCTTAAATCCCCAAATTCTTCTTAATTCTTGGTTTAAAGCGAAAAAAAAACAACAAAAAAAACGCTTTGTTGGCATTTATTTTATGTGAATATTACGATGATGCCAATGCAGTAGTGGCTAATTTCTCCCAGTGATTTTTTTTCACAACGTTTCAAAATGTATGCATGGTACGAAAAATATAATTACCTTGAATCCTCAAACAAATCACTCCTGAGACAATCCTTCTTGTTTATATGCAGTATAGCTTTTGTACTTTTTCAGCAGAAATCCTGCGTTAGATCGCATCCTGCGTGTTTGTGAATCGCTCCTCTTGATGTGGGCGGCCCCCTACTTGAATGCGAGGCGCAGTGCATGACCGATCTGACCTGTCAATACCATTATGAAGTCTACGCGTCACCATGTAAACTGTCCCTTAGTCTGCTGACATAACATAAAGGTTGCGATGGCTGTTGATTCAGCTTTTGTGTGAGGAAAAGAAGTATAGGTTGAACCACCTGAGGTGATTTGGTCATAAGGAAGCTAATTTGCTCGCCAAAGAATAATTATTGACAAATATATTAATAAATATTGACACAATTGTTGGCTCAAACAGTGCAGATTTAACAACTCATGAGTTTCCATAAGTCTTTTGGCGGAAACAAAATTGGTGGTACGTACCAGCTTTTTATCTCATTCATTGCATTAATCGACGTCAAACCCATTTTAACTGGTATGGTTGGCAGTGTCAGGGACGCGGGCAGGCAGGCAGGTTTGTGTGGACCAAAACGCAGGAAACAAAAATGCAAGGCAGGAGGCAGATGGCGATGAACTCAAAAAACGTTTTAATGATATCTAACAAAAACACAAAGTACAACCAAAACCGCTGGGGATCAAAAGGGCAAGATTCAAACAAAACTTACTTAAATCGGAGGGACGGATACATGAGGGCTTGGAACGGACTTGACTTTGGCAGAGACGGACATAGACAATGACGCAACAAGGAGTGACAAGAAACTGGGTCATTGTATACGCAGACAAGGGGTAACGAGACGAGGAACAGCTGGGTAACACAGGTGGATGCAGATTGCAGGATACACTGGGAAAACACACACAGGTGAGAGCAATGGGTAATCACAGGGACAAGTCACACAAGGAGAAACCAAACACAAAACCTAACAGGCAGCCTCTGCACCTAAGGAGGACCAAATGGGACAGAATGAATATATAAATCCATCTTTAAATAAACACTTAAATAAAGACATTTAACACTTTTGTGTCCAATGTTTGTGAAAAGGTCCGTGAGACATCTAGCAATAGTGAAGCCGTACTACAGATTTACATTTTACTTAAAAGTGTTAAAATTTATGCATGTATACATTCACAAATGATCGATTTCTTTTAATATACTTACACTTACAGTATATATTACGTAATTATTACATTTAATAAATGGTTTTTAAGCACTGCAAAATACATGTTTGTTGTTGTTGTTTTTTTTTTTTACTTTGGGGGAAAAAAAAAAAAAAACATATGTAATATGTATCTCTTTCCAGTGCTGTTAACTCCAAATAAATACATAGAACCCCCCCCCCCCCCCCCAAAAAAAAAGGAAATAAGATTATCAAATTTTCAATTCTCACGATGGCGGGGTGTTGGGTTGGTCCTTATTAACCACGAAAAACGGCCAGAGGCTTAGGCTCACCCCTGCTTCAAGACCTGACAATGTGACAAGAGGGAGATGACAATTTTCTTGACACAGGACCAACTTCTTTTTTTAAACTAATTTTTCCATTGAAGAAATGCCCTTAACATGTTGCCTAGTTACAGACGCTGATGTCGTCAATGCGCCACTGGAATATAACGGCACATATTTTCAACACGCAGCACCACCATGGTGTTCATAATCTGCATTGCCAACGTGGACCGCTCTCCCTGAGCAGGGATCATAAGCCCCTCGGGCCTGCAAAGCGCCTGATAGGATTTAGAGACACATTGGCGATGCGGTGAGGATGCATATAGATCATTTCTTTGTAGAGGACATCACATTGACTCGCAAATTTCTGCGGCACATCTTAAAAGTGCGGGGAAAACTATTGCTTCCATTGCCACCACTCTTCTTCCTCCTACTTTCCTTTACAGGTGGCAATGTAGTGCATGATGGAGCAGACAGGTGCAGTGTATATGTGCGTGTGCATGTCTGTGTAAAGGTTACATAAATAAACCACTCCTTCTCTTTGGGCCATTTTGCGACTCTCTCCCCAGGCCCGTGACAGCTTCATAGATTAAGCCCGGGGAGCTCGAAAGTGCTGCTTAGTATTCCAGCGAGGACGTGCTAAACGCGCACAGTTGCTCGGGTGTCGCTGCCTCGGTACCACTGCCACTAACACGCCCCCACCTTCCCCAAAAAAGAAAAATAGAGAAAAATGTGTTCAATCTGTTCCCAAGCTTCTGTGAGCAATTCAAACCAAGAAATAATGTGCGCGGTGGCTTGAAAGAGGTCATTCCGAAGCCCTCCGAGTCCCACAAGGAAAAGAAAGCAGATTTTAAAAGAAGATAGTCAAGGAAAGAAGAAGTAGCTTACGAAGTAATGGTTATAAAGGCTATTGATTTAATCCCAGCTACTCTACTGGCTAAAGTGTGGGGTGGTTGGCTCAATGGTAGAGTAGTCATTCCCAAAGGGTGTGGGTTCAATTCCCCGCCCTGGTGACCTAGCCTAACAGTAGGTAAATGACCATAGAATGTCATAGCGCTTTGAGTGCCTTGATGGTCATTGGCTGTTTTTAAGAGGAGGTATAAACAAACCTTATTAAATAATTATGTTGCCGACTCAAGCTAACTCTTGGACATAATAAGAACTGTACAAATGTTACATAATGTCTGGTTTGTACAAATGTTAAATAATGTCTTGGTGGCAACTCAAAACTGGAAGCAAAACCGAGTGTACCCAAAACATTGGAAGGCAAAAAAACAAACAAAGGGGACTCAAAGCCAATGCAAACAGAACTCACAAGGACATATCATCTGTTAGCTGTAAATGCACAGACAATTGACTTCAAATTCTTCAAATTTGTAACGACATGGAACTGGATATTGTGGAGGATAGCTGGGGTAGATGGCGGCCGCTGTGTCTGACCACACTTGAAGAGGAACGATATCGAGGATGTTTCCTTTTGGTGCGCTGCTGGCAGCTTCTGATTGTGCCAGGTGGGACAGTGATCGCTGGGACGGCCCTTCTGAAGGACCTAGCGACGCCAATCCCCCAGGCCATGAGTCCACAACCTAAATGGCGATGCAACCTACTACGAAGCTGCGCAACCTTGAGATGAATGTTCGTCAGGAGTCAGCAAGGAACGAAAACTGCGACAAGGATTAAGTCAACAAAAGGAGGGTGGCGGACACGGCCTACCATCGGTCCGCAGCTATTCCCTATCCTGGATCGAATCAACTGAATATACTAAATACTGAATTACGAACTAGTCTACTGGATCAAATCAACATAATGAGCACATTGCCTCGATCGACTATGGAACATTGGGAAAATGAACAATCAGGGGGGATGGTTATTATAAAAAAAAAAAAAAAAAAAAAACTTGCAATCATTATGAAATCTGAATGACAAAAATTGATATTTGATATTTTCTGCGTCCTTTATGGTATACTGGGGATGGGTTTCAATAAGCTTCGGCTTCTCCCGTCAGCCCTTTTCTTTTCGGGTTGAATTAATTGTAAACACATATGAAGGCTGTATGTTTGTTTGGATTTGTCATGCCTGAAGGCAAAATAAATAAATGAATAAATAAATAAAAAAAAATACATGGCGATAGGGACTATGCAAGTGTAAGTGAATTTACCATTAAAGGGAACCTCAGACTGAAAGACTTGTAGGCTCTAATAAACCACAATTGTTCTCTTTGACTAAAATATGTAATTAGAAACACATATATCATTCCCATTGATTTTAAAACCTATCATATTTAGTATATGTTTTGACCTACCTTTCATGCGCAATGCATGCTGGAGGTGATGACGTGTTTGGACTGAACTGGGAGATTAGCTGTGCTAGCGAGCAAGCGAAGCTAGTATGACGACTGCCATGATTTTGTCACATTCTGCTGCTGGTCAGATTGTTTTGTTACAGAGATGTGGGATGAGTTTACCAATGTTGTACCTGCATCCAATTTCTTCTCGTCAGCAGTGTCTTTAAACCGATCCCAGGCGGCTTGCCGAGATATTGACTTGCTGCCATTGGACAGTTTGTATATTCTTTCGTTGCATCACTCACTTGTTTTTTTTCCCCTTTATCTGCCTCTTACTGCAGTTTTTCTCGTTTCTTTTTTATTAATCCCGATCTACTGTCACGGACCCTTTTTTGTGATTGCGTGTTTTTGTTTTTTGTGTGTTCGATAAACCCTTTTATGCATTCCATTCGTTATTGTTGTCTGCTTGCTGTCTGAAGTGAGCCGCGTTTTCCAATTCCGTGGTCGAGCAAGGCGCACTTTCTTTTCAGTTGAGTTTCCCTATCAGATTTTACCACACAGACAACGCATGTGGGTTACGATTGCTTGATAAGTAAAATCATGACTCCGACATCATGTGGAACTATAGCCCTGTGGTCTACACGCTCGTCTGTTGCACAGGAATAGAATAGAATAGAATAGAATAGAATAGAATAGAATAGACCTTTATTGTCATTATACAGTTGTACAATGAAATTGTGGAGTATCTCCCTTTACAGTGCAGGACAAGTAAAAAATGTCGAAAGTGGCTTGCAAGAATAAAGTATAAAATCTACAAAAAATATGTATTAGGTAGTCCTATGTTCAGGCAGTGCAAATAATTGAAGTGAAGCAGCAGCAGTTGACAGTGATGGCATTGAATATTGCACAAGTAAAAATCTCGAAACGAGGGTTTGAATCCCTCTTGAGACCCTCATTTGATTGCTTTTGCTGCTGGTTTTGTGAAATATCGACAGTGCTGTCATGCTTAACACTTTTCCGCTCGAGTTAAAATTGGAAGGGCAGAACTGGCGACATGTTTATGTAGCTAACGAGTGATACTGTGGAAGTACGGCAGGGCTGCCCAGTGACGTCACCACCCAGAGTGCGTTGCGTCGTCAACAACAATAGCGATCTACTAGTTTATCTTTTAAGAACTACAAGTCTTTCCGTCCGTGGTTCCCTTTAAAAAACTGCTGGTTATTGTGACGAGTTTTTCTCAGTGGCCAAAGAAGAGGTTGTTATGCATCAAGACAATGAAAAGACCAAGAATTTTGGGAACAAAATATGCAGACAAGAACAAGGCCCTAAAAATTATGAACTATTGTTTACGTTGTTAGAGTTGAAATTAAGTCTAAGTCAGGTGGAAAGTTGGTAACACAATCATTGATTTACTGATTGTGTTGCCATCATAGCAAATTAATTGTATCTGTAGATCAGAACCAGTCTTGAAAGGTCTGTACAAAAAAATCACAAATCTTACCTGCCAGGGCAGTGCGAGACTAAGATAAGATCGAGATATCAGTGAGTCGAGAACAAGTTAAGTCCTTCAAGAATTTTAACATGGTCTCATACCCAAAATCAAGTTGTTAAAAACAAATGTTTGTATCAGCTGTTAATGTAGTTTTAACTAGGAATGTCCCGATCTGATCACGTGATCGGAAATCCGGCCGACTGCACCATTTTTCAGAGGATCAGAATCCGGTGAAAAGGATCGGGTTTTTGATTTGAAAAAAAAAAAGTTTTTCTGCTTCAAGCTCGTACAGCGCCACAGCCTTTCACCCTCCCTCCTGCTAAGCAGTGCGGCCAAACTGTCCAGCTTGCGTTTGGTACTTAAAGGAAGCACTACGATCAAAGGCACTAATGTGTCAATCATCGTTAAACTTACACAATGAGTTGCCACAGCACACTTATGCAAGTTAGAGCGTCAATGTGTGTGTGGATTTGAGTGGACTCACTCAATGAAGTATTCAAAGGGAACCTCGGACTTTAAGACTTGTAGGCTCTAATAAGCCACAAGTGTTCTCTTTTACTAAAATATGTTATTAGAAACATAAAATATTGCCATTGATTTAAAAATCTAAAATGTTTAGTACATGTTTTGACCTACGGAAGGCACCATGTTTTATAGACGCTCAGGGACGTAACTTGTCACTGTCACTAGACTAACACTACCGGTGTTCTGCTATTCCTTCCACGCGTTAAGACATCCAACACATGTGCTCATCGGTTAAAAGCCACGAGTACTTACCATTTGTGTTTTTATTGAGTCTTTTATTACCTTTTCATCGCCTCAAAATACCTTTTGCAAGGGTTTTCCCTCTCGTACTTTTAAGCATAGTGTTTTCTTGTGGTAGCTTTAAAGAGCATATGACACGAGAAAAAAAGTCTTAAATGGCATTATTATGTGAATTAGAATCATATTTTGAGACGATTCGACTATATACAACAATTTAGCAAAGCGCAGATGATGAGAAATTAGTCTTTTAATCTGCCGGTTAGCCACGCCTACCATTATAGGGCTTTAGCGTCCCCAACAGGTGGATGACGTCAGCGGTAGACTAGGCTCATCGGTTTTAGTATTCAGCCCATTGAGGGGGAATTATTCAGAACGAGGAAAACGCGACGAAGAGAGCTGCATAATGTCATTGTTTCAGTCTCTCTACTCCAATATTTTTACAGGATATTCTTTTTATCCGAGTATTTTTCCCCAATAGCTATATAAATGGCTTGAGAAGGACCAGTCAGCCCGTCGAGGGGGAACTATTCACAACGAGGAAAACGCGACGAAGAGAGCGGCAAAATGTCATTGTTTCTGTCTCTTTACTTCAATATTTTTACAGGATATTCTTTTTATCCAAGTATTTTCCCCAATAGCTATATAAATGGCTTGAGAAGGACCAGTCAGCCCGTCGAGGGGGAACTATTCACAACGAGGAAAACGCGACGAAGAGAGCGGCAAAATGTCATTGTTTCTGTCTCTTTACTTCAATATTTTTACAGGATATTCTTTTTATCCAAGTATTTTCCCCAATTGCTAAATAAATGGCATGGTCATGACAAATAACAGCTGAATGGAATATGAAATAATAAAAATGCATTTATTCAGGACGACATGGCAAAATTACTCCATAATGGTCAAAACTGTCGACTTCACCTTTAATGTCACACCTCCCGAACGATATTTTATGACACCTAAATCGGACATATGTCATTTCCCTTCCCCGGCTTCGGAGAATGTAACCAAACCAGAAGGAGTGACAGCTAGCCGACATGCTAACCCGAACCGAGTGATGTTTCAAAATCTTCGAAGCGGAAAATCACACATAACTATCCTGGATTATTTGACATGACGACCCGGTTGTCGATTGTCATCGCGGATCTGCAAACCGCCCGGCGGAGAGCAATTTACAGTTCGTTCCCCGGAGGAGGGTGGCTGGAGTTGTTGTGCAGCTAGCGTGCTGCTGCTAATGAGCATTAGGAGAGCTTTTTACATGCCTATCAATGATCAAACGTAAGTAGTCCTTCATTTAAAGAAAGTTTGTAGTGTTTACTTTGTAATCGCTGTATTCGTATTTGACATAATACAAAACAAGCTGTTTACTCACTTCCTCGTAAGTCCAATGGTCCCACAGTAAATATCCACGGTGAATGGGAACCTTTTGAAACTCCAAAAAGGCGCATACGCCTCTCCCTCATACAGAATGATTTTTCTGCAGCCGTTTGGCTGGCGTGATGCGAAAAATAAACGTACTAATCCGCAAAATCAGCTGAATCCTTCTTCCTCATACACAACAGTACACTGTAGCGTGAAGAGGACGTCTTCTACCGTACACGTCACAGCGCCCTCCTCCTCAATGCAAGACCGAAGCCGGAAGGCACTCATTTTCATAGCGCGGGATTAAAAAAACTAAATAAAAATAGCGATCGCTTCCACACACATCCAAGAGGCCCATATCATTCAGGGGCATAAAATACCGCGTGTATTATGAAATAAACATGCTTTTTCGTGTCACAGGCACTTTAAAGCCACATTAGTCACATAGCATATTTAAACCACCCATATTTGATACTACTACATTTAGGTATTTTCTTACAGCATCTTTAGTATGTTCTGTCTGTAGGCATCTAAACAAAACAAGCTGAAAGGGCACGGTAGTATTTTGGATGTCTAATTCGCCTCTTGTAGACGTTTCGCCGGTGTAGCACATTTTGGCAGAACACTGTTTTTTTTTTTTTTTTTTTTTTTTTTTTTTTTTAACTCTTGTCACGTCTCATCCCGTCTATCCTGTTCATTTTGCTTTTGCTGCTCGTTTTGTGAAATATCGACCGTGCTGTCATGCTCATTAATGTTCCTCTCGTGTTCGAGTCACACTCTGGAAGCCCGGCAGCGTAACCAAGTGACATGACCGCCTTGCGAGGTCAACAACAATAGCGACCAACAAATTTTACAAATTGTATAAAAAATGAAAACATCAAGAGGGATTTCCGTATCGAATTATTTTAACTCATAATAATGTTTATCTTTTAAGAACTACAAGTCTTTCTATCTGTGGATCCATTTAATTAAGATAAAAAAAAAAAAAAAAAAAAAGCTTTTTTTTTTTTTTTTGTTATCAGATCGGGACTCGGAATCTGCACACTCAAAATCAGGTGACTCGGTGTGACGGCCCTGGCCGTTTAATTGTTATTTTTTGAGACTCTTCCAGTCAGCTGATCGTCTCCTCCACCAGCTGGCTGCTTCCCCTCCCACTTTGACGACAGCTGAACGACGCAGGACGGACCTACGACGTCGCCGTCGCTGATTGGCCACGAAAAAAGGTGCCAAGCTTCTTAAACCTGCAACTGCCGACGCTCTGGGAGGTCGCATTTGACAGCATTCTGCCGCGGTCCTCCTCGCCATCTGTTTGCTCGCCATTCACGCTCGTTTGCATTTGATCGCTAGTCTGATACACTCCCGCTTTTTCGGTAAAGTCCTTTGTGTTTATTTGTTATTGGATCATTTTTGTTCACCACTGTAAATAAGAGCACTGAAGCAAGTAGGGGTAAGTCGCCATTTCTGTTCAACCCGTTTTCTCCTGTTTTGTATAGCGTAGGAAGCTAAGTTAATGGCTGTCTTTTCTTTGTTCTTTTTCATGATCAGGGTTTAGTTAGCGGGTGGGGTTTAAGTGTAGATTCCTTTTGTTTGTTCTTTTGGCCTGGGCTTACCCTGAAGCGCGCTTCATCCACATTTTGTACATATTCAATGCGGGTTTGATTGTTGTGTAAATACATTTGTGCCACTTGTGAATTTGTGTGGCTCATTTTATGTTACGCCCTTGGCGAGCCGTCCTTGGCACATAATACTCGGACTCGGATACAAAAATATGCAATCGGGACATCCCTAGTTTTAACTATCGTCCCATCTCAATAAGTGATGGCTGTTGGAGACTAACGTAGTATGGTTATAACAGATGTTAATTTCTTCCCAACTATTCTAGCTCGACCGTAAGGGGATCTTACAGCAGATGATTCAGTCAAATAAATTTGGCTGGCTAAAGAAGTAGTTAAAATGTCTTTCGAATGGATTTCAACAAGTCTAATGCTCGTACAATTAATAGTCACTAACCCCATGATTAAGTTCTATTTTTCTACATAAAATAAGTTTCTGATGATCATTTGAATTCAAATGACGATGTGTGATTCCTATGTGGAGACTTCGGACAAGAGAGGAAAGTCAGTTTTATTTATGCGGCGCGATTTGGGGTTGGGGGGGGGCTATTTGTGTGGAAGAATTCTTTCTTGAGTTGCCAGTTGGAATTCATGGGACGTGCTCATTTGTGGCCCTCGAGTCCAATTAAACTTAAGACAGTCATGCTCAGATTTAGATTTGGAGTGTACTGTAGCAATTTCATCATGCGTGGTCCTGATGCTGTGGCGGTTCCTCTTGTGTGCATGCTCACTCACACACTACAAGCTGGGCCCCATCATTTAAAGCGCACACACCCACGCACCCACTTTAGCACACAAAGGAATGAAAGTCCTGTGAAAAGGGCCTGCAAATTCACTCTGTTGAAGCAAATGCAGCTCTGGAATCTCATCCGGCGGCAGCAAAGGTGTTGTGAGGATGTGTGTGTGCACAGTGCACTACAGTAATGTGATTTTATTTGTCTTTAGAGAGGCTTCGGCTTGTATATGAGGCGGCATAATGGGGTCACAGTGGATGTGCGGGCTGGGCCGAGGCTCTTATTTCACAGGCGGGGAGATGGAATGTGCGAGGCATAGGGCCAGCCCAGAGGTCTGACTAATGAATTCTCTCCGTGGACGCCCCCTCCCCAACGCCCCACCTGTAGCCCCCCGCCCTCATTCACCGCCACCTCCCCAAACTCCACCTGGATATTAAAAGGTAACAGGCCCTGCAGTGCAGCGGTAATGATACAAGGATGTGGCGCGGTCGAGTGAATGAGGTGGAGCGAATGAAGACTGACGGATGGAGATGACAAAGCTAAGCGTGGCGCTCGCCGCCTGCCACTCACACATTTATGGCTTCTTTCCAAGTCGGAAATAAGGACGGGAGAAAGTTGATTCTGTTCGAACAAATCTGCTGGCTGAAGAAATTTTGGTTGTACACGCTAGATTCATTCCCAACTAGTTTGCTGGGTAAAGACGTGGTAGTTGTAATAGGACTAGTGTTGTACTGATTCGACACTAAAATGACGTCATCAGTATCGGGGAGTACCAAGAATTAACTCGCCGATTCCAACAGTTTCCAACTGCTGTCGTCCTACCCAGTACATCTGCCAGTGTGCACACCGCCGTGACAAAAGGAGCACTCGTCTTAATTATTTTGACAGGTTTAGTCTAGACTGTCCTGCTGGCTAAAGAAATTGGGTTTTTAGCAATTGCTTTATCAGTATCGGTAAAGTTTGCTGGCTGAAGGGGATGGTCTAAACAGCTGTTGATTTTGTTTCAGAAAAGTCTGCTGGATTGAAGCAGCAGGGTTGTATTTGCTCTTAATGCAGTCTCAGTACTGTCTGCTGGTTAAAATAAAAGGTGATATTCGTTGGTCAGAGTTTTGATTCAGCTCTACGCGGGAGTATTGCACCACAGTTAGCATTTTCCTCTGCGACGTCCCTATCCCGTGCCTCACCACATCAGCTTAGCGTATGTCATTGCCAGTGCTGTCACGGATTACTTTAAAAAGTAATTTAATTACTTATGACTGATTACACCTAAAAAAAGTAATCTAGTTACTTTACTGATTACTTTATTATCAAAGTAACTAAGTTACTTTAAAAGTAACTTATCAGGTACTTTTTACCAATTTTTTTCCCTTTTGCTGCCTCAACATAAAAATAACAGAAAAATGTCATCGCGTGTAATTGAGTTTTTCACATAAGGCTTAATCTTTGAGTTAGCGGGGCTTTAATTAGTCGACCAGCCATTGACTCGCCCTAGCTTAGCCATTCCGGAGCCCTAAAACTAACAAATAACTGACAAATTGCACAAAATTTGTTTAAATCAACTCCAACGACTAATTAAACCCCCGCTAATTCCAAGATTAAGCCTAATTAAAAAAATTCTGAACTTCCCCTTTGAAATAAAGACCTAGCCGTTAAAATGTTGTCTCCAAAAGTTGTAAAGCAATAAAACAAACAAGAAAAATTAATGAAATGAACAAAAATCCTACAACGAAAAGTTGCCAGAGGAGGCAAGATGGATATTTAGAATTTCTTTAAACCTAAGCTTTCAAACGCTGCCAACAACAACTTGAACAGTTGATTGAACTCGAACAGTGTCAAGATGTGTATATACATATATATACAGTATTGGCCAAACGTTTGGAGACACCTCAAAGGTGGATACTTTGAGGAATGTAGAACACAAAACCTGTTTTCAGTTAAATCACTTTTTTTTTGCCATTCCACATGTTCATTCATAGTTTTGATGTCTTCAGTGAGAATATACAATAGTAGTGAAAATATATAAACACAAAAATCATGAAGTGTGTGCAAACTTTTGACTTTTGTTTCAGTCTTCAACATGCTTTTCCCCCAGTCCCACAAATGTAAAACTTCGCCTATGATTACAAACTCTAAGTATAAAATGTACATAATTACACATATTATAAAGGCTGGTTACAAACTGTAGAAAAAGTGCTGGCTGTCTCGTTACCTGTCGGCTTTGATTCAAATTTTTTTCGCGTTGTGCTGTAATTCCAAGCGCTTCCTTGTTGAATTGGATGTCGAGTTTTTAGCGGTCGACAGTCTTTCTGAGCCTGCGTAGAGTTTGCAACGCACGGAGATATTTTTGTCATCTTTACTGGACAGATATGTGAAGTAATGGCTGTATCTCCAGTGAGCAAATGCAGCTGTTTGTTGTATCTCTCCGGCTCCTTTACTGTTAGCGTCCCGATAGGTAGCCACTAGCCAGGCTATGTTGTTGACCGCCGTGGCAGACGGCGCGCGCACAGGCAGGATGGTAATACACGTGACCCGTTTTTTTCCCCCCGATGAGAAAACGTGAGATGTGATGTCACTCCCAAACTCAAGCGCAGTATTTTCAAATGCTCTTCGTACATGACTACAATATTCTTCATTCTACATACAGTATGAGGCAACAACAAAATAGTAACGCACAGGCACCGAGGAAACTAACTTTAATCAGATAACTGGCTTGGAAAAATGAACGCGTTAGATTGCTCGTTACTGAAAGAAAGTAATCAGATTACAGTAACGCGTTACTGTCAACACTGGTCATTGCTTGGGAGAAGTTACTCTTACAACGTACTTGCTGCAATGCTTTATCGGTCCTGTTTCTTTCCTGATGGCTAGCACACGATCCAAGAGAGATGTTATGCTTCTAGGAAAGGCTCGGAAGGAGCGTTTGCTCTCGTTAAACCAGCTTTCAACAGTCAAGGAGGTCCTCCTACGACTTTTCTTCTTCCTCAAGTATGAGAAACAGGATCAGAGTTCATCATCAGCACTGGTCATTAAAGGGATCCTCGACCTTAAATACACGTAGGCTCTAATAAACCACAATTGTTCTCTTGTACTAAAGTATGTTGTTACAAACACATAAAATGTTAAATCAATGGCAATATTGTATAATATTTAGTACATATTTTGACCAATAGTTGGCTGCATGTTTTGCAGGCTCAGAGTGATTACGTAAATAGGATGTTTCCAAATGTGTAGCGTGTACAACAACTGCGTATAGCTGCCTAAACTCGCGAAGTAAAATGCCACGATATGCTGCTTTTGATGCAATTTCCAATCAAATGGAAACAAGGGGAGTGACGTGAGTCTCCTCAGATTTCCTGTTGAAAATAGGAGAAAGGTTTGGGAAAAACTTACCAAGGACCTAACGCTTTGTTTTCGCCATTTTTCTCCTACCGCGACAATTTATAAAATGCTGGATATAAGCGCAGACTAAAACCAAATGCTGTTCCAACTATTTTCCCTCACAAAAAGCCTAAACGTGCCTCGGATATCGAGTGAAATGCGCACAAAAAGCGCCAAAGTGAAGACACTCTGGCCGCGCTCTTGGCAGCCAAGCCACTCCTGTCGCTACAGCGGTAGGCGAACCTTCGGGCGTTCTGCTAGTCACAGAGGAAGCTAATAATTCACTTCTACTGTCATTTCATCAGCCAGTAAGCGTGTCTGTTTAGTATTCACCTAATACGAGTGATGCTGATACTCAATCTGATCCAAACACGTCCGATGCAATGGTACAGTGGCCAGCTGATGCACGCCAAGCCCTTAATATGGACCACCCTTACGTAGCTAAACGTGAGTTGGATGTACAAGACATTAAGGACAATCGATCCATATGACAATTTTTTTTTATTTTTTATTTTTTTTTTAAACCTGTCCGGTTTTAAACCTGTCCCGTTCAGTTGTTTGACATGGAGAATGGAAGCCTAAGTGCCCGGATGGTCTGAACAGTTATAATGTTTCAAATTGAGAGTCTGACATACTCCCATTTTGATCATTCAACATACCTCGTTTATTATGACAAAGAAGCGAACAGGAAGGGGTTATGGGGGAACAGAAGAAAAGAAACACAAGAGAAGAAAGAAAATCACAAACTACAACAAAAAATACATTGAACATCTCGACCAGCGGTCACGGAACCGCGGACCTCGGTCTGGTTCCGGACCCCCAACCCGTCTGGACCGGATCTCAAGCTGTCGCGACTAATACACGTTGCAACAACAAAAATCATTTTTGTCTGCGGATTTGCAGAGCGGAGGTGGGCAACAAACAAAAACCTTAGCGGTGGCGCGCGTGAGCCAGCCAATGGGAGTGAAGCATTTGAAAGTTATTTTTAGAGCAGCATGTCTCAGGGGCAGTTTACATGGCGACTCTGCGACACAAAGACGCAATAACTGAGTAGCGGACTTGCCTCGCGTGCATATGGTGTTGGCGAAGACGGAAGGCGAAAACGAAAAATTCTGAATCCTGCCTCCAAAGTGGAAGAATCCGATTGCTGGGAATTAAGGGGGGCTTCCTCGGCATGCCAATGAAAGGCTCCCGCGGCGCGAGACCGCGACATTAACGTCAGCACTAGTACACGTCACATTGAGTGTGCGCAGCTGTGCTACTAAACATTAAAAACAGCAAATATGGCGGAATGTCGGCTTTAATTGACTGTTTTAATAATATTTTTAAATTAAATATGTTGAATGTTTCAATTTTTGTGCCTTCTTGAACAAAACAAAAATGCCATTGCTTCGAGTGCTCGGGCATATTTTTTTCCGGGATGAGGGAGCTTGGTGGGGTCAAAGTGCATCATTCTTTGTCGCCCTGTAAATCTGCACTGCCCCCTAAGGCCTGCCATGAATACTACATCGTTTTCATGCGGAATTGCGACATTGTTCAAATGGAGCCGCAACTGCAAATTTGAAATTTTTCGTATTCTCGGAAAGTCACCATGTAAACGGCCCTTCACACTCGCTTTCCAGACTCCGCGGAGTGACAGCCAAATACTGAGCCGAATGAAGTTGGAGGAAGAGGCGAAAAAGGTACGGCAAATGGCGTGCTCAAAACTACGCAAGATTGATGCAGAAAACAGAGTGTTTAAGGAGGAGTGGACCAACACATTTTTGTCCATTTTACCTGGCGGCAGCACAAGACCGCTATGGCTCATCTGTTCAGAGACGGTAGCGCTTGTAAAGAGCAGCCATTTGAAAAGGCACTATGAGACGAAGCACGCAGCTTTTTCGCAAAGTTTCCCTATGAACTCTGCCATCCGTTCTCAAAAAATAGCGGAATTAAGGGCTCAATATGATCGCACCTCAGTGATCATGGTTCATTCATGCACTGCACAGCAACGCGCAAATGAATGCTCCCTCTGAATAGCGTGGATATTGGGTCAAAACAAAAAGTCTTTCAGTGACGCACCGATTGTCAAAGATTGTATGAGTGCAGTTGCTGAAATTTTGCTTCATGGAAAGCAAAAAGAAGAGGTCTGTCAGCATCCACAATTAAAAAAAAAAAAGTCTTGAACATGCTCTTATGTTGCTATTTCATGATTCAATTAAACTTTTTAGTTTTATGCACCTTTTATATATTATTTACAATTTTGAATGTTGTAATTATCAGCATGGCCACGTAATGATACGTTCGTATTTTTTGAAAAAAAAAGAAGCATTAAAAATATTTACGAACCTGAGATTGTTGTAATTTTTTAATTTCGGACCCAGAGGATTTTTAATTCATGACCTCTGATCTAGACTAACTACTAATATGTTGGTGCTATCGTCAGCTACAGTAGATGTATTTCCGGTTGACACCAAGTGGGGGGCCTGTTGACCAGGGAAAGAGGGGGACAGGGGTGGGGGAGTCTACAAGCTAAATGATTGAAAGGGGTAGAGTGTACACAAATACACCTAGAGTGACATGTAGAAATTACAAACTCCTCAAGATCATTTCTGTCCGGCTGCCTCGAACGTCTGTACCACATACATACATTCATTCCAACGCGTGCTTCCTTGCACAGCAACTATTTAACAAGCTAAACGATGACTGACGTATGCCGTGCATGTGAAGTCCACTTCTCTGGCAAGATCAAAGACAACCATCTGTCAACATCGTTAACTTTAATACGCGAGTGCCACAGTGACGAAGGAACAAAGAGCTGGGAGAGGGAGGCTGTGCGAGCACATGAAGTTTGTGGGATAAAAATAACTATCGCACGTCCTTGTGATGGGACTATTGCGCATGCGCACCTCGCGATGTGTGATATATCGGTCAGGCTTACTTTTGACCAAATCAGCGGTTGAGCTACTTGATCTGACGACGATCACAAAGACGATGACTATTCGCCTCCAAAAACTCTATGCCTACGGTCCCACTCACCGATGAGGAATGAACCTCAGCCAGGGCCGTCAGTCAATCGGCGAACAAACAGTATGTACAGTGAACGCACACTCACACAATAACAGCATGCTATAGCTATACTAAAGGTATCGGCTTCTCACCACTGTCACAGCATGCCAGGAGCTTTCGACGAGGAGCAGCAAACTGGACAACTTGCAATCATTCATGGAACAATGAATTCAGAAGTTCATCAGGATGTTTTAAAGGAAAACCTGAGGCCGTCTGTCAGACAATTGAAGCTAAAAAGAGGATTGATGCTGCAACAAGACAACGATCCAAAACACAGAAGTAAATCAACTTCAGAATGGTTTCAGAAGAACAATATACACGTTCTGTACTGGCCAAGTCAAAGTCCAGACTTGAACTCCATTGAGATGCTGTGGCATGACCTAAAGACAGCGATTCATGCCAGACATCCCAGAAATCTGACTGAACCACAGCGGTTTTGTAGAGAAGAATGGGCCAAGATTAGTCGATCGATGTGCCAACTGATCTACAGCGACAGGAAGTGTCTGGTTTAAGTTATATCTACCAAAGGGGGATGCCACAAAATATTAAATATGATGGTTCACTTACTTACTTTCCCCTTCTGTCATTGTTTGCGTACTCTGCTCTTTAAAATATGAAAACCTATAAATGTTTCAGTGGTTTTAAGCAGACACTTTTTTCATCTGTGTGATTTTGACCGATCTGATCACATTTGGTAGTGATTTTATGCAGAAATGTGAGAAATTCCAAAAGTTTCTGATACTTTTTCATACTACCGTATATGTTCTCTAATTTGTATCAAAAAGGATACATTAAGCATTACATGCAGTTCTTGTGATGAAACAAATAATACCTAAAGTGAGATTGAACACAATAAGATTTTTTTTTTTATTGCAATGAGGTCCAGAAATGCTTGTCTCAAATGATACATTTGGCAATATAGTTAATGTGCACTTTGCGCATTGTAGCCGGTGTTGCACTTATTTTTGTTCATTTACATATGTTAGGCTACTTATTTATTTCTTTATATTATGTATATATATATATATATATATATATATATATATATATATATATATATATATATATATATATATATATATATATTAAAATGGAATGTAAGTCATGTTGTTCATGTATGTTACTTTTTTTATGTATAACATATGAGTCAGTGCTTACGTTATCTTCAATTTTAATGTTCTGTACATCCTATGTGCTTAACTACCGGTAGTTCAAATTTGCATTTAGATGTAAGGAAATGAGGGAAAATAAAAATTTGTCATTGGACGTGGGCGTTACTGGTGTTTTTGTGAACAGTTATTTTGCACATCATTGAAAAAATACAATTTTGAATGAAAAGCAGTTTCTCATGTATGCCTTGTTTCAGTGAGTGTAATGCAGTAACCTAATGTATAGAGATGCCGATCGATCGGGTCCGATCACGTCATTTTCAAAGTATCGGGATCGGCAAAAAAATATCGGCCATGGCTTTTTTAAATATATATATATATATTTTTTTTACTTAAATCGTTTTCTAATTGTATTTAACGTTGCAGACATAATATGTTACAGTCATTCAGAGTCTTTAATGTAGGTTTAAGGTAGGGTTATCAAATTTATCCCAATAACGGCGGTAATTAATTTTTTAAAAAACTATCACCATATAATATTTAACGCAATTAATGCATGCGTTGCACGAGCCACTCACGCATTGTCGAGCTCAATCTGCAATGGCGCCATTTTACCTATATAGTAAGCTAAAAGGCAGCGTAAAATGAGTAGAGTGAATTTTGGCAGCCTTTGGAACCTTTTTTAAATTGCCTAAAGCCTTACAATCCCTCTCCCTACGATAAGAATTATCGTGGGAAGCAATGTGGGGAAGCAAGGTAGTAAATGATCTTTTTCTTAACACCCTATGTTATTTCCCAACGCAGAGAAGATATATCAATTGGTAGCACTATGCACAGTCATGGTTGCACATCCCATCATGCATTTGGGCATGGCTACAGTATCATTTACTGAAAGCTCAACAAATACACTATATGGCAATATTTAGTCACCATATACAAAGTCACATTTATCCTTTAAGAATTACAAGTCTTTCTATCCGTGGATCCCTCTCACAGAAAGAATGTTAATAATGTAAATGCCATCTTGAGGATTTATTGTCATAGTAAACAAATACAGTACTTATGTACTGTATGTTGAATGTATATATTCGTCCGAGTTTTATTCATTTTTTTCTTAATGCATTGCCAAAATGTATATGATCGGGAAAAATTATCGGGAATGATTGGAATTGAATCGGGAGCAAAAAAAAAAAAAAAAAAAGCAATCGGATCGGGAAATATCGGGATTGGCAGATACTCAAACTAAAACGATCGGGATTGGATCGGGAACAAAAAAAACATGATCGGAAGAACCCTACTAATGCATGCATAAAACCTGTTGTTTTTTATTGTATTATAGGTATAACTGGCAAAAGCAGTTTTTTTCTGTGGTTTTAGGAAGTTTGACTTCATCCCCCCCCCCAAAAAAAAATCTGGCTCTGTGGCTACCTTTATGTCAGGGAGTTACGGTTTTCTGTCGCTTTGCAGTCCTTTGTCAAAGTAATCTCTCCGTTGTTGATAGCAGCTTAATGTTGAACAAATTTATTTTACGTTTTGACACGTCTATTTAGATATATTATAGATATATTATTATGTTTAGATACGCCAGCTATAATGTCAATATTCTATCTTGAACGATAAACACTATCAAAACCCACATGTTTACTGCTTATTAGACAACGTTAACGTCCTCACACTATTATCTCGCAATAAATAGACTTCATAATGGTTGATGGGTCAGATTCCACTTTTACTGCACAACGCCTTTAAGTTAGGGGCCGCCCTACAGTCCACCTCAGTTATTCGCATTTGGCCGCAGAGTCAACACATGCAGTGATCCAACGCCTGATTTAGGATTGAAAAAGTATGAAAGCTGTACCGCATGCAAACAGGAGGTAATTATTATTTTTTTCATACCATGCATGCATTTTGAAACATGAAAAAAATCAATGGGAGAAATTAACCGCTAAAGGACGAGCATCATTCTTCGACATATTTTCTTATAGTAAACGCAAATTGCCAGTTTTTTTACTTTTTACCAAGAATCGAGACTCTTTTACGTCCATATTTATAGAGAACTCATGGATTTAAGAATTTATTCACAATAATTTTCAACGAAAAAAGCTCTTTGTCTACATATGGCGGCTGCCAATTTCCTTACAGACTAGCCTAATAGTTCGCAATATTTATGTAAAATAAATGCTAACTGCACAGTTTTTGTGCTTTTAACCAAGAATCGAGACTATTTTACGTCCATATCTATAAAGAAATCAGGGATTTAAGCATTTATTCACAAGAATTTTCAGCTGAAAAAGCTCTTTGTCTTACCAAGGGGGCCGCCACAGTGACTTAACTAGAGGCACATTCGACATATTTACGTAAAACAAATGCTTACTGCACGTTTTTGCTTTCAACCAAGAATCAAGACTGTTTTACCTCAATATCTATAAAGAATTCAGGGATTTAAGGATTTATTCACAAGAATTTTCAACGAAAAAAGCTCTTTGTCTGTGATTCCACTCGACCCCGTGCCCTGTGTCCCGTCAGTACATTATGAAGTCTGTGTTGCAATATCATCAGTATTTTATTGTAGTCTTTCGTGTGTATACTGTACGTAATTGCTTACAGAGTTTTAGTGGTCAAAAGGCACTATAAAATTAATATATTTAAAAAAATATATTACTCACAGCAAAAACCACAGCAACGGCGCTGCAGTCAAAATGGTAGATGAACTCGAAGGACATTTGACATGTGATCTCCTCTGGAGGGGCGTGGTTGTCGTGCGCATGCTCAGTATCGCTTTGGATATCAATTCGACCGGGATACCCATTTGTCAAAACACCGGCAAGAAATTCTAACCACTTTCACCCCTGAACACAAATGCTCTGCCAGCCAAAGAAATCGTTTTTATTTCTTTATTTTTTATAGTGGCTATTTTAAGGCTTTAAAACACATTTGGGGCTGCAACTCTGCAACAATATGACCCCGTCAATGAATACATAACCCCATTGGTGGAGGTTGCAAAAATATACGACAACAATGGGATTTGTTGCCTGATGCTTAGACTAAAGTGAGGGTTAAAAGAAAGTCCATTAAGCAGCTGCTTGAAACGAGTTCTAATTAAAAGGATGACAGCTTTATTAGCACATGCAGAAGGAGCAGCACACTTGATTAGTCACATTCGTCTTCCGTCGTATTAAAGCAAACCACTTCTGCTATTTTGAGATATGTTTAGCGATTGTTGTATTAATCATTACAGCTTTACTATTGCATCAATGACTTAGATAATATTGTATTTGATGAAGTCTGTTCTATTTTTTTTTTTTATCTCGGAAAAGGGGATACATTGAAAAAACATTTCTGAAAGATATTTAAAATTGTACAAATAACAGTTGGAAACCTCCATGAAGTTGGCCCCCCCATCAGACGCAAATTTATATAAAAATTATGTCAATTGTTTGTGCTGCTATCGTTTTTAAGATATTTACAATTCTTTTATCGGTCAATCTGAGGTCAATCAGCCCCATATTTTGATTAAAAATGGCTAAAAATTGTATAATTTTTGCTTCGTTTGTGCTGTAAAAAGTTTCGTTTGTGCTGCTATCATTTTTGAGATATTAATTTCAAGTGATGCAAAATGGACCCGAAATGATGCCATTCGTTTATGCTACGTTTGTGCTGTAAAATTTTTTGTTTGTGCTGCCATCGTCAATCGCAGCCCCTCCGTCGCGGCTGACGGAGCGTACCAACTCTCTATATACAGTAATAGGGGGAAGTCCCAACAACTAGCCCAAATGAAGGTCTATTTTGCAGTAAAAGGGGGGCTTCGAGTCACGTCATCAATAGAAATTAATATCTCAAGACCCCGATATAGACCCCAATCACCAACGTCACACAATCACGTGATCTTTGTATTGTGCCACCATATTGTCCGTTATTGTGTGTCGTATTGTCAATGATCTTAGTTTGTAAAGGTGGATTCACTTGCAAATTATGGAAGTCCCAGTGCTTTCAGACGCTGTAAACTCATTGGATGAGTTGCATAAAAGCAGTTATTTGGAAAAGATTCGGTCGATCCAGTCGCCAGATCCATATTTGATGCCCAAACCGATGTTTCCCCCCGTCCGGTCCCGTCCCGTGCGTCAGAGCTCGTCCTGAACACACCATCCCCACTGTCAAACATGGTGGTGGCAGCATCATAGTTTGGGCCTGCTTTTCTTCAGCAGGGACAGGGAAGATGGTTAAAATTGACGGGAAGATGGATGCAGCCAAATACAGGAACATTCTGGAAGAAAACCTGTTGGTATCTGCACATGACCGGAGACTGGGACGGAGATTTATCTTCCAACAGGACAATGATCCAAAACATAAAGCCAAATCTACAATGGAATGGTTATAAAATAAACGTATCCAGGTGTTAGAATGGCCAAGTCAAAGTCCAAACCTGAATCCAATCGAGAATCTGTGGAAAGAGCTGAAGACTGCTGTTCACAAACACTCTCCATCCAACCTCACTGAGCTCGAGCTGTTTTGCAAGGAAGAATGGGCAAGAATGTCAGTCTCTCGATGTGCAAAACTGATAGAAACATACCCCAAGCGACTTGCAGCTGTAATTGGAGCAAAAGGTGGCGCTACAAAGTAATAACGCAAGGGGGCCGAATAATATTGCACGCCCCACTTTTCAGTTTTTTATTTGTTAAAAAAGTTTAAATTATCCAATAAATTTTGTTCCACGTCACGACGGTGTCCCACTTGTCGTTGATTCTTGACAAAAAATTAAAATTTTATATCTTTATGTTTGAAGCCTGAAATGTGGCGAAAGGTTGCAAGGTTCAAGGGGGCCAAATACTTTTGCAAGGCACTGTATGTGACAATATTACCAATAAATTCATATTATTTTAAGAATTGAGTTTTATTTTTGTTTCATATTGCACGTTATATAAAACATTGTAAGATTAGTAATCAATTTGTAAGGGCATACGTCACTATTTGTAAGGTTACCAACGGCCTCGGGTTAACAGGTATGCGAATGGCATATTTTATATATAAATTTGTGTCTGATGGGGGCCGACTTCACAGAGGTCAGTTGCAAAGGTGCTAATCTATACGATCAGTGAAGAAGTGAAAAAAATTAAATTTAAAAAATTATGAAAATGTCTGCACATAACCAATAGACAAACAACTGTTTACACTCAGGGTCACGCCTATAAGCACAATTTCGAGTGTTCGACCGACCTGATGGGGATATTTCTGGGAAGTTGGAGGGAAACTACAGTGGAATGAAAAAGTATCTAAACCTTTTGGAATTTCTCACATTTCTGCATAAAAACCCCATCAAATGTGATCTGATCTTTGTCAAAATCACACAGATGAAAAAAGGGTTTTAATTAAAACCACCCAAACATTTATAGGTTTTCATATTTAAATGAGGATAGCATGCAAACAATGACAGAAGGGGGAAAAATAGTAAGTGAACCATCACATTTAATATTTTGTGCCCCCCTTTGGCAGCAATAACGTCAACCAGACACTTCCCTGTAGCTGCAGATCAGTCTGGCACATCAAACAGGACAAATCTTGGCTCATACTCCTCTAGAAAACTGCTGTAGTTCCATCAGATTCCTTGTATGTCTGAATTGAATCGCTGTCTTTAGGTCATGCCACGGCATCTTAATGGGGTTCAAGTCTGGACTTTGACTTGACCAGTACAGAACGTGTATTTTGTTCTTCTGAAACCATTCTGAAGTGTATTTACTTCTGTGTTTTGGTTCATTGTCATGTTACGGCATTCCTCCTCTTTTTAGCTTCAACTGTCTGACAGTCGGCCTCAGGTTTTCCTGCAAAACATCCTGATGAACTTTTGAATTCATTCTTCCATTAATGATTGCAAGTTGTCCATGCAGCAAAACAGCCCCAAATCATGATTCTCCCTCCACCATGCTTCACGGTGGGGATAAGGTGTTGATGAGCTGTTCTAATTTTCCTCCACACATGATATTGTGTGTTACTCCCAAACAATTCAACTTTGGTTTCGTCAGTCCACAAAATGTTTTGCCAAAACTTCTGTAGAGTTTCCAAGTGCCTTTTTGCAAACAAGAAACAAACAACAATGTTTTTTTTTTTTTTTTTAGACAGCAGTGGCTTCTTTGCCTTCTTTACCATAGTTTTACATATAGTTGATGTGTGCACAGAGATATTGGACTGTGCCAGTAATTTCAGTAATTTCTTTTTTACCTCTCTTGAGTATCCTGTGCTGAAATCTTGGCGTCATCTTTGGTGGACAGCCACTCCTTGGGAGAGAAGCAACAGTGCCAAACTCTCTCCATTTGTCGACAACTTCTCTGACAGTCGATTGGTTAACATCCAGATTTTTAGAGAAGGTTTTGTATCCTTTCCCAGCTTTATACAAATTAACAATCCTTGATCGCAGGTCTTTAAACAGCTCTTTTGACCAAGCCATGATGTACATCAGACAATGCTTCTCATCAAGACAATTCTTACCAGGTGTGTGTTTTATAGTGGGCTGGGCAGCTTTAAACCACTTGTCAGTGATTGGGCACACACCTGACTTAAAAGGTCTGGTAAAAATTGGTTTCAATTGCTCCTTAAGTCTGATTAGGCAGAGGTTTCACATTTTTTCCCACTTCTGTCATTGTTTGCATGCTATCCTCATTAAAATCTATAAACGTTTGGGTGGTTTGAGTTAAAGCAGACACTGTATTTTCATATGTGTGATTTTGAAAAAGATCAGATCACATTTGATGGTGATTTTATCCATACCTGGAGAAATCTCACGCGTGGAGAGACCATGCGTGGAATAAAGTTTTACTTTAACTGAGGTGGAATAAAGTTTTCTTTAACCAGGGTGGAACAAAATTTTCTTTTAAGCGTCTGTGTCCATCATTTCCAACAACTGGTAAGAGGTGAAGATGTTTTTTTGTGTTTTGAGTTTGTTTCCAAATTTTTCTGTATTGCAACAGTCCGCTTTTGTAAGGTACGGACTTTTTACCATTCTCTAGTCAATGGGGGAATGTTTTTTTTTTCCGTACTATGTTTTTAGATGTAGCAGTTTGTCAGTGATGTTTTTTTCCCCTCCTTTAAAAGCCATTCGGAGGTTTTTGACACACTGTACTCTGTTGCGTTCCTTTTTGTTCAGGGCTGCGCACAGTTCCCTCTTACTACAGGTGGTGTTTGACCTTAACTTTACGGAAGTTGACTTGCTAAGGCTAAGTTCTAAGGCCCCATCCATGTTTTTACGATCCCCTGTCGGGGCTCGGGAGGGGGAATGAAGGGAATAGTTACCTTTCTTGCACACACCATATAACTGTTTGCATTACTCTAACACACGTAATATAATTAATCAGGGAATAGTATCATTTCCCATATTTACTGTAGGACTGTACTACTCTAACACACCTAATATAAAATAAATAGCACACCACAGTTTGATGAAAAGAAGCAGAATAGATACACAACGCCATCTTATCACAGAAGCCCAACGTGTGCGTCACGAGCAAGATTGACTCGCCAACTCTTGCAATCAGTTCTCCCAGCCACTCCAGGGACAAAGAGCAGGGCGCTCTATCCTAAAACAGGTAGCGTCTCGCCCAGCCAGGATAACAAAGTTAATACCGGGCGCTTGGGATGTCAAGACCAGCGTCAGTCGCTGTGGCAACCACGTCCCATCCACGCACGAACCTAACCGCCCAAAACCGGCCACAGAGGGATGATCCCGAAACAACATCCAGCCACACCTTTGGCCCGGCCCACTCCACTGCAGCCTTCAAAAACACTGGACACTGATATAACAAATGATTCGCTGCTCGGGATCATTTGCTATGTAATCGTTGTTTTGACGACCCTGGATCCAGAATTGTCCCTCAATCGTCTTGTCAACCTGTTTTCGGTGAGCCTTCTTCAAACTTTTGGAACATGTAGTCAGTACAAAGGGTTAACACAAGAGGTGAACACGCGGAATATCGGCCCTCCTGGTTGACTCATGGAAACGGTGAGCAGCGGAGCACCATTTCCGTTCAGCTGTCGCCGTTTCCATGCGGCTTGGCCGGGCGGGCGAATTCCTTCACATCTCTACACAGGAGGCTGGCGACCGGGATTGAACCCTTGATACCACAAATTATACGCTTTAAAAGTTTTTTTGAATCTTCCATTGATTCAGAGACTTTTTTTTTCAGTTAATTCCCAAGAGCATCCACTTTTAGAATAAAGCTACTCTTCTACTTAAATAATAAATGAATTCATAAAAATTACATCCTTTATTATTATTGTCCTTAATGTGTCATGTGTACTGTTGCGTGGCAATGGGTCCAATTGTTGGAAGCAAGCAAAGGAGTGTTGACAGTTCCTTTGAGTTCCCTCTTCTCATTAATGTCTAAATTGTCTAGTGGGCAAGCTGTGTGTGTGTGTGGTGGCGATGCTGGGGGGTGGCTTGGCTCGCCAGCATCACTCGGCCAGATGGCGGGAGGAAGCAGCTGTAACTAATGGCCGTGCAGACGAGCCAGGACGCCGCGTGGCAATGTCACAACCTTGGAATAGAAATTGGAGGTTGGGAATGAAGGAAGTGCGATGCAAGATGATAGCGTGTCACACACAAGCATCTTGATTCTACCCCCCTTGTTTTTTGCCTTTATTTGCATCCCCGGAGCATCTCCCACTCTCCCTCCAATCCCTCCTTTCATCTCCCACCCTGCTATTCCCGGGTTTGATGCAGTAAAAGTTCTTCCCAATATCTACGAACAGCAAGCATTTACTGTAACGCTGGCACGCGGTGGGCTCGTCGCTCATGCTGCTTGATGTGCGTTTTGGCAGGAAGTGTGCATGCGGATGAGCGGTTAGATGCGCTCTCTCCGAGGTGGGTAACCGAAAGGGGGCGGCTTTGGTGGCGGGACAAACAAGCTGGCATTTGTAGATAGGCAAGCACACACATTGGCGGCCACTTGTTTTTTTATTTTTATTTATTTATTTTTAAAGATGGAGTAGGTTTGTATTGTAGAAAAGGTGGAGTAGGAGCAAATGTAGAGCATTTCTAGCATGTTGTAAGTTTAGAACATGTCTTCTAAAATTTTAGGGTAGGTACAGTCTTTGGCATTAAAAAAGAGGTACAACACATAGATTAATCAATATAATTTTCCCGTTGGAAATGTAGTAATTACAGCTGCTTCGTACTAATACTGCGGTGCTTCTCAATTATTTTCTGTTACGCCCCACAGGAAGACGTAAATGTTTAGCCGCCACTGTAAATAGTATCATTTGTCTATAAAATGAGTATAATTACACCCTTGCATTATGTTGTTTTCCTTTTAATATTACAGAACAAAAAATATAAATCAACTTACAAGTATAACTTTATTACAATTGCTTTGTTTGTAACAGATGAAGGAATAGTATCTTTTCTCGTATTTACTGTTTGATTTTTTGTATTACTCTAACACAATCAGGGAATAGCATCTTTTCTCCTATTTACCGTTTGACTGTATTCCTATAACATGCCTTATATAAAATAAATAGCATTTATATCATAGTTTAAGAAAAAACAAGCAGAATATATCTGATATTATGAACAGCTGCACTTGGAATGATTAGAACTTGCAGAGCCAAGATAGGGTGCCGATAAGGACACCTTCTGACCACGCGTACGTCACGCAGCTGACTGAGAAAGATTGACGCTGATTACCAGGTGATAGGCAGGACATCTACAAGCCCACGTCTGCAACACCAAATCCCGCAATCAGATGTTCAGGACAGTCCGGAACAAACGGTGGGACGTCCTGTACCACCACAACTGCCGAGAAGAAAAAGAAGTTTGATAGCTCAGCGCTTCTCAGACGGTGAGGCGCGCCGAACCTCCCACCTCAGCTGCCTCATTAACCATGACCAAGCAATGGTGACACACAAACTTGTCCGCCCAAATCTGCAACAGAAGAAGACCCAAACACACCCCTCTTCCTGCTCTTGCCCCGCCCCGTGAGAACCTTCAAAAAGACTAAATGTTTAACTAATCATTGTCATTTTTCTCGGGAACCTTTTGTTGACTTGTGATCTGATGACCCTGGAACGAGTCTGCCTCCTCGCCTGGATCTGTTGCTGTTTTGCCTTGCTGTTGGATCGCTGTCGACCTGAACAAATTGTCAACTTGTGTTTCGAAGCCTTTTTCCAGCTTTCAAATTAATTCCGAACAAGAGGTTAAGACTAAGTTGAACGCGTGGAGTCTGGCCTATTGGCCGGGCTGTCGGATTTTCGCCGGCCCGGGTCGTTGGAGCTGCGCCAGCGCGAGTCCGGCTGGCATGATTTCGGCAATCTGGCTAAACGTATGATTCCTTCACAGAAAAGAATAAAAGCGCATCAATTTGCCTGAATTAAAAAAAAGTCACATCTAAACTAAAAAATATCCTCCAGGTACATTTTTTGACCATTTGATACTGAAAAATAGAATTTAACAAAATCAATAAATAATAATAAATTCAAATTGATTAGCAGCATTAACTTATGAGGATAATATGCCAAACAATTTGAGTATCAGCTCCTTTGCTATGGTGCGGGTTATTTTGCACTGAGCAACTTGGTATGCCACCTTATATGATGCGAACAGTGCTTGCTGTTATACTGATGTAACACTAACAAAGCAGGAGAATTGTTGGCAATATTCGGCATGTTTTTGCTGGCAAAAAAAAAATCGAAGCGGCTTATCAATGTGATTGGGGTCTAATGTCTTTAAGTGATGTCTTAATTGATTTGACTTCCTGCTGTCCTCTGCAAACATTTTTAGACACAGTAAACAGACTGATCTTTCCTCGTTTCTCACTGTATTAAAAGTCAAAACCAAATGCTACAAGCGTCATATCTTCTCATCTCAGCTCTTCATATTTCCAGTGCTCTTTGCTGTGTGCTCTTGTTTGGTTAAAAAATACTGTGCACACTCTGAAAATGAGAGCGCCGCTGCCATTCTTGTACTGCAAAAGTATGTTCCCCAACATCACATGCGCCACCCCCGGCATTGCTCAGGGTGAGCGTCCCACTATTTGAGAAGTTCTGTACTACTGCAACTAACAGCTAACACTAATGATAAAAGAAGTCCAACTCCAATTCAAACGATGTTGGTTAACTCTTTACAATAAGGGTTCCTTAATTAACATTAGTGAATTAACGATGGTTAATGTTAATTAAGTTCCAGTCTGGTTTTCGCCCACTCCACAGCACTGAAAAAGCACTGGTTAAAATGACCAACAACCTCTACATGGCAGCTGACCCTGGACTCCTAACCATGTTCATCCTCCTAGAACTATCTTCAGCTTTTGACATCATTAGTCACGCCACCCTCCCACACCGGCTCTCGACCATTGGCATCACCCACACCCCGTTGAACTGGTTCTCATCCTACCTTTCTGAACGCACTCACTATATACAACTCAAGTCCCTTAATTCTACTCCCTCCCCGGTTATCTCTGGTGTGCCTCAGGGCTCTGTCCTCGGGCCCTTACTCTTCATCATCTACCTCCTTCCCATTGGCAACATTTTCCGTTAATTCAACATCAACTTCCACTGTTACGCCGATGACACCCAGCTCTACTTCACTTCCGAACCGTCCTCCTTTCTCCTGCCCATCTTCCTGTCTGACGGTATCACAGAAATAAAAAACTGGCTCACCCACAATTTCCTCAGACTCAACAGCAGGAAAACCGAGGTGCTCCTCATCGGCTCAAATCCACCATATCCAAAAACCTTAGCCATCCCCTAACCATCGACAACTCCACTGTTTTACCCTCCCCTCAAGTCAAGAGCCTGGGCGTCATCCTGGACAGTACACCTTCTTTCCAATCACACATCAGTAATGTTAGCGGGATTGCCGACTTCCACCTACACACCATCAATCGCCTCCGCCCCTCCCTGACCCCCATTCTGCTGTCGTCCTGGTTCACAGTCTTGTCACTTCTTGCCTGGACTACTGCAAGTCTCTCCTATTTGGCCTCCCTAAAAAGACCCCATAAATACCAATATCATAACCCTTACTCCTTTCATTCACCACATCACTCCAGTCCTCTGCCAGCTACAGTGGGGCAAATAAGTATTTAGTCAACCACTAATTGTGCAAGTTCTCCCACTTGAAAATAATACCGAGGCCTGTAATTGTCAACATGGGTAAACCTCAACCATGAGAGACAGAATGTGGAAAAAAAAAACAGAAAATCACATTGTTGGATTTTTAAAGAATTGCAAATCCTGGTGGAAAATAAGTATTTGGTCAATACCAAAAGTTCATCTCAATACTTTGTTATGTACACTTTGTTGGAAATAACAGAGGCCAAACGTTTTATGTAACTCTTCACAAGCTTTTCACACACTGTTGCTGGTATTTTGGCCCATTCCTCCATGCGGATCTCCTCTAGAGCAGTGATGTTTTGGGGCAACACGGACTTTCAACTCCCTCCACAGATTTTCTATGGGGTTGAGATCTGGAGACTGGCTAGGCCACTCCAGGACCTTGAAATGCTTCTCACGAACCCACTCATTTATTGCCCTGGATGTGTGTTTGGGACCCAGTCACGTCTCATCTTCAATGCCCTTACTGATGGAAGGAGATTTTCACTCAAAATCTCTCGATACATGGCCGCATTCATTCTTTCCTTTACACAGATCAGTCGCCCTGGTCCCTTTGCAGAAAAACAGCCCCAAAGCATGATGTTTACACTCCCATGCTTCACAGTGGGTATGGTGTTCTTCGGATGCAATTCAGTATTCTTTCTCCTCCAAACAGGAGAACCTGTGTTTCTACCAAAAAGTTCCATTTTGGTTTCATCTGACCATAATACATTCTCCCAGTCTTCTTCTGGATCATCCAAATGCTCTCTAGTGAACCACAGATGGGCCTGGACTTGTACTTTCTTCAGCAGGGGTACACGTCTGGCAGTGCAGGATTTGAGTCCCTGGCGGTGCATTGTGTTACTGATAGTAGCCATTGTTACTGTGGTCCCAGCTATCTGTAGGTCATTAACTAGGTCCCCCCGTGTGGTTCTGGGATTTCTGCTCACCATTCTTGTTATCATTTTGATGCCACGCGGTGAGATCTTGCATGGAGCTCCAGATCGAGGGAGATTATCAGTGGTCTTGTATGTCTTCCATTTTCTAATAATTGCTCCCACAGTTGATTTCTTTACACCAAGCGTTTTACCTATTGCAGATTCAGTCTTCCCAGCCTGGTGCAGGTCTACAATTTTGTCTCTGGTGTCCTTCGACAGCTCTTTGGTCTTGGCCATAGTGGAGTTTGGAGTGTGACTGACTGAGCTAGTGGACAGGTGTGTTTTATACCAATAATGAGTTAAAACAGGTGCCATTAATATAGGTAATGAGTGGAGCCTCGTTAGAAGAAGTTAGACCTCTTTGACAGTCAGAAATCTTGCTTGTTTGTAGGTGACCAAATACTCATTATCCACTCTAATTTGGAAATAAATTCTTTAAAAATCAAACAATGTGATTTTCTGTTTTTTTTCCCCCACATAGTTTCTTTCATGGTTGAGGTTTACCCATGGTGACAATTACGGGCCTCTCTAATCTTTTCAAAAAGGAGAATTTGCATTTTGAATTTTATCCGCTACCCAAAAGATTACATATGGTCCACTTTGCAATTAGTGTCCAAAAAGCATTCAGTAATGGTTAAAAAAGGCACTTAAGCATTTATAATTTCTTAGGTAAGGGACACATGTGCTACACTTTACAATAAGGGTCCAAACATTATTCAGTAGTAGTTAACTATGGCTAGTAATACTTCTGAGGCACCTGTATGCATATTTTAAGAATAATATTAGGTAACTAAAGTTAAATAACTTTGTACTTAAAATTAGGTTCGCACCACCCAATGACTCACAGAGCAATGTTTGCCATTTTTTCACTTACTCGGACCAGTATACATTGATAACTGTGTATTAATGCACTAATATATATGTGAATTAATGTGAAGTATTGCATTATATTCATTTTTCAATGGTAAATAACCATTAGTTTAGATACTGTCTGGTTATGCACTAATATATTAATCAACATTATGTAAGGGATTATATGTATTATTATAATGTTACTTAACCTCTTCTTTTTCTGCTGGTCAAAAAAAAAAAAAAAAAAAAAAAAAAATCAGCGGTAATTTTTACTCTACTTAAACAACAGAACAAAGTGAAACTTTTTGGGTCGAGGATAGTTCATGCTTGTATTGGTAATTTTTAATACTAAAGTTCATGTGTTTTGATGAGAAATGAGCATTTTACATTATTATAACATATTATCATAACATTTTTGAAGAGCCAGAAATAGCAAAGAAGGCGTGTCAAACTTCATGATTTGATTTCGATGGGTAAAGTTTTGTCCAATCATCTCCCAGAAGTGGCAATAGAAACTAAATTCAGTATATTTATTGGTTTAGTCCTTCAGCAGCATGCTTAGGTCTGAAGGGGTTAAACATTTTGTTGTCTAAAAATACATTAACCAATGTATTTTAAGGGACCCTGATTGTAAAGTGTTACCTGATGTTGGAATGCTCTGTTAAACAAAAATAAAAACTAGTTAGTTCAACATGATATGATAACACGATAAATGTCAGGTTTTAACATCAGTGTCACTTTCGCATATTTACATGAAGATGATCAAGTTTTATCTACAGGCTGAAATCTACCATGCTATACAAGTTGCAAGTTTGCCAAAGAGATAATTAAAACTACAAAACTTTAAAATAGTAAAGTTGAGGCCAAGGTCAAGTGCAACCCGCCTGGCTCTCGTGTGTCAAAGGGGCCTGGCCGCACACCGGCGCACTCAGAACTCTCCAATCTTCTGGCAGTTGCGTGTTGACACTCACGCCGTAGATAAAAAGCACTTGATGCCATTAGCACTCAGGTAGAGAGCTGGTTGGAGAGGCGATAAGGGAGATTAGTCGGACAAATATTGACGAGACGACCGGAGATGTTTGTCTCCGTGTGGGGACCGACCAAAGTGAGCGACGTGTGCCGTCACCCACTCACTTTGAATGACTCTATGCCCTCAGTCGCTTTGACGGCTCAGCGCCATTACGTCGGATTAAAGTGCAAAATATTTGTTCAGAAATGCCAGTGGGGCGCTCTTAATACATTATGGATGCACCTCATGTCAGTCACGCAACTCTATCTCCCTGTTGCATGCTGGAAAAACATATGTGGTTCAGTTAATTTATTGTACAAGGAAATGGCTATTACCAATAAACTAGAGGCAACTACTGCACTACTGTTATTTCACGAGGTATATGAAGTCTTTGGGCCAAAAGTTCATTTTTAATGTGTTTATATGTGTTGGTTCTCAACCTGGGTTTGATGTATTCAGCGAAGTTTATGACACGCAGTAGCATTTTTGTACGCTGAATAAATCTAAGCAAAGTGGTGTTTTAGAGTTTTGGACTGGTTTGCCCTCAATTTACAGGCTTTATTCTATTTCTTGCAACTGCTAGTGCTCTATTTGATAGGAGGAGAGCCTGGTTTACTCAGTGGAATGTTGACTCACACTTGGTCTGATCAAGGGTGAAAGTGGCTGGAATTTCTTGCTGGAACTCCATGAAAAAAAAGGTCGCCACTCAACAAGATGTGTTTTATTTTTTTGTGGGGGCGTTCAAACCTCCGAAAACCATAGAAATGCAACAAACAAAAACAAAACAAAACAAAGAAAAACAGGTTTTACACATGCATTAGGCTACTGCACTACACTTACTGTAACAAGGCATACATGATAAACTGATTTTAATTCATAATTGCATTTTAAAGTCACATACATGAACAAAGCAAGTATAAATGACACATTATGCACAGTGAAATGGAATATGTTTTGAAGATAATACAAACATTGACTTTATTATATTATAAGGATATAAGTAGCCTGACATGGGTAAATGAACAAAAATAATAAACTATACTGCCAAATGTATCACATTTCAGACAAGTATTTCTAGACCTCATTTCAGTACAAAAATGGTTTAAAACCTTAGTGTGTTCAATATCACTTTAGTTTATATTTGTTTTACTACGAGAACTGCATGTAATGTTTAATGTATCATTTATGATACAACTTAGAGAACATATACAAATTAATAAAAAAGTTCAATTAAAAAAATAAAAAATACATTTAAGGATCTCATAAAGCTTTCAAATTGAAAAAAAAAAAAAAATCTGAATTTTCTGTTCATTATTTCTAGGCTCAGGCATTGTAGGGTTCTGAACCTCCCCATCAGAGAACATTTAAAATAAGTCTCTTCAACTCTTTCCTTTCTCTTAAAGATCTGATCAATTTTCCGTTGCATTGCCCTTTTTTAAAAATCGCATTAATTTAACAAGCTTGTTCTTTTTTTGTCCCAGAAATCATGTGCATTTGAACAGAAGGAATCTGACCATTTAGCCAGACCGCCGGAATCGCGCTAGTTGGCGCAAAACCAATGGCGGGACCCCGGCCATCCGGCCAGAAGTGCAAACTCTGCGCGTTCACTTTAGTCTTAACCCTTTGTGCTGACTCCATTTTGAAAGGTTTAAAGAAGGCTTACTGAGAACAAGTTGACAATTTATTCGGGTCAATAGCGAAACAGAAAGGCAAAACAGACACAGTTTCAGGCGAGGAGACAAACTCGTTCGAAGGTCACCATATCAGATGTCAACAAAAGTTTCCCGAGAAAAATGACAACGCTTAGTTAAACATTCAGTCTTTTGAAGGCTCTCGCGGGGCAGGCCGTGGGCAGGAAGAAGGGTGTGTTTGGGATTATTGTCTGTTTGTAGATTGGATAGGAGGATTCTGGAGTTACTGTTGTCTGGGCAATGAGAGTTGTGGATTTTACCACCTCGGCGTCAAAGGGGTTCTTGGAGTCTTGTCAGTCGTGTTATCAGTTGGATATCGGATGTTGGTTTTCCTTGTGTCGGGACAGGGCGTCCCTTCATTTGTTCTGGACTGTCCGGGAGAAGTGATTGCGAGAGTTGGTGCGTCAGTGATAAGAAGGCGTTATCTCTTATGCCCTATATTATGCCTGTTTTTCTTAAACTATAGGATAAGTGATATTTATTTTATATTGGGTGTGTGTGTGTGACGCAAACAGTCAAACAGTAAATACAAAAAACAATACTATTCCCGGATTGATTATATTAAGTGTGTTAGAGTAATGCAAACAGTTAGTACCTTTTCTCAAAGGCACCACCTATCTCCTTCAGAACCAATAAGAGCTAACTATCCATGCTGATCACATGTCAGTATGTCAGCCAATTGAATTGGCAACTGGAGTCTTGGCCAGGGAGCGTGGTTAGCTGAGGGCACGCACAGATCGACACGACACATCAGACACACGCTGGGAGAATTCCGTGCTGTCCGTGGAATAAATGAATAATAAATATCGGTGGAAATGAATGTCGTTACATAAGCACTTTATTATGCTTGTTGTTAACACTTGTATATGTAAATTTGACGTTATTAGATTTTTGTCCTCGTGGAGATGCCTGTGCGGTAGACAGGCAGGTTGTTTTTAGCATGGGGTTTTGACAGTTGCCATCATATTTTCAAGATCAAAGCACCGTTCCGCCCCGTTCAGGCACAGAATTTCTTGACAGAACCGCATTTCGGCCCACTTTCAACCCTAGGTATGATGGAGTAGAACAAAGCATTTGAACAGGAATTTGCTAAATGTCACATATTGTGAACATGTGACGCAATAGCTTCGATTTGGGCATTTTCGTTTCAGACGAAAACTGGCACCGGTCTCGTTACGTATTAGTTTCCTTAAAATAAGTTGTTCGTTGACGAAATATTTGCATTATCGTCATTGTTGGATGAAAACAACACTGAGTACAACTGTGTAAAATTTCGTCAAAATCCGCCAAGTCATTTCAAAGTTCACAGAGAACGAAGGCACAGACAAAGTTCTATTTATATATAGACTAGATATAGTCTGAAATTTTCAGTGAATGCATATACAGTGGGGCAAATAAGTATTTAGTCAACCACTAATTGTGCAAGTTCTCCCACTTGAAAATATTAGAGGCCTGTAATTGTCAACATGGGTAAACCTCAACCATGAGAGACAATGTGTGAAAAAAAAAAAAAAAAAAAAAAAAAAAAAAAAAAAAAAAAAACAGAAAATCACATTGTTTGCTTTTTAAAGAATCATGGTGGAAAATAAGTATTTGGTCAATACCAAAATTCATTTTCCCCCATGATTTGCAAATAAATTCTTGGAAAATAAGTATTTGGTCAATACCAAAAGTTCATTTTCCACAATGATTAGATTAAGATTAAATTATGAAACCGTTTTAAAATTTACACATTTCGAATAGACAGAAGGGAACTAATGCAATAACGGGAGCAATTTTAACAACTTTAACGGTTGATTCACAACATTAAATGACTTCTACACATAGCAAAGGTTACTATCTAGTTATCGCAATATCCGCAATACCCCTGTGTCTAGTTAAGTTTAGGGTAAAGAATTGGGCTCGGGCCAATTGTCCCCAAAACCCTTTAAACTTCACATTATGTGACCTGTTTTTTTTTTGTTTGGTTTTTTTTTTTGAGAAAAAAAAAAAAAACATGAAAATTATCACCAGTTACTACACAAGTAACTAATTACTCTTATACCCTTTCCCACTGGCCAAAACACCCGTGTCAACCCGCTAACAATCGGCTTTTGGTGGCAGTGGGAAAGGTGCAGCGACCCGCTTCGACCCGTGTCAATCAACCCGCCAAGCGACCCGCGTTAAAATCACCTCGGCTCTGATCGTCATGCAGTGTGAAAGCAAAACCCCGGGTCAACAGTCAACACCCTAATCTACGTGGTGACTTAGGCTAGTACGTGATGTGTCATAACAAAAAACATGTGCTCTAGCCCGGATCCACATACGGAGAACAGTCGGTGTAGCAGCGTTAGCAATAGCCATAACAGATGAAACAAATGCTCTTCTCCTCCTTCTGTGACGTACACGACTCCTTTCAATTTCAAACCAAAATCCATGTCGCCTACGTTGCCTCAGCACAAGCACAGTGTTGATCCTTTGCTGCATTTCGGCCATTTTGCGGGCAGCAAAAAGCATGAAAACAGAGAACACAAACGGAAAGGAGGCTTCCATGTTGCTTTGGATTGTTTACTTCCTTGAACTGAATGAATTCGGTCGCACTTGTCGAACCGCATCTTAGCGTGGTGACGTCACGAACCTTACACACGGCTGAGGAGGAGGGATGGGGGGTTAGACGGGTGAAAAAAAAGGAAAAAAAAGACACGGCTTTTTTCGTCAATGGGAAAGGTGCCAAATGCCAATTGCTAGTGGGATGCATCGGCTTGGAAAAACGCGCGTTGACCCACGAGTTTCAGTGGGAAAGGGGCATTACATTCCGGTAACTGAGTTACTTACGCAATTACTTTTTGGGAGAGGTAATTTGTAACTTTAATTAATTACTTTTTTAAAGTAATATTAACAACACTAATGGTAATAATACATGTGTTTCTAATAACATATTTTCGTAAAAGAGAACAATTATGGTTTATTAGAGCCTTCAAGTCTTCTGAGGTTCCGTTTCAAAGCCATTGAGAATGTGAGCCCATAAGACAGACTAGCTTCCCATTGAAGAAGGACTCGTAAGTCATTAGGTTAGTTGAAATGCTTGCTGGACTGCAGGGACGTGGCTAACAGGCCTTAGCCGACAGTGATGAACGAGCCATCTGTGCGTCTGATCGTTTGTCAGTCAGGGCCACGGAGAGGTCCATTAATCAAAACAATTGTGGCCCCGACCCTACCTTTTCCCCTTATTCTTAATACCACGATGAGCACAAACTGATGGCAATCTGTTCAACTGGATTCAGAACTATTGCAAATTGTTCTGTTTATTTACTGTACATTTTGCACTACATCCCAAAATTCAATAGATTTACACCCACTGTAAATGGTTTATGCAGCTTAGTACTACTTTAATGAGAGGCTGCTTCATTTAGAGTGCTGGTGTTGAAACACCTGGATGCCAGATAACAGAATTTCACGTGTCTCGGTGGGAATCTTATCCCGCTATAGAAGGACAGAAAGCTAATTAACGCTCAGGAGCGTCGCTAACCACCTCAACGCTTCTCCTGCCTGAATTCACTGTCACAGTGAATTCAGCCGATGTCCACATGGACATTTTTAGGTTTGTCTACAGGTGGAAGTGCAATATGACTGCCTTTCCCAACTCTCTGAGGACCCTAACGCTAAATTCCAGGAAAAGCTTTATTGGGATGTGTCAGGTGTCAGCATGCATCTGGCAGCGATGTCTAACTCTTGCTGTGAGATGACAGCAAACAGGAAATGGAAAAATCAAAACACAATTGAGCAACGCAGGAAGTCAACAGGAGGTTAGGAGGACATATTTGTTACCGTTAATTTTGTTTGCGCCCCAGTAATAGCTGTGACGGAGTTGACAAAACTCTTTCTCTCGCTCACTCTCTGTCATCATGTGACGGCCCTTTGCGTTCGCCATCCCGCTGTGAGCGCAGTTCAGGTGCTGCCGCGTGTGCGTCACATCTTTGCCGAATAATTGGTGACAAGTCTTCAATTGTAGCACTGTTGTCTCAATGAATCTGCTGATGTTTTTATTTTTACCCTTGTTTGGGCGTGCTCAAAGGAAACAAACACCAAATTCAGGAAGCCTGAATTCTGTGGATTTTTGTGGGAAAGTTCAAGCCTGCTTGACGCCATGACTAAATATTAGTTAACTTTCAAAGATATTTGGGCTTGAGGACAGTGGTCTGGTTTCAAATTCAGGTTTCATGTCAACAATTTCCGTGGTTTTAGAGTAAGTAAAGTAAGTTCTGGTCTGGATTTCAAAAGCTTTTTTTATGTTACTTTTCCCATAGTAGAGTATGTATTTCATTTACGTGTATGAGAATATACAGTGGGGCAGGGGCGGACTGGTAATCTGTTGGTACTGGAGGATCACAGAACGGCCGGTGCCCTGGACGGCCGGCGGCCGCCATTCATTATGCATCACTGTTTTTATCCCCCCTAGCCTCTGATTATCTACAGTTCGCATCCAATCCGACAGGTGGCAGCATTGCGCCTGCTGTTCATCGCCAGTCTGATAGAAGAACGAAGAAAGCACAAAGTAGCCTTCATTGGTTCTTTGTGGAAGCAAACTAGCGACGAGCGTCAATGCACAATATGGATGGTGGTGGCAAGAAAAGAGAAGGGTGGTGCGGAGAAGGTTAGGGAGAAAAAAAATGAAGAAACTGGAGAGCGAAGCATTAAAATGTCATAAGTTGACAAATATTTTCACAAGCAGCAGTCCATACAACGGCCACGTTGGGTAACAGCAGCTCAGCCCCCGGCGATGGTGAGAGGGGGAGCGGGAGCCGCTCTGACGTGCAGCCGGTGCAGGGAGAGAGAAAAGAAGAGGGAGGGTGTAATGATAAGCTGGTGGAAGTTCCCCAGACAAGCGCAGGGCAAGTAAAAAGGGATGAAGAGGGTCACTTGCTCGGAAAACTGGCAACTGTTATCCACCAGGTAGCTACATTTCAAATGAAATAAATGACAATTAAAGGGTTAGTGCCAGCTAGTCCGTTTGCAATCATGTCAAGTTACAGTATGCTAGTCCTATCACTCTCCAAAGGAAAAATATTTTAGCTGTAAAACAACGTATGCACACGCAGCAGCAATATTAATTCAGAAGAACTATAACAAAATATTAATAAAATGAATGGTTTTACTTTTAAGTTTAGTTAAATTGATATGATATATATATTTCAATCATGTATATATCGTTTTGTTTTCTGGTTAATACTTTCCAATGAAGGTTATGTATCCAGGATTTCTTGAAATGTTTATTGTATTTTCATTGAAATTTAATATTTGTATGGCAAGATTAATTATGGCAGGGGTCTCCAAACAGGTCCTCAAGGGCCGCTGTGGGGCCTGGTTTTTGTTTCAACCGATCGAGTACCGACAGTTTAACCAATGAAGTTTCTGCTAAAACAAGCAGCACCTGACTGCAATCAACTGATTACACGTGTATAGGCGTTGTCTTGTTTTGTTGGAATGAAATCTTGCGCCCGCTGCGGCCCTATGTGGAATAATGGTTTGGAGACCACTGAATTATGGCATAAACAATGAAATCATTTTATAGACAGAGATATATAAAGATATATTGTAATCAATTGGATACATAAAACTTGCTTTGAAAAATAAATTCTTTCATTTGTTTTTTCAGGTTGATCATAGAGCTAGTACAGAAAATGAACCCAACTCCAGTTCAGCCTTGCAATACTTTGAGCGCCCCAAGTCAGACAGTCACAGTCTAGACACATTTTCTTGATTTTCTCTCAAAGTGCACGAAATTGATGCATTTTACAATAAAATGAAAAAAAAAAAAAAATTTAAAAAAGGTCTCCCGGGGGGGGGGGGGGGGGTATGCCCCCGGACCCCCTAGGGCAGACATGTCCAAAGTCTGGCCCGGGGGCCAAATGCGGCCCGTGGTCAAGTTTCATCCGGCCCCCAGCCTCTGTCATAAAATCAATAACATCTGGCCCGCACACAGACTTAATAAATTGGTCAGCAGTACTGCTCCCAGCATATGAAGTAGCTTACACACTAAATGCTGCTCCTCATTTACCCACTAAAAGGCAGCAGCACTCTAAGCAACATTACCCAGTGTTACCCTTTATTCCCCATTTCTAAAATGACGACAATCAACAACAACAAAGAAAGTTGACTGTGACGGCCGACGCTTCAAGGATAGATGGAAATTGAACTATTTCTTCATTAAAATACGCAACAACTGTGTCTGAGTCATTTGCAAAGAGACAGTCGCTGTTTTTAAAGAGTTCAATATGAGGCAATATTACCAAACAAGACACACTGACATGTACGACAAGATTACAGGGAAGATACGTAGCGAGATATTGAAGCAACTTGAAGCTAGTTTAATTTCACAGCAGCAGTATTTCGCAAGAGTCCGAGAGTCGAAACAGAACGCCACAAAGGCTAGTTGCGAGATTGTTGAAATAATGAATTTAGGGCTGTCAAACGATTAAAATTTTTAATCGAGTTAATCACAGCTTAAAAATTAATTAATGGTAATTAACCGCAATTCAAACTATCTATAAAATATGCCATATTTTTCTGTAAATTATTGTTAGAATGGAAAGATAAGACGCAAGACGGATATATACATTCAACATACTGTACATAAGCACTTTATTTGTTTATTATAACAATTAATCAACAAGATGGCATTAACATTAACATTCTGTTGAAGCGATCCATGGATAGAAAGACTTGTAGTTCTTAAAAGATAAATGTTAGTACAAGTTATAGAAATTTTATATTAAAACCCCTCTTAATGTTTTCGTTTGAATAAAATTGGTAAAATTTTCAATCAAAAAATAAACTAGTGTCTCGCCATTGTTGATGTCAATAATTACACAATGCTCATGGTGCTAAACCCATATAATCAGTCGCACCCAAGCGCCAGCAGAGGGCGACAAAAAACCAAAAAACATAAGTAACAAGTGGACATGACACTGTGCTGTTATTTTAATCTGTTTGAGCGGGGCATGTGCGTTGATTGCGTCAAATATTTTAACGTGATTCATTTAAAAAATTAATTACCACCCGTTAACGCGATAATTTTGACAGCCCTAAATTGATTTTAAAAAATAATAATAAAGCAAATGTGACACACAGAATAGCTTGCTAAAATTTGCTTAAATATATTGTTCTACTTAAAGGACGTCAGCCAAGGTCGGCCCTCCACATTTTTACCACACTAAATCTGGCCCCCTTTGCAAAAAGTTTGGACACCCCTGCCCTAGGGGGTCTGTATTTCCCTCCATATAGCGATTCTTGTGGGCTGGGCCGAGTCAAAGTCCAGGGCTGCTTTTTAGTCCCAGTCCGCCCCTGCAGTGGGGCAAATAAGTATTTAGTCAACCACTAATTGTGTAAGTTCTCCCACTTGGAAATATTAGAGAGGCCTGTAATTGTCAACATGTACCCCTTTCCCACTGGCCAAAAAACCCATGTCAACCCACTAACAATCGGCTTTTGGTGGCAGTGGGAAAGGTGCACCAACCCGCCTCGACCCGTGTCAATCAACCCGCCAAGCGACCCGCGTTAACATCACCTCGGCTCTGATCGTCATGCAGTGTGAAAGCAAAACCCCGGGTCAACAGTCAACACCCTAATCTACGTGGTGACGTAGGCTCTTACATGATCCGTCATAACAACGTTCCAGTCGCCTCCCATTTAACACGCCCCACAACCGTAGTTACGTCGATGCTCATAACAAAGCTAGTAGAAGAAGAAGGAGCCAGTAGCGCACTACACTGAACAACATGTCCCAGCATTGGAAAGATGATGAGACCTGCCAGCTCCTTTCCATCCGTGGAGAAGAGGAGATTCAGCGACAGATGTCTGGGACCGTGCGAGAGACAGCAATTTATAAAAATATTGCTGTTAAATTAAAAGCTCGAGGCTACGTCCAGATTGCTGCATTTCGACCAATTTGAGGGCAGTAAAAAGCATGAAAATGGAGAACACAAACGGAAAGGAGGCTTCCATGTTGCTCTGCATTGTTTACTTCCTTGAGCTGAATGAATTCGGTCGCACTTGTCGACGCGCATCTTAGCGTGGTGACGTCACATAACCTTACGCACGGCTGAGGAGGGGTGGGGGGTTAGACGGGTGGAAAAAAAAAAAAAAGAGACAGCTTTTTTTTGTCAATGGGAAAGGTGCCAAATACCAGTTGCTAATGGGTTGCATCGGCTTGGAAAAAGACCCGCGTTGACCCACTAGTTTCAGTGGGAAAAAGACAATGAGTAAACCTCAACGATGAGAGACAGAATGTGTGAAAAAAAAAAAAAAAACTGAAAATCACATTGTTTGATTTTTAAAGAATTTATTTGCAAATCATGGTGGAAAATAAGTATTTGGTCAATACCAAAAGTTCATCTCAATATTTTGTTATATACCCTTTGTTGGCAATAGACCCCAATCACCAACGTCACACAATGACGTGTCGCTGTATTGTGCCGCCATATTGTCCGTTAATGTGTGTCCGTATTCTCAATGGTCTCAATTTATCGTGAAATTTATAGTGCAATTCATGGAAGCCCCGGTGCCTTCAGACGCTGTAAACTCATTGGATGTGTTGCATAAAAGGCGTTACGTGGAAAAGCTTAGGTCGATCCATTCGCCAGATCCATATTTGATGCCTAAATCGATATTTTTCGACCCGCTGTCTTCGCCGTCTCTGCCTGACATCTGCTACCCTGATATCTACAACTATCTTGTCCACAGAAACTCAGCCTATTCTCACCAAAGTTTGAAAAACTTTAAGAGCAGCACTCTAAGCAACATTACCCCGTGTGACCCTTTACTTCCAATTTTCTGAAATGGCGACAATCAATAAAAAAAAAAAAGTTGACTGCGATGGCCGACGCTTCAAGGATAGGTGGATATTGGATATCTCTTCAATAAAATACTCAACAACTGTCTCTGCCTCATTTGCAAAGAGACAGTCGCTGTTTTCAAAGAGTTTGATGTGAGGCGATATTACCAAACAAGACACGCTGACATGTACGACAAGATTACACGGAAAATACGCAGCGAGAAATTAAAGCAACTTGAAGCTAGTTTAATTTCACAGCAGCAGTATTTCGCAAGAGCCCGAGGGTCGAAATAGAACGCCACAAAGGCGAAATTGTTGAAATTATGAATTAAAAAAAATAGTAATAAAGCAAATGTGACACACAGAAGGGCTTGCTAAAATTTGTTTAACTATATTGTTCTACGTAAATTAGCCAAGGTAGCCCCCCACATTTTTACCACACCAAATCTGGCCCCCTTTGCAAAAAGTTTGGACACCCCTGTTTAACTGATGATCCGTAGACGAGGCCAGCTTCTTTCACTTGGTACCAGCTAAATATTATTCAAAAAATAATGATGGTGGAAGAAATAAATATCTTGAATTTGAAACTGTATGTTGTCGGCAATTAGCCTCGCAATGATCTTAATTGTGGTTGTCAGCCCAAAACTCTCTAAATATATATTAAATGCATCTTACCAGATATAAAATGACTACTACATAGTCTGTGGTGATCGTTTGATGCCCAGTATTCCGTCGAATTGCAGCAGTCCATCTCGCTCTCCTCTTCGGGTCTCTCGGAATACAGTAGAACTTCAAGTCTCTATGTCTATCTGCCCTGTTACTGCAACCAACCGCCACACACGCCTTCACCATTTTGATCATTAATGTTAATGAGCAGAAAAACACGCCGTAATAAGAGGAATGTACGTAGCGGTAATTTGTAAACACGACGAGCTGATGGACAATATGGCGGATCAAGTCAGGGGGGGCGGAGTTGTGACGTCATGTGATTGAGGTCTATAACAGAGGCCAAACGTTTTCTGTAACTCTTCACAAGTTTTTCACACACTGTTGCTGGTATTTTGGCCCATTCTAAATTTTTCAGGAATGGCACGATAATTATTTTTCAAAGCCATTACATACCTCATTCGCTGTACTGAAACTGTGTGCCGTTTTTGTTATTTTGAGCCAGAAGCACTGTGCGAGCCAAATGTGATATGGTGGTGCCTTATTAACAATTTGCACTTGACCCAAAAAAATGTTTTTTTGTACTATTTTGATTTCAACAATAAATATAGCAATATAGGCACTTTTTCCCACTTCAGTTTTTCACAGAATGTATATTGGAAAACCTTGAAGTTGTGACATTTAACATTATTAAAGTATCCAGTGGTGCATCACAATACCGTTAGCCATAATATGTTAAGTCCACGACTGCATACTGTATATGGATATCGGTTTGATGTTGGATTATTGGACAATATCGGGATAGCAGTTAAAAAGTCTTAAATCTGCAGTTGGGCATTGGCATTAAATTTGTTTAACGTGGCATTAAAATAGGCGTTAAAAAGCATTAGATGAGATTTGGTGATACCTGTAGAGACCCTGTATTTTTTTCCAGAAATATTCCACTGAAATATTCTCGTTATCTGGAAGAAGATAACGTTTTTGATAGACTCTGGAATAGCTGTATCGCACAATATCATTGATTGATTTCCTGACCCATGTATAATTATTGTATCGCTATCTTGTGAGATAATCCTTATCGTGAGCCTTGTATCGCAAATCTTATCATATCCCCATAATTTTGTTTTATAGTACTTTTTCAATCTTATGTACTAAAGAGTAAGCCATGGGATACGTATCCCGGCCGAAGGGAGGTGTCCGCATTTCGTTTGAACAAAAGTCCCCATTTCAGCACATTAGGCAAACACTCTTTGTGCCAAAAAGGCGATGCGCCCAAGCGGATACTTGCTTGCCAAACATGACTAATTAGAATATAATTATGGGCCACCATTGGGCTCTGCCTATTTTTGATTTATGCAAATGAGGATGACAATAAAAACGACACTGTCACTCGCTTAATAGCAGCAACGCAAGTCCAATTTTAATCCTGTACAGTTGAACATTGACCAAAAATGCTGCACATCTGAAATTGGATGTTTTTCAAAAATAATATGATCCTTGCTGTGTCACAGAATAATCTCTAAGTTTCAAGGAAATTTATTCAAGATTTTGACGCCTCATTAGGCCTAGGGGTGGGAACCTCTTGGTACCACACGATACGATTTGCGACACAAAGCTAATGCAAAGACTTCACTATCAGTTTACGGGGCTCGAGGCTAAACTTAAAATTCAAATATTTTCAAAACCAAAACCAAAACAGGCACCTCCCTTGGGCATATGCAGTTCGAGTCTCCATGAGCAGCGACTTCGAAAAATTTAAAATCTTTCCCTAATAAAATCTAGATTAATTATTTTTCTTTATACAAGTATAACAAAACTTAAAATGGCTATAAAATTATCAAATTTTACGCTAAATCAAATGAAGAGGTAATCGCCTATATTTTCCGGACCAATAGCAATATTTAACATATCATTTAAGTTTTTGCCCAAAATAGAAACTCAATTTTTTTTTGGAATTTAGTGAAAGTTTTCAACAGCTAATAAATCACTCAATTTTCACATCAGAAACTTAATACTTGAGGAAAGCATGCAGAACCCACTCAATTTTACTCAACAAAAGCAAAATTAGCATTTTTCTATATACAATCACAAGTTAGGTTGAATTTTGCTATTATGTAGAGATACAAAATCCAACATGGCGGCAGTCACAAAACAAAGAGCTTATCAGTTAAAAAATTCTTGTAAATAAATGGTTAAATCGCATAGTTTCTATAGATATGAACGTAAAACAGTCTAGATTCCTGGTCAAAAGCAAAGAACGGGCAGCTGCCGTTCATTTTACGTAAATATTTCAAGCAAAAGTTACAGTATTGTGTAATCCAACATGGCGGCCGTCATGAAACAGAGCTTTTTAAGTTGAAAATTCTTGTAAACGCATGCTTAAATCGCAGACTTTCTATAGGTATGGACATTAAACAGTTGAGATCCCAAGTGTCAAACCGATTCCAAAAAGGGCCAAGTGGGTGCAGGTTTGCTTTCCAGCCAATGAAGAAGACACCTTTTCACCAATCAGATGTTTTACATGTGTAATCAGTTAAATTTTGTCAGGTGCTGCTTGTTTCAGTAGGAAGTTCATTGGTTAAACTCTCTGCACGGTATCGGTTGGAACAAAATCCAGCACCCACTCGGCCCTTTCTGGAATCAGTTTGACACCTGTGGTCTACATTCTTGGTTAAAAGCAGAAAAACGAGCAGTTATCATTCATTTTACATAAATATTTCTAGCCAAATTTACACAAATTTTATCCATTGATTGTTTTCACCGCGTTTCAAAGTAAATGCATGGTGCTATTTAATATAACAATTACCTTGAATCCTTGACCAAACCACTATTGAGACACTCCTGCCTGCTTGTATGCAGTAAAACCTTCGTCCTATTTCCACCTAAATTCGCCGTTAGGAGGCAGCGTGTTTGAGTATCTCACAGTGAAAGCCAACTCAACATTCTGCCTGGGTCGGCCCCCCACGGGAAGGCATGGCGCAATGTCTGTGGGAGCTGTCTTGTCAATTGATGGTTAGGGATGGGAATCGAAATCCGATTCCCATTCCGAACCGGTTCCTAGTGTTTCAAGGCCTCGACATCACAATGAAAAAGCCTTAACGATCCCTTTAACGATTCCTAAAGACGCATATTGCGTCATCACGTGATGTGACGTTTCTTGTTGTCCAGACGCATCAAACTAGCATGGCGCCAAGTACCACTTGCTCCAAAGTTTGGCTACACTTCAGCAGAAAAGAAGGTGAAAATGAAAAGTACGATGGTTTAGCACGAGCATTGCAGCTGTAAACATAACAATGACAGCACGTAGGTTCAAACGCTCAACAGTGTGTCTTCACTTCACGAGGAAAAATTACAACAAAGCGACTTCCAGTCATTGCGTTGAGTGGAGATAACTGCATCGAGAGGTAATAGGACTGTACTGCCCTCACAGAGACGCTAAGGCTCAGTCCTGGCTATACAGCTAGCTTAACTCCCATATGACGATGCAGAAGACGTTGGTATAATTTGCTGACTTTATTCAACCATCACTTGAAGAGTGAAGCTAAAAATAGAAATGAAACAAATCAATTTCGTCCCCAATAACAAACAGGTTCGCATCAACATAAAACAGCGATGATTAGCTGCTAATACAGTAATAACACAAATGGTTAGCATGCGTTCGCTAGCATTAGCACATCGTTCAAACCACTACGCAACTGGATTTAAGTGTCCGATCGCGAGTGAGAACACACAACAACAACAACAACACAAAAGATGATACATACAGGCGTTGCCTCTGTAGATATTTTACAAACATGAACAAAGAACGTAGGCTCGTAGCAGTGTTTCCCTCTCTCACTAACTCGCTCACTCGCTTGGATGCTTTGTAGCGCACTTCTTCGCGTGCAAGCACGCTCTTCTTCACGTGAGCGTGTTCTTCGCGTGAGGAAGCGCAAGGGCGCCCCCACTTGAGTGTGAAAGCACCATAAAAACTAAAAGGCATGCGTTTTAATAAAATGGTATATAATAAACTTTAACACATATTGCCAAACACAAAACAATGACCTATATATCAATATATAACAATATTTTTTATTTCTATTAGAAAAATGTTTCAGTAAAATGTTACACATTCTTGTGTATTTGCCACTTATTGTCACAGTTAACATTGAGGCTTTGGGCCTCTTTTGACCTCGTTGTGAGTTTGTAAGGTTGTGACTTCTGATTAAACAAACTCGATGCCAGTCAAAATGTTTGTTCTTTTTCCCAGAATTAGAATCGATAAGAGAATCGATAAAGGATCGAATCGTCAAGTCCAATTTTTTTTTTATCTGGGAGGGTGACAGCGAATGAACATCCCACCTTCGCAGAGGCCCCGCCCACTTCTATGGCCGTCAGTGGAAGTCAATGCCAGGCAACGAGGTCATTTTGGGCCATTTCATTTTCATTTTTCAGTCACTTCCTGTTGCTTCGGGGGTATTTCAAGGACACTTTGTGTTGCTTTTAGGTATGGCAGCCATAGAGTTTACTGAGACACTATTATGGTGGAAGATTTTGGTAGCAAAATGATCTCGATTCTTGGCATGAGTGTATTGGTAACCTATTGGGATGCAAAATTTCACGATATGTCACCATTTCGATATTTTGCCACACCCCTATTGGTAATTCTTTTGAATTATTTGGAATTTAGAAAGCATTCTTATTTTTACTTTAAGGAGATGTTCAAAGGTAACATTTGGCTAAAAAAGACAGATCATCGTGACATCCATTCAAATCAATGGGATTCTCATCATGACACTCAACATTAAACCTTAAAAGTCCTGTAAAGTCATTTCTATGATTTATTTCGAAACGCTGTATGTGAAATGCTTCAAGATAAGTGCTAAAACTATGCAATAATTTAGAACAATTTGGTGCTGAATTGCAAATTTTATTTCCTTTTACAGAGAAAAAATGAGGGTAAATATAGAACAATACCGGACTTCATCGTATATTTCCTAGAGGCTACAGTGTGTCGGTTAGTGAAACTTTACTATTACAGGCTGCTAAATGTAATGAGACCATAAAAAAATCTGGTTGAAGCAGCATGTGGTCTATTGTCACTGTTTGCAACAAAACATAATCCCATTTTTGTGGTCGCGAGGCCCCACACATTAATTTTAATTTTGACAAAGCGTAAACCTTGAAACACGGTGAAAGTCACAACAACGATAAACTCATTAGGGGACAACTTTATCACCGTGCTTGTTGTGCCACGAGGGACGCTTCTCCACTGATGCCTTGAAGACGTTTGATTTGACAGGAAAAACAAACATTTTTTGTCCCTTTTTTCCTCCCTAGCTTATGCAACGGCGGCCTGTTACATAATCAATTCTAAAAGTTGACGCGGAAGTCTGGAGGATGTTTTTTGTTGTCTTAAGTTGACTTACACAAGTTTGTCATTGCAAGTCTCAGGAGTCTGTTTTATCCTCAAATGTACTGCTTTGGTAGTGCAGTAGTTGACCTGAGCTGCTTTTCAACATTTGTCACAGTCAACTTGTGTGAACTATGCAGAGGTGGGTAGAGTAGCCAAAGATCATACTCAAGTAAGAGTAGCTTTACTTAATAATAATTTTACTCAAGTACAAGTAGTCATCCAAACAATTTACTCAAATAAAAAGGTATTCAGTGAAAAAACTGCCTAAGAACTGAGTAATTCCTTTTAATATCTTATTTTTAAAATGATTGCATATTTATTTTTTCTGTATAAGGTCATTTATATGAACCGTTATTATAATTATACTACAATGGGGCGAATAAATATTTAGTCAACCACTAATTGTGCAAGTTCTCCCACTTGAAAATAGCAGAGAGGCCTGTAATTGTCAACATGGGTAAACCTCAACCATGAGAGACAGAATGTGACAGAAAATCACATTGTTTGATTTTTAAATAATTTATTAGCAAATCATGGTGAAAAATGAACTTTTGGTATTGACCAAACACTTATCTCAATACTTTTTTATGTACCCTTTGTTGGCAATAACAGAGGCCAAACATTTTCTGTAACTCTTCACAAGCTTTTCACACACTGTTGCTAGTATTTTGGCCCATTCCTCCATGCAGATCTCCTCTAGAGCATTGATGTTTTGGGGCAACACGGACTTTCAACTCCCTCCACAGATTTTCTATGGGGTTGAGATCTGGAGACTGGCTCGGCCACTCCAGGACCTTGGAATGCTTCGTACGAAGCCACTCCTTTGTTGCCCTGGCTGTGTGTTTGGGATCATTGTCATGCTGAAAGACCCAGCCACGTCTCATATTCAAAGCCCTTGCTGATGGAAGGAGATTTTCACTCAAAATCTCTCGATATATGGCCCCATTCATTCTTTCCTTTACACAGATCAGTCGTCCTGGTCCCTTAGCAGAAAAACAGCCCCAAAGCATGATGTTTCCACTCCCATGCTTCACAGTGGGTATGGTGTTCTTCGGATGCAATTCAGTATTCTTTCTCCTCCAAACACGAGAACCTGTGTTTCTAATAAAAAGTTCTATTTTGGTTTCATCTGACCATAACACATTCTCCCAGTCCTCTTCTGGATCATCCAAATGCTCTCTAGCGTACCTCAGACGGGCTTGGATGTGTACTTTCTTCAGCAGGGGGACACGTCTGTCAGTGCAGGATTTGAGTCCCTGGCTTCGCATTGTGTTACTGATAGTAGCCTTTGTTACTGTGGTCCCAGCTCTCTGTAGGTCATTCACTAGGTCCCCCCCGTGTGGTTCTGGGATTTTTGCTCACCGTTCTTGTTATCATTTTGACGCCATGGGGTGAGATTTTGCATGGAGCCCCAGATCGAGGGAGATTATCAGTGGTCTTGTATGTCTTCCATTTTCTAATAATTGCTCCCACAGTTGATTTCTTTACACCAAGTGTTTTACCTATTGCAGATTCAGTCTTCCCAGCCTGGTGCAGGTCTACAATTTTGTCTCTGGTGTCCTTTGACAGCTCTTTGGTCTTGGCCATAGTGGAGTTTGGAGTGTGACTGACTGAGATTGTGGACAGGTGTCTTTTATACCGATAATGAGTTAAAACAGGTGCCATTAATACAGGTAACGAGTGGAGCCTCGTTAGACCTCTTTGACAGGCTGAAATCTTGCTTGTTTGTAGGTGACCAAATACTTACTGTGGGGAGAACAAGTATTGTATACACTGCCAATGGATTTTCCCATTGGCAGTGTATAAAATAATTGTTCTCCGCACTGTATTTTCCACTCTAATTTGGAAATAAATTCTTTAAAAATCAAACAATGTGATTTTCTATTTTTTTCCCCCCTCCACATGGTTGAGGTTTACCCATGTTGACAATTACAGGCCTTTCTAATCTTTTCAAGTTGGAGAACTTGCAAAATTGGTGGTTGACTAAATACTTATTTGACCCACTGTATATTCTACGCTGTTGGCCCAAAGTACTGCCACTCCTACAACTGTGTCAGATAATGCTCAATTTTGTCCCAGAAAATGATTGCAATTACAAATGCTTTGGTAGTAATATATTTATTTATTTTGCTTGCAATGAAAAAACACAAAAGAGAATGGGGAAAAAATAATCATGATCATTTTACACAAAACTGGGCCGGACAAAAGTACTAGCACCCTTTGAAAAATCATGTGATGCTTCTCTAATTTGTGTAATTAACTCATTCACTCCCAGCCATTTTCACCGGAACAAGGCCCTTCGCTCCCGGCCATTATACTGGATTTTGACTGATTTTGCAAGGCCCACAGAAAAATTCTGTTCTATTGCTATATAAACATGGAACCTACCAAAAGAAAGATTAGACTCTCTTCTTTTAGCAGAAAAAAAGTTGATTCATATCTTTTTCCATTCTTTAGAAATCAGCATTAGAAAATAGCTTAGTTTGAGCAATTTTCCACTTTCTGATGAAAAAACAGAAATTGAGCTTTTTGTAAAAGCATACATTTTAAACATAACTTTGACTTTAACACAGCTATTTTTCGCTTTTGTGACATCCCGAACATCTGAATAATGTTTTCGTTCTACAAAATAACATAAACAACAAGACAAATAGAGCTTTTGATCGCAAAGTAACAATTTATTTACACATAACTTAACTATTGAACTGTTGAACTATTTGCGCACATAACAACGGGGAAGGCTCTCGGCTGCTCCCGGTTGAATGAGGTGGCTCCCAGTAATCTGATGAGGCCGTATCAAGACCAGTCTCATTTTTTTCATCATCTTCATCGTTGGTTTCAACCTGGGGCTCAGGAGTAACGCAACGTGAGCTCCGCAGAACACGTGTGGAACCTGACGCTGTTGTGGCCGTCACCGTCTGTCTCATCAAGACAGATTTTTTTTAATCCTACTTTGATGGTGGTTTCGTTTTCTTTTCAAAACACTCCTCCAGTGTCATTTGCCTTTTTTTCCCCGATCGTTCTCCATGTTTTTCTAAAATTCTCACGCGTCTTCACAAGATCCCTCCATCTTCCGTTTCCTGACTATTTTTCTTCACTTCCTTTGTTGGCCCAAGATGAGTTCTTACAAAATGCGCTACTGCCCTCAAGTGGCCAGTTTTATTGCTTTAAAATGAGTTTTGAACATTGTGCATTGCAGTTTAGGGGCAACAGAACCTAGAGATGCCTCTTGTAAAAAAAAAATGTAATCGACGATGTTTTTGGGGCACTGAAACAATTAAAAATAGAATGTATTTATACGTTTTTAGGAGAAAAGTTAACAGCAGAGTTACTTACCTGTGGCACATGACAGGTGGTGGCAATAACAAAATCACACTTGCAGCCAGTTAAAATGGATTAAAGTTGACTCAACCTCTGTCCTGTGTCTTTTTGTGTATGGCGAGAAGAAATAAGACCAAAGAACTGTCTGAGGACTTGAGAAGCAAAATTGTGAGGAAGCATGGGGAATCTAGAGGCTACAAGTCCATCTCCAAAAACCTGAATATTCCTGTGTCTACCGTGCGCAGTGTCATCAAAAAGTAAAAAGCCGATGGCACTGTGGCTAACCTCCCTAAATGTCGACGGAAAAGAAAAATTGACTGGAAATTTCAACAAAAGATTGTGCGGATGATGGATAAAGAACCTCGACTAGCATCCAAACAAGTTCAAGGTGTCCTGCAGTCCGAAGGTATAACAGTGTCAACCCGTATTATCCGCCGGTGTCTGAATGGAAAGGGACTCTATGGTAAGATACCAAGGAAGACCCTCCTTCTGACCCAGAGACATAAAAAAGCCAGGCTGGAGTTTGCCAAAACTTGCCCAGGAAAGTAGTAAGTTTGTACATTTGTAATTGCAATCATTTTCTGGGAGAAAATGAGCATTATCTGACAGAATTGTAGGGGTGCCAAAACTTTTGGCCAGCAGTGTATTAGATGACCATAAAAGGCCAAAAATATACCAGAATCATTGAATTCCGGCCGAAATAATAATACACATGCAATAATAATAATTGTCAACTTAACTTACTGTATAAAGACTGGCAAACGGATGAGGACCGCCGATATCATAGACCGTCTACGGCCGTATTGTTGAGCCAGTTCACGGATGCGCATCCCACGCTCATTTATTATTTTTTTATTTTAATTTTTTTTTTTAATTTATCATTTATATTTATTTAAATGGTAAGCCTCACCTTTTGATTTTTTTCAAAACCTGCACTAACATTGTTTGAACCCATGTTGATATTTCCCTCACGCTGTGCGTCCGTCTTGCGGGAAAACAAAGTAACTGCAGCGTTTTCATAAATCATCAAACTTCGACCATGTTGTTGGATGTAGAAACAAATGGCGAGTCAAATTTTATGTCGGATGTCGAAAAGATTCTGTGTCGAAGCGATCGTATGTTGAGGTATAACTGTACAGTGTTGTGTTACACAAGTTCTGAAATACAGTGGGGAGAACAAGTATTTGATACCCCCCACTGGCAGTGTATCAAATACTTGTTCTCCCCACTGTAAGTGGTTAAAAACCTGATGAAGCTGGCGACTTCCTTGCCAATGTTACAATAATAATAATTGTCACCTTCACTTAAAGACTGGCGAATGGAGGTCGGAGGAGGATCGTCGAGATCATAGACATACTCCGACTGTATTGTCGAGCCAATTCACTGACGCCTCCACCACGCTCATATTTTTCTCTCATTTCCATCTTTATTTCAATGGAAAGCGTCACCTTTTTCCGTTTTTTACCACCTGCACGAACCTTCTTGGGACCCATGTTGTTATATCGGGGAAGAAAATTCGCCGTGCGTCCGTCTTGCGGGAAAACAATGAAATTGCGATGCCGTCACAAATCGTCCTGTTTTGAGCATGTCGTCATATGTCGAGACAAATGGCGAGTCAAATTTTACGTCGAATGTCAAAAGGATCGTAGTGTGTCGAGGTACCACAGGATACAAAAACCCTATTAAAACGCCAAGTTTTTTTGTTTGAATTATAAAAATTGAGCAAAATTATTTTAAAATTTTCCACCCGTATCTAACTTTCATACCGTATCATCAACTTTCAATGTTTCTAAAAGGGGAAGTAAAAGAACAAACTGAAAACATGTAGTTGCATAAGTGTGCACCCCCTCATACAAATTGGCAGTGTACTATTTAAAAGTAACCATACACATTTAAATTCATGCTAAAAGAGACTCAGTACACCAAACTGAGTCTCTTATTAGTCCAGCTAAAATTCAGGTTTTATTGTGTTAGGCTTTTACCGGCAATTATTTTCCTTTCACTGGAATTCTGAGGTTTAGTCATCACCCTGACATTGTTCAAAGAGCCAAAAAGGTCCCCCTTGGTTATCCCGAGCCATCAGAAAAGCTCCCAAAAATGTGAGGAAATTGCACACACAGTATCTTAATAACACCTCATAAACTGTAGTATCTGTGAGTGATATACATATTATCTTAAGTGACAAAAGACACATACAATTTCCTTTTCAATCCCACAGACTGATTCCAAACTTTGCTACACACTTGACATTTCATAGGCGTGCTGTGTGGCAAAGGCCAACAGCTGCCGCTTGCTTGGTGTTCATGAATCACGCTGATGGGCATCGGATGCATTTTCCTGCAACACAGACATTGCTCAAATTAAGTGAAAAGAAAAAAAACAAAAGCATGCAGGATGCTTAGCTTTTATCATAAAGTGAAATGGTTAGGAAACACCGAGAGAGCAAAATTACATCAGGAAAGGAACAATCGACAGGACGGATGACCAAGTGCAATAATGGCCAGGTCCGATTACAACATGAGGCCGGTAAAGAGTTTTGTGGGGTGGATACATAATGGAAAAAGATTTTGCAAAAATGGAAAATGGAAGAGTGACTAAAAGAAAGAGCGATGGAGATAAGAAGAAGGCCAGCAACTTTTGTCTGTAAGTTTTATTTTATTGATTCAATTAAAAGTTTTTTTTTTTTTTTTTTTTTTCCAGCCTGATAATAGAACTTCCGACTGTAGTCTTGTGTGTGATCATTTGACTCAGGGGCGTAGGTTTGGTCTCAACATTGGTAGGGGAGATATAACAGCATAACCTGCATGTATGCTTTTTGCTGGGGGCGGAACATTAATACAAGGGCGTAGGTTAGGTCTCAACAATGGTAGGGATGATATAACAGTATAACCTGCATGTACACTTTTTGTTGGGGACGGGACATTTATTATGATCAATGCAAAATAAATCTGTACTGATTTATACTAACTTTCATGTGTATTGGTTCAGCCTACAGTGCTCAATTCAAACCTTTGTTTTCAAAAACTAGTAAAGAAACATTTTGAAATCTTACAGAAAAAAAGTTTAGATTTTAAGAGCAAATTTAAATGGCATTATTTGAATGTAACTTAAATTATACTAACATACAAAATAAATACAAGCTTGTTAATCATCTCTTAACGATCCAGGAATGAAAAAAAGACAAAAAACAAAAAAAACAACAACAACATTTGTCTTAAGACCACTCAACATTGTCTGTATAAAGAAATTAAATATAACTGATATAAATTCTTTGTCAGGGAACAACAAAAAAAAAAAAAAAAAAATAAAAATGGATCTGTCCTTCAGGTAAAACACTACTGCTTTTGTCCACAAGCACAGCCAAACTGAACAAAAAAAAATGGAAGCACCTGTGGCCTGCTTTAGGACCACATAAATAAAATAAAAAGTAAAATTGGGGATAATGGGGTAGACCTCGGTTCACTATATTTCTCACAGGTTATTTAACGTTAACAATAGAAAACACATACAGGAAGACCCTTCTCTCTAAGCAGCTTCTTACTCGAGTTTTGCAGGTTAGCAAGTTCAAACAGTTTAATGTTTTGCCAACTCTGATGCAGGTCAGACTTCCAGTAACAAAATTAGTGGTTTCCCCACTTCCACAACATTGATGTCTTTTTACAGTTCTTACAGTGGCTGCTACTGGCTGAAAAAAAAAAAAAAAAATTCTAATATCCCCGATATCTAATGTGTGTGTGTTTGTTTGTTGGGGGCCAACAAACCATTTGCCAATCAAATAAGTGTTTAGGAGGGGAAAAAATGGATCGGCACATTCAGCAAGTGAAAAGAGGTACATGTAAGTCTGCACATAATGAAAATAATTTACTTAATAATGGTGGGGTCAATTACAACAATTAAAACATGGGAAGACAAGCTAAATGACATATAACTAAAGTCACTATATAACGCAAATAAGGTTGCTTAAAAGTTGGTGGGGACAGTTTGAGCATCCTGAAAAGTTGCTAGTGTTTTGTCGCTACTGTCCCCCTATGCAAACCTACGCCCTTGCATTAATAATAATAATAATAATAGTAATAATAATAAAACATTTTATTTGAAGGCGCCTTTCTGGCACTCAAGGTTGCTGTAACATCATTTAAAACATATTAAAAGTGAGAAAATGAAAGTATAGAACGTTTAAGGAAATTTAAAATACTAAAGGAGATATATGGGCAGTTAAAAAACAGAACTTATTGATTATTGTGGATAGGCTAGTCTAAACAGGTGAGTTTTGAGTTTTGATTGAAAAAGGGGGAGGGAATCTGTGTTCCTGAGGTCGGATGGGAGTGAATTCCAAAAGCCGGGGAGCCAAGCGGCTGAACGATCAGCTTTTTTTTTTTTTTTTTCATATCATTTGAAAGTTTGTTCTGTTGGCTAAAACACAAAAGCTCTTAACGTGCAAAATTGAAGAAAGCATATATATTTCCATTTATTCACACAAATACATATCTGTTCATTTCACATTGTTGTACATGATCTTTTCATAGCTGTGTGTTATCTACTAGTACAGTACAAGGACTTCATCTGTTTGTTTTGTCTAGCTATGGGCGGCACTAGACAACAATATAAACGGTATGCGCGCCGAGATTCAGGGCGCTTCTGGGGTCACCTCGTGGTATTTAGAACATGGTTCCTAATTGATCAGCTTTGAATAACTTTTTCCTGAATAAATGTATATACAGTATATCTTAGATGATAAAGGTTTTCTTTCTGTTCCTGAATTGTGTGTGATTATCTCCTGTTTATTAAGAGAATAAAAGAACCTGTGAAAAGAGGAAAAAAATCGACTTCCTTTTCCTTCACTGGCAACCTTGGTAACTTTTTTTTTTAAATAAAAATAATGTACTACAATTTTTATTGTTTGATTACACATAGTTAATTGTAAACCATTACCAGTGCGCATACACTCCCACATAAGATACATTTTTATTTTGGCCAAAATAAAAACTAAAAAAACATCTCTTGAAATAGTGCAAAAATACATTCTCACTCAGTATTCAATGACTTCAGCCTGTCAAAACTGGACTCGAGGCAGGACTCAGATGCAGAGATACTGGTTGAAAGAGTATTTTACAAACCTTCCGTCAGGGTAAAAACAAACATAGATGGATCTCAAACAAAAATGTACTCCCCCACGGAAGACAAAAACAGCATCAAAAAACAAACCAGCAAATAAACTCAAAAGCCTGACAAATTTCTTGATTCATGTGGTGACTTTGGCTGTGGACGATAGCAGGCTCAGGTGCCACGTCAGCGGATGGTGACACTCTGGCACAACACAAAGCGAACACTGACTATATATACACACAGAAGGTAATGGGAAACATGTGGGGCCAATTGGTGATTAGGGAGGACAAGAGGAAGGGCAAGTGCTCTGAAACAAGGAAGGAAATACCAACAAAATAAACCAGGAAATAACCATGAAATGACAAACTTCACCACGGTGTGACACAGCCGAGGGCTAGAGCAAAATAAACATCTTCTGATCTGAAAATATAAAAGAAATTAATTTCATAAAGTTTTTTTTTTTTTTTTTTTTACTCCAACTTATTTGCTTTTTGACTGCGTGTAGTGAACAGTGATGGCACTGGATGAATGCAAATACTATTACACTCGTAAACCTAATGTAAAATAAAGAGGAAAAAAGTAGCGACTCTCGAGTAGCTTAAAGTAACACACTAAGAGTAGTGTTTGGCTTCACAAATTTACTCAAGTGTTGCGTGGTAACTACACATTAAAGTAAATTTTTCTCAATAATTTGCTCATGTTAATGCAAGACAGTAAATGTAATGCATTGTTACCTTTCTTTGTGTATATGTTATACACTGCTGGCCAAAAGTATTGGCAGCCCAGCAATTCTGTCAGATAATGCTCAATTTCTCTCAGAAAATGATTGCAATTACACATGCTTTGGTAGTAATATCTTCATTTATTTTGCTTGCAATAAAAAACAAAATAAAAATTAAAAAAAAAAAACACACACAAAAGAGAATGGGGAAAATAATTATCATTTTACACAAAACTCCAAAAATGGGTCAGACAAAAGTATTGGCACCCTTTGAAAAATAATGTGATGCTTCTCTAATTTGTGTAATTAACAGCACCTGTGACTTACTTGTGGCACATAGCAGGTGGTGGCAATAACTAAATCATACTTGCAGCCAGTTAAAATGGATTGAAATTGACTCAATTTCTCTCTCCCTCAATCTCAAGGCTACAAGTTCATCTCCAAAGACCTGAATGTTCCTGTGTCTACCGTGCGCAGTGTCATCAATAAGTGTAACGCCCATGGCATTGTGGTTAACCTCCCGAGATGTGGACGGAAAAGAAAAATTGACTAAAGATTGCAACGAAAAATTGTGTGGATGGTGGATAAAGAACCCCGACGAACATCCAAACCGAGGGTACAACAGTGTCAACCCGGACTATCTGTCGGCGTCTGAATGAAAAGGTACTCTATGGTAGGATACCCAGGAAGACCCACTTCTGACCCAGAAACATAAAAAAATCAAGACTGGAGTTTGCCAAAACCTACCCGAGAAAGCTAAAAACATTTTGGAAGAATGTTCTCTGGTCAGATGAGACAAAAGTAGCGCTTTTTTGGAAAAAGACATCAGGATAAAAAACGAGGCCTTCAAGGAAAATAACACGGTCCCCACAGTCAAACATGGCGGAGGTTCCCTGATGTTTTGGGGTTGCTTTGCTTCCTCTGGCACTGGACTGCTTGACCGTGTGCATGGCATTATGAAGTCTGGAGACTACCAACAAATATTGCAGCATAATGTAGGGCCCAGTTTAAGAAAGCTGGGTCTCCCTCAGCGGTCATGGGTCTTCCAGCAGGACAATGACCCAAAACACACTTCAAAAAGCACTAGAAAATGGTTTGAGAGAAAGCACTGGAGACTTCTAAAGTGGCCAGCAAGGAGTCCAGACCCGAATTCCGTAGAACACCTGTGGAGAGATCTGAAAATGGCAGTTTGGAGAGGGCACCCTTCAAATCTCAGAGACCTGGAGCAGTCGGCCAAAGAAGAATGGTCTAAAATTCCAAAATAGCATTGTAAAAAAAACATTGAAGGATACCGGAAGCGGTTGTTCGCAGTTATTTTGTTTAAAGGTTGTGCTACCAAGTATTAGGCTGAGGGTGCCAATACTTTTGTCCGGCCCATTTTAGGAGATTTGTGTAAAATGATAATGATTGAAAAAAAATAAAAATAAATGCTTTTGTGTTTTTTGATGATGAAATGAAGAAATTACTACCAAACAGGGGTTAATTTGTGCTGGATCCTGCTGGAACAAGATCCGCCACCTCTTGATTTAGGCCCCCCTGTATTCCGGGATTTATTTGGGCTGATCTGGTGCCTCTCATGTATAGAAAATAAGAATAATTTGTGGACCGGTAATTTCCGTGGCTCGTTCGTCGTCGCTCCTACGTCCGGTTCTTCCTTTGAGGAGGTGGTGTACTATATAAAAACACAGAGACACCTCAGATGGCTGTTGCATGGAGACTTTTATTAACTAAACAAAAACCAGCGTGGGACAGTCTGAGAGTCAACAACGCGCTCTCGAGCAACTTTCCTTTTCGCGCCCTCTCTCTCCCCCTTATGGCGCTTGCCCACTTCTTCTTCTACGCCAAATTGGCAATGTCGGTCACACTGAAACGGGACATCGGCCCCTTGGGGATGCCGGAAACAATGTTGTTTATAAAAATTTACTGTCATTTGAAAGAGTTCGAGATGTGTTGATGCATTGAAAAGCTGGACCAACAAATCACACCCCTGACATAAAAACAAAAAAAAACTTCAGCATCTGGGGAGCAAGCAGCCAGGATCAAACGGTATTTCAACATGCCAAAAAGACAGTTGCATTTACTGTCCTTTTTCCAAAAGAAGGAAGATGGTTCAAAATGAGTCAGAAAAGCTACATTGGAGCAAAAGGCGGGAACCGCGGCATCAGCTCGCTTACAGGAAGATTCAGAAGGAGAGGAGAGCGCACTGAGCGGAGAAGAATGTGGGTCATCCACCGACAGGTCAGGGACTGGCAGCAGCTCAGTTCAAGGTGAATGCAATAAAGTAGGCGACACCGTTTTGAATGATTTTCCAATTTATTTGCTTACATGGGCGGCTGGGCCTAAACAATAATTAGAACTGTGTTATTGGAATAAATTATCATAGAACTATAATGAATTAAGTGATAAATATGTTTGTAAAACACAGGCTCAAGGCACGAATATAACGGCGTAGTGATGCATTTGGTGATGAGGCCCTAGCCATGTATAAATCATCTAGCCATGTTATATAGTGATTAATACAAGGCAACTGACCAGTCAGAGCTTTCTCAAACCCACCAGTTATTATAATAATTTATAATAATGGGAGATTTGTGTTACTTATTGTAACCTCAGATTTTTTTTTTTTTTATGTTTTACAAGTTAGATCTGTTGAGAAACTGTTTGCTGACTGTACTGTAAGTCCCACCGATGGTTATGTGGGCAATTGCCCGTGCTGTGCAGAGTATAGCCAAAATAATTCTAAATGCTTGTCATAACATTTATACCAAGGATATCATCTGAAATTTAGGCTTGTAAGTCCAACAGCATGGCAAGTGGGCATTTGCGTGTTGTTTTCAGCACCATTTTCTGTGTGCGTTCCGGGACCTGTGCCCGTCTCGTCATCCTTGCGATGTCGTATGTACTTTGCTTTCTGGCACCTTATGATTTACAAATTAAGCACTACTAACAAAGCATTTGTAATTGCAATCATTTTATGGGAGAAATTGAGCATTATCTGACAGAATTGCAGGGGTACCAATACTCTTGGCCAACAGTGTACATACTTTCTTTTCCTGTAAAATTCAGATCGTTATCCCATCATATTTATGTCAGTGTGCCACGTGTTGCTTTATCTTACTTTATGCTATAGTGAAAAGCAAGTAGAGGGAATGCCAGTCCATTTGTGTCATTGAGGCCCTTTAGCTCCTGATGTGATGACCAAGCTGTGTTGTGCAGTCGTGTCAGCAGGAGTGAGGCAGCGGTTGATGTTATCACGCGGGAGGTCCGCTGACTCTGCTGTGCCAACGCCGATGAGTGTCCTCCCTGAATCTCTAAACAGATGCTCTGGCAGTTCGGACGGGCTGGGGGACACGCCAGCTATTTGGGGTGAATTAGTAAAGACAACAATGACTCCCCCGGGGTGACGGAGACTCACCTAACGCGTCGCAGTTTGGCTGAGCACTGGCGACAGAGCGGAAAAAAGCGGCTGCAAAGGCGGCCAGTTTGGCATTTGTCATTTGGGGTTGGTTTGCCACTTTGGCGTTTGTCCAGCAGACAGGTGGCTGCTGAAGCTTGATGGTCTGCTTGCATGTCATCCACATGATTGGCTGCCCGAGAGGAGGAAGAGCCTCTTATGACAGTAGTTAATCCTCCTCTTCCATATACAGTGCCTTGCAAAAGTATTCGGCCCTCTTGAATCTTGCAACCTTTCGCCACATTTCAGGCTTCAAACATAAAGATATGAAATTATTTTTTTTTTGTCAAGAATCAACAACAAGTGGGACACAATCGTGAAGTGGAACAACATTTATTGGATAATTTAAACTTTTTTAACAAATAAAAAACTGAAAAGTGGGGCGTGGAATATTATTCGGCCCTTTTACTTTCAGTGCAGCAAACTCACTCCAGAAGTTCAGTGAGGATCTCTGAATGATCCAATGTTGTCCTAAATGACCGATGATGATAAATAGAATCCACCGGTGTGTAATCAAGTCTCTGTATAAATGCACCTGCTCTGTGATAGTCTCAGGGTTCTGATTAAAGTGCAGAGAGCATTATGAAAACCAAGGAACACACCAGGCAGGTCCGAGATACTGTTGTGGAGAAGTTTAAAGCCGGATTTGGATACAAAAAGATTTCCCAAACTTTAAACATCTCAAGGAGCACTGTGCAAGCCAACATATTGAAATGGAAGGAGCAACAGACCACTGCAAATCTACCAAGACCCGGCCGTCCTTCCAAACTTTCTTCTCAAACAAGGAGAAAACTGATCAGAGATGCAGCCAAGAGGCCCATGATCACTCTGGATGAACTGCAGAGATCTACAGCTGAGGTGGGAGAGTCTGTCCATAGGACAACAATCAGTCGTACACTGCACAAATCTGGCCTTTATGGAAGAGTGGCAAGAAGAAAGCCATTTCTCAAAGATATCCATAAAAAGTCTCGTTTAAAGTTTGCCACAAGCCACGTGGGAGACACACCAAACATGTGGAAGAAGGTGCTCTGGTCAGATGAAACCAAAATTGAACTTTTTGGCCACAATGCAAAACGATATGTTTGGCGTAAAAGCAGCACAGCTCATCACCCTGAACACACCATCCCCACTGTCAAACATGGTGGTGGCAGCATCATGGTTTGGGCCTGCTTTTCTTCAGCAGGGACAGGGAAGATGGTTAAAATTGACGGGAAGATGGATGCAGCCAAATACAGGAACATTCTGGAAGAAAATCTGTTGGTATCTGCACAAGACCTGAGACTGGGACGGAGATTTATCTTCCAACAGGACAATGATCCAAAACATAAAGCCAAATCTACAATGGAATGGTTCAAAAATAAACGTATCCAGGTGTTAGAATGGCCAAGTCAAAGTCCAGACCTGAATCCAATCGAGAATCTGTGGAAAGAGCTGAAAACTGCTGTTCACAAACACTCTCCATCCAACCTCACTGAGCTCGAGCTGTTTTGCAAGGAAGAATGGGCAAGAATGTCAGTCTCTCGATGTGCAAAACTGATAGAAACATACCCCAAGCGACTTGCAGCTGTAATTGGAGCAAAAGGTGGCGCTACAAAGTATTAATGCAAGGGGGCCGAATAATATTGCACGCCCCACTTTTCAGTTTTTTATTTGTTAAAAAAGTTTAAATTATCCAATAAATTTTGTTACACTTCACGATTGTGTCCCACTTGTTGTTGATTCTTGACAAAAAATTAAAATTTTATATCTTTATGTTTGAAGCCTGAAATGTGGCGAAAGGTTGCAAGGTTCAAGGGGGCCGAATACTTTTGCAAGGCACTGTAAGTACACCCAAACATGACCTCTGAAAAAGCCAGGGTATTCATTGGTTTGTATCTTTCTCTTTCTGTTGAGGATTTCAAGTCGATATTTTTAGACCACCCTGAAGGAGGTCTCAAAATCTCACTTATTTGGTTCTTAGTGTCCTCCCCAAGAAGAAGAACAACGAAAATTGCTACTCCTCCATAAATTAAAATTGTTAAGTATATTTTAGGGATGTATATGCATCGATCCTCATAGCCTGATTTTTGTCTCAAAGCTAATTGATTAATAACTTGCAGACTTATTGTTGCCTGTAGGTTCTGAGTTAGCCAGTATAGGGAGCTGGGTGGTCGTATTTCACTTTGTACCGTAATTTTCGGACTGTAAGGCGCACCTGACTATAAGCAGCGACCCACCAAATTTGACACGAAAACGCCATTTGTTCATAGATAAGCCGCGCTGGACTATAAGACGCAGCTGTCCTCACTGGACTATAGGATATTTACACCAAAAGATATTAACTGGAAACACTTTAGTTGACAGTAGCATCATATGACTGTCATAGGTCAAATGTCAAATGAACCACCATGAAGCTTCGAACCAATTGGCTGCAAAACGTCATTGCTTCAAGAAGCTTGATTTGGCTGTCACTGCTCCCTTGGGGGAGGCAGTCAACCTCTGCTGCCACCTGCTGCCAACACTGTTGTTGTCCAACATGCCCCCTAGCATGCATTGCAGCGCTACAGATGTAAATAACAATCAAAATTCATGTCCTGTGCTAATTATTTATTCAGTGGCTGTTCCAGTTGTTTCTTTAATTGCTTGTTATTGTATTCGGTAACACTTTATTTGACAGTGGTGCCACAAAACTGTCATGAGACCATCAAAATTATGACATCACACTGGCATGAGCATGCTTATAACAGATGTCATTTAGTGTTATCCAGCAAATTATCTCGCTTTTGAATGGATGTAAAAGATCCGAGCTGGACATAAATAGGGTTAATGACATAATTTGCCGGATGACACTTAATGAAACCTGTTATAAGCATTCAGTAATGCCCATGATAGTGTCATGTCATAATTATGACAGTCTTATGACAGTCTTATGACACCGCTGTCAAATAAACTGTTACCTATTAACCCAAATAAATCAACAAATAAGCCGCACTGGACTATAGGCCGCGGGATTCAAAAATAAGGAAAAAAGTAGCGAAAAAGTAGTCCGAAAATTACGGTACTTGTTTTATTTATTTATTTTTTAAAGGGTTTCAAAGAAGTGTTCGTTTCAAGCGATGACTGCCAGAAATTTGACTGGATATAATTTCATTCTCTGTGTTGGATTAACTTGTCATTGCATGAAAATCTCAATGTTGTGCTTTGCTGGATTTTATGTATTTACATTATATATATATATATATATATATATATGTATACAGTATATATATAAAAAAGAATAATTGCTCTGTTGTTGCCTTGAGTGTGTGAAAAGGGCTCCTGTGAGTCGTTAATGTTGAGTGGAGGACAGTTTAGCCAAAGTGACGTGTTGGAGGCGTGCAAATGGCGGCATGTCTGGAACTCAGGCGGCCATTTGAATAGTTTACCCCTAGGGGGCTGGCGCCCCTAATTCCTTCCTCGCTACTGACAAAATGGTGGAAAGGAGAAAGAGAATTTGCATTTTAATGCGCCTGTCCCAATCAGTTTGGGCTAAAGAGCAAACAGTTTGTAATGCCCAGGAAACAACATTGAGCTGTGAAAGAGCAACTGCTTGAGGAATGTGAGTCTTGATGTGCTAAATAGGAAACTAGGTGCAAGTCATTTTTTCCCTCTATTCCTTCCATTTGATGACATTTCCCCCACTACAACAATCATCCACCTCCACTATAAACCTTTTCTTTTAAGTTTATTCCCACAACATTTATTCATGTTAACCCTTTCATCCAGAAATTATGTCTTTTTTTCTTTAACCCGTATAGGGCACTCATTTAGTTCTCTGACTACCATTGACGACATCCAGGCGTCATTTTAAAGGGATCCTCAACCTTAAATACATGTAGGCTCTAATAAACCACAATTGTTCTCTTGTACTAAAATATGTTGTTAGAAACACATAAAATGTTAAATCAATGGGAATATTTTATAGTAGTTAGTACATATTTTGACCTATAGTTGGCGCCATGTTTTGCGGGCTCGCAGTGATGACTTAAATGGAATCTTTCCAAATGTGGAGCGTGTACAACAATTGTGTATTGCTGCCTAAACTCACGAAGTAAAATGCCACGATGTGCTGCTGTTGGATGCAATTTTAAGTCAAATGGAAACAAGGGGAGTGACATGAGTGGTCAAGGTGGAATTATTATTTTTTGTGAATAAATGTGCATAAGTGGAAGCTTCTCCCCTTTTTGGTCCCTGTATGCATGTATGCATCCCTACCTACATATCAAGCGTTAGAACTAGCGCCCGAACATTTTTTCTGAATCCTCAGTCAAGTAGAAATCCGTCTATTTTCTGGATCTGACGGTCCCACCGCGGCTGCGAATTGGTTGCGGATCTGTCTATTTTCTGGATTCGTCGGTCCCACAGCGGGGTTTCAGATCAGTATATGTTTTGGATTTTGGATCTTTGAGTGAGTGAAAAAAAAACGCGAATTTGGATACTATTGCTATCCTTTTTGCGGACTATTCTTCGTTGGAGTTTTCCCCAAATCATACCAAATAATTAAAGCACTGTGGCACGCTACAGTGGCAACAGTGACTCTGACATGGATCTTACTTTTATGTTGGAGTTCATCTGGGAATGCGTGTGTGTGTACCGCTGAGCTCCCGAGTGACGAGTGGTCAAGGTGGAAATATTATTTTTTGTGAATAAATGTGCATAAGTGGAAGCTTCTCCCCTTTTTGGTACTTTTATGCACGTATCCTACCTACCACGCGTTACAATGTACAAGACATTACATTACATTACACTCGATTACAGGATTTTGTTTCCCGTCAGATGACAAATTTAATGCGGACAGTCAGCCACGACACGACTCCGATCCTGACTATCACACGTGTGCATTCATAGTTTTATTACCTTCAGTGAGAGTTTATAATGTCAATAGTCATGAAAATAAAAACGCACGAATGACAAGGTGTGTTCATATGTTTGGCCTGCACTGTATGTAAAGCACACGACAGCTCTGGATGCGAACAATCTACATAACGATACTGGGATAAGTTTGAAAACGCAATAGCTTACCTTTAAGATCTGCTCACAAAAACCGGAGTTCTCAACAGCATATACTCTCTCGCTCCGTTGTCATTGAGACGCCCTTGCTGCGAGTGCATCACCAGGTTTTCCCAACTCTTGTCTTATCAGGTACTGTATTTCCTGCTCTCATTTTGCCTTTGCTGCTCGTCTTGTGAACGATCGACATTGCTGTCCTGCTCTTCACTTTTCCGATCTGGTTCAAATTGGAAGGGCAGAACCGACGACATGTTGGGGTACCTAACGAGTGACACGCTGGAAGTTCGGCGGCGGGCTTGGTGACGTCACGCACTGCGACATAACAAGAATGGCGACCTATCACTTAAAATAATTTTACAAACTTTATTAAAACGAAAACTTTAAGAGGTTTTAATATCAAATTATTATAACTCATACTAACATTTATCTTTTAAGAATTAATTGTCTTAAAGTAACTTAGTTACTTTGATATTAAAGTAATCACTAAAGTAACTACTTTTTGAGGCGTAATCAGTAATCAACAAGAATTGACAACACTGATCATCTAATTGCAAAATAAAACAGTTAAGAAAAAAAAACCTATTTCCGTTTTAATTTGTAAAAATAATGCAATGCTACATTACATGCAGCATTACAGCACCACAATGTGTTGCTCAACGCTCCCTCCTCTGCCAGGAGGGAGGTATTTCCTCTTCTATTTGTCCAATCAATGAGTGCGCCTTACAACCATGTGATGCTACTCGGAAAGTTCGGTTAGCGCAGCGTGAATGCTAAATTTTTTCAACAACATTTGAAAGTGATGCTCCGAGGTAGCTCTCCAATCGGACCCTGGTCCTCTTGGTCTAGTGTGAAAGCGCCCTAAGACGAAAAGTAAAAGAGCTGCCAAAAACAACACTGACTGATACCAGTTTTTCTTTTAATAATATTTTTTTTTCTTTTATTAAAAAAACAAAATAGTTTAGTGATGGAAAATTTAGACTTCAATATTTTGGGCCCTTTTAAAATTTGCAGCAAATGGAGGGAGCTTTTAGACCATGTTTTGTTTGCACACAACAAAAGAGGACAGATTGTGCTGTTGTAGTCTGAATACACCTAAAAATGTGTTTTAGCAACGGAAAAAAAAAATGGCACCCACCCATTTTTCTGTTGTTATACTGTCCAATTTTCTGCATTCAAAAGAAAAACGATTCATAAAATGACTCTGTGGTTTCCGGAATTATAGAATAGAATATGAAATATGCTGTTGAGGCTTAAGAAAGGAAATATGTGCTCATGCATCAATATCCATTTATTGTCCTCCTTTGCAAACTTTTACCTCACCAGCACAACCTTGAGAGGAGAAGTGAGAAGTACCGGCACCACGGTAAACATTGTCATTAATTGCAATGACAGTCTAATTATAAAAATGTTTTTCTTGAAGGACGACTGAATTTGTCACGTCTGGAAAAAACTTGCAACTCCCAAAGCAACAACTCAGAGGACAGGGAAGCAGGGTGCTGCTGTTCTTATTTTTTTCATTCTTTTCTTCTTGGAAAAAAAAAAAGCCACGCAATCATTATTCTTTTCGCTCTGTAGATGCTGCAAGGAAATATTCCCTCCATAGAGCAACAACAAAGGCAGCGCTCTGTCTTTGGGTGTGTGTCTTTGTGTGTGCGTGTGTTTTCATTGCACAGCTCCACTGAGAGGACGGGAGCAATTTGAGAGTAGCAGGCAGGGACTTGATTGGCTCTTATTGCTATTTAAAGTGCTCACTCAATCGCTGAGGCCCGCAATCGAGCTTTTCCATTCGATAGTTCCGATTTTAGCCTCTGATGCAGACTGCATAGCATAGGGTATGAGCAAGACCTCCTGAAGAAATCCTCGCGGAGGATCATTGAGTAGTTTGCACCTATCGACTGTTCGGAGGCCTGGCTGACCTCCACCAAGGCAGAAACATTCTAAACACGTCTCGCGAATGGAAAGTGGTGATGTTACTATTGCACTATTGTAAGGTGGGAACCTATGGGGTCAGATCCCCATAGGAAGCAGTAAGCAGGGCCATGGGTGACTTAAGGTCCCCTAGGCGAAAGTGTGGCTTGAAACCCTCCGAAAAATAGCAATATATTGAAAATATACTGCATATTTTGTAAATATTGTATTTTCACAAATTAAATGGAATACTTCCAACACTGTTTGTGGTTCACCTGAAATGAGTGATTAAACGTTCCGCCCCCGTGCAATAAAATCACGTTTAAAGGGCTGATGAAGAGGTTTTCAGATTACGTCGTAATTTTACGATTTTAAACTTTGGACAAGTTCCTCAAAACGATTGTTATTTCTAAAGTGTAACCTCAAATAGAATTTGTGAGTAGCGAGTTTTTAGCACTCCGTCAATCCTATTTTCCAAACCCGTAAGTGTGACGTCATTTATGGGACATTGACCGACCATATAACAGAGGTTCTCCGCCTTAGAGCCCTGGCCACCTCTGCCCTGCAGTCTATCTGGAAACCACTCTTGCGGCACCAAGCCATCTCATGGAAGACGAAGCTCTGAATTTACAACACCACCGTACTCTCTATTCTCCTCAATGGCTCTGAAACATGGCCTTTAAACGAGACACTGGTCGCAAGAATAGACGGCTTTGACAGAACGGGTTCTCAGAACAATCAAGAACATCAGGTGGCCCCTGCAAATCTCCAACGAAACCCTGCGAGCCCGGATAAATCAGCCCAGAGCCTCCCGCTTGGCTGCACAGCGCCACATCCGCTGGCTTGGCCATGTTCTCAGTCTTCCTCCTGTCCACCCGACAAGAGCCATCCTGAAGTTTGACCCAAAGGCTGCAGGCTGGAGACGACCCTGAGGAAAGCCCCGCACTCGTTGGCTTGACACCATCGCGGACGACCTCCAATAACACAGAGTTACCCTGAAAGATGCAAATCTTCTGGCACAAGACCACTAGTACTGGAGGGGCCTAGCTTACCTGGTCATCTCTACGCAATGGGACGGGAAACCAGCCCCAACGCAAGAGCTGTGATGATGATGACCGACTGTATACACAGCGAGCACTGTGTATATTATTGTTTTTATTACTATTATTTTGTTATGATGATATAACCAGTATTGAATGCATCTGTCATTTTTTGACAATTGTTTTTTTTTTTTTTTTTTTTAATGCGGATGTTAGTAAACCTGCAGTTTTGAATTTAGAATAAAATAGAAATACTTAGCGAGTATAGCAGCAGCAGTATCAGTGCTATTTCCAGCAAAAGTAGCCATTTAACAATGACAGCGAGGGCTCCGAGGGAGTGATAATTACAATTAATACATACATGTATGCAAAGGTGGGTAGAGTAGCCAAAAGTTTTACTCAAGTAAGAGTAGCGTTACTTCTAAGTAATACTACTAAAGTAAAAGCAAAAGTAGTCATTCAAAAATTTACACAGATAGGCTGCAAGTAAAAAAGTGTTAGTTGAAAAGAATACTAAGTGTGTGTGTGTAAGTGCTTACAATGTCTGCTTTTTTTCCAATAATGGTTGAAGGAGATAGATGGGGCCAACAAGAAATAGTACTAACTATTTGCATCACTCAAACACACTTAATATAATTAATCAGGGAATAGCATCGTTTCTCGTATTTACTGTTTACATTACTCTAACACACCCAATATAAAATAAATAGCACTTATACCATAGTTTAAGGAAAACAAGCAGAATATAGGTGTCAGGAAAAATCTCGCCTCCCACCCTTCGGGGATTAAATCATCAGGTCAGACATCCACTCGAGTATCTACTTTTTTACATGCGCATGGAAGAAAGGAGAGTAAGGCACTTGAGAGATGCGTTACAAACCAAGCTCGTTTATTTTCCTGGCACATCTTCCTTTATAGCAACATGGATAGATATTCATGAAACAGATTAAACATTCAAACTTGGCAAAACTCGGCAGTGGTCTATTGGTTGTATTCAAATCAGTTAGTTGCTTCCATGTGGTGTGTGGTGTCAGATAACAATGTTAGCAGTTTAAGTAATTTAAGGAATACCTTTTGTACGTAAATTTTCCCCAGGGGAGGTTTTGAATGGCCAGCTCACCACCCACCCTCTACTGTGGAATGTGACCTGTGGCAATTTAAGGCACATAAGGCAGTGGAGTGAATACATGGGTTACAATTTAATAAAACCACTAACTAGGGTAAATGCAATTCCCTTTTTCTTCCGAACAATAGGGCATAAAAGATACTAGACGCCTTCTTATCACGGAAGCTCAACTTGTGCTTAATGAGCAAGATTGACGCACAAACTTTCACAATCAGTTCTCCCGGACAGTCCAGAACAAATGGCGGGACGCTCTGTCCTAACACAAGGAGCACCAGAGAACGCCCGATATCCAACTGATAACACCACTGACAAAACTCCAAGAGTCCCTTTGACGCTGAGGTGGCAAAATCCACAACCCTCGTTGCCTGGACAACAGTAACTCCTGAATCCTCCTGTCCAATCCACAAACAGACAATAATCCTAAACACACTCTTCTTCCTGCCCACAGCCCGCTCTGCGAGAGCCTTCAAAAGACTGAATGTTTAACTAATCGTGGTCATTTTTTTCGAGAGAACCTTTTGTTGACTTCTGATATGGTGACCTCGGAACGAGCTTGCCTCCCCGGCTGAGTGTTTGTTTCGCCTTGCCGTTTTGATCTCTGTCGACTTGAATAAATTGTCAAGTTGTTTTCAGTGAGCCTTCTTTAAACCTTTCAAAATGGAGTCAGTACGAACGGTTAAAACTAAGGTGAACGAGTGGAGTTTGTCTCTTCCGGCCGGATTGCTGGGGTCCCGCGGGCCTGGGTCGTTGGAGCTGTGCCAGCGCGCGTCCGGCGGTTCGGCTGGTGCAATTGCGGCGGTCTGGATAGAAAGTCAGATTCCTTCATGGTACATTTTTTTTCTTGGCTTAACTTCATCTATATGAACTGTGTTATTATCAATGGCAGTTCCTGTCAGGGTCGGGTTGGGCAGTCGTCCGGGGCGGGAAATTGCTAGGGTGATTAGTGATTGTCTACTAATATATTAGGTGCCCCTAGCATTGCAATGACACCCCCTGCAGATCGGATCGGGACATTCATACAATATACTACATTTAAAAAATATAGCACATTAATTATTTTCAAAATGACTCGTGGTCTGAATCCATTACTGTGTGTCACATCAGACCTGAACCTCTAGTTACTCTTGTTTTGTTCCTCTTGCACTATTATTGACTGTGAAGGGTGTAAAGATAAATGTATGTCTCACTTCTGTTGCTGTCAATATAACATTTAAGACTCGTCATATGAAAGCCCTTTCAAGCGCTTTCAGGTGCCGCTTTAAGAAAAAGTTTTTTAGTTACCACGATAGCAGCACCTTAGCAACAGGGACGCTCCCTGCTGTCAGCCCTTGCCAGATGACGTCATTTTAGTGGTAGATCGGAAGTCGGTCCTATTGCGCCATTTTTTCAGAGGATCGGAATCGGGTGAAAAGGATCAGGTTTATACTTAAAAAAAATGCATATAGTTTTTCTGTATAATGGTCATACAGCACCACAGCCTCTCAGCCTCTCTCCTGCTAAGCAGTGCGGCCAAACTGCCCAGCTAACATTTAGTACTTAACGATGATCGACGGGTTAGTAGCTTGGATCTTGCCAGAGAAGCTTGGTAGCTCTACGATCAAAGGCACACATGTGTCAATCATCGTTAAACTGTGCTGTGGCAACTCACTGTGTAAGTGAGAGGCTATTCTCAGCAGCGCGAGCGTCAAAGTGTGAGTGGATTTGAGTGGACTCACTCAATGAAGCATTTAATAAAGACAAACATTTGTCTACGTAATTCTTTAAAAATAATTTTCATTATAAAGGCGGCATGGTAGGACAGTAACATGTTTGGACCTTTTGTTAAAAACAAACAAAACAAAAAAACAATTTCGGAAAATCAGGTGACTCAGATTTCAGCTCTTCAGGTGCAAATTTGAGATCGGGACATCCCTAGTAGTATATTAAAATGTACTTGATAAGTTAGAAAACATTAGGGAAGCCTAGAATGATTTTTTTTTTTTCCACAAAGCAGTTTGGCGCCCCCTCTAAAGTGGACGTTGATTCAAAAATTAACTCATTCATTGCCAGCCTAGGACACAGAGTAATGTGTTATGGCAGTAAACACCTGTTGACGGCAATAGACTTCCAATCCATTTCAACTGCATATACAGAAAAATAAGTTAATATATTAACCAGAAACACCAGATGAAGAACTGTTGAGCAATTGTGTTTATTAGAGAAGTGGTGTTAAACCATTACAGGTATATCGTCACATATTAGAACCACATTCCACACAAAATCAGTAGGTATTTTGCATGGCTGTGCAAAACAATCCTTTACAGTGTACAGATGGATAATTACACCCCAGAGACGCATGTACATAGTAACATAATATACAATAACCATACAATAATAATTAGTCCAAATGTCTTTGATCACAAAAGCAACAAACACAAAAGCCGGGTTGTTTTTGACCAGCGGAATGGAAAAAAACAGCTTTTTAATGTGCTTCTTTGCAGGTGCTCCATTGTTTTGCCATAAAAGCTAATTGTGTAGAGCTAAATTAGCCCATCATTACGCCACTAAACAGCACATTGACATCCTTTGCCACAATGATGGTGATGATGATGATGATGATGATGACATGGAATTGTTTTGGGGGTTTCATTCTGACACACACATACACACAAGTCGTCCAGCTACAGGGAAGGGGCTTTAGAGCTGTGGGTCGGAGGTGTTACTTCAATGTGGCATCTGTTGCACAAACCTCAGCGTCCAGCTGGAACAAAACACTTCTATCCGCGTGAAAACAATAATGAGCAACCAGAAGGTGACTTTAGTTTGCAAACGTGATTTTGCTTTATCCTGCTGTCAGAGTAGAATTTGTTTCTATTGTTGTCCTATGTCTTTGGTCAAAGTTAAAAAGTGAAGGTTTGTTTTGGTAAGCCATAATTGCTGTTTATTTTCGGGATTTAAAAAAAAAAAAAAAAAAAAATTGATTTGTTTTTGGATCCTTTTAGGTCGAGGCGTGTTAAACTGACAACATGGCTCCAAACAGTGGAGCGGTGCGAAGTTCAATGGCGCCCTGTGCAAAATCATTTTTAAACTTCCTGGAAAAACTGTGCAAAAATCAATACCATTGAAACTCTATATTATTGTACTATGCATCTTATTTCAAGGGATATGCCTTTTCAGTATATCAAGGTTACAAGGTTTTTCTTTTCTGATAATCGGAAAAGGCTCATAGTCCTGCTCTGAAACCAACCAAGATATCTGAAAATTAAGGTTGTAGAGGACTTCAGGCATGCTCATTATCAAATAAATATGCCCCAGCAAATACAAATTAACAAAACATGACTTTTTGCCAATATGCCTTATACAAATTCACAGATGGTAGACCGTTTGGAAGTCTATCAAATCATCATTGTGGAAAGAAGTATTCCAAATCAACTTTTTCCCAAAATCATTGGACACTGTCTTAATTTACTTTCTGTAGTTTTAATAATAGGTTAATTTTTTTTTTTTTTTTTTACATCAGCTTTGACCTTATCAGGAACAGTGGTCACTACAGCTATTCAAAAATTGACATTTAAGACCTTTAATCCTTCATAGGGGTGAACATTTTGTTAATTTAAAAAGACTAAAATATTATAATTTTATAAATTAATACAATGTTAATCAAAACTAAGTTAACAAATAAAATTAAATTCATTAAAAAAAAAAAAGAAAAGAAAAACAGTGGTTATGGTGCCAAGTAACACTAAAGTTGTTTTTTTGTTTTTTCCATCGTATTCAAGTCATTGCATGAAAGATGTCCAATTCATTTAAACTGCGAAGACTGGCTGGGAGGGGCTAATGAACGTCTAGCGCTGTAAGTGACAGCCAATGAAATAAATGAGTGCCCTGTCAGAGCCAAAAAAAAAAAAAAATCTTGCATGAAAGCATAAATAATATTTAAATTGCAAAATTGCAATAATTTGACATATGAGTTGTTATATCGAAGAGTGTGGTCATAAAACAAATTAAACTTACTGTGGCATGCAAAAGTTTGGGAGAACCCTAATAATTTTCAAGATTTTCCTCTTCTAAATCACAGATTGTTTGAAACAAAAAATTCAGTTTAACTTATCATGAAGAAGATTAACACAGTAAGATTTGAGAAGTGAAATGATGTTTATAGGATAAACAGAAAGTGCATAATATTTATTCATTCATTCATTCATTTTCCACACCGCTTTTCCTGCATAATATTTATTTCAACAAAAATAGACTGGTGCATAAATTTGGGCACCCTTGTGTTTTTATTGATTAGAAAATCTTTAGTACACATTTTTGGAATTTAAAATTGTTTTGATAAGCTGACTCATGTTGACCTACATACACAGTTAAAGCCTATCATGAGAGAGGGTATTAAGGTGGCAAATTGAACTCCTCTTTGCATCATCTCTGAAGATTGGAAATATGGGAGCCTCAAATCAACTGTCAAATGATCTGAAAGAAAAGATTAATATACATTATAGGTTAGGGGAAGAATACAAAAAGCTGTCGCAGAAATTTCAGCTGTCAGTTTCCACTATTAGGAATATACTGCAGTAGGGATATGGAAAACCAGGTCCAGGTCTTGAGCAGTGTAGTTTTCCTCAACGATGACGATAACGAAAATGTTTGGTGGAAGAACAGTTTTTCATGACGATGACGAGCTAAAAACGTGTCTTGGATTTACGTCTGACGAGAACAAGATTAAAAATTTGCCACAGTTTCCGTCATAAATTTACAATATGTGACATTTTCAAATTGTATGTGTAGTTAGCACGCAATGTGGCAGTGTTTGATCGTGTCACTAATGTGACACCTCGCACACACACTTACTCACCGGTGTCTCTCCAGACTCCAGACTTGCCTTTTGTAAAACACATGTTGGGTGTTGCTTGGTTCGTTTTGTTTTCTCATCTTGGCTAGATATGTCATGTTGCTTTAGCCTTTAATAAAATCTCGGACAAGCGGTGGCAAAGGATGGCGAGAAGTTCAAACCAAACCAACAACATGATCTTGCCGCAGATGATGTCACTATGCATGGGTCAACTACTCAGCGTTGTTTGCACAAGGAGATGCTTTATTGGAAGGTAATGCAGAAGAAATATTTTCTGCTCACATTCCACAAACAGAGTCCCTTGAGTTATGCCAAAGCACATTTGGATAAACCAGCCTCATTTTGGAATAAGGTTCTGTGGATTGATGAAACAAAAATTGAGTGATTGAGCATAAGAAGGGGTGGTATACATGGCATATAAAGAACACAGCATCCCACGACAAACACTTGCTACCCACAGTAAAATTTGGCAGTGGTTCCATTATGTTATGGAGCTGTGTGTCCAGTGCAGGCACTGGCAATCTTGTTAAAGTTGAATGTCGCATGGAATCCAGTCAATACCCACATTCTTGCAAACAATGTTCCAGAGTCAGAGACAAAGTGTAAGTTGCAGACGGGCTGGATATTTCAACAAGACCAGTGTTGTATTGGCAGCCCTTTTAATTTTTGTCTTAGTCTTTTGGACTAAAATACTTACCAGTCTTAGGCTAGGTTCATACCGCAGGTCTTAATGCACAAATCCAATTTTTTGTCATATCTGTTTTTTGTCATGCCCGTTCAGACTGCATTTGTCCATTGAGCCTGTTCAAGTATCACACATGCACACTAATTCGCTGTCCGAGATGCGCTTACGAAAATGACCTGCATGCGCAGGAGCATCAAAACAAATGACCACACATGCTGGCTCGTCATTCAAAGGTGATCATATTTTGATTTCCTAAAAGAGGACACAAATAACAAACACAAATAACTATCGATTAATCTTGTATTCAAAGTTTATATGGCTCGATAGCATGCACGCATTGTCTGTGCATGACACATACACATACGGACAGTTTGCTCCGACTCTCGGCCGTGTAAGCAATCTTGAAATATTGCTCACATGGAGCAGAGAGAAAATCGAGCATTCTCAGGCTTATCCTCAACCCATTTTATTTTTTTATGCTGTTGTCAAGCCCGGCCCTTCCCCAAAAGCCGTGTTCATGGCAAGCTAGGTGCTAACGGACAGTTGCACCGCTACCATTGCACCCCGTCTCTCTCTTTAATGACGCAATTGCTGCATGAATTCCGATTTGGGAGACTTGACAGTTCGTGCATTAAAGTGCATGTGACACGAAAAAGCATGTTTATTTCATAATACACGCGGTATTTTATGCTCCTGAATGATATGGACCGCTTGGATGTGTGTGGAAGCGATCGCTATATTTATTTAGTTTTTTTAATCCCGCGCCATGAAAATGAGTGACTTCCGGCTTCGGTCTTGCATTGAGGAGGAGGGCGCTGTGATGTGTACGGGTGAAGGCGTCCTCTTCACTAAACAGCGGTACTGTTGTGTATGAGGACTAAGGATTCAGCTGATTTTGCGGATTAATACGTTTATTTTTCGCATCACGCCACCCAAACGGCTGCAGAAAAATCTTGCTTTATGAGGGAGAGGCATGTGCGCCTTTTTAGAGTTTCGAAAGGTTCCCATTCACCGTGGATATTGGCCAAAACAAGCCCTGCTACAGTGGGACCATTGGACTTACGAGGAAGTGAGTAAACATCTTGTTTTGTATTATGTCAAATACGAATACAGCGATTACAAAGTAAACACTACAAACTTTCTTGAAATAAAGGACTACTTACGTTTGATCATTGATAGGTATATAAAAAGCTCTCCTCGTGCACATTAGCTGGACGTTAGCTGCACAACAACTGCAGCCGCCCTCCTCCGGGGTAAGAATTGTAAACTGCTCTCCGCCAGGCGGTTTGCCGATCCACAAAGACAATCGACAACCCAGTCGTCATGTCAAATAATCCGGGCTAGTTATGTGTGATTTTCCGCTTCGAAGACTTTGAAACATCACTCGGTTCGGGTTAGCATGTCGGCTAGCTGTCACGCCTCTTGGTTTGTTTACATTCTCCGAAGCCGGGGAAGGGAAATGACATATGTCCGATTTAGGTCTCATGAAATATCGTTTGGGAGGTGCGACAGTAAAGGTGAAGTCGACAGTTTTGACCATTATGGAGTAATTTTGCCATGTCGTCCTGAATATGTGCATTTTTATTATTTCATATTCCATTTAGCACAAGACTGTTATTTAACATGACCATGCCATTTATTTAGCAATTGGGGAAAATACTTGGAAAAAAAGAATATCCTGTAAAAATATTGAAGTAAAGAGACAGAAACAATGACATTTTGCAGCTCTCTTCGTCGCGTTTTCCTCGTTCTGAATAATAATAATAATCAGTGGGCTGAATAGTAAAACCGATGAGCCCATTCACCCGCTGACGTCATCCACCTGTTGGGGACGCTAGAGCCCTATAATGGTAGGCGTGGCTAACCGGCAGATTAAAAGACAAATTTCTCGTCATCTGCGCTTTGCTAAATTGTTGTATATAGTCGAATCGTCTCAAAATATGATTTTAATTCACATAATAATGCTATTTTAGACTTTTTTTCTCCTGAGCTTTTCGGATTTCGTTCTTGAGTGTTTTACTCGGTTGAATTGTATTAAATGCATCATTCGCTGTCTCAAAAAGTCACATAAAAAAAAATTATAATAATAATTGACCGCGTAGTTTTTGAGTTATGGCCATAGCAACACCATAGCAACGAGGGACGCGCCGCCCTGCCGACCGCTACCTGATGACGTAACTTCCAGGGAGCCTCGCCACCACTCTGAACAGTGAACACGGAAATATAGCACCATGCTATTCTTGCCATATATTGCAAACATTTTCTGGGTTTTACTTGCGTGATTCGTCATGCCATCTCGATGTGTAGCGATGAATTGGTCACAGGAAGACTCGAGACTCTATGAGCATGCATACAGCTCCCCAATCGGCTCATTGTTTTCATCATTTCAGCGACGACAGCTTTGAAAACCTACAACAATGCAACCTTGGTTTTACAAAGACGTAAGTAGACCATTACTGCCTTTTCTTGATAAACGAGGGAGACTCCTACTGCCTGTTTGTTGAAGTGCTTACCACTCATTCTCCCATTCGTGAAGTGTCGAGCTGTCAATTGGTGTCATGACGACATCTGCTGTATCAAGTAAAGTGTCGTCATCTGACGCCTCAGGTTCAAACATGTAGGGATTAATTGTAGATCATCTTTCCTGGGAGCCTTTGCCAACGGTAGCGTCACGAAAGAGCGACCCTGAACGGTTACCTTTGGCAGAAATATCACTGATCGTTATTGCTGCTATGCTAGCTGTGGATATTAGTCTTCCATTGCGTCGGGGAGTTTACGTCACACTTCCGGGTTTGGGAAGGGACATTTAACGGAGTGCAAAAAAACTAAAAAAACGCAAATTATCCTTGCAATTACGTGTTGATAATGTCATGGTTGTTTTGACGAACTCGTCCAAAGTTTATATTCGTAAAATTACACCAAAACCTGGAAAGCTCTTCAGCACATACCTTTAAAGTCTAGAACAGTATTACATATTACCCCTTGCCAAGATAAGAAAACAAATCTTACCTTGTTATCAAACGAGCAAGATGGAGTGCAGCCGAGCTTGAGATACACCCTAAACTCCGGTGAGGAGAGTGATGGAGAGGTGCAGCACATCTCACAGGATGAGTGACATGACTCAAACACTGCTACGAAGCAAGCTGACATACTATACGTACAATATGAAAATGTCACGCATTGTTAACATATGAAAGAAACGATGTCACATTTTCATGTCGTTGTTCTCTCGTCAGACGAAAACTGGCATTCACCTAGTTATGTTCTAGTTCCAAAGCCACGTTTTTAGCTCGTCATTGTCACGTGCCAGTGGGTCGGCTGGGTATTGTTTGCTCCGTGTGGGGATCCTGCCCTGCCCTGGGCTTGGTGGGCCATTGGGGGGGCTGCGGCGGTGGCCACACTACGGTGCGGAGATGAAAGCACCGCATTACCAAAAGTGCGGATTAGTAACACAGTGTACTTCCGCCAGCTCTGATTGGTTAGTTTCGTGACACGTTACTAGCCTGTGCTGAATTGAGCGCGCAAAGGAAAAAAAAGGAACGAGCGTAGGAGTCGAGAAATTGAGGAAGAGCTTGAGGTGTGCTCAAAATCCTTTGTTGCTCGCATATCACGTCCACTCGCTTACTAACTAGTGTTGTGCCACTCCCGTACTGGCGCGTCGCGACACTCCGGTTGGACCCCGATTGCCAGGCGTCACGTCAGGGCAGCGGTAGAAGTTCCTCGTGTTGAATCACATTAAGCAGCAGGCTCTCCTCAACCAGAGTCCGATGGCTGGCTGGAACTTTTTTTTTTGATTGAATAATAAAGACACAAATCTACCTCCATATGGGAGGGGCGCTCCCGTAAAGCCCCTAAGTAACAGGGCACGCAACTGAATGGGATTTCAGGTAAAAAGGTGCATTTTTTTGGTTTTTTGCCATACGCTTGCGTGTCACTTGTTAACCCTTCGCGTGCCAGTCCTGACACGCGTGTCATAGGTTGCCGACCCCTGGTTTAGAGGCTGTTATTTCTGCAAAAGGAGGTTCTACTAAACATTGATCATGTTTTACTGTAGGGGTGCCTAAAATTATGCACCGGCCTATTTTTGTTTAAGTAATTATCACACACTTTCTGTTTATTATATAAACTTCACTTCTTTTCTCAAATATTACTGTGTTCATCTGCTAAATTATACATTTAACCTTAAACTCTTGTTCCAAACAATCAGTGCTTTGCAAAAGGAAAATCTTAAAAATGATCAGGAGCACCCAAACTTTTGCATACCACTGTAATCCAGCCTCAACTATAATTTAAAAGGATTCACATCATTTTTCTTTTACTGTAGAAATAGCAGACGCGAAATGACCAAAGGTCTCTCACTGGATATAACTTGGTGAAAATAACAACCTTAAAACTCATTGAATTATGTTAAAAGGTTAAAAAATATGTTTTACTCACTGCCAGATGGTGGCAATAAGTCACTCTTTTCCATTTTTTTGGCCGTCATTCTCTATGCTCGCTCCTTTCTTTGAGTGTTCTTTGCGAATGTTCTCAGGTGATGAAAGCAGCACGTCTCCGCCATCTTAATGGATTTTTGATTTATGCAATATTTAGACGGCAGAGTTTGGCTTCTCTCTCGCTCTCGCTCTAAAAGGAGCTAAATTCCATTAGCAGGTAAAAGCCCATCGAGATAAACGGCCAAGATGCTTTGTTTGCACGCAGTGTAATGTACATGCTGTGTCAAGAACTTTTTATTTGTCTCGCTCGGTCAAAGTGATATGCTGCTGCTTTTATTGTTTTGTCTCTTGTGTTTGAGCAGGATTAAACGGATCTTCCCGAAACAAAGGGGAAAAAATCATGATAACTGCAGTGAATTGTCTTCTTATCAGGAGACATATTTTGAAAGAAAATGGAGACTGGGGGGAAAAAAACAAAAACAAACTTAACTTGTTATTGGTACTAGGAAAAGTGAGTGTGTTCGTCTAAAACTTTTGGTCTTTGCAAAAGCACGCTCTCTGGCCATAAGAATGGGAACACCTGCAGAACAAATTGACTTCTAATCCGTCCTAAACATGCCAATGGACCTGTCGCAAAAACACGCCCCCAAATATCAAAAGTCGGACACCTAGCCGTAGAGTTGTAGGAGTAGATTCAAATTCAGACATTTGTCATTGACACCAGCTCTCACAAGGTGACAACAGATGCAACAAAATTCCATTTGATGAGTGAGCATCGGGCCGCTGCAGACTTTGTTCCACGCCGCCACTTCTCTCTCCAGAAATTACAGAGCAAGTTACAAGTAGACACACATATATATCATACAACATAGCATGGATATGACACGACGCACAGGTCACGTGCAGGGATTTTTTGTACGAAAAAAAAAAAAAAAAAAAAGGGATAACTACCAGTCATGGCTGGAGTGGTTTAACGCTGTGCGTGGGGTACCTGTAATTCTGACACTAGGTACCCTGAAAGATTGAAAAGGGGACCAAAAAAATTCCACCCCCAAACCCTAAAAGAAGGCTTGCCAAGCTTGTCGTCGAGCACATAAACAACTGTATGTCAAGACTATGCAACACAGGAAGGGTCAAAATTAAATAAATAAAAACAACAGATGAAATGCCGTTTGATAGATAACAAATTGTGTAATATGGCCCTTAAATTGCAAAATAAGGTAATATTATGTAAAACATTTTTACAAGATGAAAAGCGTTTTTCACAAAGCATTTTTAAAATTTAATAATGCCTTTTTCCACAATAGACTTTTTATTTCATAATAGCGTTTTTCAGCACAATGCGATTTAGGTAACACTTTACAATAAGGGTCCCTTTAATTAACATTAGTTAATGCATTTTTAGACAATAACTCATGTTTAACTAACATGACAATAATTCCTTTAATCCCTTATCTAACATTTATTAATATATTAATTAACATGAGTTAATGCATTAAGTTAATGCATTAGTTAATGCATTTTAAGACAATAACTAATGTTTAAGTATCATTACAATATTTCATATAATCTCTTATTTAACATTTGGTAATATATTAATTAACATTAGTTAATGCATTAGTTAATGCATAACCAGACAGTAACTAATAGTTTGGTAAAGTTAAAATAAAATATATAGGCCTATATAGGGTTAGGGTTTGTTAACTTAAGCATTTATAATTTCTTAGTTCAGGGACACATGTGGTACACTTAACAATAAGGGTCCAAAAACATTCAGTAATGGTTAATTAAGGTTCAGTAATACTTAGTATTTCACGTGAACGTACCTCATACCATACTTAAGGTTAGGTTATAATGTATAATATATATAATACATTACTTAACATTAACTCCCATAGACATTAGTGCATTAATAAATAGTTATTAATGTATACTGGTACTACTAAGTGATTGTTATTTTAAAATGAGAAACATTGCTGTGAGTCCTTGGGTGCTGCTAACCTAACCTTAAGTAAGGTATTTCACGTGAACGTACCTTATAAGTATTACTTAACCTTCATTAACCATTACTGAATGCTTTTTGGACCCTTATTGTAAAGTGTAGCACATGTGTCCCATCCATCCATCCATCCATCCATCCATCCATTATCTTCCGCTTGTTCCGGGGTCGGGTCGCGGGGGCAGCAGCTTTAACAGGGAAGCCCAGACTTCCCTCTCCCAAGCCACTTCAACCAGCTCCTCCGGCGGGATCCCAAGGCGTTCCCAGGCCAGCCGAGAGACATAGTCTCTCCAGCGTGTCCTGAGTCGTCCCCGGGGCCTCCCGCCGGTGGGACATGCCCGGAACACCTCTCCAGGGAGGCGTCCGGGAGGCATCCGAACCAGATGCCCGAGCCACCTCAGCTGGCTCCTCTCTACGCGGAGGAGTAGCGGCTCGACGCCGAGTCCCTCCCGGATGACCGAGCTTCTCACCCTATCTCTAAGGGAGAGCCCGGACACCCTGCGGAGGAAACTCATTTCGGCCGCTTGTATCCGGGATCTTGTTCTTTCGGTCACGACCCAAAGCTCGTGACCATAGGTGAGGGTAGGAACGTAGATCGACTGGTAAATCGAGAGCTTTGCCTTTCGGCTCAGCTCCTTCTTCACCACCACGGACCGGTGCAGAGTCCGCATTACTGCAGACGCCGCACCGATTCGCCTGTCGATCTCCCGCTCCCTCCTACTGTCACTCGTGAACAAGACCCCAAGATACTTGAACTCCTCCACTTGGGGCAGGATCTCATCCCCGACCCGGAGAGGGCACTCCACCCTTTTCCGACTGAGGACCATGGTCTCGGATTTGGAGGTGCTGATCTTCATCCCAACCGCTTCACTCTCAGCTGCGAACCGCTCCAGTGAGAGTTGGAGGTCACGGCTTGATGAAGCCAACAGCACTAAATCATCTGCAAAAAGCAGAAATTCAATGCTGAGGTCACCAAACCGGACCCCCTCAACGCTTCGGCTGCGCCTAGAAATTCTGTCCATAAAAATTATGAACAAAATCGGTGACAAAGGGCAGCCTTGGCGGAGTCCAACCCTCACTGGGAACGAATTCGACTTACTGCCGGCGATGCGGACCAGACTCTGACACCGGTCGTACAGGGACCGAACAGCCCTTACCAAGGGGCTCGGTACCCCGTACTCCCGGAGCACCCTCCACAGGATTCCCCTAGGCACACAGGCACAAAACACATGTAGACTGGTTGGGCGAACTCCCATGCACCCTCGAGGACCCTGCCGAGGGTGTAGAGCTGGTCCAATGTTCTACGGCCGGGACGAAAACCACACTGCTCCTCCTGAATCCGAGATTCGACTTCCCGACGGACCCTCCTCTCCAGCACCCCTGAATAGACTTTACCGGGGAGGCTGAGGAGTGTGATTCCTCTATAATTGGAACACACCCTCCGGTACCCCTTTTTAAAAAGGGGGACCACCACCCCGGTCTGCCAATCCAGAGGCACTGTCCCCGATGTCCACGCGATGTTGTAGACGCGTGTCAGCCATGACAGCCCTACAACATCCAGAGCCTTTAGGAACTCCGGGCGGATCTCATCCACCCCCGGGGCCTTGCCACCGAGGAGCTTGCCAACCGCCTCAGTGACTTCAACCCCAGAGATCGAAGAGCCCACCTCAGAGTCCCCAGACTCTGCTTCCTCAAAGGAAGGCGTGTCGGTGGAATTGAAGAAGGCTTCGAAGTATTCTCCCCACCGACTCACGACGTCCCGAGTCGAGGTCAGCAGTACACCATCTTCACTATACACAGTGTTAATAGTGCACTGCTTTCCTCTCCTCAGACGCCGGATGGTGGACCAGAATTTCCTCGAAGCCGTCCGGAAGTCGTTTTCCATGGCCTCACCGAACTCCTCCCATGTCCGAGTTTTTGCCTTGGCGACTGCCGAGGCCGCAGTCCGCTTGGCCAGCCGGTACCTGTCAGCTGCCTCCGGAGTCCCACAGGCCAAAAAGGCCCGATAGGCCTCCTTCTTTAGCTTGACGGCATCCCTTACCGCTGGTGTCCACCAGCGGGTTCGGGGATTGCCGCCACGACAGGCACCAACCACCTTATGGCCACAGCTCTGATCGGCCGCCTCAACAATGGAGGTGCGGAACATGGCCCACTCGGACTCAATGTCCCCCACCTCCCCCGGGACAAGGGAGAAGTTCTGCCGGAGGTGGGTGTTGAAACTCTTTCTGACAGGGGATTCTGCCAGACGTTCCCAGCAGACCCTCACAATACGTTTGGGCCTGCCAGGTCTGGCCAGCATCTTCCCCCGCCATCGGAGCCAACACACCACCAGGTGGTGATCAGTTGACAGCTCCGCCCCTCTCTTCACCCGAGTGTCCAAAACATGCGGCCGCAAGTCCGATGACACGATTACGAAGTCGATCATCGAACTGCGGCCTAGGGTGTCCTGGTGCCAAGTGCACATATGGACACCCCTATGTTCGAACATGGTGTTCGTTATAGACAAACCGTGACGAGCACAGAAGTCCAATAACAGAACACCACTCGGGTTCTGATCGGGGGGGCCGTTCCTCCCAATCACGCCCCTCCAGGTCTCACTGTCATTGCCCACGTAAGCGTTGAAGTCCCCCAATAGAACGAGGGAGTCCCCAGAGGGGGCGCTCTCTAGCACACCCTCCAAGGACTCCAAAAAGGGTGGGTATTCTGAACTGCTGTTCGGTGCATAAGCGCAAACAACAGTTAGAACCCGTCCCCCCACCCGAAGGCAGAGGGAGGCTACCCTCTCGTCCACCGGGGTAAACCCCAACGTACAGGCGCCAAGCCGGGGGGCAATAAGTATGCCCACACCTGCCCGGCGCCTCTCACCATGGGCAACTCCAGAGTGGAAGAGAGTCCAACCCCTCTCGTGTCCCTTAACTAAGAAATTATAAATGCTTAAGTTCCCCCGCTTAACCTTTATTAACTATGTCTGAATGCTTTTTGGACCGTTATTGTAAAGTGTAGCACATGTGTCCCTTGACTAAGAAATTATAAATGCTTAAATTCCCACCCTTAACCTTTATTGACCATTAGTGATTGCTTTATGGACCCTTATTACAAGGTGTAGCACATGTGTCCCTTGACTAAGAAATTATAAATGCTTAAATTCCCACCCTTAACCTTTATTGACCATTAGTGATTGCTTTATGGACCCTTATTACAAGGTGTAGCACATGTGCCCCTTAACTAAGAAATTATAAATGCTCAAGTTAACAAATCCTAATCCGAAACCCTAACCCTAACCCTTGGACACCAATGTTTTCTTCATTCCAGTAAATGACTCAAGCAAAAATTGGGCACTCTGGTTTTTTGTAAAGACACAGACCGGCATGCTTTATTGCATAAAAAAAGTTTCCACCCAAGACACACTTCCAAGGGAATCATTAAATCCCAACTAATTCAGTTTTGGAGAATTTGCACTAAAGAGGAGGATGTGGAAATTGCAAGCAGAACTCTTTTTCAGGCGCTTAAACCAAGAGGCTACTCCACCCGGTGGCTAAGAAATATAAAGACGAAGGTGAGAGAAGAATTCGTTTCGATGGGTCGGCAGAAACGACAACAAGATGCGGGGCATCAACTTCCTTTTGTGATTACTTTTTCGTCTTTGCCGACATCAACAGTGGAGGAGTAAAGAGGAATTTCAACGCCTGGAAAGAGGGCTGTACTCGCTGGAAAGACTGCAAAATGATCCCCGCTTACAGAAGAAATAAAAATTTGCGGAACATCCTGGTGCATTCAAAATTGTTGGACTTGAAGCCAGGTCCAAAATTAGCGGAATTTGCCCCAGCCCGTTTTTTTTAAAATCAATTTCGCTTTTAACAAATAGCCTTACGGGTAAAAGTAAACTGCTGCGTCAGGTCGTCACTCTAGCCACAAGAAATGTAGTATATGGGGTCAAGTGTATATACTGTCAAAAACTTAAAACCTATAACCCTATATATATATTTAATTTTACCAAACCATTAGTTAATGCCCGTTTATGCATTAACTAATGCTTTAACTCATGTTAATTAATATATTAATACGTTAGATAAGCAATGCATTAACTAATGCTTTACCTCATGTTAATTAATATATTAATAAATGTTATATAAACAGTTATATTATTTATTGTAATGTTACTTAAACATTAGTTATTGTCTAAAAATGCATTAACTAATGTTAATTAGGGACCCTTATTGTAGTGTTACCCAATAAATAAATGAAATGGTTTCATTAAAAAAAAAAAAAAAAAAAAAAAAAAATCAACAACTAAATGCATATAAAAAAATTAGGGCTGTCAAACGATTAAAAATTTTAATCGAGTTAATTACAGCTTAAAAATTAATTAATCATAATTAATCGCAATTAATCGCAATTCAAACCATCTATAAAATATGCCATATTTTTCTGTAAATTATTGTTGGAATGGAAAGATAAGACACAAGATGGATATATACATTCAACATACGGTACATAAGGACTGTATTTGTTTATTATAACAATAAATCAACAAGATGGCATTAACATTATTAACATACTGTTAAAGCGATCCATGGATAGAAAGACTTGTAGTTCTTAAAAGAAAAATGTTAGTACAAGTTATGGAAATTTTATATTAAAACACCTCTTAATGTTTTCGTTTTAATAAAATTTGTAAAATTTTCAATCAAAAAAATAAAATAGTAGCCCGCCATTGTTGATGTCAATAATTACTTACACAATGCTCATGGGTGCTGAAGCCTATAAAAACAGTCGCACCCAAGCACCAGCAGAGGGTGGCAAAACTCCATAAAACACAACAAGTGAGCGTTTCACTGTACCATCATTTAAATGTGTCTGAGCGGGGCATGTGCGTTAATTGCGTCAAATATTTTAACGTGATTAATTTAAAAAAATAATTAATGCCCGTTAACGCGATAATTTTGACAGTCCTAAAAAAAATACTACCGTAATTTTCGGACTATAAGCCACTACTTTTTTCCTTCATTTTGAATCCTGCGGCTTATAGTCCAGTGCGGTTGTTTGTTGATTTATTTGGGTTGATAGGTCACACTTTATTTGACAGCGGCGTCATAGGATTGTCATAAGACTGTCATGATTATGACATGACACTATAATGGGCATTACTGAATGCTTATGACCGACGTCATTAAGTGTCATCCGGCAAATTATGTCTCTAACTCCATTTGTGTTCACCTTGGATCTTTTGCATCCATTAAAAAGTGAGATAATTTGCCAGATGACACTAAATGACATCTGTTATAAGCATTCATTAATGCTCTTGACAGTGTCATGTCATAATTACCATTGTCTAAAGACAGTCTTATGGCGCCACTGTCAAATAAAGTGTTACCAAATACCATAACTACCAATTAATTAACTGGAACAGTAACTGAAGAAATAATTGGCACAGAACATGAATTTTGATTATATTTACATCTGTAGCGCTGCAATGCATTAAAGGAGGCATGTTGGACAACAACGGTGTTGGCAGCAAGTGGCAGCAGAGGTTTACTGTCCCCCCTAAGGGAGCAGTGATAGCTAAATTAAGCTTCTTGAAGCAATGACGCTTTGCAGCCACTTGGTTCAAAGCTTAATGATGGTTCATTTGGTTTTATGGTCGTATGATGCCACTGTCAAATAAAGTATTACCGGTTAATATCTTTTGATGTAAATATCCCATAATACAGTAAGGACAGCTGTGGCTTGCAGTCCGGTGCGGCTTATCTATGAACAAATGCCGTTTTCGTGGCAAATTTGGTGGGTGGCGGCTTATAGTAAGGTGCACCATTATAGTGCAAAAATTACGGTATGTAAAAAATTAAAGTATGGTACAGGCGCTAAAAATACACCACAAAATGTATATGAATGAATGAAATTAAATATTATAATTGAATTTAAAAATAATAATTTATGAATAATAACAATTCATTCATAGAAAGCTCAGTTTTAAAAAATGAACCCCAAATTTTAAGATTGAAGGCAACTAGCAAACCTCTGATTGATAAATTAATTATTTAGATGTGATACATGAATGTGTCAGTGCTATTTTTTATTTGAATAAGAGAGACTGAGTACTTTCAGAAGTGGGCAGACCTGTCGGTACCTCTGTAAAGTGCTCACACAATGTTCTTCTCGATCTAACGTTGAGGATGTATCCATGGTGATGAAATGTCAGCTGCTTTTTTTTCTTTCCCTTACTAACTCTACTGAAAAAACAATCTTCTTTTGCCACCAGGAGAAGTAAGGTGTTAAGAGCCAGGAGACGAAGAGAAAAGTTCCATCCAAAGTATTAAAGGTCACCGCAAACTTGAAAGGCTTTTAAACATACCATAAGTGTTCCATATTCTTCCTTTTTACATGTCGTCTGTGTCAGGAACACAAAACAACTATATTTTTACGACACTGTAATGAATATGCATCTGTGCTAGCCACGGCTATTGCCGGGGAAGACAAAATATTTGTTTGTTTTGCAGCCCGATAGCAAATAAAGGCCGAGAAAGACTTCCGGGCTGGCGGTAGAACAAGAATGGGACGGAAATCGCTTGCTTCCGCCGTGTTCATTTTACGGGTGTAATGAGCCGTCCCTTTTGTTGCGTTTATACGCGACAAATTGCGTGGAGGCTGGCGGCGGCCCAAGTCAATCATGGCCGTCGCCAGCTGTGCATCTTGGCGACAGGAAGGTAATTAAAGCGACCTGAGAAATGAGGTATGTTTCATCAACACCCGCACCAACAACACCAGCCTTGATAAACAACCAGCTAACACACCTGACTGCCTCTGAGCTGTTCATTTTTTTTTTTTTTCAGTTTTGCACTGTCATGGTCTTGAGTCTCACCCTTAGGGGGCGCTAAAAGCAAGTGTCGAAAATCCCATAACACAATAAGGCTCTATATACCTCTAATGAATAGTCCAGTATAGTCTATATTAGACTTTCCAGTACAGAATTGTTCTTTTGTGAGGGATCAGCCCAGAACTACACGGCAGGACCTGGTCAATGACCTGAAGAGAGCTGGAACCACAGTCTCGAAGAAAACCATCGGAAACACATTACGCCGTCATGGATTAAAATCCTACAGTGCACGCAAGGTCCCGCTGCTGAAGCCAGTGCATGTCCAGACACGTCTGAAGTTTGCCACTGACCATCTGGATGATCCAGAGGAGCAATGGGAGAAGGTCATGTGGTCGGATGAGACCAAAATTGAACTTTTTGGTCTAAACTCGGCTCGTCGTGTTTGGAGGAAAAAGAAGGATGAGTACAACTCCAAGAACACCATCCCAACCGTAAAACATGGAGGAGGAAACACCATTTTTTGGGGCTGCTTCTCTGCCAAGGTTACAGGACGACTGCACCGTATTGAGGGGAGGATGGATGGGGCTATGTATCGCCAGATCTTGGGTGACAACCTCCTCCTTCAGTGAGAGCCCTGAAGATGGGTCGTGGCTGGGTCTTCCAGCATGACAACGACCCAAAGCACACAGCCAAGGCAACTAAAGAGTGGCTCCGTAAGAAGCATCTTAAGGTCCTGGAGTGGCCTAGCCAGTCACCAGATCTGAACCCGATAGAAAATCTATGGAGGGAGCTGAAAGTTCGTGTTGCCCGGCAGCAGCCCTGAAACCTGAAGGCTCGAGAGAAGATCTGCATGGAGGAGTGGGCCAAAATCCCTGCTGCAGTGTTTGCAAACCTTGTCAAGGACTACAGGAAACGTTTAGTATCTGTAATAGCAAACAAAGGTTTCTGTACCAAATATTAAGTTCGATTTTTGTGAAGTATCAAATACTTATTTCATGCAATTAAATGCAAATTTATTATTTAAAAATCATATCGTGTGATTTTCTGTTTTTTTGTATTAGATTCCGTCCCTCACAGTTGAAGAGAACTAATGATACAAATTACAGACCTCTACATGCTTTGCAATTGGGAAAACCAACAAAATCGGCAGTGGATCAAATACTTGTTCTCCCCACTGTACATTTGCTTTGAAGGCAACATGCGTATTGGTCCAAAACTGATGTCAGTTCAATTCATTTTAAAATGCTTTTATTGGCCGATAATATCGGACAACTCTATCATCATATCATCATCTTCATCATTTACGTCCCCCCAACCCCCCCGGTTCCAGCTTCCGCAAACACAACATTCACTTCCAGTGTTTCGCGGATGACACCCATTTCCTCAAAACCAACCTCTTCCCTCACCCTCTGTTTAGAAGACAATAACTCTTGGTTCTCCTCTAACTTTCTCCTACTCAATAACTCAAAATCAGAAGTCCTCCTCGGTGGAACCACCGCCTGCTCTCTAATGATAATAACTTCTCCATTACCATCAACAATGTACCGATCTCTCCTTCTACTCTGGTTAAAAGTCTGGGTGTCATCCTTGACAGCACGCTCTCCTCCCGCTCCCATATCAACGACATCACCTGATCAGTCTTCTTCTACCTTCGCAATATTTCTCGCCTTCTCTCAACTTCTCTTACTCTTTCTTACCCACCATGATCCTTAGCTCTGCTCTATTTTTTACCTCTTAACTTGTTATTAACCTTTCTCCTGCGTTTCATCTAATTTCATGTTTGTTTTGTTGTTATTGTGATTCCATCTTTCTTGTGAAGCGTCTTTGTGTGGCATGAAAAGCGCTCTAGAAATAAAATGTATTATGATTATTATCACGTTAATATTGTCGGTGCACTTAGTCATTGCATTAACATGGACAGTAAATTAGTTGTAACTCTGAGATTATCACTTACGTTAGACATGGTCAATAGCACTAGATCCCAGACTTTCAGGTACATGATCAGTCTTCACATGGTCATGGGAGTTATTCATGCAGAACAATTTACCATATTATGTCACCCTCCAAGATCTTGCGACCTTTCATTCGACATGTCATGCACCCCGGGTACCTGCTTCAAACGAGCAAACAAGACCTCCTCCTGTCATCCATCTTCCGTACTGTCCACACTTGAATGTAGTGACATTTGTGAGGTGCTTGGCAGTAATTGTCAACCACATGGTGACTCCTCGTTTGTTTCCATGACATTTCGCCTTTGCCTGATTGTCTGTCTAATGTGGGGGAAAGCAAAATTAATTGGAGTTAGGCCCTAATCTGTCTGCTGGAAATGTCACCCCTTTATTGTTACGCCGAAGTCGACATATAGGCCACGCAAGAATGAGAGAAAATTAAGAGAAATGAAAAATTACAGGACGAAACAAAAAAAAAAAAAAAATAGGTGTGTGAACACTGTGACCTTTGCGGCAAACATTCCATACTTGTCCTCTTTACGTTTAACCGAGATGTTTCAGATATTAATTGCTGACATTTGCGTCTAGGATTTGCTGATTACAGATCTGCACTGAACACGAGTCCTACTCATTTCACAAAGAATGTGATAACACTCATCTCATTCCGTCCTGGAAGATAGCCTAAATTGAACCATTTCATGTAGGACTATAGAGTAAAACACAATCTTCTATTGTTGAATACAGTCTAACTGGAGCATTGTATTCTGGTGTGTAGCCTGAACAAGACCAATCTGTCATTAATTTTTTTTTTACCATTGACCATTCCTCTCTACGGATTATTCGAAAGTTAGGGCGCTTTCACACTTTGTCCTTTTTAAACAGACCAGACTTCTTTTTCTCTGCTAGTCTGCTTCATTTTGTAAATGTGAACGCGCATCCAAACCAAAAATACGAACACTGGTCCACTTAAAAATCTCTGTCTGCTTAAAACGAACCCTGCTTCGCTTGTTAATGCAAGCCGACCAGGGTGCGCTAAAGCTACATTACATGAAGCGTCACACCAAGCTCCCTCTGCTCCGAGGAAGGTATTTCATCTTCTAAATTTGTCCATTCAATTAGTGCGCCTGTCGTCCACGTGATGCTACTTGGAAAGTTCATTTGGTGCAGTGTGAATACTGAACCTTTTCAACAAGTCATTTGCAAATGTTGTTGCAAAGTAGCTCTCCAACTGAACCTGATCCTCTTGGTCTAATGTGAAAGTTCCCTTAAACTTTGTTTCCCTTTTTTTTCCCCTAAAATACGCTCATAATTAGTTTTGGTCTACTGTACAGCCAAAGTTTACCTTTCTATTTTTAAAATAAAGCATGACGAATAATTATTTTCTTTTATCTACTGGAACCAACATCATTTCATTTTGCAATGTAGATCAGGGCTGGGCAAACTGGCCTTTGGGGGCTTCAGTGAGTCCTGGTCTTTGTTCCAACTGATCTAGCTCGGACAGTTTAACCAATGAGGTTTTAGTAGAAACAAGAAGCACCTGACTGCAAACAACTGATTGCACTTGTAAAACACCAGATTGGTGAAAAGGGGTCCTCTTAACGGGTTGGAACAAAAACCAGCACCACAGCCATTTGTGGAATAGTTTGCCCACCTAGGTTGTAGACTGTAGTCATAGACTTCATAATGATATTGACGGGACAAGGGGCAGATTAATAGTGGGCCTATTTCCGTCAAAGCTGACCGAGTGGAAACACAGAAAAACAGCTTTTTACATCAAAAATTCTTGTGAATAAATGCTTAAATCCCTGAATTCTTTATAGATTTGGACGTAAAACAGTCTTGATTCTTAGTTAAACCCCCCCCCCCAAAAAAAAAAACAAAAAACTGTCAATTAGCATTTATTTTACGTAAAAATGTTGAATGTGCTGCTAGTCTTTAAGCCAATGTGGCGCTGCATTATCACCACAAAGAGCTTTTTACGTTGGAAATTATTGTGAAAAAATGCTTAAATCCCAGAATTCTTTATAGACATGGATGTAAGACGGTCTCAATTCTTGGTTAAAAGCAAAAAATAAAATAAAATATTAAAAAAAAAACGGCAGTTAACATTTATTTTATGTAAATATGTCGAATGTGATGCTAGTCTGTAAGCCACTGTGGCGCCGCCTTATCACCACAAAGAGCTTTTTCCGTTGGAAATTCTTGTGAATAAATGCTTAAGTCCCTGAATTCTTTATAGATATGGATGTAAAAGATGTCTCGATTCTTGGTTAAAAGAAAAAAAAAAAAAACGGGCAGTTAGCATTTATTTTACGTAAACATTGAGAACTATGATGCCAATGCCGTAAGGGCTAATTTATCCCATTGATTTTTTTCACAACGTTTCAAAATGCATGCATGGTACAAAAAATATAAGAATTACCTTGAATCCTCGAACAAATCACTCCTGAGACAATCCTTCCCGTTTGTATGCGGTACAGCAGTACTTTTTCAACCTAAACCCGGCGTTAGATCGCTGCGTGCGTGTTTGAAATTAACTCCTCTTGATGTGGGCAGGCCCCCTACTTGAAGGCGTGGTGCAGTGTATGACGGATGTGACCCGTCAATATAATCATATTTACTGTAGTTCCTTTCAAGAAGACAAAACTGGACTAATTCTGGTATTGAGCGACTCAATCATGCCTTTCTGGAACTGTGGTGTAGTTGGTAGCTTGAGTTGTCCTGGGACCAAAGGGACAGTGGTTCGATTCCCAGCTACGACTGCCCACTGTTGAAGTGTCGTTGGGCAAGGCACTGAACCCCAATTTTCCCCCAATGGGTTGGCAGGGCCTTGCATGGCAGCAGCATGTTGTGTGAATGTGTGTGTGAAAGGGTAAAGGTCTTTGGGCATTGTAACAATGTAGGTAAATGCGCTACATAAGTACTCTCCATTTATCATTGATTCAGCAGGCTAAAGGGACCCATTCAATTTTTAAAGTGAACAATTATTATCAAAAATCTTTGTGCTCTGGAAAAGAATCAAAATACAGTCTGCAATTTTCTCAAACTGGATCGCTCTGTTCTGTGAAATGCTGAAGACCCTCCTGGAATGAATAAGTCATGAGATTCTTAAAGTGATCCTCTACCTTAAGTACATGTAGGCTCTAATTAACCACAATTGTTCTCTTGTACTAAAATATGTTGTTAGAAACACATAAAATGTTAAATCAATGGCTATATAAGTATAACACCATTTACCAATATTTTATAATATTTAGTACACATTTTGACCGATAGTTGGCGCCATGTTTTGCGGGCTCGCAGTGATGACGTAAATGGGATGTTTCCAAATGTGTAGCGCATAGACCCCAATCACCAACGTCACACAATGACGTGTCGCTGTATTGTGCCGCCATATTGTCCGTCATTGTGTGTCCGTATTCTCAATGGTCTCAATTTATCGTGCAAATTATAGTGCAATTCATGGAAGCCCCGGTGCTTTCACACGCTGCAAACTCATTGGATGTGTTGCATAAAAGGTGTTATGTGGAAAAGCTTCGGTCGATCCATTCGCCAGATCCATATTTGATGCCCTAAATCGATATTTTTCGACCAGCTGTCTTCGCCGTCTCTGCCTGACATCTGCTACCCTGATATCTACAACTGTCTTGTCCACAGAAACTCTGCCTATTCTCACTAAACTTTGAAAAACTTTAAGAGCAGCACTCTAAGCAACATTACCCTGTGTGACCCTTTACTTCCAATTTTCTAAAATGGCGACAATCAATAAAAAAAAAAAATGACTGCGATGGCCGACACTTCAAGGATAGGTGGATATTGGACTATTTCTTCAATAAAATACGCAACAACTGTGTCTGCCTCATTTGCAAAGAGACAGTCGCTGTTTTCAAAGAGTTCGATGTGACGCGATATTATCAAACAAGGCACGCTGACATGTACGACAACACGACAGGGAAGATACACAGCGAGAAATTAAAGCAACTTGAAGCTAGTTTAATTTCACAGCAACAGTATTTCACAAGAGCCCGAGTGTCTAAGAGAACGCCACAAAGGCGAGATTGTTGAAATTATGAATTAAAAAAATAATAATAATAAAGTAAATGTGACACACAGAAGGGCTTGCTAAAATTTGTTTAAATATATTGTTCTACGTAAATCAGCCAAGGTACCCCCCCACATTTTTACCACACCAAATCTGGCCCCCTTTGCAAAAAGTTTGGACACCCCTGTTTAACTGATTATCCGTAGATGAGGCCAGCTTCTTTCACTTGGTACCAGCTAAATATTATTCAAAAATTAATGATGGCAGAAGAAATAAACATCTTGAATTTGAAACTGTATGTTGTTGGCGATTAGCCTCGCAATGATCTTAATTGTGGTTGTCAGCCCAAAACCCTCTAAATATATATTAAATTCATCTTACCAGGTATAAAATGACTACTACAGTCTGTGGTGATCGTTTGGTACCCAGTTTTCTCGTCAAATTGCAGCAGTCCATCTCGCTCTCCTCTTCGGGTCTCTCGGAATATGGTAGAACTTCAAGTCCAACTGCCACACACGCCTTCACCATTTTGATTATTAATGTTAACGAGCAGAAAAACACGCCGCAATAGGAGGCATGTACATAGGCATGTAATGTGTAAACACGACGAGCTGACGGACAATATGGCGGCTCCAGTCAGGGGGGCGGAGTTGTGACGTCATGTGATTGGGGTCTATACAACAATTGCGTATTGCTGCCTAAACTCGCGAAGTAAAATGCCACGATGTGCTGCTTTTGGATGCAATTTCCAGTCAAATGGTAACAAGTGGAGTGACATGAGTGGTCAAGGTGGAATTATTTTTTTTTTGTGAATAAATGTGCATAAGTGGAAGCTTCTCCCCTTTTTGGTATCCTACCTACCACACGTTACAACCTGGCGCCCGGACATTTTTCCTGGATCCTCAGTCAAGTAAGGGATCCGTCTAATTTCTGGATCAGACGGTCCCACGGCATCGGCAATATTGGTTTCAGATCTGTCTAATTTCTAGATTTGTCGGTCCCACAGCGGCTTTTCGGATCAGTCTATTTTGTGGATTCGACGGCCTGATCGCGGTTGCAACATTGCAATGAGATCGGTCTAATTCCTGAATCTTCGAGTGAGTAAAAAACGCGGGTTTGGATTTCTATTGCTATCTTTTTTGTCGACTATTCTTCATGGGAGTTTTCCCCAAATCATACCAAATAATTAAAGCACTATGGCACGCTACAGTGACGACAGTGATTCTGACATGGACCTTACTTTTATGTTGGAGTTCGTCTGGGAACGTGTGTGCGTACTGCTGAGCTCCCGAGTGACGAGTGGTCAAGGTGAAAATATTTTTTGTGAATAAATGTGCATAGGTGGAAGCTTCTCCCCTTTTTGGTACTTTTATGCACGTATCCTACCTACCACGCGTTACAATGTACAAGACATGGATTACACTCGATTCCAGGATTTGTTCCCGTCAAACTGTTGGCTTGTACTGTATGTAAAGCATACGACAGCTCTGGACACTAACAATCTACATAATTATACTGGGATATGTTTGAAAACGCAATATCTTACCTTGAAGATCTGCCAACAAAAACCGGAGTTCTCAACAGCATACACTCTCTCGCTCAGTTGTCAATGAGATGCACTTGCAGCGAGTAAATCACCAGTTTTGCCCAATTCTTCTCTTATAATGTACTGTATTTCCTGTTCTCATTTTGCCTTTGATGCTCGTCTTGTGAACGACCGACAGTGCTGTCCTGCTCTTCACTTTTCTGAGCTGGTTCAAATTGGAAGGGCAGAACCGACGACATGTTGGGGTAGCTAAGAGTGACACGCTGGAAGTTCGGCCCGGTGACGTCACGCACTGCGATGTAACAAGAATGGCGACCTATCACTTAATGTTTTCGTTTTAATAAAATTTCTGAAATTATTTTAAGAGGGGTTTTAATATGAAATTATTATAACTCATACTAATATTTATCTTTTAAGAATTACTTGTCATAAAGATCGAGGATCACTTTAAATACAATTCAATGCAGACATTTTTCTGGGATAAATGCGGACACTTTGATTTTCTGATGTAGCCTAATTTGAAACCATTCCATTTGGGAATCTACGATGCTAAACTGAACCATTTTGTTCAAGTGGTATAAATCCTATTTTGGTCTGAAATGTCTTTTCAACCATTTAATTATATTTACTGACCATCCTTTTCTGGGCAAAAAAAAATCCTAAAAGGCTCCAATCTGTTCTGAAATGCAGCCTCATCTGGAATATTAAAGACTAAGCTCAATTTGCCAATCCCCAGTGGTGGAATGTAAAAGTACTTTGCTATTGTACTTCAGTACATTTTATGAGTTTCGGTACTTCACTACGTTATACAACACGTATCTGCATTTATGACTCCACTACTGAAATTGTTGCCTGCGTTACACGTTACTTTTGTTTCTTTTTTTCACATTGTGAATTGATAGTTTTGCTTTCATGCCTCTGGCGCAATCGATAAACCCCATGCAACTATACTGTAATTGACCACTAGAGGTAGCAACACGAGTACAAGCAAATTTAGGCAGGTGAACAAGATATTGACCAATAAAAATCAACAGAGAAAGCAGCGTGTCTTCAGATGGGTGCTGCACACTGTTGTACAGTAGGTGGCGGTATGTACTGGATAGATGCTTGCAATTCGCCATTAATTTTTGAAGTTTTTGAGCTTGTTAAGCTTCATATATTTGAATACACACACACACAAACACACACACACAGGGTTCCTACAGGTTTCCTCAAGTTAAATTTAAGACTTTTTAAGACCTAGTTAATTTTAAAAAACATAATATCTAATAATTTCTGTTAATTTATTTCTCAAAAGTGGAAATGTGGAATGTGTGCAGGATTTAAGAATGCAGCGTATTGAATAGGCTACTCACGTGACACCACCACTGCACAGACACAGACCACAGGCTAAGTAGAGGCGTTCTCGTTAGCATTAGCATTTAGTGTGGCAAACTCTCAAGAAGCCACAACACCTCTGCTTTCATGGTTGCTGTGGACCCAAACGATGTGCGTTGATCCACTCTCGCAAATCCACTAGCAATCGTAGCTGGGCTGGGATGCAGGGGGGCTGCATAGCTAGCAGCTAGCTGACTAGTGTTAGCTGCTGTCGCTGTGCTTATATTAGAAGCTTGCTGGCTGGCTTTAGCTTCTTTCTTTTCAGGCTCGTAAGCAGCTCTCTGTCTTAAACAGGCAGATTAAAAAATGCTGGCTATGGAGGGAGTTTGTTTCTTTCCTCTCCTGGAAGTTATGTACTTGGACGATTTAGCATGGGACTATTGCGCTTTCATGCCCATTGTACCCAGCTGAATCTTTTTTTTTGTTTTTGCATACGATGCAAAAAGCCTCAAACACACTGCTCTCCACTGGTTTGAGCCAAAGGATTGTTTACTGAACCATGCCTCGTTGAATTTACATTTCCCAGTCTCTCGAATATGAAATGTATGGCTAGGTGTAAAAAAAAAAAAAAAAAAAAAACAGGAGTCCGTGGGAATATCACTGGACGGGATTTTGACCCGGAGCTGGACTGGGTTGTCAATGATTGGCTCCTCTGCCTACTGTAGTTTATTTATTGAGGCTACGTTATTTCATCGAAATGACAAATTACACTTTTGAGGAGAAACGAGACACAAATAAGATACATACATCATTGATTTTAAGACCCAGAAATGAAAATTCAATACTTTTTCAAGACATTCTAAGGTATTATTTCCAAATTCATAAATTCAATGCTCTTAAGACTTTTTCAGACCCCGCGGGAACCCTCACACATTACATTTTTGCATTGGGAGAAAATACTTTTACTTTTTACTTGCAAAGTAAACTTTAGAGCAAATAATTTTGCACTTTTACTTAGGTCATGTTTTCTTAGATACTTGCTTTTACTTCAGTACATTTTTGCATCTGTATCTGTACTTTTACTTAAGTTAAAAAAGTACATCCGCCACTGAAGCAAGATTAGGCAGGGGGAAAAGATATTGACCAATAAAACCAACAGTGAGTGCAGCATTCCTTCAGATGGATGTTGCACACTAGGTAGGTGGGGGTATGCACCTGATCGCTGCTAGCAATCCACCATCAATTTTATTGCTTGTTTTTTTTTCATTCTGCACCGTTTTAATTAAGCAGTCAATTAATTTTCTGGTTCTTTCTTTGAATATTGGCTCAGATCTCTGTACAAATTATATACAGTGGGGCAAATAAGTATTTAGTCAACGACTAATTGTGCAAGTTCTCCCACTTGAAAATATTAGAGAGGCCTGTAATTGTCAACATGGGTAAACCTCAACCATGAGAGACAGAATGTGGAAAGAAAACAAAAAACAAAAAAACAGAAAATCACATCGTTTGATTTTTAAAGAATTTATTTCCAAGTCATGGTGGAAAATAAGTATCTGGTCAATACCAAAAGTTCATCTCAATACTTTGTTATGTACCCTTTTTTGGCAATAACAAAATATAATAATAATAATTATATGAAATAATAATTATAATAATAAAAAATAAATTATAAACAAAATACACGTTCTGGAGTGACCAAGTCAAAGTCCAGACTTGAACCCCATTGAGATGCTGTGGCATGACCTAAAGAAAGCGATTCATGCCAGACATCCCAGGAATCTGAATGAACTACAGCAGTTTTGTAGCGGCGTATGGTCCAAGATTAGTCCTGATTGATATGCCAGACCGATCTGCAGCTACATGAACTGTTTGGTTGAAGTTATTGCTGCCAAAAAGGGGGGCACAAAATATTAAATGTGATGGTTCATTTACTTATTTTCCCCCCTTCTGTCATTTTTTGCATGCTATCCTCATTAAAACATGAAAACCTATAAACGTTTGGGTAGTTTTAGTTAAAACGGACACTGTATTTTCATCTCTGTGATTTTGACAAAGATCAGATAACATTTGATGGTGATCTTATGCAGAAAAGTGAGAAATTCCAAAAGGTTCAGATACTTTTTCATACCACTGTATGATGAACATATTGTTTTTCCATACCACTTGTCCTCGTGACGGGCACGGAGAGCTTACTACTACTTTAAAATCACAGCTAAACTACTTTTTGAAATATTAATGCCCAAATAACACTATTCTGGGATTGCGATTTAAAAACATTTTTTTCTTAAATGTAACAACTTTACTCTAATTGGTTTTATCCTGTAACACCAGAAATTCTTTGTCAATCTCCTACTTTTTCACATATTAGAATTTATTTACTCATTAGACTACAACTATATTTTCAGATTGCAATTTAAAATACATTTTTTAACTTTAGTCTTAGATTGAATTATAAAAAAATCATGAAAACTTGCATTTTTGGTTGCAATCTTTAAAGAACTCCGGCAAATTGAATTCAACCTGGCTGATATTTCACAACACGAATCATGAACATTTCAGGCTCTTTCATACACACATCAGTCCGTGAAGTCACATTGATTCTTCCACTCTGATGAACGTTCTATTACTGCTCCCCCAGCAGAGGCTATCTGCGATAACCCGGATTGGGAACTAATAACATTTTATGCGCGAGGTGATGGGAGGGAAGGGGTCCCACATTTGTTCCAGTCGAGGGTAAATTCGATTGTCTATATCCACACGGGGCACGACGGCATTTTAAGTGCAACCCTTTCCCGCTTTGGAAAGTTGGCGGCTTTTCAATCATAAGTAATGAAATTCCATCAGCCTCCCTAGGATGAAGCGAGGGAAAGGCCCATTAAGAGAAAAAGGGGAAAGGAAGTCGTGCTCTTACCCTTCGCTTTCTGTCGCTTTTGATTTCTCAGTCATGGCCACGAACAATCTCGACGCCTCGGACGGACCAGTTGGTTATATCCTGAGCAGGGTAGGCGTGTCGGCAAGTTTGGCAGGTTTTCCAGTTGAGATAAAGGTTGAGTGTCTTAAAGGTGTAGTCAGAAAATTACCAAGTAACAGCAGGTCAGACAAATACTGTAAGCTACTGTCCCGAGGAAGGGCAAGGAGCATCATCAAATAATGTATACACCCAAGCTTCCACCTCTCCAACCTGTTGCTCTCAAGCCAAAACAAACAGACTGAGAGACATTTTCTTTTCAAGAGTTACAGTATAGGCATACTCAACTCAAGTTTGCATTGGAATGGTAGTGTCATTGCACAGCTAATGCCACAGTACTGTCACATGCATCTTACTGAGTAATATGTTCTCAGGCATCTGTCTCAATCTGGGAACTGCATATGCAATATTTGCAGTTACATTATAGCATTTTTGCTTTATTTCATAAATATCTATGAAAAAAAACCTTCATTTGTAGTATCATATCAGTCATCATGTCAGTCATCTTCCTAGTGTGAGTGCTGTAAATGTTGTATTTGCAATGGTATATTACCACTACAGCACCACTTTCTGCCAGTCACTTCGGGTAGGTTCAGACTGTAGGTCTTAAATGCACAAATCCAACTGCACACAATTTGTCAAATGCGGCCCCCATAGGTCCAAATCGCTCCCAGTCTCCGTTGGCGTGCCCCAGGGTTCTGTCCTGGGGCTGCTCCTCTTCATCATTTACATTCCCTCCCTCAGTTCCATCTTCTGCAAACACAACATTCACTTCCACTGTTACGCGGATGACACCCAGCTCTACATTTCCCCAATACCAACCTCCTCCCTTCTTCCCTCCACCCTCACCCTCTCTTTAGTAGGAGGAAGTTGGAGGTGAACCAAGAGTTAATGTCATTACTCTTGAGTAATGAGTAATGAGTTAATGTCATTACTCTTGGTTCTCCTCCAACTTCCTCCTACTCAATAGCTCAAAATCAGGAAGTCCTCCTCGTAGGAACCACCGCCATGCTCTTGAATGTCAATCACTTCTCTATTACCATCAACAATGTACTGGTCTCTCCTTCTACTCAGGTTAAAAGCCTGGGTGTCATGCTCGACAGGAAGCTCTCCTTCCGCTCCCATTTCAACGGCAACACCAGATCAGCCTACTTCCACCTTTGCAATATTTCTCACTTCCTCCCATCTCTCACACGCCATACCACTTTCACTCTGGTCTGTAGCCTAATCACCTCCCGGCTCGATTACTGCAACTCACGGTCTCCCAAAAAAATCTCTCCAAAAACTGCAGGTCTTCCAAAACTCAACAGCACGCCTCATCACTCGGACTCCCACCACACACCACATCACCCCCATCCTCCGTCAACTTCACTGGCTTCCAGTCAAACAAAGAATCAACTACAAGATGCTCATCATCACCTTCAAAGCACTCCTTGGCCTGTCCCCCTCCCTACCTTTGCAATCTTCTCTGTATTAACAGTCTCCCCCCCCAATCCACTTCGCTCTTCCTCTGTCCTTCACCTTTCCGTTCCCCGTGTCCGTCTCTCCACTTTTGGTTCAAGAGCTAATAGTCACAGTGCCCCCGAGCTCTGGAACTCCCTACCTCCTGATCTTCGCAATATATCTACCCTTTCACTTTTCAAATCCAGACTCAAAACACACCTGTTTAATCTTTCTTACCCACCATGATCCCCAGCTCTGTTGTATCGTTTACCCTTTTAATTTATTTTTATCCTGCTTTTAATCTTATTAATGTTTCGTTGTTATTGTGATTCCATCCTTCTGTGAAGCATCTGTGTGGCTTCAAAAGAGCTCTAGAAATAAAATGTATATTATTATTAGGGCTGTCAAAATTATCGCGTTAACGAGCGGTAATTAATTTTTAAAATTAATCCCGTTAAAATATTTGACGCAATTAACGCACAAATGCCCCGCTCAAACAGATTAAAATGAGAGCACAGTGAAAGGTGTATTTGTTGTATTTTTCGGAGTTTTGCTGCCCTCTGCTGGCGCTTGGGTGCGACTGATTTTATAGGCTTCAGCATCCATGAGCATTGTGTAAGTAATTATTGACATCAACAATGGCGGGCAACTAGTTTATTTTTTGATTGAAAATTTTACAAATGTTATTTAAACGAAAACATGAAGAGGGGTTTTGATATGAAATTTCTATAACTTGTCTTTTAAGAACTACAAGTCTTTCTATCCATGGATCGCTTTAACAGAATGTTAATAATGGTAATGCCATCTTGTTGATTTATTGTTATAATAAACAAATACAGTAATTATGTACCGTATGTTGAATGTATATATCCATCTTGCGCCTTATCTTTCCATTCTAACAATAATTTACAGAAAAATATGGCATATTTTATAGATGGTTTGAATTGCGATTAATTGCGATTAATTCCGATTAATTAATTTTTAAGCTGTAATTAACTCGATTAAAAATTTTAATCGTTTGACACCCCTAATTATTATATGTTTTTCCGATGTGAGTGAGGCATTAACTTGGATGGGACAAGTCACAAAAAAGTGAACCATTTTAAATCCCATCTAGGTCACTCGTATTTGGTTAAAATCCGATTTGGGCTACATTTTTCAAAATGTGGCGGCAGTCTGAACTCTCCCAAATCGGAATTCATGCAGCAATTACGTCAGCAAAAAGTGAGAGAGGCAGGGAGGACGGCGTCAGCGACTGAGCTGTGCATTAGTGTTAGTGCCTAGCTTGAACTCTACTTTTAGAGAGGAGGTGGGCTTTACCACAGTCAGAAATAATATAAAATTTTTAAAAAAGGACAAGCCTGAGCATTCTTGGTTTTCTTTCTGTGCACCAAATGAGCAACATTTCTTACATGGCAGAGAGTCAGGTCAAACTGATCGTACGTGTTGGCATCATGCACGCCCAGTTCAGGACGCACACACATACGGATACTGTAGGATAGTGGATACTGTAATGATGCATTTGTAACCCAATGGATAATTGAGTAAATATTTTCAATTGAATAACATGATGTAATCTAATATTTTTAATTTTATATTTGCATTTAAATTATTTTAGTTTATAAATGATCTAATTCACAAAATGTGAAATATACTGTAGATGAAACGGGTCTCCACCTCTCTGGAAGGACAGGGCCAGTGGAAAATTACTAGCAATGCGATGAGACCAACCCCTTTTTCAAGTGACCGCGTTGTGAGCTGCTCCAGCAGAGAGGTGCTGCATAGGAGAGCCACTGAGCAAATTTATTAAACATTTTACGGTTAATATCCCTCCAAAAAGCGAGTTAACCTTTTGTAGCACTTGACTAGCACTGAGACAGTGTGTGTGAGGCAAAGGGTGCAGTTTACTCGTCTTTGATAAGTTTAGCCCAGTACTTCTCAAATAGTGGGGGGCGCAGAGCCATGCCGGGGGGGGGGCGCATGTGACCTCGGGGAACATGCTTTTAAAAATTTTTTTTTTTGCCGTACTGGAATAAAGTGTTCTTGCACATCCACTCAGTGGGTGGCAGTGGCGCTCTCATTTTCAGAGTGCGCGCAGTATTTTTGAACTAAGGAAGAGCACTCAGCACACACAGAAAACAGATGAAGAGCAGTGTGCCGCCGCGGTTTTCGAAAGCTGTTTTCTGACCGGACTCACTCACGCAGTGACCCACTATCTTGTCCGGTTCTCAAAATGCCATTTTCGGCTTGGGATCGTCACGACGACCGCCCTCACCTACAGTTCTACCTCGGCCGCCGAGAATGCGCTTTTTTCGTGCCGTTTGCCTTTTAGCTTTGACTTTTAATACAGTGGGTGATGAGGAAAGACCACATTTTACTGTGTCTAAAAATAACTATAGCGGACAGCCAGAAGCCAAATCAATTAAGACGCCACTTAAAGACATTAGACCCCAATCTCATTGATAAGCCGCTTGATTGTTTTTCAGCGAAAACGTGCCGAATATTGCCAACTATCGTCCTGCTTTGTCACTGTTATATCAGTAAACCAGTGAGCATTGTTAGCATGCTCATTGCAAAATAACTCAACACCATTGCAAAGGAGGCAATACTGTGAGCAGCAAAAATAAAACTGTCCTTCTGTCGAAGGACACTCTTTTTTTCTTTTATTCAGTTTTGTTTTTTGGTCAAATTTTTTGGCATATTGTCCTCATGAGTGAATGTTTCTAATCAATTTTAATTTGTTATTATTTACTGATTTTATTACATTTTATTTTTCTGTATCAAATGGTCAAAAATGTACCTTGAGTGTATTTTTTACAGTTTGGATGTGACTTTTTTTGAAACTCAGGCAAATTGATGCGCGTCAAGTCTTCTCTTTTACAAACAAAACAATGTTAATAAAGTTATACTTTACTATAAGTTGATCTATGTTACTTTTTTTCTTTATTAGAAAAAAGAGGACAATGTTAGGCAGATGCGTATTTATAATAGTAATTTTATAGACAAATGATACTATTTACAGCGGCGGCAGAGAGTTTGGGGGGGGCGCGAAACACTTACGTCTTCCTTGGGGGGGCGTAACAGAAAATAATTGAGAAGCACTGGTTTAGCCTATCGAGCTACTCGGCGCTAAGGTTAGCATTAGCTGGCCAGTATGGCCGTTAATAAGAATTTGTCGACTCATTGTTGACTAAAGTTAGTAAAATAATTCTCATCCTATATGCTGACGAATAGAGAAAGGAGTGGAACCGGAGTTCCTTGAGCCTGGAGTTTGTGAAGCTCTTTGAATGCATCTTGGTGAGTTACTGCAAATGTGCGAACTACAGTTAAGTGTAAAAATGTAGTCACAGCAGTTGAACCATATGCACTCCTATTGTCTGGGATACTAAATGGTTGACAATGGCAACATTTATTTATCTTTTCAATGTTGAATGTCATTTTTGTATTTGTGTTTAAATGAGAACAGACTCAACTCAATTATTTAATCGAGTTGAACTGCAGTTAATGTTGTTAAACATAACATTACTTAAGGAGTAGTAAGAGAATTAGATTATAATAGTCTGGTTTTATACAGGCTAGGTTTTTTGATCACCTTTGAATTACCCTGGATGTGGATTCTGGATTCTCCCTGAAGGGGGAGATGGTGAGCTAACCCTTGATTGACGGACCTGATTGCTTCCTTTTTCCAAAGGAGCACAATCTTCACTTCCTACCTGTGGAGGACCAGGAGTGCAAAAATTCAATAAATAAATACACAATTAAATAAATAATTAAAAGTGTCATTAAAATGCTTGTATTTCAATATGTATTTATTTATTTCAATTTTTATTTATGTATTTCAATATTTATTTCGATTTTTAGTTATTTATTGCAATTTATATTTATTTATTTCAATATTTATTTCAATTTTTAGTTATTTATTTCAGTTTTTATTTTTATTTCATTATTTATTCATTTATTTCAATTTTTATTTATTTCAAGATTTATTTATTGATTTATACTTTTATTTATTTATTTCAACATTTATTTATTTCACTTTTTATTTATTTCATTCTTGCAGTCTTGTTCCCCGTGTGGCCGCATGAAATAATTTTATCTGTCATTGGCTCATCAAACTCGGTGGGCGGGCTTGAACTAGGCGGGGTTTGAGTTGATCGAGTAATAAGCAATTGCTTCGTCCTATTTCTTCCCAACATGGCGGCGTTATCTGAGATTTTGCATGAGCTCTCTCGGGACATGTTAGATTTCTCAGAACAAATTGAAGCAGGACATTTGGACCCTGAGTACATGTCCTACAAAACAGAGTGACTAATTAACGTTCTTGGCATCATCCTGGCTCTGTCAGATCAAGATGTTGATCAAAGAGTTTTCGATAGTTTAGAACTGCGGTCAAGCCAGCCTCCACTCTAAAAACAAAGTCAAGCCAGCCGCCCCTCATTTGGATTATTGTTTGCATTATGTACATTACGGTAATGCAATGCGCTGGCTTCAGTATGCAATGAGGTGGCTTCAGAGCGCGCGGTGGGTTCACAGTGAAAGTCCCTTTATTGAATATATGAAAAAAACGGGGACCTATTCGAGAACAGGTCCATTTCAGAGAGACACTGGAGCACCCTTAGACCCAAACTAAATCATTATGATATAAAAATGATGTCGGAATTCAGAGTAAAACTACTTAGAAAACTGATAGTTATTTCTGTCATTTAGCCTTATTTAAAAAATTGATTAAAAAAAATCTGGGCGATATCCAAGGACCTTTCCACTTCTGCGGTATACTAGAGTATCCCGTAGCAGATGTCAGCCCGCTTAAAGGCGCTGGCCTGCGCGATGTAGAAGCCACAGATTGGACTTGACCATGGGCTGCTGGTGGAGTCCTCCTCAGAGCTTCCTCGGACCACGCTACTAATCTTCTTCGTCTTTGTGATTTTGAGGGAGCAATTATAGCCAAGCCTCAGGAGTCAATCTATTATCTGAGATCGACTGGTTAAGTCTTGCTTTGCTGAGCAACCAGTCAGACGTTAGAAACTTTGACAAGCAAACGTGACAGATACAATTATTTCCTGGTTGCACCTCTGGAGGAACAAAAGTGCAAGAATGAAATAAATAAAAATTGAAAATGAATGAATGAATGAATGAATGAAACATTTTGAAATAAATAAATATAAATTGAAATAAATAAAAATTGAAATAAATAAATAATATTTGAAATAAATACAAATTAAAATAAATGAATATAAATTGAAATAAATAAATAAATATTTAAATAAATATGGGAATGAATAAATAAATATTGAAATAGAAGCATTTTAATGACACTTTTAATTATTTGTTTAATTGTGCATTTATTAATTGAATTTTTGCACTCCTGGTCCTCCAAACCTACCTCTCCAGTGTGGTAGGATTGTGAACTGCTTCTGCAGTGGATTGTAAAAAAACTGAACAGTGCGCTTTTATTTTCATATAAATTGGGACACTCTTCACTTATTTTGAAGGGACACTTTAATTTATTTTTTATTTTTTTGGCATTAATTTGGACTGTTATACATAGAGAGCCGGCTCTAATAGGCACTCATTGTGAATATATTGTAAATAGTTTTTATTTCAATTATAATTTTCAATTTTAACACTTTCGTGGCTCCAGTTTTTTATTGTGTGCTAACATTTAAAAAAAAAACTTTTTTTTCCCCCTTTAATATTAAATTACTGCATACTCCCTTGAATATAAATAAAGTAACACTGTTTAACACAATTTAACTGACAGCATTGAACAACCAAGAGCATTTACAGGTCACTCCATATTGAATTATTGTCACTCCGTATTCATTTGGGGAAATTCCCGGGTCACTTCCTGTTCAGTAACCCAACATCAATAGGAAGCGACACATAAATGCTTCAAAATCAACAGGAAGTGACCAAGAAATGCCCCAAAATTAACTCATTGGCTCCCATTGACACCATAGACGTCCAATCCATTTGAAGTGGGAGTGTGGCTAATGGTGGTGCTAATAGTGATAAATAGATGCCATACGATTGGAAGTGGATCATGATTTTGGGAAAGGTAACAAGCACTCCTTTTTTATGGCGACGTACGTAGCCGGCGACCGTGGATAGGTCAAACTAGAGCTTGAGGAGTAAATATTACGCATATTTACCTGGGTCTTTCCCAAAAGGAAAGCCAAGGGGCATGAGGGGCATAAAAGTTGTATACAGAATTTGGAAAGAATTTGCGGTTCCCCGGAAATTTGCCAAAAACTTTCCCATTCATTTCAAATAGGAAAGTTTCCCTTTCACTTCCAATGGGATTTCCAATGGATTTTTTTTACATTGCATTGATGCCATTGACGGCCATGCATGTCAAATCTATTGATGCCGATGTACTTGGATTCAATTGACTATATGGACGTCGATGCCATTGACGGCCATGGACGTCCCAAATTTTTCCCGTTCATTTTCAATGGGGAAAAAACAAAATTTCCCCAAATAAACAGAAAATGACCAGATATCAATAGGACGTGTCCCCCAAACGTCCCCGACTCACTTGGCGCTTATAGGGAGTGCTGTCATTGACGTCCATGGACGTCCAAATTTTTTCCCATTCATTTTCAATGGCAAAAATACAATGCCCACAAATCAACAGGAAATGACCAGATATCAATAGGATGTGTACCCCAAATGTCCCCAATTGCATTGATGCTTGAGGAGGGTGATGCCATTGACGTCTATGGACGTCCAAACTTCCCATTCATTTCCAATGGCATTTCATCATGTTTTTTTCATTTTATTGATGCTAATGTATTTACATTCAATTGACACCAATGTAAGTTGATACCATTGACGTCCATGGACGTCCAAATTTTTTTCCCATTCATTTTCAATGGCAAAAAAAAAATGTTCCCAAATCAACAGGAAATGACCAGATACAAGAGGATGTGCACCCCAAATGTCCCCAATTGCATTGACGCTTATGGAGGGTGATGCCATTGACGTCCATGGATGTCCAAAGTTCCCATTCATTCCCAATGGCATTTCATCATGTTTTTTCATTCTATTGATGCCATTGTACTTGGATTCCATTGACGCCTATGTAAGTTGATACCACTGACGTCCATGGACGTCCAAATTTTTTCCCATTCATTTTAGAAGGGAATTTTTTCCCCCCCAAAATCAACAAGAAATGACCAGATATCAATAGGATGTATACCCCAAATGTCCCCAATTGCATTGACACTTATGGAGGGTGCTGCCATTGATGGACATGGACGTCCAATCCTCCCAATCATTTCTAATGGCGCTTACTTTGGACAATAATGCCAGTCAATGGAATTAAACATTCTATTGCTACACCTGGGGCTAAGATCTTTATCTCCACTGAGGAAAGACCCCGGTGTAATTTCTCCCGAAATTGCAGTTTCTATTTCTTAATGCTCCCCGATGAAATCATTCTAATGTTGTATCGTTTCTGTGACAGCACACGAGGTAGGCCTTGACAAGAAAGGACTCAGGATGCCAAGGTTTCCAACCAAACAGCTTCTTTATTCAGAAAAACAGTGGGTTTCCCCAAAAGAAAGTGGCCGGAATGTGGCACAAAGAGTAACAAGATAAACAACAAACTAAATGTCTCAAAAAACTTTGGCCTGTGGCCGGTACTACGAACGGAGTTCAACGTCCCCAGAAGTAATCCAGTTTACCAGCGGCTAACCGGAGTTGACAAAACCTGGTTATCTAGTTTGTGGTCAGTCGGAGCTACGACGCTGAGTATGAGGTTGATTAGTTGAACCTGTGTCAAACCAGTCAGGGTTACTGCGCGTTCACATAAAAAAATTAAGGAGAACAGAGTTGTGATGATAGCACGCGCGCCTTACTTCACGGGGAGGAATGCATGATAATCATGCGGAGTTATGAGGAATTAAAATCCATCCTCACCACGAAATCCAACACCGCTTTGGCGAGTAGAGCGCGACTGGTCTGTTGGCAGCGAATTTACAGATCATTTTATTTGTGAATGCGTCAATATGCCAGTTTACTTATGTCCATGAAAGAAATAAAGCTTGCTGTCAGGACAATAAAATAAGATTTGGTACCTTAACTGTAAGAAAAAAGTTATCGTGCATCACCACATGAAGCAGGATGTTTAGTCCCATTGACTGTATGAATACTCATGCCTTTTTTTTTTTTAGATTGGGCCTAAAAAAATCCAGCCTGACCCGGCCCGAGCCCGATCAATTAAGTTGATTTGCAGGCCCGAGCCCGGATATGTTGGAACCGGAGATTATTGCCTTGGCAATACATGCCACACGTCAAACCTGGTCGTCTCAGAGTTAGATCGTGCTTAACCCCAGGATTCCAATTAACCACGCTCTATTCAAACAGCACTCCTCCGCGAACGTGTCCTCTTGACAATGAAAGCGTACCTGGACGACCCGTACGACATTGGCAAGCGGATTGTGAGGGGCTCTCTTCGGATGGCACGGGTTTTAGCACTAGAAAACCCAGCAAAGGCCGACTCGGCCCTTCCCCAAGACAAATATTCCTAATATTCCCAAGCAATGGCCGATTTGGCCTCTCTTCCTAAAAAACCCAGAGGTGGCCCAAATGACTCAAGTGCTTTTGAATTAGCAAGTCGTTGTCCGACAGACAGCAACCATTCATATCTAAATGCAACCACTAGACATACATTGTGTTAGAATACGGCCCAACGGAGGGGAACACACCACGGTTGCACACTTCATGTGATAGTTTTTGTCAGTTCAAGTCAAGCTACATTTATTAATTTACATTTATTTATGGAGTTTTCACGCTTTCTACAAACTTTTAACTTACTTCTCCTATACGCCACACAGAAAAACAGAAAAAAATGGCCCAAATGTGTACATTGTTTTTGCAAAAAAAAAAAAAAAAAAAAACGTTTTAGAACTGCAATTTGAGTTTAAAGCCAGATCATGTATATAGTTTAGAATGACTGGATCTAATGGAGCATGAATTGTGGCCATTTTGTCTAAAGTTAGTACGAGAAAACGTGTGAAAACCTTTGAGAAAAACAGAAACAGAATTTGTGTCATGAGAAGGTGGAAGGGAGCGGCCCTGTACACTTTCTTTGAACACACTGAAATAATGACTGCATGTCCTAATAGTCCTAATTATTATGAAGGGAATATGTACTGCACAGTGTTGTCAATCTTACTTCAAAAAGTAATTAGTTACAAGTTACTAACTAAATTACTTTTTGGGAGAAGTAACTCAGTTACCTCATTGTAAGAGTAATTTGTTACTCAGCAAAGTAGCACATGTTACTTTTCATGTTCTACACGTTATTACAAATATACAATATAAAACATTTCACATCAAAGATGTTTATGTTAACTGATTGAATTGATTTTTTCATTCCTCCCCCCAAAAAACGTAGGTCAGATTTTTTACTTTTTTTTTTTTTTTATATTCACCTATATGAGAGTTAGCGGTATATAATCTCATTGGGCTGTCATGATAAATGGTAAAAAAATCACAGGGACCTTGATTACTTGCCATTGAAAATAAATGGGAAATTTGTTTTTATATGTATTTGTTTAAATTCCGATACAGGACATACCATCTTCATAAGTAGGACTCAAGACTCGAAAAAGGCTCAAGTCAGGCTACTTTAGCTGAGTAGGGGGTTGGGCGAAACCTTGCTGAGTGAGGCTGCTTTCTCTTTCGCCCAACCCCCTCCTCAGCTAAAGTAGCCTGACTACTAGTCAGGTTGATAAATGTGTAGGTAGATTTGTGCATGTCAATCCAAAAAAAGGTTCCTTCAATCAAAGTATATATTTTGAATCGAAAACAAAAGTCACTTGAATGAAAGCAAAATGTGTTTGAATGCAAAAGTTGCCTGAATGATAGCTTGTTTCTGAACCAAGAGTGGTATTTACTAGTCTTGCATATTTTTTTCCCCAGCTATTTCATGTGAGGTGTTTTTCTTGTTACCACTGTTGTTTTTCTTGTTACCACTGTTGCTTGGTGTGCTTAGTTGTAGTATTTTTGAATATCTATGTATATCGACAGCAAATTGTTAACTGATCTTTTCAAAAATGTTTTTTTAACATGTAGAGGGTATTCAAACAAATACATCCGAATAAATTAGAATTATTAAAATACTGTCAAAATATCCTCAAAAGTTTAGCAGTTTATTGTCAAGTAAAAAGTGTCTGAAAGTAGCCTGACGCCCAACCCCCTTCCACAGATAATGGCTGAAAAATTTCCCCCAACCTCCCTTCCACAGCTAATGGCTGGTCGCAAGTAAAGAAACAGCAGCCTGACTTGTTTACGTTTGCATTCAAACACATTTTGCTTTCATTCAAGTTACTTTGTTTTTCTCGACTGAAAATATATTTTTTGATTGAAAGAACTTTTTTTTGGCTTGACCATGAAATAAACAAATCTAGCTACAAATATATCAACCTACAGTAGGCTCTCAAAGCTGTGATTGATTCTCATAAAATTTTGTCTGTCTTTATTTGGAGGCATTTTTTGCATTCAAACACATTTTGCTTTCATTCAAGTGACTTTTGTTTTCGATTGAAAATATATACTTTGATTGAAGGAACCTTTTTTTTTTTTTTTTTTTTTTTTTTTATTAAGACATATACAAATCTACCTACAAATTTGACAACCTACAGTAGGCTTTCAAAGCTGTGATTGATTCTAATAAAATATAAAAACATATCAAAAGCAAAATAAATATACCAACACAAGAATTTTTTCGTCTGTCTTTATTTTGAGGCAACTTTTGCATTCAAACACATTTTGCTTTCATTCAAGTGACTTTTGTTTTTGATTGAAAATATATACTTTGATTGAAGGAACCTTTTTTTTTTTGGATTGACTAAGACATACACAAATCTACCTACAAATTTATCAACCTGCAGTAGGCAAGTAAGAAAGAAGTGTCTGAAAGTAGCCTGACTAGTAGTCAGGCTACTTTAGCTGAGGAGGGGGTTGGGCGAAAGAGAAAGCAGCCTCACTCAGCAAGGTTTCGCTCCTGCCATGTAGTTCGAGGCTGAGCCCTCACTTTTCCCATCATGTGTGATGCCCCACGAGGAGAGATTTTACATGGAGCCCAAGTCCAAGGTAGATTATCAGTCATGTTTAGCCTTTTCCATTTTCTAACAATTGCTGCAACTGTTGATTTATTCTCACCAAGCTGCTTCCAATTGTCCCGTAGCCTTTTCCAGCTTTGTGGAGCTAATCAATTTTTTTATCTGGTGCCTTTCGAAATCTCTCTGGTATTGCCCATGGTAGCGGGTGGATTATAACTGACTGTGGGGTGCACAGGTGACAATGATGAGCTCAAACGGGTGGGGTAAAGGTGGACTTTTTTAAGGTAGAATGACAACTCTTTGAGCGTTATAATTATTGCTGATTCTCAGGTGCACAAATACTTGAACGGAACCCCAGTAGATAGAAATATATAACAAATAAATTTTAAAAATCATACAATGTGATTTCTGGATTTTTTTTTAGATTGTCTCTATGAGTGGAAATGCATCTATGATTGAAATGTCAGACCTCCACCTCTTTTCAAAGTGAGTGAACTTGCAAAGTCACAAGGAGTGCAAATAATTGCTCCTCATTGTATACCAAGTAGTCCCAGGAAAACAAAAAAATCTTGATAACCTTTCAACAAGTCCAGTATAGAGGATAGAGGGTGTATAAGAGGTACATTTATGTGTGTTTTCTATAGTATTTCATCGTTTTGACTTGATAGTTTTGATTTGCTGTGATTACTCTTGTTTGAATCCTGTGCATCAATAAATACCAGGAAGAAAAGACAAAAATTAACATTGTCAGACTCTTATTTCAGTTTTACATTTGATACTGATTCAATGTTCTATTTTCGGCAGGCATCACAAATATACTGTTATAACAAATAATACTAGCATATAAAGGCCCCACAAATACACTGTCAGAGATATTTTTTCCGACAGTAAAATCGTAAAACAATACACATTATCAAAATGTGCAAAACCCCATAAATGTAGCTTGACTTGAACTGACACATAATATTACATGAATAGTACTACTGTTGTGTGTTCCCCTCCATTTGGGCCGCATAACAACACAAGTGGTTGCATTTCCATATGAACGGTTGTTGTCTGTCGGACAACGACTTGCTAATTCAAAAGCACTTGGGTCATTTAGGCCACCTCTGGGTTTTTTCAGAGGAGAGGCCAAATTGGCCATTGCTTGGGACTGTTAGGAGTAGCAGAATTCTCTGGGACTTCTAGTGTTAGGAGACCGCCAGAATCCGCTGGCGTACCCGTGGCCCATACTACGAACGGAGTTCAACCTCCCCAGAAGTAATCCTGCTTTCCAGCGGGTAACTGGAGTTGACAAAACATGGTTATATAGTTTGTGGTCAATCGGTGCTACGACGCTGGTTATGAGGTTGATTAGTGGAACCTGTGTCAACCCAGTCAGAGTGACTGTGCATTCACAGAAAAAGGGGCGGAGATCAGAGTCAAACACTACTTGTGACAACTTGTGACACCTTACTTCACGGAACAGGAATGCGCAATAATCATGCGGAGTTATGAGGAATTAAAATCCACCCAGACCGCAAATTCCAACACCGCTGCTTCACTGAGTAGAGCGGGACTGGTCTGTTGGCAGTGAATTACAGATCGTGTGATTTGTGAATGCGTCAATTTGCCAGTTTATTCATGTCCATGAAAAGAAATAAAGCCTGCTGTCAGGTAAATAGAATAAGATTTGGTATGTTAACTGTAAGAAATAATTTATCGTGGATCACCACATGAGCAAGGATGTATGTTTAGTCCCAGTGACTGTAGGAATATGTACTGTATGTCCTTTGAACATCTTCAGAGTAGAGGTGAGATTGGGCCTAAAAAAATCCAGCCCGACCCGGCCCGAGGCGATCAATTAACTTAATTTGTAGGCCCGAGCCCGAATCCCCCCAATCCCACCCCCAATTTTATGTTATATTTGTGAGGACTCAGGAGAAGAAGGAAATGCGGTATTGCGATGCGTGGTTGCGTTTTGTGTGATCACATTTGTGACGATTACTGTTGTATAATGATAAAAAATTAAAGTCCGTCTTTTGTAACGAATTCCTACAGTTAAAGAGTATGTCATGCCCTGGGAAAATATTAATATTCCATCATTTATCCATAAACGCAGGCCTTTTGTATTCATATCATGCCACTTCGTGTAATTACACACAAGAAAATGAGAGAAATTTGGCTCGATTGTCAAGCTAAAACGACCGGCGCCCGAGATCTGGCAGATTGTGTGCGTGACGTCATTACAAGTGAAGAGAGTGCCAGCGGCCACTAGGGGGGCAGCGCCTGTCTGCATCAATATAATTCCTTCTAGTGAGGGGAGAATTAGCGGTGTTTTGAGCTGTTTATGCTGTTGCATTGTGTTCGTCCTGCACATATTCCAAGTTCCCTCATGAAGAAACACCCCTCGTTGTCAATAAAAGAGAATTCAGAATTGACAGTGAGGGGTGTTTCTTCAACAAGAAAAAAGGCTCAGTGCTTTAATACTGAATGGCGGCAATGATGGCAGACAATTTCGTTTCTAGTTTCAGCGACAAATCCGACGTAGAAGGACGTAACGAATGTTCATCTAACGGTGACGAGGAGAGTTACGAAGCTTTCATTGGTGTTTTAGGTTACCAATTTGAGCCCAAACGAACGCCAATGCAGCGTAATGAAATGGTCATTGAGGGGAGCAATGACACTGATGAAACATCGGCAGCAGATCGTGTGGGAAACAACGAATGATATTTTTTGCATTTCTTTTTGTGAAGCTGATACACCGTGACCGCTAAATAAAGTAATGTATAGAATAATTATCATTTATTGCGCTATCATAGTTTTTCGCTCTGCCAACAGACACAAATATGAATGGGATCAGAGGATTTGTTCTATATATTTTGCGAGCGATAATTTATACATGTGTCCAGTCCTGTATCCAATGCGTGATATTTTTTTATTATAAAAGAGTACTACTCTGGCCATTTCGAGCTTGGCTACTCCCCTCCTTTGCTTAGCCTCCTTTGCCAGTCATCGTCCTCTTTCTTGATATCTCGGGACATTTAGGTGGCTGGTGTATGGTGGGCACCGCATCTGCTTTGAGCAGCAATCTTGCAGCAAAACCCGATTTCACTTGTCCATAGTTTGAGAAGCTTTCAGGTGGAAAATAACAGAAAACCGTGCCGGAGGCTGGGTCTAGAAAATTAGCCCTCTTTGCACGGACGAACTTTACCCATTGTCTGCGTAGTCCAGCTTTTTTTTTTCCGCGTTCGGGAACTCATGGATTCCGATATTCCGATAAATAGCTATTTGTACACCACATAGCACAGCAGTTTTGAACCATTCTAGTGATGTTTTGGTCAAACAAACCCGAACGCCACTCTCTCGTCGATAAAAAACAATGGTACCTGGCTCCGCCTCGACTGTCAATCACTTGTTGTGACGTCCCCGCCCCATTCGTCTGTTTCCGGAACACTTGGAAATGTTCGTCATTTTCGATCTATTTTCGATAATCGCTCATTAATGTGATTGATTTTTTTGTTAACTTTATCAATATTTGTTATCTTGGCACATAACGGTTCTATTGATGTCTCACACTCCCTTTGCCGTTACATACCCTTTAAACAAGACTGTAAGATAGATATAAATGTTCATTGAATATGTTTCATGTTTGTGTGTCTGTTCTATCTGGCGGATAGTGGATTTGACATTTATTTTAATCTCTTCGAGTTGGCAGAAAAAATGCCAGTTTTCTCCATGTTTAAATAGTCTACATATTTTCATGATTATTATAAATGCGTTTGTACAACGAAATAACGATGGAAAAGTTGATTAAATATATTTCTTGTATGAGAGCAAAGCTCCACATTCCTTTACATTCATCGAAGCCGACACAGGTTTCTGAATAGCATTTTCAACAATCAAGCATTTCCATACCCCACTCCAAATCGCACGGCATAATACAGTGTTCTTACTCAGATATTCAGCATCACCGATGGAATACATATATTGTCCGCTGGCAAAAGAGCACAAGGACAGGCACACAATCTGCGCGGTTGCGAGGGCCTTTACTTCGGCGGGTTATGTTAGTGATGTCCTCCTCGATCAGCTGGCACAGGTAACGAATTCCCTCAGCTGAAAATCTATATCTTTCATGGAGAACATCGTCCGGGTACGACAGCGGATTCTGGCGTTCTCCAAAAACCCGTGCCCTACGAAGAAAGCCCCTCACAATCTGTGCGCCAATGTTGTACGGGTTGTACAGGTACGCTGTCATTGTCAAAAGGACACGTCCGCGGAGGAGTGCTGTTTAAATAGAGCGTAATTAAAGGGCAACTGAAGAGCTTTTCGGATTTCGTTCTTGAGTGTTTTACTCGGTTGAATTGTGTTAAATGCATCATTCGCTGTCTCAAGAAGTCACCTAAAAAAAAAATAATAATAATAATAATTGACCGCGTAGTTTTTGAGTTATGGCCATAGCAACACCATAGCAACGAGGGACGCGCCGCCCTGCCGACTGCTACCTGATGACGTAGCTTCCAGTGAGCGTCGCCACCACTCTGAACACGGAAATATAGCACCACACTATCCTCGCCATATATTGCAAACATTTTCTGGGTTTTACTCGCGAGATTCGTCATGCCATCTCGATGTGGAGCGATGATTTGCTCACAAGAAGACTCGAGACTCTATGAGTGGTCCAAAAAAACTTCTCCTACAAAGGTTTGGACCATTTTTGTGAGCCTGCATACAGGTCCCCAATCGGCTCATTGTTTTTATCATTTCTGCGACGACAGCTTTGAAAACCTACAACAATGCAACCTTGGTTTTACAAGACGTAAGTAGACCATTACTGGCTTTTATTGATAAACGAGGGGGACTCCTACTGCCTGTTTGTTGAAGGGCGACCTTTTTTTTTGTTGTTGTTGGCCTGTCATAAGTAGATAGGTTTGATGACAGGTGGTCTACTCATGTGATTTTATTACTATATCAATAGGTATTATGTAAATTCAAATGTCCCCAGCACCAAATTGGTCCTTGGCTCATTGTGTTTTTTGCCTGTCACAGGGTAAATGTAAAGCCTATATATAAAACAATCCACCTGCCAGGCCCTAATGTACCAAATACATGTCAATAAAACAATGACTATTGAGCTACAGCATCAACATCAAGGTCTGCCTGTTTGAAGAGGGAACAATAGCGTCAAATAGATGCTGCTTTGACTGGGGCATTATTATTTGATCACCAAGAAATTATTATCAAAAATTATTAAATTAAAATTAGGATTCATCCAATATTTTCATGCTGCTGTGATTTTTTTTCCACCCAGGAAGCCAAGCATAAAATATTAAGCGGCGGAAACCCTCATCATGATGAAAAAAGGGTTGCAAGTCAGTCGCCACCCAGTTTCCCAAAATCAAGAGAGAGTGGGTCGAGTCATATAATGACCCAAGTGATGCGGTGTCCAGCGATGATGACTGAAGAGATCCTATGAAGCCTGCCAGATGCTAAATTTCTTCCGTCTGCGACATCAGATGACGATGACAGGAGAAATAAATGGAGCACATTTTGATTAAATGAAATCATAAACTAGTCGTATATACAGTACACATTTTTCAAAGAAAAATGTAGTTACCTTTATATTTTAATAATAATAATTTATCTTGGTATAGAGAACACTTAATGCTACAGAAACGAGTGAATACATATTTCCCACTGCCATGATCATTTTTCAATGTTGCACTAGTCCGTTGTTATCCTAACTTTGTGTTGCTTACTAAATTTATGTTCTTTGATGCGTGCCATTATTTGCTTGGCATAGCTTAAGTTTGTTGTGTCCCAATCTGACAGCGAAAGCTGATGCAGATTCAATATAAATCTGGTATCACTTATTATTGTGACCTATTGGATATTGTTTCAGAATGTAATATAATTACAATATCTTATATACCAATAGAATACATTAAACAGTCAACAAAATATGTCCATGTTGTTTACAATTTATGGCTTTATTTTTTTAATGTAATTCATTTCCCTGTCAGTGCTTCAGCCCCCTCAAGTTTGGCTCTCATGTCTGGAATCTCCTGACGACACAGGCATACTCTTGGAAGGGTAATTACTTGAAGGTTTACAGCAACACCTGGAAAACAAAATCGTTTTGTCATTTATTTTGAAAAATCAATAACATAATTTATTAAGCACATTTGGGCTAGCTTTACAATCTTTAGATTGGTAGGAGCTATCCCATAACCTAATATCCAGTTTTAGCTATGTGGACAGCATGGAGAATATATACAACCATGTAATCGCATTCTCTCAAATAGAAAAATTACGATGCTGGACTTAAGCTTACCACTCACTCTCCCGTTCGTGAAGTGTCGAGCTGTCAATAGGTGTCATGACGACACCTGCTGTGTCAAGTAAATCGTCGTCATCTGACGTCTCAGGTTTAAACATGTAGGTATTAATTGCAGATCATCTTTCCTGGGAGCCTTTGCCATCGGTAGCGTCACGAAAGAGCGATCGTGAATGGTTACCTTTGGTGGAAATATCGCTGATGTTGTTGCTGCTATGCTAGCTGTGGATCCTAGTCTTCTGTTGCGTCAGGGAATCTATGTCACACTTCCGGGTTTGGGAAGGGACATTTAACAGAGTGCAAAAAAACAAAACAAAACACAAATTATCCTTGCAGTTACAGTGCCTTGCAAAAGTATTCGGCCCCCTTGAATCTTGCAACCTTTCGCCACATTTCAGGCTTCAAACATAAAGATATGAAATTTAATTTTTTTGTCAAGAATCAACAACAAGTGGGACACAGTCGTGAAGTGGAACAACATTTATTGGATAATTTAAACTTTTTTAACAAATAAAAAACTGAAAAGTGGGGCGTGCAATATTATTCGGCCCCTTTACTTTCAGTGCAGCAAACTCACTCCAGAAGTTCAGTGAGGATCTCTGAATGATTCAATGTTGTCCTAAATGACCGATGATGATAAAGAGAATCCACCTGTGTGTAATCAAGTCTCCGTATAAATGCACCTGCTCTGTGATAGTCTCAGGGTTCTGTTTAAAGTGCAGAGAGCATTATGAAAACCAAGGAACACACCTGGCAGGTCCGAGATACTGTTGTGGAGAAGTTTAAAGCCGGATTTGGATACAAAAAGATTTCTCAAGCTTTAAACATCTCAAGGAGCACTGTGCAAGCCATCATATTGAAATGGAAGGAGCATCAGACCACTGCCAATCTACCAAGACCCGGCCGTCCTTCCAAACTTTCTTCTCAAACAAGGAGAAAACTGATCAGAGATGCAGCCAAGAGGCCCATGATCACTCTGGATGAACTGCAGAGATCTACAGCTGAGGTGGGAGAGTCTGTCCATAGGACAACAATCAGTCGTACACTGCAGAAATCTGGCCTTTATGGAAGAGTGGCAAGAAGAAATCCATTTCTCAAAGATATCCATAAAAAGTCTCGTTTAAAGTTTGCCACAAGCCACCTGGGAGACACACCAAACATGTGGAAGAAGGTGCTCTGGTCAGATGAAACCAAAATTTAACTTTTTGGCCACAATGCAAAATGATATGTTTGGCGTAAAAGCAACACAGCTCATCACCCTGAACACACCATCCCCACTGTCAAACATGGTGGTGGCAGCATCATGGTTTGGGCCTGCTTTTCTTCAGCAGGGACAGGGAAGATGGTTAAAATTGACGGGAAGATGGATGCAGCCAAATACAGGAACATTCTGGAAGAAAACCTGTTGGTATCTGCACATGACCTGAGACTGGGACGGAGATTTATCTTCCAACAGGACAATGATCCAAAACATAAAGCCAAATCTACAATGGAATGGTTCAAAAATAAACGTATCCAGGTGTTAGAATGGCCAAGTCAAAGTCCAGACCTGAATCCAATCGAGAATCTTTGGAAAGAGCTGAGGACTGCTGTTCACAAACACTCTCCATCCAACCTCACTGAGCTCGAGCTGTTTTGCAAGGAAGAATGGGCAAGAATGTCAGTCTCTCGATGTGCAAAACTGATAGAAACATACCCCAAGCGACTTGCAGCTGTAATTGGAGCAAAAGGTGGCACTACAAAGTATTAACGCAAGGGGGCCGAATGATATTGCACGCCCCACTTTTCAGTTTTTTATTTGTTAAAAAAGTTTAAATTATCCAATAAATTTTGTTCCACTTCATGAGTGTGTCCCATTTGTTGTTAATTCTTGACAAAAAATTAAAATTTTATATCTTTATGTTTAAAGCCTGAAATGTGGCGAAAGGTTGCAAGGTTCAAGGGGGCCGAATACTTTTGCAAGGCACTGTACGTGTTGATAATGTCATGGTTGTTTTGACGAACTCGTCCAAAGTTTATATTAGTAAAATGACACCAAAATCCGGAAAGCTCTTCAGTTGCCCTTTAATTGGAATCCTGGGGTTAAGCAGGATCTAACTCTGAGACGACCAGTGGCCTATACTACGAAGCCAGTTTTCTGGCTTAGCAGGGTAACTTCGAGAGTAACTTCATCACGTGCGACCTAAGTTCGCAGCTAAGCGAGACTACGAAAGGTGGATATGTTGGAACCGAGAAGTGTTGCCATGGCAACACACGCCACACGCCAAACCTGGTCGTCTCAGAGTTAGATCTTGCTTAACCCCAGAATTCTAATTAACCACGCTATAATTAAACAGCACTCCTCCGCGGACGTGTCCTCCTGACAATGACAGCATACCTGGACGACCCATACGACATTGGCGCGCGGATTGTGAGGGGCTCTCTTCGGAGTGGACGGGTTTTTGGAGACCGCCAGAATCCGCTGGCGTACCCGGAAGATGTTCTTCATGAAAGATGTAGATTTTCAGCTGAGGGAATTCTTTACCTGTGCCAACTGATCGAGGCGGACGTCACTATAATGTAACCCGCCGAAGTCAGGCCCTCACAAACGGGCAGATTGTGTGCCTCTCCATGCGCTCTTTCGCCAGGGACAATATATGCATTCCAATGGTGATGCTGAATATCTGCGTAAGAACACTGTATGCCGTGCCATTCGAAGTGGGGTATGGAAACGCTTCAAATTGATCGTTGAAATTGCTGAATGTAAACGAATGCGGAGCTTTGCTCTCATATACAAGAAATATATTTAACAGACTTTTCCAGCGTTATTTCGTTGTGTAAATGAGTTAATAATAATCATAGAAATATGTAGACTATTTAAACATTGAGAAAACTTGCGCTTTTTTCTGTCAACTCGAAGAGATTAAAATAAATGTCAAATCCACTGATAGGACAGACGCACAAATATAAAAGATATAAATGTTTATTGAATACTCATCTTACAGTCTTGTTTGACTGTGAAAATTCGTTACAAAAGACGGGCTTTAATTCACGCAACAACGCATGGCATCCCCGCATTTCCTTCTTCTCCTGAGTCCTCACAAAGATAACATAAAATTTTGGAGGGGGGGGGGCTGGGTCGGGCTCGGGCCTGCAAATCAAGTTAATTGATCGGGCTCGCGTCGGTTCGGGCTTGATTTTTTAGGCCAAAACTAAGGAAAAAAAAAAAAAAAGGACAACGCATTCATACAGTCAATGGGACTAAACATACAATTATCCTGCTTAATGTGGTGATGCGCGATAAATTATTTCTTACTGTTAACGTACCAAATCTTATTTTATTGTCCTGACAGCAGGCTTTATTTCTTTGCATGGACATAAGTAAACTGGCATATTGACGCATTCACAAATCACACGATCTGTAAATTCGCTGTCAACAGACCCGTCGCGCTCTACTCGCTGAAACGGTGTTCGATTTCACGGTGAGGGTGGATTTTAATTCCTCATAACTTCGCATGATCATCGCGCATTCCTCCTCCGTGAAGTAAGGTGCCCGTGCCATCGTCACAAGTAGTGTTTGACTCTGTCTCCGCCCCCTTTTATGTGAACGCGCAGTAACTCTGACTGGGTTGACACAGGTTCGACTAATCAACCTCATAATCAGCGTCGTAGCACCGACTGACCACAAACTGGACAACCAGGTTTAGTTAACTCTGGTTACCCGCTGGTAAACTGGATTACTTCTGGGGAGGTTGAACTCAGTTCGTAGTATAGGCCACAGTGGCCTGTACTACGAAGCCAGTTTTCTGGCTTAGCAGGGTAACTTCGAGAGTAACTTCATCTCTTGCAGCACAATTTATCGGCTAAACGGGACTACAAAAGGTGGATATGTTGAAACCGGGGAATGTTGCCATGGCAACACACGCCACACAGCAAACCTGTGGCCTATACTGGGAACGGAGTTCAACCACCCCAGAAGTAATCATGCTTACCAGCGGGTAACCGGAGTTGACAAAACCTGGTTCTCTAGTTTGTGGTCAATCGGTGCTATGACGCTGATTATGAGGTTGATTAGTCGAACCTGTGTCTACCCAGTCAGAGTTACTGCGTGTTCACAGAAAAGGGGGCGGAGACCAGAGTCAAACACTACTTGTGACGATGGCACGGGCACCTTACTTCACGGAGAAGGAATGCGCGATAATCATGCGAAGTTATGAGGAATTAAAATCCACACTCTCAGCGAATTCCAACACCGCTGCTTCACTGAGTAGAGCGCGACTGGTCTGATGGCAGCGAATTGCAGATCGTGTGATTTGTGAATGCGTCAATTTGCCAGTTTACTCATGTCCATGAAAAGAAATAAAGCCTGCTGTCAGAACAATAAAATAAGATTTGGTACGCTAACTTTAAGAAATAATTTATCGTGCATCACTGCATGAAGAAGGATGATTGTATGTTCAGTCACATTGACTGTATGAATATGTATGTCCTTTGAACATCTTCAGAGTAGAGGTTAGATCGGGGCTAAAAAAAAAAATCCAGCCCGAGCTGATCAAACTTGATTTGCAGGCCAGAGCCCGAAAACCCCCCGCAATTTTATGTTATATTTGTGAAGGCTCACAAGAAGAAATGCGGTAATGCGATGCGTGGTTGTGTTTTTTTGTGATCACATTTGTGACGATTCCTGTTGCATAATGATAAAAAAATTAAAGCCCGTCTTTTGTAATGAATTCCCACAGTTAAACAAGACTGTAAGATGCATATTCAATGAACATTTATATCTTTTATATTTGTGTGTCTGTTCTTTCTGGCGGATAGTGGATTTGACATTTATTTTAATTAGGGCTTTCAAACGATTAAAATTTTTAATCGAGTTAATTACAGCTTAAAAATTAATTAATCGTAATTAATTGCAATTCAAACCATCTCTAAAATATGCCATATTATTCTGTAAATTATTGTTGGAATGGAAAGACACAAGACGGATATATACATTCAACATACGGTACATACTGTAAGTACTGTATTAGTTTATTATAACAATAAATCAACAAGATGGCATTAACATTATTAACATTCTCTTAAAGTGATCCATGGATAGAAAGGTTAAGCAAGATCTAACTCTGAGAGGACCAGTGGCCTGTACTACGAAGCCGGTTTTCTGGCTTAGCAGGGTAACTTCAAGACTAACTTCATCACGTGTGGCATAATTTATCGGCTAAACGGGACTACGAAAGGTGGATATGTTGAAAACGGGGAATGTTGCCATGGCAACACACGCCACACAGCAAACCTGGTCATCTTAGATCTGTTAGTAGTGTTAGATCTTGCTTAACCCCAGGATTCCAATCAACTACGCTCTATTTAAACAGCACTCCTCCGCGGACGTGTCCTCTTGACAATGACAGCGTACCTGGATGACCCGTACGACATTGGCGCACGGATTGTGAGGGGCTCTCTTCGGAGGGCACGGGATTTTGGAGACAGCCAGAATCCGCTGGTGTACCCGGATGATGTTCTCCATGAAAGTTATAGATTTTCAGCTGAGGGAATTCGTTACCTGTGCCAGGACATCACTAATGTAACACGCCGAAGTCAGGCCCTCGCAACCGCGCAGATTGTGTGCCTGTCCTTGCGCTCTTTCGCCAACGGACAATATAGACCCCAATCATGTGACCTCACAACTCTGCCCCCCTGACTGGTGCCGCAATATTGTCCGTCAGCTTATCGTGTTTACTTATTACCGCTACGTACATTCCTCCTATTACTGCGTGTTGTTCTGCTATCTCAGGAATCACCGCCTCGTAAACGAACCCAAAAACCTTCCTGACAATCATTAACATCAGGGGCGGACTGGTAATCTGTGGGTTCTGGAGGATCACAGAACGGCCGGTGCCCTGGACGGCCGGCGGCCGCCATTCATTATACATCACTGTTTTTATCCCCCCTATCCTCTGATTATCTACAGTTCGCATCCAATCAGACAGGTGGCAGCAATGTGCCTGGCACTGACAATCTGATAGAAGAACGAAGAAAGCACAGAGAAGCCTTCATTGGTTCCTTGTGGAAGCAAAATAGCGACGAGCGTCAACATGGATGGTGGTGGCAAAAAAAGAAAAGAGAAGGGTGGCGCGGAGAAGGTTAGGGAGAAAAAAATTAAAGAAACTGGAGAGCGAAGCATTAAAATGTCATAAGTTGACAAATATTTTCGCAAGCTGCAACGGCCACGTCGGGTAACAAGTCAACTGCCCAGGCGATGGTGAGTGTGGGAGCGGCAGCCACTCTGACGTGCAGGGAGAGAGAAAAGAAGAGGGAGGGGGCTAATGATATGGAAGTTCCCCAGACAAGCGCAGGGAAAGTAAGTAGGGATGAAGAGGGTTACTTGCTCGGTATACTGGCAATTGTTATCCATCAGGTAGGTACATTTTAAATGAAATAAATGACAATTAAAGGGTTAGTGCCAGCTAGCCCATGTACCCGTTTGCAATCGTGTCAAGTTACAGTATGGTAGTCCTACTATCACTCTCCTAAGAAAAATATTTTAGCTGTAAAACAACCTATGCACACGCAGCAGCAATATTAATTCAGAAGAAATACAACAAAATATTAATAAAATGAATGGTTTTACTTTAAAGTTTAGGTAGTTACACTGATGTTATATATATTATTAATCATTTATATATCGTTTTGTTTTCTGGTTAATACTTTCCAATGAAGGTTATGTATACAGGATTTGTCTTGAAATGTTTATTGTATTTTCATTGAAATTTATTATTTGTATGGCAAGATTAATTATGGCAGGGGTCTCTAAACCGGTCCTCAAGGGCCACTGTGGGGCCTGGTTTTTGTTTCAACCGATCGAGTACCGACAGTTTAACCAAAGAAGTTTCTGCTAAAACAAGCAGCACCTGACTGCAATCAAAAGATTACACTTGTAGGACACCAGATTAGTGGATAGGTGTTGTCTTGTTTTGTTGGAATGCCTGCTGCGGCCCTATGTGTAATAGTTTGGAGACCACTGAATTATGGCATAAACAATGAAGTCATTTTATAGACAGAAATAAATAGAGATATATTATAATCAATTGGATACATAAAACCTGCTTTGAAAAATAATTTCTTTCATTAGTTTATTCAGGTTGCTCGTAGAGCTAGTACAGAAAATGAATCCAACTCCAGTTCAGCCTTGCAGTACTTTGAGCGTCCCAAGTCAGACAGTCACAGTCTAGACACATTTTCTTCATTTTCTCTCAAAGTGCACGAAATTGATACATTTTACAATAAAATGTAAAAAAAAAAAAAAAAAAGATCCCCAGGGGGGCATGCCCCCAGATTGTTTCTCTTCGTATAGCAATTCTTGTGGGCTGGGCTGAGTCAAAGTCCAGGGCTGCTTTTTAGTCCCAGTCCGCCCCTGGTTAACATTGATTAATCATAATGGTGAAGGCATGTGTGGCGGTTGGTTGCAGTAACAGAGAAGACAAACGGTCATTTTAGTAGTTGCTGTGCGCCCATTGTTAAAAGGGCAAATCTCTAAAGCAGCACGGTTTGTTTATCTCTGTCCATGATGCGTTTGTGTCGACAGCCGTCAGACAGCGGCGAAAACATCAATATGATGCCAACACGATCGCAGACATCATCAGACGGAGCAAGAAGGTGAGCGCAACAACAGGTGTTCTGCAGAAAAATAGCCGCCCTGTGTGAAATGTCCCCCCAGACGGGAGCGCCCACACGGAAACGACTTTCTTGTACCGTGAATATGTATTATTTTAACCCCTCTTGATCTAATAAATGTCATACCTGTGAAAGCATTTGATGTTTTCACGTCAATAAAGCGTTATAAATAAGCGCTCCCGTTCCGGGGGACATTTTACGAGGGGCAGCTATTTTTCGGCACACACCCGCCCGTTGTTGATCAACTTTCATTTTACAATCGTGACAACGCTGACCAAAAGTCTGCTTATATTCGGGCCGGTGCCGATTTTGGGTACCCGGCTCTTCATCGTGACATAAACTGGTGTATGATTGGAAATTCTGTGGTCTCAGGACGAGCTCTGACGCACAGGACGGGGACCGGACGGGAGGAAACATCGGTTTGGGCATCAAATAGGGATCTGGCGACTGGATCGACCGAAGCTTTTCCAAATAACGGCTTTTATGCAACTCATCCAATGAGTTTACAGCGTCTGAAAGCACCGGGGCTTCAATAATCTGCAGTGAAGCCCCACTTTAGAAACTACGAGCATTGACAATACGGACACACAATGACGGGCAATATGGCGGCACAATACGCGATCATGTGATTGTGTGACGTTGGTGATTGGGGTCTATATGTATTCCATTGGTAATGCTGAATATCTGATTAAGAACACTGTTTGCTTTGCGATTCGGAGTATCGGTATGGAAACGCTTGAAATTGATTGTTGAAAATGCTATTCAGAAACCTGTGTCGGCATTGCTGAATGTAAATGAAGGTGGAGCTTTGCTCTCATACAACAAATATATTTAATCAACTTTTCCATCTTTATTTCGTTGTGTAAATGCATTTATAATAATCATAAAAATATGAGGACTATTTAAACATTGAGAAAACGTTTTTTCTACCAACTCGAAGAGATTAAAATAAATGTCAAACCCACTATCCGCCAGATAGAACAGACACACAAATGTAAATGATATAAATGTTTATTGAATATGCGTCTTACAGTCTTGTTTAACTGTGGGAATTCGTTACAAAAGACGGGCTTTAACTTTTTATCATTATGCAACAGATATCGTCACAAATGTGATCACACAAAACGCAACCACGTATCGCATTACCGCATTTCCTTCTCGTGAGTCTTCACAAATATAACATACAATTGCGGGGCGTTAATATATTAATATATCGGCTCGGGCCGGGTCGGGCTGGATTTTTTTAGGCCCGAGCTAACCTCTACTCTGAAGATGTTCAAAGGACATACATATTCATACAGTCAATGGGACTGAACATACAATCATCCTTCATGCGGTGTTGCACGATAAATTATTTCTTAAAGTTAACGTACCAAATCTTATTTCATTGTCATGACAGCAGGCTTTATTTCTTTTCATGGACATGAGTAAACTGGCAAATTGATGTATTCACAAATCACACGATCTGTAATTCGCTGGCAACAGATCAGTCGCGCGCTACTCAGTGAAGCAGCGCTGTTGGAATTCGCAGTGAGGGTGGATTTTAGTTCCTCATAACTCTGCATGGTTATCGCGCATTCCTCTTCCGTGAAGTAAGGGCCCCACGTGTCATCATCAGAAGTAATGTTTGACTCTGGGTCTCCGTCCCCTTTTCTGTGAATGCGCAGTAACTCTGACTGGGTTGACACAGGTTCGACTAATCAACCACATAATCAGCGTCGTAGCACCGATTGACCACAAACTACATAACCATGTTTTGTCAACTCCGGTTACCCGCTGGTAAGCAGGATTACTTCTGGGGAGGTTGAACTCCGTTCGTAGAATAGACCCCAAACACGTGATGTCACAACTCCGCCCCCCTGACTTGTGCCGCCATATTGTCCGTCAGGTCATCGTGTTTACATATTACTGCTACGTACATTTCTCTATTACTGCGTGTTTTTCTGCTTGTCTAAGGAATCGCCGCCTCGTAAATGAACCCAAAAACCTTTCTGACAATCGTTAACAATGATTATTCAAAAGGGTGAAGGCATGTGTGGCGGTTGGTTGCAGTAACAGAGAAGATAAACGATTTTAGTAGTTGCTGTGTGCCCATTGTTAAAAGGGCAAATCTCTAAAGCAGCACGGTTTGTTTATCTTTGTCCATGATGCGGTTGTGTCGACAGCCGTCAGACAGCGGCGAGAACATCAATAGTCGTGATGCCAACATGATCGCAGACATCGACAGACGGAGACTACGAAGCTCGTCGCCACGGTCGCGCAGTAAGAAGGCAACAACAAGTGTTGTACCGAAAAATAGCCGCCCCGCGTGAAATGTCCCTGCTGACGGCAGCGCCCACACGGAAACGACTTTCTTGTACCGTGAATATGTATTATTTTACTCTGCTTGAACTAATAAATGTTGTACCTGTGTGACTGTCATTGGGATATGGTCATGAAAACCTGTAGACTAATACATGTCTGTTCAAAGATGGTTATGTGGCCCAGTCCACGTTTTGTTACTAAAATATAGTACTAATATTTTGTGTAATTTAATTATTTAAAACTGATCTTACAGTCATAAATCCATTACTGTAATGCGTCCAAATGTTATCACGTCAATAAAGCGTTATAAATAAGCGCTCCCGTCAGGGGGGACATTTCACGCGGGGCAGCCATTTTTCGGCACACACCGGCTCATTGTTGATCAACTTTCATTTTACAATCGTGACAACAGTGACGCTCAGCTGACCAAATGTCGGTTTATATTCGGCCCGGTGCCGATTTTGGGTACCCGACTCCTCATTGTGACATAAACTGGAGTTTAATTGGAAATTTTGTGGTCTCAGGACGAGCTCTGATGGACGGGACGGGACGGACGGGAGGAAACATTGATTTGGGCATCAAATATGGATCTGGCGACTGGATCGACCGAAGCTTTTCCAAATAACAGCTTTTATGCAACTCATCCACTGAGTTTACAGTGTCTGAAAGCACCGGGGCTTCCATAATTTGCAAGTGAATCCATCTTTAGAAACTACAATCATTGACAATACGGACACACAATGACGGACAATATGGCGGCACAATACAGCGATCACGTGATTGTGTGACGTTGGTGATTGGAGTCTTTATATGTATTCCATCGGTAATGCTGAATAACTGAGTAAGAACACTGTTTGCGTGCGATTCGGAGTGGGGTATGGAAACGCTTAAAATTGATTGTTGAAAATGCTATTCAGAAACCTGTGTCGACTTCGCTAGAATGTAAACGAAGGTGGAGCTTAGCTCTCATACAAGAAATATATTTAATCAACTTTTCCATCATTATTTCGTTGTGTAAATGCATTTATAATGATCATAAATATATTTAAACATTGAGAAAACTGCCGTTTTTTCTGCCAACTCGAAGAGATTAAAATAAATGTCAAATCCGCTATCCGCCAGATAGAACAGACACACAAATATAAAAGATATAGATGTTTATTGAATATGCATCTTACAGTCTTGTTTAACTGTGAGGCGCTCACAAAAAACCGCAACCGCGCATCGCATTATCGCATTTCCTTCTCGTGAGTCTTCACCAGGAGTGAAAGTGGCTAGAATTTCTTGCCGGAACTCCTCGACGTAAAGTTCGCCACAGAGCCAGAAATTGTATTTATTTATTTATTTGTTTTATTTATTTTCCTTTCTTTTTTTTTTGGGGGGGGGGGGGGGTGTAAAACCTCTTAAACTACTGAAATGCAAAGAAAACTTTTAGCAGAGTTATTACTATAACAAATACAAAAACATTTTCATTCAAAATTGTAATTTTTCAATGATTTGCAAAATAAAAGTTTACAAAAACAGCAATAACCCCAACCTCCATCTCCTAATTTTTATTTTCCCTAATTTCCTCACATACTAAATGCAATATCTCAATTTAAACTACTTAAGAACATAGGATGTATATTAAAATTGAAGTAATGTCAGGTGATGTAAATATTTATGTATTTATTTATTTTAATAATAAAGATATAAGTAACATACATTCAGAAAAATAAGTACAAATGACCTATATCATGCAGAGTGAAATGGAATATATTTTGAAGATCGCGCAAACATTGACTTTTTTATATCATAAGGAAATGAATAAGTAGCCTAACATAAATGAACAAATCTAAGTCCAAAGTGCACATTGACTGCTAAGATGTTCTGAACCTCCCCATAAGACCAAATAAAACTAATTATGATAAATAAGCCTCCTCAACTCTTTTGTTGATCTTAAAGATTTGATCCATTTTATGTTCCATTGCCCTTTTTTTTGTCGCATCAATTCAACCTTTTTTTTTTTTTTTTTTTGCCGTTCCAGAAAACATGCACATTTGAACCAATCATTGCTAACTATCTCTGCTGATCACCTGTCAGTATGTCAGCCAATTGAACGGATAAATGAGTCCAGGCGTTTTGCTTTCCTGCGTGCATTCGCACATTGACGTGACTCATCATCATCAGACTGATACGTAACTGCAGCAGCTGAGGAAACTTCGATGCCGTCCGTGGAATAAAATAAATAATAAATATTGGTGGAAACAGATTACGCTACACAAGCACTTTATTTCGCTTGTTGTTAACACTTGTGTATGTAAATCTGATGTTGGTAGATATTTTTCTCCTTTGAGATGAACTGCATGTGTGGCATCTTAGCAGTTTTTTTTTTTTTTTTTTTTTTTTTTTTTTTTTACATAGCATTTTCACAGTTGTCGTCATATTTTCGGAATCAAAGCACCATGTACCGGAATAGCATTCCGGCTCTGAATGTTATACCGGAACTGCATTCTGGCCCTGAATCTTATACCGGAACTGCGTTCCTGACCGTTCTGGCCCACTTTCACCCCTGGTCTTCACAAATATAACATAAAATTGCGGGGGGTTAATATATTAATATATCGGCTCGAGCCGGGTCGGGCTGGATTTTTTAGGCCCGATCTAACCTCTACTCTGAAGATGTTCAAAGGACATACATATTCATACAGTCAATGGGACTGAACATATAATCATCCTTCTTTATGCAGTGTTGCACGATAAATTATTTCTTACAGTTAATGTACCAAATCTTATTTTATTGTCCTGACAGCAGGCTTTATTTCTTTTCATGGACATAAGTAAACTGGCAAATTCGCTGCCAACAGACCAGTCGCGCTCTACTCAGTGAAGCAGCGGTGTTGGAATTCGCGGTGAGGGTGGATTTTAGTTCCTCATAATTTTGCATGATTATCACGCATTCCTCTTCTGTGAAGTAAGGTGCCCGCACTCTTAACAAATTTGACCCATGGTTATTCAAAAAAATTGTGGCAACAAAGTGACATCAATATAATTGAATAGATTTTAAGCGCTACAATTTTGATTAAAAGTATTGAATACATCAATTTGATTTTACAGCTGCACGGTGGCTGAGTGGTTAGCACGTCTGCCTCACAGTTCTGAGAGTTTGCATGTTTTCCCCATGCCTGCAGAGGGAAAATGACAAGCAGTACTCAATTTGGACATTTAGGGATGTACGTAATTTCTAAGGGGTGTACTCACTTTTATTGCCAGGGGTTTACATATTAATGGCTATATTTTGAGTTATTTTGAGGGGAAAATAAATTAATTCTACTATATAAGCTGCACACAAACTACTTTACATTATGCCAAAGTGTCATTTTGTTAGAGTTGTCCCATGAATAATACAATTAAATATCTGCAGAAATGCCAGGGGTGTACTCATTTTTGTGATACACTGTACCTGAGCTCCTTTGGATAGGCAAGATTTAAAACATAGGCCATCCCAACGAGGAGGGAGCAAGCCCTTGGAAGGTTACCCAGACCAGTGAGAACTTTCACGCCCTTTACCGATACCGGTGCCTGGATCCTCTGATGCATTCAGTTTGATGTTATAGATCTTAAGCGATTGAACTGCAAGATCCTGCAACACTTAGTCTTCATCAGCATCCTGTACTACACATAGCAAGAACATTGTGCATATCAGACAGTATAGCCAAAAAGGCGCCATTTCCAAAATTGCTTCCAACTGTTTGGACAAGAAAATCTGGAGTTTGTCATAGCTGTTGTTCCTAATGCACTCTATTTATGTCTGTGTTTTAAACAAATCTTAGATAACACTTAAAAAATATGCATAAAATCATATTTTCACACCAGGTAAATTGTAAATGATCTCATCAGTTCACCACAAATCAAAACAATCCAATCACACCATCAAGGTTTGAACAGAGTTACAGTAGTAAATAAGGGTGTCAACAATAATCGATGCGGCGATGCATCCCGATGCGGGGCATGGACAATTCGATTCGATGCGGGCAACAAGCCGAATCGATTCAGCACATTTTAAAATATATAAGTACTTTCAAAAATCTTCCCTGTGCAATTCCAGTGATGCAATGGATTTGGTTTCCCCATTTGTATTATTATTCTCATGTTTAATTTTTTACACACCGCATAACTCTGGTCAAGTTTCCCACCAACCTCGTAGAAGCCAAAATGTCTCCAGATGTCTGCTTTTAATGTGTTAGGTGCATCAATAATCTTTCTCGCTTCCACTTTCTCCGCTTCAGCCATTGTTATGTTATGTCCTATCTCTCTGCTCTCTCGATTAGAGCTTAGTTCGGGCCTAAAAAATCCAACCCGATCTGCCCCGCCCCGCCCCGTGCATGTATTAAAGGCCGAGAGCCCGAAATTTTACGTTTTATTTGTAGGCTCGAGCCCGAACCCCTCCCCCGAAAATGTACGTTTCATTTGTAGGCCCGAGCCCGTTTTATTTGTGAGGACTCAGCAGGAGGAGCAAATGCGGGGATGCAATGCGTGGTTGCGTTTTGTGTGATCACAACTGGGACGATGCCTATGTGCATAATGATAAATTAAAACCTGTCTTTTGTAACAAATTCTCCTAGATAAACAAGACTGTAAGATGCATATTCAATAAACATTTATATCGTTTATATTTGTGTGTCTGTTCTATCAGGTGGATAGTTCATGCGTCATTCATCGGCAAAATGCAATAGACATTTATTTCAATTTCTTCGAGTTGGCAGAAAAAAAAGTTTTCTTGATGTTTAAATAGTCTACATATTTTTATTATAATTATACATGCATTTACACAACGAAATAACGCTGGAAAGCTTTGTTAAATATATTTCTGTGTGGGATATTGTGCTCACTATACGCGCCTCTCTGACAAGGAGAGGAACGGCAGCATACTCAAAAATAAACTAAAATACTTTTAAATAACATTCTTTATTTTAATGACTCACACCAGAACACACAAAAGAACAACCTGCCTTAAGGAGCACTGAAACAAAATAAAGACGTTTTAAGGAACACCACGAACTCCATGATGTCCTGCTTAGCACGAAGAGGTGCAACCCTTGAAATAAATGATAATAACGATGTTTGACTAATATCTTTTAGGCCAGTACAGTTTTTAAAATGCCTGCTCAGCGTCAATGTGCCAGTCTTTCTGCTCTCGTACGAGAGCAAAGCGCCACATTTGTTGCATTCGGCAAGGCCGACAGTTTTCTGTAACATCTTCCACTATCAATTTAAATCCTTTCCACACACCACTCGTGGATTCTTGCCTTTTCAATCCCACCGTCTTTAGTTTGCTTTTCACCTCTTGTGGCTCTATATTGAAATTTAAAAAGGAAATACCAGGATGCAGCGTTGCAGACTCGCGGAGAGCGCCAAAAGCGGGTGGGGAAGATTAAAAGGAGGGCGGGGCCACGGCGTTCATGTGCGCAAACAACGCACTGGCTCATGTTTGTGATTACAAAACCGCCTTCTCTCTGTTTCAAACAATTTATTTATTTTATAACAAGTATTCCTTAGTTTAACATCAATACATTCTTTTCGTATACAAATATATATTTATTTAAAAAAACGTTAGCGGGAGTGCTGTCCAGCCTGATCCGACCCGACCCGAACGTAAATTGACATTCTGGGCCCGACCCGGCCCGAAATTCGGTCGGGTCGGGTTCAGGTTCGGGCTCAAGATCTTGGCTCAGCTGTAGAGGGAGCTACTTTATATTCAAATATCAATCAATTCCCTGGATTGTTATTGTGATAAAGATGCTGAGGCACTACAATATTTTCTTTGTCGTTTTCTTTAATATTTACTTGAATATTTTTATTGATGGGTCGTTGTGACTAAAATACACTGACTGTTATTACTGATTTTGCACAGGAGTTCAGATGTTGCAAATATGTACACTATTTAAACATTTAGAAAACTTGCGTTTTTTTTCTGCCAACTCGAAGAGATTAAAATAAATGTCAAATCCACTATCTGCCAGAATATGCATTTTACAGTCTTGTTTAACTGTGGGAATTCATTACAAAAGACGGGCTTTAATTTTTTATCATTATGCAACAGGAATCGTCACAAATGTGATCACAAAAAAAACGCAACCATGCATTGCATTACCGCATTTCTTTCTCGTGAGTCTTCACAAATATAACAAAATTACGGGGGGTTCGGGCTCTGGCCTGCAAATTAAGTTAATTGATCGGCTCGGGCCGGGTCGGGCTGAATTTTTTTTTAGGCCCGATCTAACCTGTACTCTGAAGATGTTCAAAGGACATACGGTACATATTCATACAGTCAATGTGACTGAACATACAATCATCCTTCTTCATGCGGTGATGCACGATAAATTATTTCTTAAAGTTAACGTACCAAATCTTATTTTATTGTTCTGACAGCAGGCTTTATTCCTTTTCATGGACAGGAGTAAACTGGCAAATTGACGCATTCACAAATCACACGATCTGTAATTCACTGCCAACAGACCAGTCGTGCTCTACTCATTGAAGCAGCGGTGTTGGAATTCGCGGTGATGGTGGATTTTAGTTCCTCATAACTGATGATTATCGCGCATTCCTCTTCCGTGAAGTAAGGTGCCCGCGCCATCGTCTCAAGTAGTGTTTGACTCTGGTCTCCGCCCCCTTTTCTGTGAACGCGCAGTAACTCTGACTGGGTTGACACATGTTCGACTAACTAACCTCATAATCAGCGTCGTAGCACCGATTGACCACAAACTAGATAACCAGGTTTTGTCAACTCTGGTTACCCGCTAGTGAGCAGGATTAATTCTGGGGAGGTTGAACTCTGTTTGTAGTATAGGCCAAAGGTCTTTTTGTAAATCTCCTTCCCGCCTCCTCTCGCTCCATCTTGTTGTCTATTACATCCTCTTCCAGGCCGGCTGCAATTAAGTGGCTTAAACAGCCACACCTGGAGGAGTTGTGCGACATACTGGGAAGCGTAGTGTTTGGGCCGGCGGGAATTTTGAGTGGATTCTTCATCTCTGGCCAACGAATGCCCTCCACTACCTTCCCCCGCATGATGTCACATTTACTGATGCACCGATACTTCTGCAACACTTGTAAAAAGGCTGAAAGGAACAAAAACATTGTAAAATTACAGTGCAAGAAAAAAGTAAGTTAACATTTACAGTAATTAAATCTTGCCCAAGTTAAGAGTTTTTTAACTTCAGGAGAAAATAGTTTTTATTTCACATATAATAGGCCTTATAATGAACATTTCTCCTCCTGCAGCTCCATGACTATCCTTACTTTTGTTATCAGACAAGTACAGTGCCTTGCAAAAGTATTCGGCCCCCTTGAACCTTGCAACCTTTCGCCACATTTCAGGCTTCAAAGATAAAGATATAAAATTTAAATTTTTTGTCAAGAATCAACAAGAAGTGGGACACAATCGTGAAGTGGAACAAAATTTATTGGATAATTTAAACTTTTTTAACAAATAAAAAACTGAAAAGTGGGGCGTGCAATATTATTCGGCCCCCTTGCGTTAATACTTTGTAGTGCCACCTTTTGCTCCAATTACAGCTGCAAGTCGCTTGGGGTATGTTTCTATTAGTTTTGCACATCGAGAGACTGACATTCTTGCCCATTCTTCCTTGCAAAACAGCTCGAGCTCAGTGAGGTTGGATGGAGAGTGTTTGTGAACAGCAGTCTTCAGCTCTTTCCACAGATTCTCGATTGGATTCAGGTCTGGACTTTGACTTGGCCATTCTAACACCTGGATACGTTTATTTTTGAACCATTCCATTGTAGATTTGGCTTTATGTTTTGGATCATTGTCCTGTTGGAAGATAAATCTCCGTCCCAGTCTCCGGTCTTGTGCAGATACCAACAGGTTTTCTTCCAGAATGTTCCTGTATTCGGCTGCATCCATCTTCCCGTCAATTTTAACCATCTTCCCTGTCCCTGCTGAAGAAAAGCAGGCCCAAACCATGATGCTGCCACCACCATGTTTGACAGTGGGGATGGTGTGTTCAGGGTGATGAGCTGTGTTGCTTTTACGCCAAACATATCGTTTTGCATTGTGGCCAAAAAGTTCAATTTTGGTTTCATCTGACCAGACCACCGTCTTCCACATGTTTGGTGTGTCTCCCAGGTGGCTTGTGGCAAACTTTAAACGAGACTTTTTATGGATATCTTTGAGAAATGGCTTTCTTCTTGCCACTCTTCCATAAAGGCCAGATTTGTGCAGTGTACGACTGATTGTTGTCCTATGGACAGACTCTCCCACCTCAGCTGTAGATCTCTGCAGTTCATCCAGAGTGATCATGGGCCTCTTGGCTGCATCTCTGATCAGTTTTCTCCTTGTTTGAGAAGAAAGTTTGGAAGGACGGCCGGGTCTTGGTAGATTGGCAGTGGTCTGATGCTCCTTCCATTTCAATATGATGGCTTGCACAGTGCTCCTTGAGATGTTTAAAACTTGGGAAATCTTTTTGTATCCAAAGCCAGCTTTAAACTTCTCCACAACAGTATCTCGGACCTGCCTGGTGTGTTCCTTGGTTTTCATAATGCTCTCTGCACTTTAAACAGAACCCTGAGACTCACAGAGCAGGTGCATTTATACGGAGACTTGATTACACACAGGTGGATTCTATTTATCATCATCGGTAATTTAGGACAACATTGGATCATTCAGAGATCCTCACTGAACTTTTGGAGTGAGTTTGCTGCACTGAAAGTAAAAGGGCCGAATAATATTGCACGCCCCACTTTTCAGTTTTTTATTTGTTAAAAAAGTTTAAATTATCCAATAAATGTTGTTCCACTTCACGATTGTGTCCCACTTGTTGTTGATTCTTGACAAAAAAATTAAATTTCATATCTTTATGTTTGAAGCCTGAAATGTGGCGAAAGGTTGCAAGATTCAAGGGGGCCGAATACTTTTGCAAGGCACTGTATCTTGCAAATATGTATCAATGGCACTGATGTTACCCCTTTTCCTACCGGTTATCCTGTTACCTAAAAACCCAGGCTGTTGACCGATAGCGCCTTTTAATTGTGGAATTTCATTAACATAAATCCAGCAGTTAATACATTAGCACATAACATACGCACACACACGGAATGCAAGCAAGCCACCTAATGAATAAATAAATAAACACGTAGTATAATGAATTTTTGATCGCTCGGCAAATTTAACTGGGGATGAAAAAATATTTCAAGGGAACAGGAATAGAACAAGTAATTGGACTGTTTGAAAAATACAATCGCCGACTGAGCAATTAATTAAATGGCAGTTTTAGCTAAAATTTTCAGCTCATAGATTCTCAGGAGCAACCACATTAAAGGGCAGTTGAAGACTAAGCCAAAGGGACATTTATTAAATCGAGCTTTTCCCTGCTGATGACAGAAACATTTTTATTGATATTCTTTACTGACGTGCAGTTAATGATGACATTAAAGAACACTGGGGACCCATGTAGTTATAAAGTTGCCACTTACTTCATTTAAAGTTAGCACTTTCCCAAAGTCAATAGAGACATAAACAGCACGTCATGAAATTCGCAGCCTGAGCCTCTCCTTATGGTTGGCCTCACACATTTTTTGAAGGGAACCACTGATAGAAAGACTTGTAGTTCTTATATATTATGAGTTAAAATAATTTGATAATAAACCCCTCTTGATGTTTTTGTTTTTATACAATTTATAAAATTAGTTCAACTAGTAGGTCGCCATTGTTGTTGACATCACTGGGTTACGCTGCCGGGCTTCCAGAGTATGACTCTAGCGACATAAACGTCATCTGTTCTGCCCTTTCAATTTGAACCAGAGAGGAACATTAATGAGAATGACAGCCCAGTCAATATTTCACAAAACGAGCAGCAAAAGCAGAACGAACAGAAAAGACGGGATGAGACAAGACGCAAGTAATACAATATCTGTTCAGTCAAAATGTGCTACACCGGTGAAACTCCCTGTAAGAGGCAAATTTGACAACCAAAGTACAGTGGTAGCTCGACACACGATCTTTTCGACATCCGACGTAAAATTTGACTCACCATTTGTTTCTACATCAGACGACATGCTCGAAATACGACGTCCTGACAGCGCCTCAGATGGATGCATGGCGGATTTTCTTGTTAGACAAATCTACACAGGTTCCTAGAAGGTTAGTGTAGGTGGTGAAACAATGAAAAAGGTCATGCTTACCATTGAAATGAAGATGGAAGTGAAATATCAGCATGGGATGCGCATCCGTGAACTGGCTCAACAATACGGCTGTAGAATGTCTACGATCTCGACGGTCCTTCTCCGACGTCCGTTCACCAGTCTTTATAAGTTAAGGTGACAATTATTATTGTGGTAACTAGGAGTGGGAACCTCTTGGTACGTCACGATACGATACGATTTGCGATACAAAGCTCACGATAACGATGATCTGACGATATGGTGATACACGATTATCGATACATTGGTCAGGAAATTCCACCATTTTCTACAAGCAACTAGTAAACAGAAAAATATGTTTCTGCTGTGAATTGGAATGAGTTTATCACTAGTAGACGTCCAATCCATTTGAACTGGGAGGGTGGCAGCGAATTAACATTTGTTCATTCGCTGCCATCCTTCCCACTTCAAACGGATTGAGCGTCTATGGCCGTCAGTGACAGCCTATGCCAGGCAATGAGGTCATTTTGGGCCGTTTAAGATCATTTACCTGTTGATTTTCAGTTACTTCCTGTTGATTTTGGGGTATTTTATGGGTCACTTCCTGTTTATTATGAGTTACAGAACAGGACGAGACCTGGGAATCACCCAAATAATTAAGCAGTGACTCAAACTAGACAGGAAATGACCTGTAAATGCTCTAAAAATGAACAGCAAGTGACCTGTAAATGCCCCGAAAATCGGACCGAATGACTGTGAATGCTCTAGTTTTCAATGAACAAACCTTCCCAGTCTAAATGGATTGGACATTGAGCACCGTCAATGGCAGCCTTAGAGTTAACTGAGACACTATTATGGTTGAAGATTTTGGTAGCAACTTGATGGTTTCTTTTTTTTTTTTTTTTTTTAATTATTATTATTATTTTAATTTCATTTATTTAACATTGAACATTTTTTGTTAAACGATATCTCGATTCTTGACAGGAGCATATCGATAACCTTTTGGGATACAAAGTATCACGATATATCACCATTTCGATATTTTGTCACACCCCTAGTGGTAACATCGGCAAGCAAATCACCAACTTCGTCAGGTTTTTATCATTTATTTCAGAACTTGTGCAACACAACATGCCTACTGTCCGCCACAGTTGAAGGTGTTCTCAACAAAACATTGAGAGAAAGTAAAATCTCATTCGTTATATTATTACAGGAATTATTATTTCTTTTATTATTCAGTTTTTTATTTATAATTTGTTTTGTAATAGTACCAGCAGTATTTATTAAGGATTTAGCGTCGGTTTTCAGGCTGGGGTACGAATTAACGGAATTATATTGTATTCTTATGGGAAAATCCTGCTTAACATACGACCATTTCGACTTACAAGCAAGGTCCTGGAACGAATTAACTTCGTATGTAGAGGCAGCACTGTACAACAGTCTGCTTTCAGCTTTTTTGTTTAGATGCATAAAGATGCCTTAAGAAAATTCTGACCCTATGTACACTAATGTGGTCAACAGATCAACAATCTGCTTTAAAGCTACAACAAGAAAACACAATGCTTTAAAATATGAGAGGGAAACACATGCAAAAAGTATTTTCAGGCAATGAAAAGGTTATAAAAGACTCAATAAAAACACAAATAGTAAGTACTCATGCTTTTAACCAATGTGCGCATGTGTTTGACGTCTCACCACGGAAGGAATTGCAGAACACCGGTAGTGTTCGTCTAGTGACAGTAACAAACTATGTAATCAGCCCGGGCGTTCTTTGCGCGCATAAAACATGGCGCAGGTCAAAACAGGTACTAAAGATGATAAGACCATATTTTAGTAAAAGAGAACAACTGTGTCTTATTAGAGCCTACAAGTCTCTTAAGTCCAAGGTTCCTTTTAAACAGTGCCGAAGCAAGTTTCGCGTTAGATAACAGTGAATACATCATCATCCTTTGCATCTGCTCGAGGACGTGTGTCAGAAAGGTTGCAGGACCATTGTCAAAAAAATATAGTTCAAGCTTTTGTCAAATTTTGCCATGGCCATCTGAGTGTTGTCCAGATCTTGAAAACTGCTTGATGGCACCTTCAAGCTTGCAAATAGGAAAAAAAAACTACAAGGCCTTCAGAGGTTGCTCCAGCACGGCAAGATTATTCCTGGCCAGAATCCAGGGCCATCACTCGAACTAATACAATACTGGGGCACAGGCAAGCAAGCATATTTTAATACCTATCTATCATCTAAGTCAGAATTAGACTTTTAAACTATATACATATATATATACATATATTATATATAATATATATACATATGTATATATATATAATTATATATAAATAAAACTAAAATACATGTTTCTGTAAAAACGAAAAGGTTTTTTTTTGTGTTTTTCAGCAATAAGTATTTAAAATAAAAGATTGGGACATACCTTATTTGTAGTCAATTCCCCTCTGCTCATGCTCATCAACTTCCATCTCTCCTTGACCCACACTCTGCTGCTCTACTTGGTCTCTACAGAAATGGAGATATATCACTAACTGTTGTGCCATTAGTGTTTCTCAAATGGTAGGTTGTGACCTAAAAGTGGTTTATGTTGCTTGGTGGGTTACCTAGCTTACCCCTCTAAATCCTCCTAGCTGATGTATCCTTGCTGAGAGCAAATAACTTTTCAATATCAATTTGCAAGAGTCATGCTGTTTGAGTCAAACAGTAATAAAAACAATAATACATCTTGTTAGTTAAAGATTCCAGGGACTGCAGTAACAAATCGGTGCCATGCTTGTAAGATGAAGAGCACACTTACAAAATTGTTAGAGGTTATATCTCAAAGATAGGCAATTAATTCATTCAGATCGATTCTATTCGTTTTGGTCGTATAAACAAATTGCAATATATAGCATCAGCAATGATACAGTTCAAATACCACATAACATTATAACACAATTTTAGACAAAGCTCTTGAGTGAGAGCCACTCACTCAAATTGCATTTAATTGTCATTGTATTCATAGCCGGTTAGCTAAAAGACGGCAGCTAATCTGATACTTCAATTTGCGTAGTTGTAGTTTACTGCAGTTAACTGCCTGCAACGTAAAGAGTAAAGTCGAATCATTTAAACTCACAATTCATGGGAATAGGCCACCAAACGAACATCAACATGAGTTAAAAACTAACAACAAAGATGGCTAATTTTTCTGGCACGAACCTGTGAAGCAGGTGGGAAGATGTCATTTGCACCGTCGACTGTATGATTGGCACACGCACCGTAATGATGCTACATTTACGTGTTGTTGAAGTTATCTAAAAAAATTGATTCTGTACTGTATGGTGTCTAAGAAAAAGCACCAAAAAGTCACTCAACTTGTGATGTATAGTTGGAGCATTAAAATAGACTACCCTTCTTTGTAGCAACCATGTTTTTATCCCACATTACGACTTTGCAACACATCAGAACGAATTTCCAACTTGGGAGCTCAGACCTCCCGATACACATAAACACACCATATCTCCCGAAAGTGCTTCACGCAAGAATCAACTCATATGCCTATTACAGCCAAAGGACTGTCAACAGACTTGCAGGGGCCCGGGGACAAGAGACCATTATAGGACCTCTCCACCCCACCCCTGCCACCGGCTTGTCACGACAACATACACAGTACTTTCAGCGTTTTGCAAGCAATGACAGTGTGAATTTTCAAATTCATTAATTTGAGATGGACAGTTAAATTTAACAGACCGTAATGTCATGTGACAAAATTTAAACAAACAATTTCCATCTATTGTCCCATGTTGGCTACAATTCAATACAACTGAGAGTGCTATGCCTGCCTGCTAAGCAACAAAACAGTATAACTAAACATCCTTTGCCTGCCCCCTCGAAATTCCTGGGGTTATCAAGTCCTCAAACAGTGACGCGCCTAGATTTTTTGACAGCAAAGCCATTTATAACATCAGTGAAATCCAGTTTTTAAGCAAGCTCACGCTCTATGGAGAGCATGGCTAGGTTGTTATCCCAAGATAAATCCAGCCGCCAGACCAGAGTCATCATCTCCCATCACCTTTTCTCTCCTCGGCTAAACGCAAGCAGCATGTCTTGTCATACCGCAGCTCAATATGCAACAAGAGGCCGGTGAATCGAATCAAGTTTTCGTCACGGTGATCGCGAATGTAAATGTTCAGTGTTAGTGGCTGTTGCTCACTTACCGACATCACTGTCCACAGCCAACTCTAGCCCTAATTATCTGGCTTCTCATCCCCCTTACTTCATTTTTTCTCGTTCACCTCTATGATCTTCATCTCTTTTTCATTTTTCTTTTCTGCGCACCCGATTTATAACGACTCACCATGTTTAGAGTTTATTTAGATTATGCTATGTAGACTAGGGGTGTGACAAAATATGGAAATGGGGATATAACGTGATACTTTGTATCCCAAAAGGTTATCGATATGCTCCTGCCAAGAATCGAGATATCGTTTTAAAAAGGAACCAACAAGTTATTATCAAAATCTTCCACCATAATACAACCCTTAGCAAAAAGTATGGAATCACCAGTTTCGGATGAGCACTCACTCAGACACTTTATCATGTAGAACAAACTCAATAAAAAGCTTGAAAAAAATAATGAATTAGTTCAAAAGTGCAACTGTTTAGCGTTCAGAAACACTAAAAGAAATGAATAAAAAACATTGTGGTGGTCAGTAAATGTTACCATTATAGAGCAAGTGCAGGAAAAAAATTATGGAATCATAAGAAACAAACAAAGGAATAACAATCAAAACACATCTCTAGTATTTAGTAGCACCATCTCTGGCTTTTATGACAATTTGCAGTCTCTGAGGCATGGACTTGATGAGTATTCTTCATCAATTTGGTGCCAACTCTCTTTGATTGCTGTTGCCAGAATCATCTATGCAGGTCGGAGCCTTGCTGTGGACCATTTTTTTTTCAATTTCCACTACAGGTTATCAATAGGGTTGGGATCTGGGCTATTTGCAGACCATGACATTGACTGGATGAGTCTTTCTCCAAGGAATGCTTTAGCAGTTTTAGCTCTGTGGCATGGTGCATTGTCATCTTGGAAAATGACAAACATATGTTCAATTGAAATGATAAAAAAGCTGTCTAAATTTCAATGTAAACTTGTGCATTTATTGAAGATTTAACCACAGCCATCTCCCCAGTGCCTTTGCCTGACATGCAGCCCCATATCATCAAGGAATGAGGGAATTTTGATGTCTTCAGGCAATCATCTTTGTAAATCTCACTGGAACGGCACCAAACAAAAGTTCTAGCATCATCACCTTGTCGAGAGTCAAGAATCTGCAGCGATTCGTTCATTCGCCACCCTCCCAGTTCAAATGGATTGGACGTCAAGTAGTGATAAACTAATTCTAATTCACACTAGAAGCTTGTTTTTCTATTAATTAGTTGTTAGTAGAATATCCTAGAATGATTTCCTGACCAATCTATCGATAATCGTTATATTGCCATATCGTCAGATCGTTATCGTGAGCTTTGTATTGCAAATCGTATCGTATCATGAGGTACCAAGAGGTTCCCACTCCTAATGTAGACTTGCTATGTAGACTAAATATTTTGGTTTTAACCGGTGAATATTATACTGGGACACTGCAGATCAATACTGGGGCACGTGTCCCAGTGAAATATGTCTGGCGACGCCCATGCCGGGAACTGTTGAATACTCAGGGCATTGGGTAATAGTCTTCATTCTCATCTGCATCACTGTTTACACACTTTTGGTATAATACTGATTATAGTTTTTATGATTAATGTAAGGCATAAAAAAAAATAAAAATCACTGAAGTCAATGGGGAAAAAGTATTTCTGAAGGATGAAAAAAAATATATATATATATATATGTGTCCTGAGTCGTGACGAATGTGTCATCTGTTAGTCAGGGAATGTGCACTGCTACATCTAATATCCTAACACATTGAAAAGTTGAAAAGGAGCATATTATTTTCTTTGCTGTGTGAAAAAATTCAGTGAAAGTTATTTCCTCGCACATTCCAGAACCTTTTTCAAGACTATTTTAACCTTTATTTAACAAGTGTAAACTTAATGAGATTTACCATCTCTTTTTCAAAAGCAACTTCACCTTAGAGGCAGAAGCAATTTTAACGTACATAGAAAAAAATACCTTGGTACAAAAAGTTAGCCACAATATATCACAACTGAGAAGGAAAACAACAAATATTTATAAATATTGTTTTATGTTATGTGACAAAAACAGTGAAAAAGTCCAATGCTTTTGCGTTCTTTGGTGTAAAGATGTTCAACAAAGCTTCCAAAAGGGATAGGGTCAGAAAATGTTCAGGTACGTGCAGAGGCAGCAGTGTAATGAAAGCATTTCTTAAATACCCTAGTTCCTAATAGGGGTGTACAATACAATGATACCTCTGCGTACGCATTAATCTGTTACAGTACCTGGTTTGTAAGTCAAAACGGTCGTATGTTGAGCGGGACTTTCCCATAAGAATACATTGTAATTCGAATAATTCGTTCCACAGCCCAAAATACCTACGCTAAATCCTGAATAGAATAGAATAGAATAGAATACAATACAATAGAATAGAATAGCCCTTTATTGTCATTATACAATTGTACAATGAAATTGTGGAGCATCTCCCTTGCACTGCAGGACAAGTAAAATCTCAAAAGAATAAAAGTATAAAATCTAAATAAATATAGAATGTGGAGGAGTAGTCCTATGTTCAGGCAGTGCAAATAATTGAAGTAGCAGCAGTTGATAGGGAAGGCATTGAATATTGCACATTAATATTGCACGTAAATAAGTATTACACACAGAATATGTGTGTGAAGAGAAGTAGTAGTTGACAGTGAGGCATTGAATATTGCACATCGTATATTGCATGTAGGTAAATGAATATTGGTCATTGGGTGTTATGGTGTTCAGGGTGGAGATGGCTTTAGCAAAGAAACTGTTCCTCAGTCTGTTTGTTCTTGCTTTCAAACACCTATAGCGTTTCCCAGAGGGGAACAGTTAAAACAGCTGGAAACCAGGATGTGAGCTGTCCTTGAGGATGTTTAGAGCTCTGCTGAGGCATCAGGAGTAGTAGATGTACGTCAGGGAGGGAAGAGGACAGCCAATGATCCTCTGCACTGCTTTGACTGTCCTCTGAGGCCTCTCCCTGTCTGCAGCAGTGCAGCCCCCGTACCAGGTGGAAATGCAATATGTTAGCAGGCTATCAATGGATGAGTGGTAGAAGGCCAGCAGTAGCTTCCTATCCAGCTTGTTCCTTCTGAGGACTCGTAGGAAATGCAGACGCTGCTGAGCTTTCTTTATGATACTGTAGCTGTTATGTTTGCTGTCTATGAGAAATCATCTGAGATCTGGACTCCCAGGAACCTGAAGGTTTGGACCCTCTCCACACACTCTCTGTTGGTGTACAGGGGCGGCGGGTTGGTACTGTTCCTCCTAAAGTCCATGAGGACCTCTTTGGTTTTGTTGGTGTTCAGGGCCAGGTTGCTGTCTGAGCACCAGGTTGAGAGTTAGTTGACTTTGTCTCTGTAGGCTGCCTTATCTTTATGTTAGATTAGTCCAACCACTGTGGTGTCATCAGCAAACTTGACGATGGTGTTGCTCCTGTGAATTGGACTGCAGTCGTAGGTGTAGAGGCAGTACAGAAGGGGGCTCAGCACGCAGCCCTGTGGTGAGGCTCAGTGTGCGGGTGGAAGAATGGTGGGGGCCAAGTCTCAGTCTGGGGTCTGTTGGACAAGAAGTCCTTGATGCATGAGCTTGTGGGGGGTCCAGCTTTGTAATAAGAATGTCCGGGATGATGGTGTTAAATGCAGAGCTATAATCCACAAAGAGCATCCTGGCATAGCTCTGCTGCTGTTCCAGGTGACTCAGCAAAGCGTGCAGAGCTGTGGTTTTGGTGTCCTCTGTGGATCTGTTCTCCCGGTATGCAAACTGGTGAGGGTCGAGTGTGAGGGGGAGACTGTCCTTGATGTGCCAGAGAACCAGCCTCTCGAAGTACTTCATAATTATTGGGGTGAGGGCAACAGGGCGGTCGTCATTTGGGCCAGATACTGGTGTCTTTTTGGGAATCGGGATGATGGTAGCGGATTTCAGGCATGTTGGGCTGACTGCTTGGGACAGGGAGAGGTTGAAGATACTGCAGAAGATGTGGGACAGCCGGTCTGCACAAGCTCTGAGTACTTTTCCTGGTACTCTGTCCGGGCCCGCAGCCTTCCTGGGGTTCACTGACTAGAACGTGCCTCACGGGAGGTTCCTCTATGGTGAATGGTGGGGGTGCTGGGTCCTGAGAGGGGTGGGGGCAGGGCTGGATTGGGTGAGTGACACTGTGGTGATACAATTTGATTCAACTGATAGATAGATACTGCAGGTATAATAACAAATAGCAATTTCACATAGCAAAACAAATAATTATAAACACAAATCGGAATAATAATACAGTGGTACCTCTACATACGATCACTTCGACACACGATCTTTTCGACATCCGACGTAAAATTTGAGCCGCCATTTGTTTCTACATCCGACGAGTTGCTCGAAATACGACGACATGACAGCACTGCAAACGAACGCACGGTGGATTTTCTTGTGTGAGAAATCAACACAGTTTTCAAAAAAAGTTGATACAGTTGGAGAAACAAGGAAAAAAGTGATGCTTACCTTTGAAATGAAGATGCAAGTTATAGAAAAATATGAGCTTGGGGTGCGCGTCCCTGAACTGGCTCAACAATACAGCTCCATGGTCCTCTTCCGACCACCGTTCGCCACTATTTATAAGTTAAGGTGACAATTATTATTGTGGTAACATTGCCAAGGAAATCGCCAGCTTCGTCGCGTTTTTATCATTTATTTAAGAACTTATCCAACACAAAACGCCCATTGTCTTAAGCAGTTGACCGCTCTCAAGAAAACGAAAGTATTATCTCTACCGCACCGACCTATCTCACTGAGACGTCACCTTCGCGGTGCGTTCAGGGACAGTAAAAAGTGTCCGCCATATTAGAATCCGATTCGTTACATTATTTACAGGAATAATTATTAATTATTCTTCTTATTATTATATTATTCTGAATTATTTATTTATAACTTATTTGTTTTTCTATGTTTAATTGCCATTTGTAACAGTGCCAGCAGTATTTATTAAGAATTTAGTGTATGTTTTTAGGCTTTGGAACGAATTAATGGAATTATAATGTATTCCTATGGGAAAATCCTGCTCGACATACGACCATTTCGACTTACAAACAAGGTCCTGGAACGAATTAAATTCGTATGTAGAGGTACCACTGTAATAATAATGTAACGAATCGGGTTCTAATGTGGCGGTTGTTGCTGTTACTGAACACACAGTGTGACTGATGCGAGAGAGAGAGGTGCGGAAGAGTGGGAAGTTTTACTTTATTTTCATGTTCTGTTGTTGGCGTCGGCTACGGCGGACAGTAACCGTATCTCAGACACCTGTGGGAGACGATGTAGCCGCTGAATCATAATCCCTTTTCCATAACATTTCTTTTATGGCCTTTTTGTTTGCCTTGATTTTTTTTTTTTTAAATGTGTCACCTCTACATTATTATTATTATTATTTTTTGTCTAAGTGGTGTATTCTGAAGCCAATCTGATTGACAGACATGTGGCATTTGAAACTGGTAGGTAGGCTCTTTAGTTGCATGGTGCCGCATTCGAAACGTTAAAAAAATCGTAAAGGCGACAGGTGCGCCATCAAGCAGAATAATTCATCGTCCTCCTTCCCCTACTTCTTTGTGTGTGCGTGTGCTGACAGAGCGCATCCTTCGTCTTGCCAGAGCCGACTAAAGATGGACCGCCTGTCGCGTTTGTGCCAGATAAGGGAAGATGTTGTCTGCATGGGCAGAGCAACAACAGCGATAATGACAATGCCACAACATAAAAAAAGTGAACGGGGATAACGTGAATGTCACACTGGCACAGATACTGCAGAATATGCGTTTTGCCTGGAAAATGACAATTCATTTTGATTAGTGATGCACGATAATACATTTTTCAACCGATACCGATAATTTCCTCCTCTTTCCAACCGATAACCGATAATGGCAAGCTGATAATTCTATTAAAAGATTTACCGGTATGTAAAATTTTAAACTATACACAAGAGAAAATATTACTGTGCAAAATTATAATTTATTGCTCTTTGTTTTCAACATCAAATATGAACAAGTAGTAAATTCCAACATCTAAATAATGACAGATTGTCTGACATTGTGTAATGGTAAACTTTTGGCAACAATTTGTTAGGTTTTGTGTTGGGTTTTTCCTAGTGTGACTTGTCTCTGTGATTACCCATTGATTTCACCTGTGTGTGTTCTCCCAGTGTATCCTGCAATCTGCATCCACCTGTGTTACCCAGCTGTTCCTCGTCTCGTTACCCCTTGTCTGCGTGTGTATATAATGGCCCAGTTCCTTGTCACCCCTTGTTGCGTCATTGTCTATGTCAGTGTCTATGTCTACGTCTATGTCTACGTCAATTTCAAGTCCGGTCCAAGCCCTCTTGTACCAGTCCCTCCGATTTAAGTAAGTTTTGTTTGAATCTTGCCCTTTTGATCCTCAGTGCTTTCAGTTGTACTTTGTGTTTTTGTTAGATATCATTAAACGTTTTTTTGAGTTCACCTGCCTTGCCGCTTTTGTTTCCCTGCAATTGGGTCCACACAACCTGCCTGCCTGCCCGCGTCCCTGACACAATTACTTACAGAGTAAACTTAAGTTGCACAAAAATGCCTTTAAAAGTAAGCCATTCCTAACATATATAACATTACTACACTGCAAAAACACACCTCCTTAAAACTAGTCAGTTTTAAGTGTAAATCTATTGGGAAAAAAGTGAAATTATCTGCCAGCGCTTCAAGTGTATTTCTCTCAGATTTCTTGGAAGAAAAATAAGCTTAACAGCCTTACTTTAAGCAATAAATTATTATACGTATTCCTAAAAAAAAAAGGGGGAAATGTGAATTTTTAAATGTTTTTTCAACTGTGCTGACCTATAATGTTTATTACTGGTTATTGCACTTGGAAGGAAGAAGATAAGATTTTGAATAATATTTATGGCTACAGAATATTATTGTTATTTCTTTACAACAGAAATGTGAACATTTAAATTGATAAGTGTCAATAAGTGCCAATAAATAAAATAAAATAATAATATATAATAATAATAATAATAAAATAAAGTTTTGATTATCTACTGTGACTGTAATTGAGCAGACAAATAAGTTAAATAATTTGAAAAGTGATTGCCAATGTTATATGCTTTGTTGCACACTGTGAAAATGATTAACTCAAAAGAGGCCAGAGACTCACGACACTTGTTCACAACAGCTAATCTGATACACGGCAGTACTTTTTGGCCGGAGTTTGAGCTATGCGTATTGTTTTGTGCCTGAGTTTTTTTTGAGCCGAAAATAAAGGCAGTGTACTGAATGCATTACTGACTGGCTGACTTCTTGTGTGGTTTTCTGCGTGTTTAAATTATTTACGCATGCTTACTTGACATCACTTGTCCAAATGTTCGTGGTGAAACTGATGTGTTTGGTTTTTTGTTTTTATGAAGAATGGTGGTCGTATAAACTGCATTATTTTTTTTATCCGGGGCTTTGGCTCTCTGGTGATTTCGGGAAAACGTCTTCCGTCTCGGCGGCCCCAGCTACGTTCATACCGGATAATCCGCCCACCCCGGCCGGTTCGCCACGGCATATTCGGGGCCTGGCTCTGCTCTGGATGGAGGCGCACGCCTTGTATCCCGCATGCCATGGGGGAACGCTCGAGAATCTGGGGTGTTCACCGGAGGTCCAGCCGCCGGGGAACCGGGCTCGGCCAGCCCCGCCTGGGGTGAGGCAGCGGCGGCGGCCTGCCGGTATCGGCACAACACCGGCCAGAGCGGCGGGCTCCGTCAGAAGACGGCTACATGTCGACTATCGGTCTCGTGCCGGTGTTTAGCCTTAGATGCGAGTTTACCAACCGCTTTGGGCTACATTCCCAAACAACCCGACTCCGGGAAGGCTGCAGCGTCTCTGTATAGTCACAAGCCCCGTATCTTAGCTTAGTTTGTGTTTACAATAGCTTTAGCATTCCCGCTAGCAGCAGCTTCGTATTCGTTCCAAAAATCTTTGTGATGCAGTTTTAAATGGCTGCTGGGTTAGTGGTGTTGAATGACCACGCTTTCTTTCCGCTTCGTGGAACTTCGGCAGTGCATGTTTTGTAGATGGCGAGAGCGTCGTTTTTTTTTTTTCCACACACGATAAATCCAGCAAAGCTAGTAACAGCCGCCTTAGTCTACAACTGCTTCTTGTAATGTAACTCCACCTCCTCAACCCCTCCTCCCTGAGGGGCTTCAGAGAGGGGAGGGTTTGAGGAGGTGGCGTGCTGAATTCTTCGGTTGCGCACATTTGGAGGCTAAATCAAGTATAAAATTATCGGATTGGATTATCGGTTGAATTTTTTTATTATCTGGATTATCTGTGTGACGTCATAATTGCCATTATCGGCCGATAATTATCGGTGACCGATATTATCGTGCATCTTTAATTTTGATAATTATGATACATTATGCACTCCCAGTCTTTTTCTATTGTGTAAAGTGGGGGTCATCAAGGAATGGTTGGAGCATTTGCAAGAGTCATGCACATGTGCAAACATATGATTATTTTTCATTCTTTTCATCACTATTGCTCAAGGTGGCGTTTCTGAGAAAAACTGATGATTGGAGTCATCACATGTAAATATATGTCATTCAATGTGCATGTTATTGTGATTTTTTTTTCGTAGTGTTTCCATTTCTATCGTTCAAACAGTTATAACTCATCTATTTCATGTCCTCAACTTGTTGAGAATCAGTGTTTGGAAAGTTAATTTTCCACATGAACTAGTTCAAATTGCAGTTCGCACATTTTAACATGAACTGTTCAGTTCATAGTTCATAATTCAACATTTTTTAACCAAAGTTCATGGTTCCAAAAAATCTTTGTAATTCTGTTCTTTTTTTTCTCCCCAAAAATTGCTGCAAGCGATTATCAATATAGAACCAAAGACAGCAAACGGACCTTTTCGTAAAACTCACTTAAATGTTGGTACACTGCAAATTTATAACATCTTAAATCAGATTATTCTTCTTAAATCTAGTCTAATAATTTTCTCCATCTTGTTTTGAGTGTTAAAGACTAGTTAACAGATTAATGCGTTAGATATACGTACAGTGAATAAAAATGAGTATTTGAACACCCTGCTATTTTGCAAGTTCTCCCACTTAGAAATCATGGAGGGGTCTGAAATTTTCATTGTAGGTGCATGCCCGCTGTGAAAGAGATAATCTAAAAAGATAAAAATTAGAAATCACAATGTGTGATTTATTTTAATGATTTATTTGTGTTATACAGCTGCAAATAAGCATTTGAAAACCTGAGAAAATTAATGTTAATATTTGGTAAAGTAGCCTTTGTTTGTAATTACAGAGGTCAAACGCTTCCTGTGGTTTTTCACCAGGTTTGCACACACTGCAGGAGGGATCTTGGCCCACCCAACAGTCAGATTTCTGGGCTGTCGCTGAGAAACGGAGTTTGAGCTCCCTCCAAAAGCCTGGAGACCAGCTAGGCCATGCTAGAACCTTGTTATGCTTCTTACGGAGCCAGTGCTAGTCCTTGGTTTTCCTGGCTGTGTGCTTCAAAGTATTATTATGTTGGAAGACCCAGGCATGACCCATCTTCAATGCTCTGATGAAGGAAGGAGGTTGTTCCCCAAAATCTTACAATACAGGACCCCAGTCATCCTCTCTTTAATACAGTGCACTCGTCCTGTACCATGCGCAGAAAAACATCCTCAAAGCATGATGCTACAACCCCAATGCTTCACAGTAGGGATGGTGTTCTTGAGATAATACTCATCATTCTTCTTCCTCCAAACACGGTTAGTGGAATTATGACCAAAAAGTTGTATTTTACTCTCATGTGACCACAAAACTTGCTCCCGTGACTCCTTTGCATCATCCAAATGGTCACAGGCAAACTTAGGACAGGCCTCAACATGTGTTGGTTTAAGCAGGGGAACCTTCTGTGCCATGCGTGATTTGACCGTCATGTTTAGCTTCTTCCATTTTCAAATGATTGCTCCAACAGAGGCGCAGCAGTTTTTTCACCAAGCTGCGTGGCCCTTTCCAGCCTTGTGGAGGTCTCTGGTGTCTTTGGACAGCTCTTTGGTCTTGACCATGTTACAAGTTTAAGTCTTACTGACTGTATGGGGTGGACAGGTGTCTTCATGCTGCCATCGACCTCAAACAAGTGCATCTGATTCAAGATAATACATGGAGTAGAGGTGGACTTTTAATGGGCGGACTCACAGGTCTTTCAGGGTCAGAATTCGAGCTAGACAGATGTTCAAATATTTATTTGCAGCTGTATCACACAAATAAATTGTTTAAAAAAATGGTAATTGCTGGATTTTTCTTTTTAGATTATCTCGCTCACAGTGGACATGCAACTACTACGACAATTTCAGACTCCTCCATGATTTCTATGTGGGAGAACTTGCAAAATAGCAGGGTGTTTAAATACTTATTTTCTTCACTGCAAGTAAATATTACCTTTTTCATATGAAGCCTATAACATTTGCTTTCAAATGTTTTGAACAATATCTGTTCTTTAACTAAAAAAACTAGTCATAAATGTTCTAAGAATAAATATACTATCGCTATACTATTATAGTTTAAATTTTACTTGAAACACTGGTAGATAATTTCACTTATTTGTCGTAGATTTACACTGAAAACAAAGAAATGTAACTAGTTTTAAGGAGGTGTGTTTTATTCAGTGTATGGGCCAGGTGTTTTGCACTCCATCAGAAATTGCAACTCTGCAGGTCTGCGCATGCGATCAGTGTTGTCACGACATGGCGCTCGGAGGACCCAAATGCAGGGAAACAAAAGCAGGGAGGCAAGGCAGGGTGACAGTGAACTAAAAATATCTTTAATGATAACAAAAAGTAAAGTACAAACCAAATTCAAACAAAAGACTGGATATGATTTACTATGGTAATTCACTATATAAGCACAATGTGAGCATGGCCACAGACATGAAATGAGAACAGACACTTGGCTAGACAAAGACCCAACAGGAAGAGACAGCACATGAAGAACTTAAATACAGACATGGGGTGATGAGACAATGAGACACAGGTGGTTGATGCAAGAAGCAGCAGATTGGTCAAGACACAAAGAGCAGGCCACAACAGGTGAAATCAGTGGGTAATCATGATGACCAGACACACTAGGACAAAATCTTAAAGTGATCCTCTACCTTAAATACATGTAGACTCTAATAAACCACAATTGTTCACTTGTACTAAAATATGTTGTTAGAAACACATAAAATATTAAATCAATGGCAATATTTTATAATATTTATTACATATTTTGACCGTTAGTTGGCGCCATGGTTTGCGGGCTCGCAGTGATGACGTCATTGGGATCTTTCCAAATGTGTAGCGTGTTCAACAATTGCTTATTGCGGCCTAAACTCGCGAAGTAAAATGCCACGATGTGCTGCTTTTGGATGCAATTTCCAGTAAAATGGAAACAAGGGGGAGTAAGGTGAGTGGTCAAGGTGGAATTATTATTTTTAGTGAATAAATGTGCATAAGTGGAAGCTTCTCCACCTTTTTGGTCCCTGTATGCACGTACGTATCCTACCCACCACGCGTTACAACTGGCGCCCGAACATTTTTCCTGGATCCTCAGTCAGGTAAGTGATCCATCTATTTTCTGGTCCCACGGTCCCACCTCGTCTGCAATATTGGTTTCGGATGTGTCTATTTTGTGGAATCGACCACCTGATCGCGGCTGCAACATTGCAATGGGATCGGTCTAATTCCTGGATCTTCGAGTGATTAAAAAACACGGATTTGAATTACTATTGCTATCTTTTTTGTTGACTATTCTTGGTGGGAGTTTTCCCCAAATCATACCAAATAATCAAAGCACTATGGCACGCTACAGTGACGACAGTGACTCTGACATGGACCTTACAACAATGTTCGAGTTCGTCAGGGAACGCGTGTTTGCGTACTGCTGAGCTCCCGAGTGAAGAGTGGTCAAGGTGGAAATATTATTTTTTTCGTGAATAAAATTTGCATAGGTGGAAGCTTCTCCTCTTTTTGGTACTTTTATACACGTATCCTACCTACCACGCGTTACAATGTACAAGACATGGATTACATTTGTGTGCTCTTTGGCCTGTACTGTATGTAAAGCACATGACAGCTCTGGATGCTAACAATCTACATAATTATATTGGGATAAGTTTGAAAACGCAATATGCTTATCTTGAATATCTGCTAATAAAACCGGAGTTCCCAACAGCATACACTCTCGCTCCCAACCGGAGTTCCCAACAGCATACGCTCTCTAGCTCTGTTGTCATTGGGACTTTTGCCCAACTTTTGTCTTATCAGGTATTTGCTGCACGCATTTTTCCCTGAAGCTCGTCTTGTGAACGACCGACAGTGCTGTCCTGCTCCTGACTTTTCAGATCTGGTTCAAATAGGAAGGGTGGAACCGACGACATGTTGGGAAAGCTAACGAGTGACACGCTGGAATTTCGGCAACGGGCCCGGTGACGTCACGCACTGTGACGTAACAAGAATGGCGACCTATCACTTAAAATAATTTTACAAACTTTATTAAAATACAAAACATTAAGAGGGGTTTTAGTATCAAATTATTATAGCTCATACTAACATTTATCTTTTAAGAATGACTTGTCTTAAAAATAGAGGATCCCTTTAACAAAACTCAGCTCAAGACATGACATATGTTACAAACGGCTGTAAATGCAGCAATTCCAAAGCAAACACCAAAAACTTTATTCAAAGAAAGGCATATATACTTTCGTTTTGTCATTAACACACACGCTGGAAAGTTCTCCTCACACACATCCTCCATGTGGCTGTGCTCAACTCGACTTCACACCGCTCTCTCACCGTTAACGTCTTCACCGTGCTGTTAAGCATTTATTTACATGACTGCTCAAAAAAATTAAAGGAACAAAGTGTTCCTTTAATTTTTGTGAACAATATGTACTGCTCCGCTGGTGGAAAGCTGTTGTCTACTGTGTTCATGCTGTCGTATTTGCCAAAACAACACAGCCGTGACTTTTTTAATAGTGTTTTTATCTTCAGTTTTGTCGGATTCTGAACTCATGAATGAGGTTATGAACACCGCTCACAACCGCTAGAATGAGCACGTTCACAGTAATGTTCAGTAGACAGAAAAATGGTGCATTCAATTCACGTTTGCGCAAAATATGAACGTGTTCATGCACAACACTCTTACCCCTGTGCTATCGTCATGCCACTGGCTTTCAGCTCATTTTAGAATTGATTTTAAACTTTTACTTTTTGTTTTTAATTCTGTTAACGGCTAGGCATACGCTTCACTATCAGTTGATAGGACATAGGGCTCGGGGCCGACCAATAGGGGGCCTATTTTCATAAACTTAAAATTCAAATATTTTCAAATCCAAAGCTGCTAGCGACCTAAAATCAAAACAGGCAACTCCATTAAGCATATATGGCTACGTTCATACTACAGGTCTTAATGCACGAATCCGATTTTTTGTCATATCCGTTTTTTTGGCGTGCCCGTTCAGACTGCCTTTATCCATTGAGACCGTTCAAGTATTACGCATGCGCACTAATTCGCAGTCCGACACGCGCTAAGCAAGAAGACCCGCATGCGCAGAAGCATCAAAATAAATGACAGACGTCATCCGCCATTCCAGGGATATCATATTTTGCTTTTCAAAAGGTGGACACAAATAACAGACAAAAATAATCCCCGTTTAGGCTTATATTCAAAGTTTATATGGATCGATAGCATGCACGCATGGTCCGTGCACGTCACACACACATACGGGCAGTTTGTCCCGACTCTCGGCCGTGGAGGCAATGTTGAAATACTGCTCACTTGGAACAGAGAAAAAACTGAGCATTCTCAGGCTTATCCTCAACCCATTTTTATTTTTTATGACTGTTGTCAAGCTCAGCCCTTCCTCAAAAGCCGTGTTCACTGCAAGCTAGGCGCTAATAACGCACAGGCGCATCGCTACGGTAACGACTCTCTCGCTATTTGATGACGTAATTGCTGCATTAAATCCGATTTGCGGGACTGGACAGTACAGACCGCCGCGACAGTCTGGAAAAATGTGGCCCAGATTGTATTTGGACCACATACGAAAGTGACCCAGATCGGATTTGAAATGGTCTCGTTCTATGAGACTTGTCACGTTCAGACCGTCAAGTTAATGCCTCACTCGAGTCGGAAAAACACGAAAAAATTGGATTCGTGCATTAAGACCTGTAGTATGAACGTAGCCTTTGAGTCTCCTTGAGCAATGAGCAGCGACATAAAACAAAGTCGGTCCCTGATAAAATCCCGATTAATTATCTTTTCATACAAGAATAACAAAATGTAAAATGGCTTTAAAATTCTCAAATTTTACACTAGATGCACAAAAATCACCAAATGCTGAAATAACCACCTATATTTTCGGGATCAATAGCAATATTTAACATAGCTTATAAGTAGGGTTATTCCGATCATGTTTTTTTGCTCCCGATCCGATCCCGATCGTTTTAGTTTGAGTATCTGCCGATCCCGATATTTCCCGATCCGACTGCTTTTTTTTGCTCCCGATTCAATTCCAATCATTCGCGATAATTTTTCCCGATCATATACATTTTGGCAATGCATTAAGAAAAAAAATGAATAAAACTCGGACGAATGTATACATTCAACATACAGTACATAAGTAATGTATTTGTTTATTATGACAATAAATCCTCAAGATGGCATTTACATTATTAACATTCTTTCTGTGAGAGGGTTCCACGGATAGAAAGACTTGTGACTGTATATTGTGACTAAATATTGCCATCTAGTGTATTTGTTGAGCTTTCAGTAAATGATACTGCAGTCATGCCCCAATGCATGATGGGAAGTGGAACCATGATGGGAAGTAAAACCATGACTGTGCGTCGTGCTACCAATGGATATATCTTCTCTGCTTTGGGAAATAAATTAAGGTGTTAAGACAAAGATCAATTGTCAACTTGCTTCCCCACATTGCCTCCCATGATATTTCTAATCACAGGGAGAGGGATTGCAAGGTCTTAGCCAACTGCAGAAAGGCTCTGAAGGCTGCCAAAATTCACTTTTCTCATTTTGCACTGCCTTTTATCTCTCTATATAAGTAAAACGACATCATTACAGATTGAGCGCGACAATGAGTGAGAGGGTCGTGCAGCACATATATTAATGGCGTTAAATATTTTAACGTGACACATTGTTTAATAAAATAATTGCCACCATTATCGGTATGTTTGTGATAACCCTACCTTAAGGCTAAATTAATGACTCTGGATGAGTTTAACATATTATGTCTGTAACGTTAAATACAATTAGAAAATGATTTAATTAAAAAAAATATATATTAAAAAAAGGCATGGCCGATATTTTTTGCCGATTCCGATACTTTGAAAATGACGTGATCGGACCCGATCGATCGGCATCCAGATCGATCAGGACATCTCTACGTATAAGTTTTAGCCCAAATAGCAACCTAATTTTTTAAATTAAGTTTGAAACAGCTAATAAATCACTCAATTTTCACATCAGAAACTTAATACTCGAGGAAAGCATGCAGAATCATCTGAATTTTACTCAACAAAAGCAAAATTAGCATTTTTTTATATACAGTCACAACTTATTTAGGTTGAATTCAGCTATTGTGTGGTGATACAAAATCAGACATGGCAACCGTCACAAAACAAAGAGTTTTTTAAGTTGACAATTGGAAATAACTGCTTATATCTCAGAATTTCTATAGATATTATCGTAAAACAGTTTAGATTCCTGGCAAAAAAACAGGCAGTTATCATTCATTTTATATAAATATTTCAAGCCAAAGTTACATTAATTGTATCCATTGATTTCTTTCACAACATTTCAAAGTGCATGCATGGTGCTATTTAATATAATAATTACCTTGAATCCTCGACCAAATCCATCTAGAGACACTCCTGCCTGCTTGTATGTAAAACCTTTGTCCTGTTTCCACCTAAAGCCTGCGTTAGAACGCAGCTTGTGTGAGTTTATCACAGTGAAAGCCAACTCAACGTTCTGCCTGTGTCAGCCCCAGGGGTGTAAGTGGTTAGAATTTCTTTCTGGAACTCCCCGACATGAAGGTCGCCACGGAGCAAGAATTTTTTTTTTTTTTTTTTTTTTTTGGGCGGCGGGTCGAAACTAATTGAAGTGCAAAGAAAACTGTTTTGGTCAGTTATATCTATAATACATACAAAAACTGATTTTCATTCAAAATTGTATTTTTTCAATGATTTGCAAAAAATAGTTAACAAAAACAGCTATATCCCCAATCTCCATCTCCTAATTTTATTTTCCCTCATTCCCTCGCATACAGTACTAAATGCCATATCTAAATTTCAACACCTTAAGAACATAGGATGTATATTAAAATTGAAGTAATGTCAAGTGATGTAAACATTTATGTATTTATTTATTTTAATAATAAAGATATAAGTAACATACATTCAGAAAAATAAGTACAAATGACCTATATCATGCAGAGTGAAATGGAATATATTTTGAAGATCACGCAAACATTGACTTTTTTTAAATCATAAGGAAATGAATAAGTAGCCTAACATAAATGAACAAATATACGTTAAGTCCAAAGTGCACAATGACAGCTAAGATGTCTGAACCTCCCCATCAGAGCAAATAAAACTAAATATGATAAATAAGCCTCCTTAACTCTTTGCTTGCTCTTAAAGATATCATCCGTTTTCTGTTGCATTGCCCTTTTTTTTGCCGTTTCAGAAAACATGCACATTTGAACCAATCAGAACTAAATATCTCTGGTGATCACATGTCAGTATGTCATCCAATTGAACGGATAAATGAGTCCAGGCGTTTTGCTTTGCTGCATGCATTCGCACATTGACATGACTCGTCATCGTCAGACTCAGATAACTGCAGCAGCTGGGGAAATCTCCATGCCGTCTGTGGAATAAAATAAATAATAAATATTGGTGGAAACGGATTACACTACACAATCACTATATTATGCTTGTTGTTAACACTTGTGTATGTAAATCTGATGTTGGTAGATTGTTTTCTTTCTGGAGATGAAATGCATGTGTGGCAGCTTTGTATTTTTTTTTTTTTATTTTACATAGCTGACAGTTGCCGTCATATTTTCGGAATCAAAGCGCCGTATACAGTAACAGTATCTATTTCAGTATCCTGAATCTTATACCAGAACTGCGTTCTGGGCCTGAATCTTATACCGGAACTGCGTTCATGACCGTTCCGGCCCACTTTCACCCCTGGTCGGCCCCCTACGAGAAGGCGTGGTGCAATGTCTGTGGGAGCTGTCTTGTCAACTGAGGGTGGAGTCTATGGGCCAGGCTCCTTCCTACTTGTCGGAGATCTGAACCTTCTGTAACCCTGGCAGGGTTTTTCATTTTCTGAGCCAGCTTCTTTTGCAAGTTCCGAGGTCGAGACTAATCGATCTTTTGCGGTTGTTGCCCCCATGTTGTCGAACAGCCTGTCCCCTGATATCCAGACAAACATGAATCTCGGCCTTTTAAAATCTAGGTTAAAGATCCACTTTTTTAGACTAGCTTTTTTTTCCTGACAAGGGTTTTTAGGGTTTTAACCCCTTCAGACCTGCATTTTTTTCTGCTGGGCAAAAAAAAAAAAAAAAACGCTACTTTTTACTCTATTCAAACACCAGAACAGAGTGTGGGTTCATCTTTTTGGTTGAGGATATTTCGTGCGTTCATAGTTGATTTTTAATGTTAATGTGTTTTTGACGAGAAATGAGCACTTTACATTATCCTTTTTGAAGTTGCGATTGTTCAGCCATTTTCAAATAGCCAAAAATAGCAAAGAGGGCGTGCCAAACCACATGATTTGATTTTGATGGTAAAGTTTCATCCAAATATCTCCCAGAAGTGGCAATAGCAACTAAATTCAGTGTATGTATTGGTTTAGCATCATGAGCGCATCATGTCCTTCAGCAGCATGCTTAGGTCTAAAAGGGTTTTAATTAATGTGTTCTGATTTTATTTTATCTGTTGTTATGACCGAACAGGATGCATTGTTTTTTTTCTTCTTTGTAATTCTATAGTACTTTCCTTCCTTTAATTTATCAGAGACCCCTGAGGTTTTTGTAAAGAACTATATGAATAAAAGAGATTTTTTATAATGGAGATAGTTGCCATCTTACTAATCATATGACAAGCCATTATATATCAATTTTGTGCAATAATTTGCCTTTGTGTATTTTTTTAACTACAACTTCTTACCATTGGTAGTAGTTGCAAGTAATTTTGTTTTTTTCCAATGAGTGAGGCTCATCACGAAAAACAGGTGAGAGAAGCTCATATAAGAAATGTATAGTACAGTGGTATTAAAAAGTATCTGAACCTTTTGGAATTTCTCACATGATCTGATCTTTATCAAAATCACACAGATGAAAATACATTGTCTGCTTTGACTAAAACCACCCTAACATTTATAGGTTTCCATATTTTATTGAGGATAGCATGCAAACAATGACAGAAGGGGGAAAAATAGGTAAGTGAACCCACTGCCTAAGGAGGGCAATTGAAACCAATTTTCACCAAACATTTTATGTCGTGTGTGCCCAAACACTGATGAGTGGTGTAAAGCTGCCCTGCCACCTATAAAACACACACCTGGTAAGAAATGTCTTGAGAAGCATTGTCTGATGTGCATCATGGTAGTGTCATCAAGTAGTGTTAAATTGTATAAAGCTGGGAAAGGACACAAAACTATCCCTAGAAGTCTGGATTTTCATCAATCAACAGTCAGAGAAGTTGTCTACAAATGGAGAAAGTTTGGCACTGTTGGTTCTCTCCCAAGGATGGCCGTCCACCAAACACGTCACCATTAGTTCAGCACAGAATACTCAGTGAGGTAAAAAAAGAACCCTAGAGTGTCTGCTAAAGACTTACAGAAATCACTGGCACAGTCCAATATCTCTGTGCACACATCAACTATATGTAAAATTATGGCCAAGAATGGCGTTTGGCTGCCTCAGGGCCTGGACAACTTGCAATCATTAATGAAAGAATGAATTCAAAAGTTTATCGGTATGTTTTGCTGGAAAACCTGAGGCCGCCTGTCGGACAGTTGAAGGTAAAAAGAGGATGACTGCTGCAACAAGACAATGATCCATAACACAGAAGTAAATACACTTCAGAATGGTTTCAGAAGAACAAAATACACGCTCTGGAGTGGCCAGGTCAAAGTCCAGACTTGAACCCCATTGAGATGCTGTGGCATGTGCTAAAGACATGCCAGACATCTCAGAAATCTGACTACAGCAGTTTTGTAGAGAAGAATGGGTCAAGATTAGTCCTGATCAATGTGCCAGACTGATCTGCAGCTACAGGAAACGTCTGGTTGAAGTTATTGCTGCGAAAGTGCCACAAAAAATTAAATGTGATGGTTCACTTACTTATTTTTTCCCCTTCTATCATTGTTTGCATACTATCCTCATTAAAACATGAAAACCTATAAATGTTTGATTGGTTTTAGTTGAAGCAGTTTTTTTCATCTGTGTGATTTTATCCAGAAATGTGTGAGAAATTCCAAGAGGTTTAGATACTTCTTTACACATGTGCTGAAGAGTGAACTTATATACTTTATGCATTTATACCTGTTTTTCTAGTTTATTTATATTGCACAGGGTTGCAGTAATCATAACAAACAGATATTGATACTACGGTTTTGTGTCAACAATTGCATGTACTGTATGTAAGCACAGAGCGGATCATGTTTATCAAAAGTGTGACAGCGTCTGTTGCCTTACGTGCATCCATTCTATACAACCTTCACTTATCGTGAGCACAAACATACAAATGTTTACATTTATGGAACATCAACAAAAATGGTGGATAATTAGTCACAATGCTGCTCCAACATGACTGACAAGGTTATGTGATGACAGATTGATGACCATATATCTGCAACCCTGTCAATCAGCTAACAAAGATTTATACACATGAGCGCCGCAATGGAGAAATACTTCACATTTGTGCACATTGAATCGGCATACGCATTTACCATGTATATATTTTTCATACACACAATCAATTAAATCTACAGTGTTTGTAGCTGGCGTCAGCTCTGCTGTGTCAGCTTAATTAAAAATCATCTTTTCACTGAGATTATTGCTTTTCCTTCGTCTGTCACGCTGTAATGTATTTGTGTCAGAGAGGCTTGGATGCTTTAATAAACAGAAATCACTTTTATTATATTATGTGATGCATTCCCGTATGCGTCTTAATTTAGTCACAAATTTTAAAAGCTCCTGAGCTTTTCTAGTAAAGTTTCATCCATGGTTGCTTATAATTTATAAAATGCTTTACCGTATGCATATTTTCAACTCTATATCACATGTTGTTCACAAATGGTATGCACAAAGCACCTATTTTGGATGCCATCCATAAAGGAGATACATGTCTCTGCACACCACTCTACACTTCTGTACCTGTGCCTCCTAGTATTCACAACGTTGGACAGCTCTTTTGAGTTGACATTTTGACGACAAGGAGCATTGGTCGTGAATGTTCATCTTTCAGTGCCATTGACAGTGCCAGACCAGTGGTTCTTTTTTAAAATTTTATTCTTTTTCTTTTTTTAAACCAGTCCTGTTCAGCTGCTTAGACACGGAGTATTGGAATATGAGTGTTTTAATGTGCCACATGGGAGTTTGATATACTCCCATTGTGGTTCTTCTTCTTTTCTTTTGGCTTTTCACCTAAGGGGTCGCCACAGCGAATTTGTTTATTATGTTTTATTTATTAGGAGCAAACAATAGACAGGATGGAGTTTTGTGGGGACAGAGAGAAGGGAAGCAGACAGAAGAGGAGAAAATCAAACAACAACAGACCAGCGGTTCTTAACCCTGATCGAATCGCAGGGGTTCGGTGAGTTAAGACTAAGTAAGGGTTTGGCGAATTTTCCAGGCATCTCCGCATCTGTAAATGCAGGGTGGGGCAGAGCAACTTGCTTATTTAAATTTGGCGCCCTGAAGCGATAGTTGCTCTGAGGATGGTAGGGATGGGCTTATTTGACAGTGTGGGGTTTAAAGTTTGGTTCGTAACATGCTTTATTTATTTTGTGTTTATTTTTCAGGAACCCCTGTGAGCATCATGAGTTGATGAAGTTGGAAAGCGCTTTCGCTGTTGAGGGATTTTTTTCAGTCCACTCCATGATGCGCACTGGGGTTTCTGAAAAAATAAACACTAAAAAAATAACGTTTGTTAAGAACCTAACTTGAAGCTCCACCCTCTCAAATAAGTCCATTCATACCATCCTCAGAGCAACCATCGTTTCAGGGCGCCAAACTTAACCCTTAGATGCACAAGTTACTGGACCCTACACTCTTCCATATGTGAGTCAAAAATGACCCATATTAGAACCAATGTGTTTTTATGTCATTCTGGTGAAGAATAATCCCTTGTATATTAATTAGTATGATATTTAGGGCCACACAAGAATGATTTCATGCTTGAAATATCTTTATGATTCAATTAACATTTTTTGATGAAAAAAAAAAAAAAAAAAAAACAGAACAGCAATAGACTTTATCCTTCCTTGTATTTTATCATCAATGATGAAGAGGTTGGGTGGGAGGTAATTCTCTCTAGTAAGAGCCCCACCAACTCATTCTGTTGGCCACTATTTGGACACCTTTTTCTTCAGAGGACATACAGTATAAGTGGAATCTTATGGGTCAGATTGATCCTGTTCAGTTGGATTTCCAGGTGGGCCACTGCCACTGCCACCTGGACAATAGTCTGGGTCCTTATCATCAGAAATTTCGGACACTTAAGTCCAACCCCGTCACTGCATTTCCATCATCAAACATATGTAGAACCATTTCAGCTGTAAATCTAGCACAAATCCGATTTTTTTGTGTTTTTCCGACAAGTTGCATAAAAGTCGACCATTTTCAAATTCGATCCAGGTCACTTTCGTATGTGGTTAAAATCCCATCCGGGCCACATTTTTCCAGAATGTGGCTGCGGTCCGAACTGTCAAGTCCCCCTAATTAGAATTCATGCAGCAATAAACATCAGCAAAGAGTGAGAGAGACAGGGAGCTATGGTAGTGGTGCAGCTGTGCATCAGCGTTAGCACCTAGCTTGAACGCAGCTTTTGGGGAAGGAGCGGGCTTGACGGCAGTCATAAAAAGAAAAAAAAAAGGTCAGAATAAGCCTCACAATGCTCGGTTTTCTCTCTGCTCCAATGCTCCTGCGCATGCGGGCCAGTTTGCTCAGCGCATCTCGGACTGCAAATTAGAGTGTGTGTGTGATACTTGAACAGGCTCATTGGACAAAGGCAGTCTGAACAGGTACGCCAAAAAACCAGATATGACAAAAAATTTGGAATTGTGCATTAGGACCTTCTGTATGAACCTAGCCTTAGTTAGCTAGCTAGTTAAGAAGTAGGTTAATTTGTTGATAAATATAATAAATAGTCATGAAAGACACACACACATAATACTATATGGACATAATACTCACAGTACACATATCAGCTCTTGCTGTGTAAAATAATCTTCTTAAGGGATGTCACTTTTTACATACCTAGTCTGTGTCGTCCACGGTAAATTTATACCTGACAGCCAAAGTTGATAAGAATGAAAGATTTCTATTGAATTCCATAGAAAATGCATGTGGGTCATTTTTGACCCACTTGTGGAAGCTTAGGGTAGTAATACAAAAATGACAATTTCTTCAAATGTATAAAAAGTTCATCAAAAATTTGAAATGTCTTTATATCAAGAACATGTTTTTTGAGGAATACCTGAAATATGAATTGACAATTTTTCAAAATATTTCAAGAAAACAACCACACCGGGTCATTTTTGACCCACTTATGCATCTAAGGGTTAAATGAGCAAGTTGCTCTGCCCCATCCATTATAAAAACATTAAACACAAAATTATGACCGGTTTAAAAACAGGCTACAAAATTAAAAGAAATGTGAAAGGGAATTTGCTTTCTGTACATATTAGCTTGTTAGCTTAGCTTTTAGTTTCGCTACCAAAGCTTCGATATCTAATTCTGAACAGTTCGCTGAATGCTCATTTGAAACTCATGGGGTTCAGTACCATTAGCAAGGTAAAAACCACTGCACTAGATGTCCAATTAGTTTTGACTGGGAGGGGTAAATACTGTAAGATTGGATTTTCTAGCGCCATTAGTTGCAGCCAATGAATTGAATGAGTGCCCTGTAAGGGTAAAAAAAAAAAGAAGTTATAATTCATGCATGAAAGGGTTAATGTCCACATCCATTCTCGTGTTATGTTGATTTCAATACTGTGAGACTTACCATGTCCACGTTACAAATGTCGTTCATAATATTTTGATACTTGGGGAAGTGTAACAAAAGCAAATCACTCACATATTCTAAAAATAGCCGGGAACCATTTAAAATTGTGTGTTTAGATAACTCCTTTAGATAGCTTACAGCACTTGTCTCTTTTACTTTGGCAGGATTTCAAACACGTGTTATTATTCCATCGTAATGACCTGATGCTTTGCAATGTCGCTTGTTTTAGGGCACTCGAATAAAGTCTCTGCACACAGTTGCAATAAGGTAATGGAGGGTGGAAAAAAAAAAGACTGATCAGCACGTTTCTGGGTTTTTCCACGCTGATGTTATACAGTATCGCAGAGTGTGGGTTTTAATTAAATTGAATTGGACGCACTTTGATCGGGAAGTCTGCAGCCATTGTCAAACGTTCATTGCATAAATCTTTTTTTTTTTTTTGGACTTTAGAGGCATATCTTGCTGAAAGAAAATATATATTACTCTCTTGTCGCATGGAAAGTGACAGACTTTCTGATAGCAGCAAAATGAAGACATTACTGTTATATGGAACAGAAGCAGATGAAAGAACAGGGCTTCTTGCAATTTTTAGTTGTAAATCCTTCACAGAACTTTACAGTGTGAGTAAGGCTTAATTCCTACTGATTTTTAACTTCTTCTTTTAACTTCAATTGTTTTCTTTTACACCTCCCCAGGAAGACGTAAATATTTCATGCCCCCCTGCCGCCAACTCTCTGCCGCCACTGTAAATAGCATCATTTGTCTAAAAATATTATTAGAAATACACCTATCCCTAACATTGTGTCCTTTTTAATCGTACAGACAAAAGTAATATAGATCAACTTAACATAAAGTATAACTTCAGTAACATTGTTATGTCTGAAACAGAAAAGACAAAGCACATCATATGGCCTCAATTAGAGAAAAAAAAAAAAAATCACATCAAAACTAAAAATGCACTCAAGGTACATTTTTTTGACCCTTTGATATTTAAAAATAAAAATCAATAAAATCAATAAATAATAATAGCTACAAATTTATTAGCAACATTAACTCATGGGGACAATATGCCAAACAATTTGACTGAAAAAAACAAAACAAAAACAACAGTGTGAGTGGTATAGTTTTTATTTTTGCTGCAGGCAGTATCAGCTCCTTGGCTATGGTGTAGTGTTATTTTGCACAGAGCAACTTGGTATGCCACCTTATATGATGCTAACAGTGCTCGTGGGTTTACTGATATAACTCTGACAAAGCGGAACGATTGTTGGTAAGATTCATTTTCGGTAAAAAAAAAAACAAATCAAGCAGCTAATCATTGTGATTGAGGTCTAATGTCTTTAAGTGACGTCTTACTTGATTTGGTTCCTTAAGGCCGAGTTATGCTTCCGCGTCAGACCTGCGCCGTCAAGGAAGACCCGATTTACGGCCCTGCACTTTAGCCTCTCTGGCTCCTTTTTGTTTTTTCTGACTTCGCGTCGCGTCAACGCGTGTGACGGAAATGGACTATGATTGGTCCGCTCAGACTGTTGTTTCCAGTTCAGCGCAAAATCAACGCCATTCTCAAACATTATTTTTCTACACTCAAAAACGGACCAAGTTGACGAGAGTATCAACAAAGAGCAAGTACGACAACTTCTACAATGTCTCGTCAAGACCTTATGAAGATTGCCAAATGGCAAGCAATTTGTGGGAGGAGATTGCTGAAAATACGGGGCTGAAGGTCAGCCAGCGATTGAATAAAAAAAAAATGGAAGAACCACCGAGACAAGTACAGTATGTGTGTGTTCGGAATCGAATGGCCATACAAAGCGGTAACCCAGTCGGCCAAACACTGCCAGCTTTTTATCACTTTATGTCATATTTTTGGTTGGTGCAGTTCGCCATTTATTGTATACATATGTTTGCTGTGAGTCTGTCACTTATTTACATGTCAAACTTCAAGTATACTAAGAATAAAGCACAGGTTTGATGTCAAAAGAGTTGTTTTGATGTTTAATTTTCAACAACAGACAGTTCACACACGATACATCATCACTTATTGAGAGTGCCTCGGTGCTTTTATGATAACGTTAACATCAAGGCTTCCAACGCAGTTTGGGAAGTTCGATAGACTCCAGAAATCTACTATGGCTTCCCACTGGCTGGCTGTAGGACACGGCAAACAAATCGGGCTGGAGGGCTTTGCAGACCTCGGACAAAACGCTGGACGCAGTGCTCGACGCCAGTTTGAAGCTAGCTGCTACAGCTAGCTGGTTTCCACCCGAGGCTAGAACTCTCTGTGCGGCATCAAAAGTTGGAAAGACCGCCTCGAAACAGTCTTCTGCGTCGCCTGCGCCTCAACATTTGGGTGATCAACATTTATTCAATGTTGATGAGCTGAAGATCCACATTCAAACGTTCCATCTTGCATTGTTTATTCCTTTCTCCGGTAAACTAGACAAGAGGAAGTCAACAAGCATGCCCCAAAACCGTACAAACTTAACGCCACACCCCTCTAGTGGTTTGGCGGTGAATTACAGAGCAACGAGTCACCTGGCCGGAGAACCATCGAATGTCAAATGACGCCATAGTCGCTGCGCCGTCACCGCAACGCGGGAGCAGAACTCAGGCTTTACGGTCTGCTGCAAAATTTTTTACACAAAGTAAACAGACTGGTCTTTCCTCATCTCCCACTGTATTAAAAGTCAAAGCCAAACCTTACATACGCTTTGTCATATTTCCTCGTCTCAGCTATTCATATCTCCAGTGCTCTTTGCTGTGTGCTCTTGTTTGGTCAAAAATACTGCGCACACTCTGAAAATGAGTCGCCACTACCACCCACTGAGTGGATGTGCAATTACACTTTTTTCTACAACGGCAAAATAGTATGTTCCCTGAGGTCACGTGCACAACCACCGGCATCGCTTTGCGCCGCCGCCCTGGGGAGACGCACCCCACTATTTGAGAAATACTGCTACAGTGCATGTTGGCTTACTAACAACGTATTATTCTTGGACCCCCTTTTCCTAGTACCGGTAGGATACTGAAATGGCATCATCGGTGTTGGGGAGTACTAAGAAATAACGTGCCGTTGCTTCACAATATGCATTTTTGAGATTTGCTTTCCAACCCCTGGTCGCCCTACCCAAGACGGCTGTTAGTTAGAAGACCACGTGTAGGTCTGCATTGCTTGCTGTATCCAAGTTCCCCCGTTGTTCTTGTTCATCATATTCCTAGTAATGATGATATGTATTGAGAATGATTGCAATTATATTATTATAATGAGAGTACAGTATATGGACCATATTTACTGTACATTGAAAGAGCAGCTGCTTTCTCTGCCCAAAGACCTTATGTAATGCACTCCGCAAATGTACTCATTCCAAATATTTTCATTATTCTCGTACACCTTGAACACTTAAAAATGGTAGTTAAAAAAAAGTTTAAAAAAATCTAAGAATCGAACTTGACACATGAACCGACAGTTGAACTGAATAGTTTTGATGGTTTTCAATGACGCCCCCCCCCCCCCCCCACAATAAACAGATACACAGGGTTACCCAAAAAACAGAAACTTTTTTACATTCCAATAAAACCAAGAGTAATGGAACAGGGATTTAGTGAGTAATTAAAATGGTATAAAAGTCATTAAATGGAATTTGTCAAAATTAAGGTCTTAAAACAATCATTAAAAAGCTTTAAAAATTACGGGGCCTTAAAAATTATGTTAACTTGACGGTTAAAAATCTATTTTTTACATTATTTGAATTGTCTGATATTATCGGGACTCTGAACATAAGATCATTAAGTGATTGGAGAGCCAACACTATCAGCTACCCGATAAAATTGACCGATAAACCCATTTTAAAATGATATTGCATAATAACGACATTGGTTTTTCATTATTGGCCAACATGTACTGTATGTAACATTCAAATTGAATGTAGAAGCCTTCTGCCTTTGTACAAGGGCTGATCACAGCTTAGCACAGCAGTTACGCTTATTGACCATTAGATATCTCCAAAAGAAGATGCTAGGGATTTGCTATATGAGCAGACCATTTGCATTCTGGTGCAAAAATTAAATGAACATTAAAAATATTGAAAAATGAATTTAAAAAAACTCATTATTCACTGTACTGAAGCTGTGTGCCTTTGTTGTGATTTTGAGGCATACAGGGTGACCCAAAAAAAAGTTTACACTGCCATAATACAATTTAAATGCCATGTTTATTCATCTTAGAATTAGAATTGAATCACAAATTATACATTATTGTAAAGAACATGTACAGTACACTCTATTTTTCAATGTGTCTTCCCTTATGTGTCACAACAGCCTCCAGGCGCCTGCGGAACGCTTCTTTATGTAGGATGCCGTCATCTTTTCCCAAGATCTAACAATGGACCTCTCCAAGGCTGCCACAGAAGTTTGTGGCTTCTTACAGGCACTGTCCTCCACAGTTGCCCATATGCTATAATCCAGGGGATTGAGATCTGGACTCTAGGGTGGCCACATATCACCTTGTCAATCAACTTTTTGGTCCGCACAGATCTTCACTTCCAGACCCAGGTTTTAGGGAGGCTGTTCCAGTATCTTTCAGCCTCTTTTTAACTTTGTAGACTGCACATCTGGATATTCTCAGATTTGCTGCAATCTCAGTAGGTGTCAGACCGGCATGCAGCAATTCAGGTACAGCTAAAGTTTTCTTCATTTTCAGCAGAAGCACAGGAATTGGAGAGACGAGAGATTACCAGCTGCATTGAGTGACCTTAATGTACCACTTAAGCATGACTACCTATTTAGATATGTTTCAATGGCTTTTAAACAAGCAGTCAACTGAGTGTAAACTTTTTTTTGGGTCACCCTGTATGTCATATGGTAGTGCCTTATTGGCACTTTGCACTTGCACTTGATCTGAAGAAACTCATGTTGGCACTATTTTCATTTCAACAACAAATATAGTGGTGCAATGTAGGCACTTTTTCCCAACACCTCTGTGAAAAATAAGAGAACAGAGAAGAATAAGAGAAGTTGTTACATTTACCATTATTTTAAAGTATCCGGGGGTGCATCACAATATAATTAGCCATGAAATTTTACGTCTACTACTGCAAATATCGATATCGGTTTCATATAGGTATCAGATTTTTGGAATTGGACAATATCAGGATATTGGTTATAAAGTCATTATGTACATTTGTATGTGTGAAACAATCTGCAGTTGAGCATGGGCATTAAATTAGTTTACAATGGCATTAAAAGTGGCATTAAAAAGCATTAAATGATGTTTGCTCTTACCAGTAGAAATCCCGTGGAAGAAAAATATTTTATTAACAGTAATTAAAACCTTAAAACATGCCAATTAAGAAACAAATGCAGATTTTTTTAAAGGATGTCCTTTAAATGGCGTCCTCCTGCATGAATGCATTCTGGAAATCTGCTGTTGACTACTGTTGAAAAAAATAGGATTTTTTTTTTTGCGCATTTGCCAGTGTTGTTTTCAATAACGATGACTTTAACGATAATATTTCGTTGAAGAAGAATTTCTTTTCATGACAATGACGCGACGATAACAAGCAAAAAACGTGTCTTGGGAGATTATAACATAACAAAACGAATGCCAGTTTTCGTCTGACGAGACGAGAACAAGATGAAAATGCGTCCAAGTTTTCCTCACATTTTCAGGATGTGTTACATTTTTATGTTTAGCTACCCTGCATTGTAGCAGTGTGACATGTGACGTGCTGCTCTCTTCAACCCCCAACTCACTGGTGTCCTCTCCTCTCCAGGCTTGCGTGTTTTGCAACACAGTAAGATTTGTTTTATCTTGGCAAGAGAGAATATCCAATGTTGCTTTAGCCTTTACACGTCTGTGTTGAGTGATCATAGCACACTAAATGTAACTTGTAGCATTAGCATTAGGCTAATGACAACGGCGAGCATCCTCATAAACTCTGACAACTTTTATTACACAAAGTATGTGGGTTCCAGGTGGGTGCAGTGGGGCAAATAAGTATTTAGTCAAACACAAATTGTGCAAGTTCTCCCACTTGAAAATATTAGAGAGGCCTGTAATTGTCAACATGGGTAACCCTCAAACATGAGAGAAAGAATGTGTGTGTGTGTGTGTGTGGGGGGGGGGGGGGCAGAAAATCCCATTGTTTGATTTTTAAAGAATTTATTTGCAAATCATGGTGGAAAATAAGTATTTGGTCAATACCAAAATTTCATCTCAATACTTTGTTATGTACCCTTTGTTGGCAATAACGGAGGCCAAACGTTTTCTGTAACTCTTCACAAGCTTTTCACACACTGTTGCTGGTATTTTGGCCCATTTCTCCATGCAGATCTCGTCTAGAGCAGTGATGTTTTGGGGCTGTCGTTGGGCAACACGGACTTTCAACTCCCTCCACAGATTTTCTATGGGGTTGAGATCTGGAGACTGGCTAGGCCACTCCAGGACCTTGAAATGTTTCTTAACAAGCCACTCCTTTGTTGCCCTGGCTGTGTGTTTGGGATCATTGTCATGCTGAAAGACCCAGCCACATCTCATCTTCAATGCCTTTGCTGATGGAAGAAGATTTTCACTTACAATTTCTCAATACATGGCCCCATTCATTTTTTCCTTTACACAGATCAATTGTCCTGGTCCCTTTGCAGAAAAACAGCCCCAAAGCATGATGTTTCCACCCCCATGCTTCATAGTGTGTATGGTGTTCTTCGGATGCAATTCGGTATTCTTTCTCCTCCAAACACGTGAACCTGTGTTTCTACCAAAAAGTTCTATTTTGGTTTCATCTGACCATAACACATTCTCCCAGTCCTCTTCTGGATCATCCAAATGGTCTCTAGACAACTGCAGACGGGCCTGGACGTGTACTGGCTTCAGCAGGGGGACACGTCTGGCAGTGCAGGATTGGAGTCCCTGGCGGCGCAGTGTGTTACTGATAGTAGCCTTTGTTACTGTGGTCCCAGCTCTCTGTAGGTCATTCACTAGATCCCCCCGTGTGGTTCTGAGATTTTTGCTCACAGTTCTTGTTATCATTTTGACGCCACGGGGTGAGATCTTGCATGGAGCCCCAGGTCAAGGGAGATTATCAGTGGTCTTGTATGTCTTCCACTTTCTAATAATTGCTCCCACAGTTGATTTCTTTACACCTAGCATTTTACTTATTGCAGATTCAGTCTTCCCAGCCTGGTGCAGGTCTACAATTTTGTCTCTGGTGTCCTTCGACAGCTCTTGGCCTTAGTGTGACTGACTGAAGTTGTGGACAGGTGTCTTTTATACCGATAATGAGTTAAAACCGGTGCCATTAATACAGGTAACGAGTGGAGCCTCGTTAGACCTCATTAGAAGAAGTTAGACCTCTTTGACAGCCAGAAATCTTGCTTGTTTGTAGGTGACCAAATACTTATTTTCCACTGTAATTTGGAAATTCTTTAAAAATCAAACTATGTGACTTTTTTTTTTTTTTTGTTTTACACATTCTCTCTCTCATGGTTGAGGTTAACCCATGTTGGCAATTACAGGCCTCTCTAATCTTTTCAAGTAGGAGAACTTGCACAATTGGTGGTTGACTAAATACTTATTTGCCCCACTGTATACAGTAGTTAATTGAAAGTAATGAATTAATTTACTCTAAACAGCAAAACTACTTTCAATTATCACCAGGAAGTTGGTGTTGTCCTCGTAGATGCTACAATATGTGCTCATCTGTCAATGTTCATTGGAAATTGTTGGGAAAAAAATGGAAGTCTTTATTTTTGGACTAACACTTTTGAATTCTAGAGACGAAAACAGTAAACGGCGACTAAAACTAGACACAATTAGTTAAATTTTCGTCAGCGAAAACTAAACGAAGACAAACACATTTTTAAATGACTGAAATATGACTAAGAGTAATAAGTGTTTCTGTCCAAAACACTTAGACTAAAAGGAAAAATTAAAAGGGGTGCGAAAAACAACACTGGTATTGACAGACAGTGAGTGACCTTGAGCAAGTAAAGAATGTGCCATTTTAGTAACCACGGTGAATTCAGGATGAAATTCACAGAATCCTACTTCAGATGAGCAATCAGTGAGGAATCTCAACAGCAGATATGAAGAATGCATACCAACTGAATGAACGTAATTAAAAAAATATATATAATTCCATTATTGTTTCTTAAATGGCATGTTTTAAAGTTTCAATTATTGGATTGTTAAAAGGTTCCTGTCTTTTGGTCACCCTGTATTTAGGATAAACCATATTAACAGATTAGCGTGCTTAGTTTGGCTTTCAATTTATACCTGATGGAATTTTTTACATATGGATTCGCCACCATGCTTCCTGGGTAAAGGTTCAGTAATTTACAGTACCACCTAACTTCTGCAAGGCATAGCTGTATAATAACCTCCACGTCAGCGTTTGTGTATATAGGAAGGCGGGTCAGCACGTGTAAAAAGGTGAAATATAGCATCGGTGATGGGTGCGGCGTAAAGCCGACCACTCCAACTTTTTTTTTTTTTTTTTTAATTTGGATTGGCAAGCCATCTGCCAGCAGGGTAATATTTTATCCACAAGTCGTTTTCTGAGTATTCCTGCTCCGCAGTCGAGTGCCTCTCCATCATGCTTGTCCGAAGGGATTTTTATTGAAGAACACTGAGATGGGATTGGATGTTGTGTGCGTGCGTGTGTTTGTGAGTGATTTTATTGCATTGCAGCAGCAGCAGGGGGCTGTGTCGCTAGGTTACAATAAAATATGTTCAGTTATTTGTTGTCACAGACTCAGCGTTTGACTCCTGACTGAATTCTTTAAAATACGTTTCTTGTTTCACTTGAAAATCTCAGTCCTCATGGCTTCACACACAGCCACCTTTGTCCCAGGTGTCTCTGTCCACTTCTTTCTTACATTGCCGTTCACAAACACCCATGTATCAATACGAGATGATGATAGACATCAAATCGTATGGTGTCCAATCATCCTTCTGTTTGAATTTAAATGAGTATATCACCATTACACGTCCAATCCATTTCAAGTGGGAGAGTGGCAGCAAATGAACGTTTGTTGATGGCAAACAATGAGTTAAGCAGAGGTTAAATTTACATGGGCAACATTTCCGTAATCCGATCTATTTTTAGATTGAAATTATGACCAATATGCCCTTTTCAGGAAACACTAAAAATATTGAAACGATTAGGACTATATTATGTGTTCATGCATCATACTTTCGGTCAGAACAAAATATTTGGACATGCGCCAATTGACTAAATATACCGGATATGGTAGTACTGTTACCTCCCTTTACTGTGACTCTTGGCATAATCAGCAGAAGACACGCTTACCCAAAGTCACACTTAACGAAGTGCTTTATTGCAGCGAACACAAAAATGACAGGCTATCTCTAACATTGCCACACATAAGCCCCTTTCACACACGCCTAATCACCGGTAAAACCCCGAGATTTAAACTGGCAGCCCTTGTATTCACATACAAGGGCTGCCAGTTTAAATGCAAATGTAAATATCATGGCGGGCCGATCATCACTTCCTCTTTCTTCGCAGTAAGACAAAAAGCGGTAAACAATCATCGCAATTATTAACATAGCAGGCTGGAAATAGCTAAATTAACCCTTTAACACCGAACGATTACGCATATCGTCTTTGAAGCTTCGTCACGCTGTAATTACGTCACCCACGTGTCGCTGGTTGGTCTCATTTGAAAGTGCGGAAGTTGATGTCCACACCAGTTTTTATTTGAAGTCAATCGACCAAGTAAAATGGGAGATAATGTCACTTGAGTTTTATAGTTTTATTACACTCATAAATATGCATTCAAACGCTGCATGGACCATGTATCTATCTCCATATTTCCATCATTTCTTGTCCTTTTTCAAAACCGAAAGCAGCACAAAAGACTACATATCCTGAGAGCTGTTCTGATGTCAAGAAGGACGAACCGAATGTGATCATTTTTAATAAATTTCCGAACGAGGCGCACACTCATGAAAGGGAGGCATGCGACGCAAGCAATGGCCGGTTGGTTTGAGCGAGCGACTTTGAAACGTGCAGAATGAATATAAAACTACATTTAGCGCAAGCTAATGCATTATTTCATTAACTCAAGGAGGAAGATGAGCCGTATTTGTCGTCTTTTTCTTTGCATGAGTCGGTGTCTCGGCGAATAGAAGTGACCGCAGCGCGCAAACGGCGAAAGAGTAGTGTGACGTGTGTGACGCAGCTCCGTCACCTTTTCAAGCTTTATTGAGTGCGCAAAAAAAACAAAAACAAAAACTTTATTAGGTCGCATGCCTGCACATTTTGAATTGAACTGAACTACTTGTCAATATTTTTTAAAATACTTTTTTGTCAATGTTACATATATTTTTTCTAACTATAATCTTTTCAGTTTTTATGTAGATGTGTGTTCGAGAAGCTTGATTGCATCTAGGTATATACTTTTGATAAGGTGATGGGTACAACACCTAACTTCACAAAGAGATATCCTCCAAAATCTTTTTGTGTTAGATGATATATATAATTTTTTTCTCTCACTATTTTGCACTGTATATAACCTGTTTTGACCATAGTATGTGTAAAGGCCAAAAACGCCTATGACCATACCTGCTGTTTGTGTTGAATTGTCAAACATAAAACTATTCAATCTTATTTTTTTTCAATTGAATGTTTATCCTAACAAGTTGAATAAATATGATCAAGCTTCAAAACGGTTGGTCGAGCATGTTTTGTTGTCAGTGGGACGTCAACATTACAAATTTTGAAAAAAGATTTTGGGATTTTTTTGTCTTTTTGGGTCCAAAATGTGGATTAAAATTGGTCAGTGAAGAAAACAACAGTTTGGACATGAAGTTCAAGGTGTCCTGAAAAAAGGGACCCAACTTGGCCATTGTAAACAATTTTTTCTTTGAAATATAAAGGCAACATCAAATGCATGCAAATTCGGCCAAAATAGGCTTAGGTGTTAAAGGGTTAAACGGAAAATATAACAAAGTTAAGTACAGTACAAAACAACGGACGTATGCATGCAAGGGTTTATTAAATGCAAACAAAAATACATGCAAACGCGGAAAAGGGGGAATAACACAATGGGCCTGCGAAAGTAAGCAGTAGGCAGCAAGCCGATAAGACAACAAAACAAATACACTGAAATACCGGCACAACGTTGGGGATTTCAAAGCAATGGCGGCAGATGTGTCGAATGGCGCCAAGCAAGTTAATACAGTATCTCGGCAACCTTCTCTTGGATCACCTAATTTTAAATACCGTCTTGATGAACTTGATTTGGCTGCAGTTACAAAGTCAGGAATGTTCCTACAACCGGCTCTGTAACAAAACACGATTTGACCAACATTGTGACAGCCAATGCCGACCAAAAATGATGTAATGCCCGAGAAGTTGCCAGTGAGCAACACAGGACAAGTCTGTGAAAGTGTCCAACCCGCGTCATTCCCGGGATATCTCTACATGCGTGAAAGCAATGACGCGAGTAAATCCCGCGTCACCTTACACGGGAATTTACAGGGATATGTTTGTGAAAGGAGCTAATTACACTAACCTCCGGGTGGGCGTTTTCTTATTTTTCATGTGCATTCACACTCTGCACTTCTGCGTATATAAAAATTTCCGGTGTTCAGTCGATTTGCGCTCCCTGTCGAGTGATGATGAATTGATTACGTCCAAAGCGCTACTGAGCATGTGCATGGCAACCACACCCCCCGAGGGTTATCACAAGTCAAATGTCCGTCGAGTTGATCTACCATTTTGACTACGACGTCGTTACTGTTGTTGTTGCTGCAAGTAATATTTTTAAAGTACAGTATATTCATTTTATAGTGCCTTTTCACCACTAACCTCTGTAAGCAATTATGGATGCACGAAAGACTAGAATATTGATGATCAATGGTGTTAGACTATAATGCGTTTTTAACGGTGTTACTTTTTCAGCAGTGAGTAATCCAATTAATTACTTTTCACATCTTTATGTAGCCCCTATCTATACCCTTCTGTATGTATACCGATAGGAGCTGCAACCTGGGTTCGGCTTATTGGTTTTGATACGATGACCACCATAAATCAGGTTTAGGCAACTGGAATCCTTTTTGTATATTTTTAATGAACAATAAAAAAATATATTTTTTAACCATTAAACAAACAATGAACTATTAATAACACACTATAAAATAACAAGAAAAAAAATTAGTCGTGTTGGGTCTAAGTCAATTGTTTGTCAAAGTCAAAATCGTCCCTTATTAGTTGAAATGGCAACTAAGTCAATGTCTTAAGTTTTTACTATTGCAATAGATTTTTTAAAAAATGTTCGTTGGCGTGCACTCTTTTCGAAGAAAAAAAAAATGTAGGTATCAGTCCGATGATCAGCTCGATGTTCTTGGTTCTTCAGTCACTCTGGGTTAGCTCGCCATCGTTGAATCCAATCTGATGATCTTTCTTTTTTTTTTTTCAATCAGAAAAAAAAACCTGACCTGTATTTAACACAGGTCCTGAGTTACAATCTTTTCAGTTTCAATGTTTCAGTTTCACTTATGTTGTACAACTTTTTCACTCAATAATAAAAATTCGAATCATTAACTAGCATTTTGTATGCAATAAAGGATACATTTTTCACACAAAAAATGTTAATTACGCTCTCAAAGCATTTTGTATGCAATATGGTACATTATACATTTTCCAAAACACAAAAATGATCATTACATCCCTTTTCCTTTCAATTGGAAACTATATTTTAGAACATCTCAAACAGCAGTACATCTTAACAACAATATCTCACCGAATAGCCTTAACTGACGACGCCTGGTCCTCTTCCTCTCACACAAGGCTTTTGGCCTGCACAAATAAGGCGCTAGCAGTTAGCCATGAATGTAGATTTAGCTTTAGCGAATTAGCGAAGTGTATTTGCACATCTTACAGAGTGGCTTCTGCTCAATATTTTTACCACGCGACCGTCTGAATTCGCATTTAGCAACAGACGCCACACAGCAGCAGTTGATGAATCCGTCAATTTGCTTTTCTTAATCTTTTTTATTTCTTTCTGGAGCGAACAAAACTTTTCCCCCTCAGTTAGAAAAGCCAAAAAGGAAGTGCGCATGCGCTGACGTCACAGTTTTGAGTCTCTGACTGCATTCAAATGTCGCTCTTGCCGTCTAGTGTTGTTATTGGGTATAACGCTTCAATATTTTTCTCTGGGCTATATCTGCAACGCCATTACCATTGCTGATGATGTGAAGGGGGCGTTACTACAATTTGGTTGAATGAAACGCAAGTTTTCTGATTTTGTCACCGCTTCCTGGGAGAGATCAGAGCGGGAGTGGGAAGGAGGGATTGGTGTGTTGACTCTGTTGTAAACGATCACAAAGCGGGACGATTGTTGGCAATATTCTGCATGACACAGGAAACATACATGTCTTTCCTAGTCTCCTACTGTATTAAAAGTGAAGCCATATGCTACGTACACTTCGTCATATTTCCTCGTCTTAGCTCTTCGTATCTCCGTGTTTGTTGCTGTGTGCACGTGTTTGGTTAAAAAAATATTGCACACACTCTGAAAATGGGAGAGCCACTGCCACCCACTCAGTGGATGTGCATTACACTTTATTCTACAGCGGCAAAAAAGTATGTTCTCTGAGGTCACATGCGCCCTCCCCCCTGACATCACTTTGAACTGTGCTACGGCGAAACGAGTCATTGGCTAAAGGCTGGATTTATCCTGCCCACCAGATGCTCAGCGTCGGTTGGGGTCTATGGGCAATGGGGGGGGCTCGGCTGACCTGGACTACTACTACTCTGTTGTTGGATTCTTCTATTTTCTTTCTGCTGTTCTGAGTTGAACTGGAGACTTTCCTAATCAACCTATACTTTTTGGTAACACTTTACAATATGGGTCCCTTAATTAACATTAGTTAATGCAGTTTTAGACAAAAACTAATGTTTAAGTAACATTACAATAATTAATATAATTGTTTATCTATCATTTATTAATATATCAATTAACATGAGTTAATGCATTAGCTAATGCATTGGTTAATGCATTAGTTAATGAATAACCAGACAGTAACTAATGGTTTTGGAAAATGAAACATATATATAGGCCTATACAGGGTTAGGGTTTTGGGTTTACGGTTGGGGTTTGTTAACTTAGCATTTATAATTTCTTAGTTAAGGGACACATGTGCTACACTTTACAATTAGGGTCCAAAAAACATTCAGTAATGTTTAATAAAGGTTGGGGGGGGGGGGGGGGGGGGGGGGCTTAAACATTTATAATATCCTAGTTGTGGGACAAATGTGCTACACTTTACAATAAGGGTCCAAAAAACATTCAGTAATGGTTAATTAAAGTTAAGTAATACTTATGAGGTACGTTCACGTGAAATAATACCATACTTAAGGTTATTTAGCACAGTGCTTCTCAATTATTTTCTGTTATGCCCCCCCCCCCCGAAGACGTAAACGTTCCGCCCCCCCCAACTCTCTGCCGCCACTTTAAATATACTGTTGTGTCATTTGTATATAAAATTCTTATTATTATAAGTACACCTCTGCATAACAATGGTTCTTTTTAATACTAAAGAAAAAAAGTGATATAGATCAACTTACAAAAGTGTTTAAAAAAAAAAAAAAAAAATGTAAAAATACCCTCAGGATACATTTTTTGACCGTTTGATCCTGTAAAATAAAACTTAATAAAATCAATAAATAATATTAAATTCAAATTGATTAGCAAAATTAACTCACGAGGACAATATGCCAAACAATTAGACCGAAAAAACGAAAAAAATATATATATATTCGAATAAGAACGACATTGTCATTGGACAGAGGGATAGTTTTTATTTTTGCTGCAGGCAGTATCAGCTCCTTTCTTATGATGTGGGGTTATTTTGCACTGAGCAACTTGGTATGCCACATTATATGATGGTGACAGTGCTCGCTGGTTTAGTGATGTAACACTGACATAGCAGGAGGATTGTTGGCAATACTCGGCATGTTTTGGCTGAAAAAAATATTTCCTGCTGTCCGCAGCAAACATTTTTAGACAAAGTAAACAGACTGGCCTTTCCTCGTCTCCCAATGTACTAAAAGTCAAAGCCAAATGCTACATACGCTTCGTCATAGTTCCTTGTTTTAGCTTTTCATATATCCAGTGCTCTTTGCTGTGTGCTCTTGTTTGGTTCAAAAATATTGCGCACACGCTGAAAATGAGAGCGGCACTACCACCCACTGAGTGGATGTGAAATTACACTTTCTTCTAGTACGGTAAAAAAGTATGTTCCCCAAGATCACATGCGCCACCCCCAGCATCGCTCTGTGCCCCCCTGGGGGGGCCCGCCCCACTATTTGAGAAGTACTGGGTTAGCAGCCCCCAAGGACTCACAGAGCAATGTTTCTCATTTTAGAATAACATAATCACTTACTAGTACCAGTATACATTAATAGCTACTGATTAATGCACTAATGTATATGTTAATTCATTTTAAGTAATGTATTATATATATTATATATTATAACCTAACCTTAAGTATGGTACTATTTCACGTGAACGTACCTCATAAGTATTACTTAACCTTAATTAATCATTACTGAATTTTTTTTGGACCCTTATTGTAAAGTGTAATACACGTATCCCTTAACAAAGAAATTATAAATGCTTAAGTTCCTCCCTCTTAATCTTTATTCACCATTACTGAATCTTTTTGGACCCTTATTGTAAAGTGTAGCACATGTGTCCCTTAACTAAGAAATTATAAATGCTTAAGTTACCAAACCCTAACCCTAAACCCTAACCCTATATAGGCCTATATATTTTTTTAATTTTACCAAACTATTAGTTACTGTCTGATTATCATTAACTAATGCATTAACTAATGCAATTACTAATGTTTATTCATATATTAATACATGTTAGATAAGCAATGTTACTTAAACATGAGTTATTGCCTAAAAATGCATTAACTAATGTTAATTAAGGGACCTTTATTGTCAAGTGTTACCCGTTTTTTTTTTTTTTTTTTGTTTGTTTGTTTGTTTGTTTTGTTAAAAACGACTAGCGAAAAGTTGTGCTTCTGTTTTTTATGCAGCTGCTTGCGTTTGGAAACTTTTATCTTTTAGCCGTTTGTGTCCCTACCGAACAGTGGTTGCCGCTAAGACCCTCCACCGTCACAAAACACTCACAGGCAGACACACTTTGAGCTTCCCTTCATTGAAAGACCACCATCCGCCACTGATTGGTAAAGTTTTGGCATCGACCGATACCGCAAAACTGGTTATCAGAATTGGTATCGGGAACAAAAAAAAATAGTAACGGTGCAAGACTAGTAGTAAATAGAGTGCATGCACTTTTACAAGATAAGTAAATAAGTTCCAGTTTATATCAAAACACACCAAAAAAGACTAGTACTCGATATTTAGTCTTTTGTGTGAGCTGAATTTACTCAAGGACTGAGTCATATATACACATGTGTGAATCCTCAAGGTAAGCGATGTTACGCTTTCAAGCGGCCGAGACCTCGGGTCATGCTCTTTCTTCTTCTTTTGAGTACATAAATCATGCGCCCCCTGCTCTGCCCTTCCCTTTTTCTGTGTTAACTGATAAAAAGGTGCAATTTATATCCATGGGTGAGCAAAATTAAATAGATCCAGCACAAAGGGAGGAAAAATGGCCTAACACACTTTTTCTTGCTTATTTACAGAGGCCCCCCAACCCCCCAAAGAGAGTCTAAAAACAATATAATACAATAACGGCAACAGATTTGCCAGCGCAATACCTGCCATACTTTTCCCATCTTTTAGTTACACTAAAAACAGATTTTGTGTGGGAGTTCACAACAAGCAGACAGTTGATCCAAAAATGTTGAAAGCCAAAACTTCTTTGCCAACAACACTGACAAAAAAAATTTATAACAACTTTAAGACAAGATGGTGGGAATAGTCTGGATTACCTTGGAATTTAATTGGGAATCGTTAACTGTAAAAGGAAGCCAAAACTTGTAAGCCTCATTGTAATTCTCTTTTTCTATGGACAACAAAAAACAAACATTAAAACTGGAAACCATGTTTATTTATTACTTACAGTGGGGCAAATAAGTATTTAGTCAACCACTAATTGTGCAAGTTCTCCCACTTGAAAACATTAGAGAGGCCTGTAATTGTCAACATGGGAAAACCTCAACCATGAGAGACAGAATGTGGGGAAAAAAAAACCCAGAAAATCACATTGTTTGATTTTTTTATTTGCAAATCATGGTGGAAAATAAGTATTTGGTCAATACCAAAAGTTCATCTCACTACTTTGTTATGTACCCTTTGTTCGCAATAATGGAGGCCAAACGTTTTCTGTAACTCTTCACAAGCTTTTCACACACTGTTGCTGGTATTTTGGCCCATTCCTCCATTCAGATCTCCTCTAGAGCAGTGATGTTTTGGGGCTGTCGTTGGGCAACACGGACTTTCAACTCCCTCCACAGATTTTCTATGGGGTTGAGATCTGGTGACTGGCTAGGCTACTCCAGGACCTTGAAATGCTTCTTACGAAGCCACTCCTTTGTTGCCCTGGCTGTGTGTTTGGGATCATTGTCATGCTGAAAGACCCAGCCATGTCTCATCTTCAATGCCCTTGCTGATGGAAGGAGAAATTCACTCAAAATCTCTCGATTCATGGCCCCATTCATTCTTTTCTTTACACAGATCAGTTGTCCTGGTTCATTTGCATAAAAACAGCCCCAAAGCATGATGTTTCCACCCCCATGCTTCACAGTGGGTATGATGTTCTTCAGATGCAATTGAGTATTATTTCTCCTCCAAACACGAGAACCTGTGTTTCTACCAAAAAGTTCTATTTCGGTTTCATCTGACCATAACACATTCTCCCAGTCCTCTTCTGGATCATCCAAGTGCTCTCTAGCTAAACGCAGACGGGCCTGGACGAGTACTTTCTTCAGCAGGGGACTTGTCTGGCAGTGCAGGATTTGAGTCCCTGGCGGCGCATTGTGTTACTGATAGTAGCCTTTGTTACTGTGGTCCCTGTAGGTCATTCACTAGGTCCCCCGTGTGGTTCTGGGATTTTTGCTCACCGTTTTTGTTATCATTTTGACGCCACGGGGTGAGATCTTGCATGGAGCCCCAGATCGAGGGAGATTATCAGTGGTCTTGTATGTCTTCCATTTTCTAATAATTGCTCCTACAGTTGATTTCTTTCCACCAAGCGTTTTACCTCGTGCAGATTCAGTCTTCCCAGCCTTGTGCAGGTTACAATTTTGTCTCTGGTGTCCGTCGACAGCTCTTTTGTCTTGGCCATAGTGGAGTTTGGAGTGTGACTGATTGAGATTGTGGACAGGTGTCTTTTATACCGATAATGAGTTAAAACAGGTGCCATTAATACAAGTAACGAGTGGAGCCTTGTTAGAAGAAGTTAGACCTCTTTGACAGCCAGAAATCGTGCTTGTTTGTAGGTGACCAAATACTTATTTTCCACTCTAATTTGGAAATAAATTCTTAAAAAATCAAACAATGTGATTTTCTGGTTTTTTTTCCACATTCACACATGTAAAATGCTTGTGAAGAGTTACAGAAAACGTTTGGCCTCTGTTATTGCCATCAACGGGTACATAACAAAGTATTGAGATGAACTTTTGGTATTAACCAAATACTTATTTTCCACCCTGGTTTGCAAATAAATTCTTTAAAAATCAAACGATGTGATTTTCTGTTTTTTTTTTTATCCACATTCTGTCTCTCATGGTTGAGGTTTACCCACGTTGACAATTACAGGCCTCTCTAAGCTTTTCAAGTAGGAGAACTTGCACAATTGGTGGTTGACTAAATACTTATTTGCCCCACTGTATGTATTTTATTTTAAAGCCATATATTGTATCACCCAGTTGGCCCAACCAGTCTACATGTGTTTCATGAACTTGGAGGTGTTCGACCCTGTCACTCTGGGAATACTGTGGGGGTGCTCTAGGAGTATGGGGCACTACTACCAGACTCTCTATAAGGGCGGTGCCGGACTTGTATGACCGGTGTCAGAGTTTGGTCCACATTGCCAGCAGCTAATCCATTGGCAGTTAGTTTCCAGTGAGGTTTGGACTCCGCCATGGCTGTCTTTTGTCACCAATTCTGTTAATAATTTTTATGGACAGAATGTCTAAGCACAGCCGTGTCCAATGTCCCCTGTAATTTTTCTTGTGTCTGAGCAGACACATAAGCTCCATGAGCACACTAAAGACCACTGTGAGAAACATCAGACGTGTACGCTGAGGCCACACACTAGTATCGCGCCTGTTCAAAACCTTGGTTCATATAAAGTTACATGGCTTAATAAAAGAATCAAATTACAGCAGCAATTTTCATTAGTTTACTTTTTATATAATTGATTTGGCCCACTTGAAACGAAAAAGACAAAAATCTCATTGTTCATGAGATGTGTACTTGTTAAATGTGAGAGTCCTGCTTTAACCATAGGAAGTTGTGGCATAAACTCCCACACTAAAACTGTTCAGATCATAAGGAAACTCAGATTCCTATTCTCAATGTCTAAGCAAGTCAGTAGATGTACAGGACAGCTTTTAAATAAAAAGGAAAGGAAAAATCTCACCCAATTTCACCACTTGTTTTTCTATTTGCACATTCTCATACAGCCATTCCATATTAAAAGAATCTTATTTCTTATTTACTTAGGCTTGATGAGTGTAGTGTTGCTGCCAATTATTTTCACCATGACAAGGGGTTAGCATTTGCGTTTCTTAACTCAGCAAGTTGCTAACCTGCATGGTGTGTATGGGCAGGGCACATACTGTATGCAAACACTGTCAATGCTATAATTGGCTGCGTAGCGTAAGAGAACTCAATCGTTATCTTGGTATCGACAACCTGTCGCTCATTGAGTTAAGGGGCAAAATGGTATAAAAAAACAATATTATTGGTCTAATTACCTAGATAATATCTAATTTTAGAACTAATATAAATTAATACATTTCTGTTTGTAGGTGCAGCCGAAGTGTTGAGAGGGTCCGGTTATGTTGCCTCAGCTTTGCATCTATGTTTTTTGCAGATGATGTGGTGCTGTTGGCTTCATCAAGCTGTGACCTCTAACTCTCACTTAGCGGTTTGCAGCCGAGTTTGAAGTGGTTGGGATGATGATAAGCACCTCCAAATCCGAGACCATGGTCCTCAGTCTGAAAAGGGTGGCGTGCCCTCTCCGGGTCGGGGATGAGATCCTGGCCTAAGTTGAGGCATCTGCGGTGATGCTCACTCTGCACCGTTCCAAAGTGAAGAAGCTCTCAATTTATCAGTCAATCTACGTTCCTACCCTTGCCTATGGTCACGAGCTGTGAGTCATTATCGAAAGAACAAGATCCCAGATACAAGTAGCCAAAATGAGTTTCCTCTGCAGGGTGGCCGGGCTCTCCCTTAGAGATAGGGTGAGAAGGTCGATCATCCGGGAGGGACTCTGTGTCGAGCCGCTACTTCTCCGTACTGAGAGGAGCCAGTTAAGGTGGCTCGGGCATCTGGTTCGGATGGCTCCTGGACACCTCCCTGGAGAGGTGTTCCGAGCATGTAACACTGGCGGGAGGCCCCGGGAAGACCCAGGACACGCTGGAGAGGCTATGTCTCTTGGCTGGCCTGGGAACGCCTTGGGATCCCGCCAGAAGACGTGGTTGAAGTGCCTGGGGAGAGAGAAGTCTGGGCTTCCCTCTTAAAGTTGCTACACCCCGACCCAACCCCGGATTAAGAGGTGGATGGATGGATGGATGGATGGATGGATGGATGGATGGATGGATGGATGGATGGATGGATGGATGGATGGATGGATGGATGGATGGATGGATGGATGGATGGATGACATTTCTATTGAATTTAATTTTGTGCGCTGCATAGATTTTCTTGTGTGCTAAGTATGTGCAAGCAGTAAGCGATTGCGCACGCGCACAGCTTAATATTGGCCATGGCGTTGAGGGAATCCGGTTTGGTGGCCTCAATCTTGCATCTCTGCTTATTGCAGATAATTAGGTTCTGTTGGCGTCATCAAGCCACGATCTCCAACTCTCGCTGGTGCGGTTCGCTGCCAAGGGCGAAGCAGTCGGGATGAGAATCAGCACCTACAAATCCGAGACCATGGTCCTATGTAAGAAAAGGGTGGAATGCCCTCTCCAGTCAGGCATGAGTGGAGGAGTTTAAGTATCTTGGGGTCTTGTTCACAAGTGGGGCAAGAAAGGAGTGGGAGATCGACAAATAGAATGGTGCGGCGTCTGCAGTGATGTGGACTCTGTATCGTTCTGTCATGGTCTGTCTTCGGCTCAGCTATCTATTTACTGGTCAGTCTACGAACCAACCCTTACTTATGGTCACGAGCTGTTTGTCATGACCGAAAGAACAAGATCTCGGATACAAGCGGCTGAAATGAGTTTCCTCTGCAGGGTGTCTGGGCTGTCCGTTAGAGAGGGTGAGGAGCTCAGTCATCAGAGAAAGGCTCGGAGCAGATCCGCTGCTCCTCTTCATCGAGACAAGCCTATTGAAGTGATCCGGGCATCTAATTAGGATGCCTTCTCTCTGGAGAGGTGTTCCGGGCACTTCCCACTGGGAAGAGGCTGTGGGGCCGACCCAGGACACACTGGCTCCCGGCTGATCTGGGAATGCCTTGGGATTCCCCTGGAAGAGCTGGATGAAGTGGAAGTGGATGAAGTCTGAGCTTCCCTGTTGAAGCTCCTGCCACCAAGACCCGACTTCGGATAAGCAGGGGAAGATGGATGGATGCATAACCCAGGCCATAATGTCAACATGTATGGCATTAGATTGATTAGAGCTACGGTCAGACCAAAGAGTACTATTCTCTATTTCCATTTTTTATTTACACAAAGTGACACACATTTACATAAAACACAACAACAAGTGACATGCATGGGCAAACAATACTGTAGAACTGAAAAACAGACAATTTCTTGGAAAATCACCAGTTTTGTGCTTGAATTCAGAGAGGTCTTTATTTTACACAGGCCATTGCCTCATCAGCGGCACGTCCTGGTCCAACAGAGGGGGCCACTCTGCAAGTTCCCATTACGAGTACAGCGATTCACCAGCCCTTCCATGACGGCTCCATCCATAGAGTATGTACCAATTGTAATGCTGTAATCTTATTTTCACCCCTATCTGTTTTATCATATTGGAATGAAATGACATCTGATATACTGTATACAGTATATCTTATTTATATCATACACAAACAAAGTCTGGGTTGGACTTGGAAAAATAAGAATCGTACTGTTCATGTTGTATGGGGAAAAAAAAATCTTGAAAAATAATTTTAACACAGCCTAATAAGATGTCTAGCAAGTGCCGCGCATCAAATTACACAACAGGGCTGGAATTGAAAGTTGCTTTACATTCCCGACACCACTAGAGAATAACACCATAGAGAAGAGGCAAATTAACATGATGCCGCAAGAACACTTCCTCCACATTGTATACTGAACAACCCCAAAGGGACTTCTTGATTCGTAAACCTTGAAAGAGCTTCTCGGCGCTCTCTCCCAATTTAAACCTGACCTTTTGCAGAGCGCCCGCACATGAAATAACATCAACTCCGGGAAGGACGCAATTAGTGTCGACGTGTGCACAACTCCTGGCACAACATCTGGCTTTGCGGGGCCAGTTTCCCACATCCCACCCCGCGCCCTCTACGTCCTGACACCGCCGCTTGTTTCACTGCTTAATTCACTGAGGCCACACAAGTATTTATAGAGTTTGCTGTGCAAGAAGGTGCCACATGCAAATTATGTCTGCTCGTAAATAATAAAAGATATATGGACGTGTAATCGGAAACAGGTAGCGCGCATTTGCTTGTTATTGATGACTACGCTTCACGTGCCCTTCTTGCTCGGCCGGGAGTGGCGAGTGTCTTCGAGGACACTCGGCTGAGCCTCTCGCACGACTAATTTATGTTGGGTGACAAAATAGCAAGAGAGGGAAAAAACACCAAATAAAATGGAGAAGCAGCCCACTAGAGTAAAAGGCAGCAATAAGAAGTGCGTGGCGGCCCCCCGGTCGACGATAAATTCAGAGTGATGTATGGGTGACAGCAACACTTGTGTGGTACATCACTCACATTCCAAGTAACAGATAACAATTATAGTATGTGATCATGACTCAGGCCCTGTTTAGTATACTGTAAGTATACTGCCATGCGCCACTTGTTGATCTTTGTATATTTGCAAATTTTTACTTCTTTGTCCCAAGTATGTGGAAACAATTGTACAGGTAAGTTTGTCGTCAAGAGAGGGATTCTGTTTACAATAATTGTGACGGCAGCCGCCATGTTAGAAGTGCTGAACTTTTTAAATTATTTTTATGATTATTTTCACGACTGTTTTCTCTCAAACCCGATTCTCCGATATTGATTACGATTGCTTGGCAAAATAAAAATAATGACAAATAAAGTATTCAGAATGTCTCTTCTATTTAAATTTACCATAATTTTCAGACTATAAACCGCTACTTTTTTTCCTTCATTTTGAAGTTCAGTGCGGCCTATTTATTGATTTATTTGGGTTAATAGCTAACACTATTTGAGAGCGGCATCATAAGAGTATCATAAGACTGTCATAATTATGACATGACACTATCATGGGCATTACTGAATCATTATGACAGATGTCATTAAGTGTCATCTGGCAAACTATTTCACTAACTCCATTTATGTCCCGCTTGGATCTTTTAATCGCCATTCAGAAGTGAAATAATTTGCCGGAAAACACTAAATGAAATCTGTTATAAGCATTCATTAATGCTCATGATAGAGTCATGTCATAATTATGATTGTCTAATGACAGTCTTAAGGTGCCACAGTCAGATAATGTGTTACCAAATACCATAACTAGCAATTATTGGAACAACTGGAACAGTAACTGAAGACATATTTAGCACAGAACATGAATTTTGATTGTTATTTACATCTGTAGTGCCTTAATTCATGCTAGGAGGCATGTTGGACAACAGCAGTGTTGACAGCAGGTGGCAGCAGACTTTGACTGTCTTCCCTAAGGGAACAGTGATGGCCAAATGAAGCTTCTTGAAGCAATGAAGCTTTGCAGCCAAATGGTTCAAAGCTTCATGCTGGTTCATTTGGTTTTATGGCAGTTGTATTTGGTGGGAATATCCCATAATACAGTGAGGAAAGCTGCGGCTTATAGTCAAGTGCGGCTTATGTATGAACAAACGCTGTTTTCGTGCCAAATTTGATGGGTGCCGGCTTATAGTTAAGAGCACCTTATAGTGTAAATATTACGATATTTTTTATTTAATTGAATAAGAGCGCCAGTGAATTTAACTCTGTTAATACACACAGAGCAATCCCTTGGGAATAAGACCATTTTATTAATACAATAGATTCTAGCTCTGTTCTTAATTAAAGAGATAATGAAAGAAGAAAGTGTATATACCATTTGAAACAAAATCAAACATGAGAAAAGGTAATCAGTCAGTCTGTAAACCAAATAGTCTATCAGCAAATCAGTCTATCATATTTCTCTCTGGTTTTACTTGCATAAATTGGCATAAATTTTGCGGTTAATGGGGACCAGAACCCGCCACGCTAAGTGAAAAACCACAAAGTAGTATCCCCAAAATGGAAGACATACAAGACCACTTAAAATCTCCCTCGATCTGGGGCTCCATGCAAGATCTCACCCCGTGGTGTCAAAATGATAACAAGAACGGTGAGCAAAAATCCCAGAACCACACGGGGGGACCTAGTGAATGACCTACAGAGAGCTGCGACCACAGTAACAAAGGCTACTATCACTAACACAACGCGCCGCCAGGGACTCAAATCCTGCACTGCCAGACATGTCCCCCTGCTGAAGCCAGTACACGTCCAGGCCTGTCTGCGGTTCGCTAGAGAGCATTTGGAGGATCCACGAGGTTCTCGTGTTTGGAGGAGAAAGAATACTGAATTGCATCCGAAGAACACCATAGGTGTGAAGCATGGGGGTTGAAACATCATGCTTTGGGGCTGTTTTTCTTCAAAGGGACCAGGACGACTGATCTGTATAAAGGAAAGAATGAATGGGGCCATGTATCGAGAGATTTTGAGTGAAAATCTCCTTCCATCAGCAAGGGCATTGAAGATGAGACGTGGCTGGGTCTTTCAGCATGACAATGTTCCCAAACACACAGCCAGGGCAACAAAGGAGTGGCTTCCTAAGAAGCATTTCCAGGTCCTGGAGTGGCCTAGCCAGTCTCCAGATCTCAACCCCAGAGAAAATCTGTGGAGGGAGTTGAAAGTCAGTGTTGTCCAACAACAGCCCCAAAAAATCACTGCTCTAGAGGAGATCTGCATGGAGGAATGGGCCAAAATACCAGCAACAGTGTGTGAAAAGCTTGTGAAGAGTTACAGAAAACGTTTGGCCTCCGTTATTGCCAACAAAGGGGACATAACAAAGTATTGAGATGAACTTTTGGTACTGATATAATGCTTATTTTCCACGATGACTTGCAAATAAATTCTTTAAAATCAAACAATGTGATTTTCTGTGTTTTTTTGTCCACATTCTGTCTGTCATGGTTGAGGTTTAACCATGTTGACAATTACAGGCTTCTCTAATATTTTCAAGTGGGAGAACTTGCACAATTAGTAGTTGACTAAATACTTATTTGCCCCACTTATAAGGCTTATATGTGTGCGTCATGCACGCACAGCATGCACACATGCGTTCTATCATTCCACATAAAATTTGAATATAAGACTAATCAGCGATTATTAAGGTCTGTTACTTGTTTCCTCTTTTTGGAAATCAAAATATTATCACCCTGGAATGACATGCAGCCAGTATATGTAGTCATTTCTTTTGATGCTTCCGCACATGCGGGTCAGTTTGCTCAGCGCGTGTCGGTCTGGGAATTACTGCGCATGTGTAATACGTGAACAGGCTCAATAAACAAAGGCAGTTTGAACGGGCACGCCAAAAAAAAGAGATGTGACAAAAAAAAAAAAAATCTTGAATTGCGCATTCAGACCTGCAGTATGAACCTAGCCAAAATGAGGAACTCAATTTACTGTATTTGCTACATTGGCATTGTGTAGTGTACTTACATTCATAGTAACATATTTTATGTATGTATGTACTGTATGTAAATTCTTGTATGTATGTAAGTTGTTACTCAATAAAAATAAAAATTAAAAATCACAATAAAATGTACTGCGTTATATTTGTTTCAGTCATATTGGTGTCGAAGAATGGCCCAAAATTGTCCCATGTCGTGGGACAATCGCAATATGCGAGGATCAACCTAAAACACCTAACCATAAACTAGAGGTGTAGCCACAAGCTAGGGGTGCCAGAGTGACCTATGCAGGGATATATACGGTTATTATTCTTCCTTACCTTGTTCCAACAATTGTATACAATTGTATGCTTGTAATCGCTAGGTAATGCATCTTTAGTATAACAACAGACAATTTATTCAAAAGTGACGAACTGCTTTCTTTATTCAATTTTGACTTTGTTTCCATCTTCCATGTCCTTCTTTGCTAAATTAACTGTAAAAATTGTATGCCTATTATCATTAGGGACTTCTTCTTTAGTATACAGTAAGTATGAAAGCAGCTTTCATTGTCAAGTTTTGACTTTTTATTATTCACATTCATCTTGTTCTTATGAACTGTAAACAAATTTTATCTTCATGATCAAGTGAGGGCCTTTCTTTTGTACAAGTGTGAGAGCAGCTACTGTGTCAGTTTGCATTTCCTCTGTTCAATTTCAACTCCCTTTTTTCCTTGAATGCAACAATTCCATTATTCGTGCTTGCAAGGCAGCTCCTGTTTATTTTACTTGTCTCCTGTGTTTGCTCGATACAATTTCTCCTTTTTCTAAAAACATACTCGTGTGGCGTACCACTAAGAAGAACCCCTCGGGGACTATAATTCTTTGTTTTCTCCCAATTATCGTTCTTTCCATTTGCATCGAAATGTGGCACAGATGATTTCAAACGATGAAACGGAGGCCATATGTCTTTACGCCATCTCTTTATGTTTTTAATCTTGCGTTGAAAATAATAATAATAATTTAAAAAAAAAAACAACAACAGAATTTTATGATGTAATCGGGAGCACCATCTGTCTAATGAAGTGAGAGACTGAGGCACATGGCGCATTTGCATGAAACTGGTGGTGAAAGGCGCTGCTCACGCTGTGCTCATGAGAAACGATCACGTCGACCGGTCACATACTTCCTCAAGAAGATTATAGTCATTGGTTTCTCGACTGTCAGATCATTTTACTCCGGGCTATTAAGATCTCACACTTCCTGTTTAAATCAGAAAATTGTTTTTTTCACCAAAATTTTGTATTGTTGTTCCCCTGACATTAACACTGTTTGTACCTGTTTTTTTTTTTTTTTTGCTGCTACCTGTCTGTCTCTTATTTTAGTGTAACAACGACAGCAGCTACCATATTTGTCGGCAGACCTTGTATACTCATTTAGCGCATTCAATCTGTGCAATTAGCTAGCTTTCCCTAACTGCTAGGCCATAAGCTCGAGCTGACGGCCTAGCCGCCAGCACACACACATGAAGGCATCGGAAGTAAGGTTTTCCGCAAACACGGACCTGCGTGTAACCGTTACAATCACCCCCCGAAAACCTTCACTGCCGATCCGGGTCACGGCACCAATGTAACCAGCCACGCCGACGCATTCCAATGCCCCTCGTCCAGGTCAGGACTCGAACCCACGCCGCACGACACGTCCACATGGCAGGCAGAGGCACTCACCGGCACTAGCCGCCAGCGCACCCACATGAAGGCATCGGAGGGAAGGTTTTCCACGCACCGCAAACACGGACCTGCGTGTACGCATTACAATTAGGATAATTGGTCTTTTGGAAGGTCCAACCTCACCCAAGCCTCAGCTTTATCAATGAGTGCATGACATTTGCATCCAAGATCTCCTGGTATTGAACTGAATTCGTAATTCTAGCACACGCTGAAGATTCCCTGAACCTGAAGACGCAAAACAACCCCAGCGCATGACTGAACCCCCCGCCCCCCACTGTGCTTCACAGTAGAAAGGGTTTTATTTTCTTTATAGGCATCATTCTTTGTCCTCCACACGTACCGGTGTCCATTGGCCCAAAAAGTTCCAGTTTGGTCTCATCACTCCAGAGAACAGTATCCCAAAACCTTTGTGGTTTGTCCACATGGTTTTTGGAATACTACTTGTGCTTCAGAGTCATGAGGGGGGTGCACCTGGCAATTCTTGCATGTAAGCCACCATTTCATAGTTTGCATCTTATTGTCTGGGATGAAACCTGAATACCTTCCAATGACATGTCCAGGGTCCCCCCAGGATTGATAAATCTAAATCCAAGACTTTTAAGACCTTTTTTAATGCCATTTCAACTGAAAATTAATACTTTTCTCGCACCCATTATTTAGATAATATTGAATCATATTTAAAAAAATAAAGCACTGAACATCAAATTCAACCTCAATTACTAAGTGTGTTTGACAAAAGAATGCACATTTTAGAAGATACAATTAAAACACATTTAAATATAAGATCTTTCAGATATTTTTTCCCAGGATAAAATGCATTTTACACTATTACTGTAAAGCAACTTCAGAAATTACATTTGCAATACAACAGGTTTCCCTTTTAAGAGGACCTAGTCAAGGTGGTAAGTAGGTGATTGTCAAGTTGGCCACCTTAACTAGTTGTAAAGTGCTTGCAATTGGCAGTGAAAGTTTAAAAAACAGCCACTAAATGGCAGTAGTTTACAATTAATTACCACAAAATAAAAAAGCTACACATGACCATTTCCCTTGTTAATTGTTTTTTCTAATCACATTGCAAGAAGTATACAAAACACATGTTAATCCTTTGTTAGCTATTGAAGACATTTCTTTTAATCAGATAGAGAATATCCATACTCTTATTTAATCAAGAAAAACATATAAATATACCAGGAGGTGTTTTACTATCACCTACATTATAATTTGCCTCTCACATTGCCATGTTATTCAGATCAACGTTACCCCGCACTCGTTCCAATAATAGACAGTGTCAACCGTGTTGTGTATCTGAGAGTGATGGTGAATCTACGACTCCGGTTTATCCATGCTAAGGCTAGCGCACCTGCCAATACCACATTGAACATGGCTAACTCTTGAGTTAAAACTGCGAAATTCACATTCATTCGAAAGGCAAACCGTGCAGAAATACATTGTTGCATCTAACGCATTTTAATTGGAGAAATTGGCAACTTACTTTGAAATGTTAAGCAGGTCCACTGCCTTCGCATGACCCATAAACTGCGACCCAAAGTATCTGGATGCGACTTGGTCGCCGATCCAATACCTCACATGCTGATCCAACTGTTTGGACTTGGTTGTCTTGTTGAGGCTTACAACTAAGGCATCTGAGCAGTTCCTTGCGTTAGCACACAGTACTGTGCGATTGCCTGCTGTTGTGATGTTGATGCTAATGATGCTAACAGGGCGCACACACGAGGTGCAGTGCAGCGTAAAAATTCAACGCGTCATCTTCGTTATGGATTAAAAAAAAACAAAAAAAACTTAGTCACGGATATAATTTAGGTTGCACTGAGATGTTCTTGAAAATTAAAACCACGGTGAAAAAAATCCAGACTTACGACAGCTAATTTAATACTTTTAATACCTTTAATAATGGAAAACTAAATTCAATGCTTTTTTTAATACTTTTAATAACCCGCGGGTACCCTGCATGTCCTGTCGTAGTTCCTCAGCAGCCACCCGGGGATTTTTCTCCACCTTTTGCTTCAGGTATCGCGCAGCAGTTGCAGACAGTAACCTCTTTCTATCATGCCCAGGTAGCGTTTCAACTGTGCCTTTAGCTTTAAACTTGCAGACTATGCTCTCAATTTTGTCTCTTGAAATATTTAGTCCTTTTGCTATCTTTTTATATCCTTATACTTGCTTATGAAGCGAAATGACTTCCTCTCTGTATTTTTTTGACAATTCCTAACACTTCACCATGTTGTAAAGATGTAATTAACAGCCATGAAGAGCCATGTGTCACAGTCCTTTTAAATCGGTTTAATTTCTGATCATTAGGGTTCCGTTCACATCTACAGATGTTTTATCAGCTGTTTGACAACATCCAATGGAAACCTTTGTTCCTAAGAGTGGTGGACTTGGGGGGTTGAATAATTGTGTCAAAAAGGTAATCACAGAAAGGCTATTAATTGGAATATTCCCAAAAATGTTTTTGTTATTTCAGTAATATTTGTCTATTTGACATGTTATTATTTGATCTGACGATCATGAAAAATTAATGTCAAACTTGCAAAAACACTTATCCACTGTGGGGGTTGAATAATTTGGATCACAAGTGTAGGTTTGCATAGTGACAGTAGGGACATAACACTACCAACTTTTCAGGATGCTCAAATTGTCCCCAGCATTTTTTAAGCAACCTTATTTGCGTTATATAATGAGTTCAGTTATATAGGTAATTTAGATTGTCTTCACATATGTTTTAAGGATAGAATAGACTCTACGATTATTAAGTGAATTATTTTCACTATGTTCAGATTTATATTTACCCCTTTTCACTTGCTGAATGTGCCTGTCCATTTTTTGCCCCTCAAATGCACGATTGGTTGGCTGATGATTTGACTCCAGACCCCCACACACCTAACCCTTCCTGCCACACACGCCCATTCACACAGCCCTGAAAGATTCATGTCAACAACATGCCACCTCCTGAGCCCCCTTTGAAGAGGAGGGATATTAGAATTTTTTTTCGGCCAGCAGCAGCCACCGGAAGTAATGTAAAAAGATATCAAAGTTGTTGTGGCTGGGGGAAACACCACCGCTAATCATCAGCCCTCATGGAGGCATACGGAGCATTGTTAGCTTGATATAACTAATGATTTGTCGTAAGCTTAAAAGAGATGGAGATCAAGACATCTTCAAATCTCATATTTTATAGGAGCAAAATGCGAATTAAAGGGGTAAAATCTGTGCTCGCACTCGTTTCTCCACTTTTTTCTTAACTCACAACAAATTATTTTTAGGCTCAAATGCGAGCTAAATGCTCGCACTGTACAGCCCTGATTTAATTAGTGTGGGAAATAGAATGTGATTGGGGAATTATGAATAATGTACCTACAGTATCAGATAAGATTCATACATTGGCTATTTCCCACAAAAACCTAAATCTGTAAACCAAAATTACAAGTCTTGGGGTAATTCCCTATTGATTATTACTAATATTTTTCTTACAGCGTATTAGGCATGAATATGGATAATAGCTGTATTATTGGAGCCCAATGATTCTACTACATTTTAGAAACAGTGGATGGAACGTCCATAAACATTTTTTTAATTCTTGTTTTTTGTTGCAAACATGTAGCTTGAAAATGTGCATTAAAAAGACCAGCAGGTAAGCTTACTGTTCCCCCACCTTCTGAGTCTTACTGCAGCCAGAGGTGGGCAGGGGAGGCTTACAAGGGGGCGGGAGAGGTGGGGGTCCCTTTCATTGCACGAGGTGCCGTGAAGACCAAATCTTTCTCGTGTCACATGTATCGACTGACGTCCCTGAAGGCTGCATGTTGTGTCACATGGCCAGTCCATCTGTTTGGAGGTTGGCAGCTAGCATGAGGACCGGCGTATCCCCCATTTGCCACCCCCCTATTCTCTTGTCCATTTGCAGCGTTTAACCGGGGCTTGACAAAGCATCTAACTCCAGGTGTAATATCCCATGAGGCGTTCTCTTTCTCTTCCAAAATATGAGCGATGCCCGAGTAGCTGCCTGTGTCACTCCAGCCTGTTCCCTCAGCGACACGGCGGGAGAGGCGTAGTGCTCTTCATCACTTCTGAGCAGAATGAGATTTCCTTGGAGACGTGGCACCACCTCCGCCGCCTCCGCCATCTCATCCTTTTTGTGCCAGGCTCCAGGGGCCCGGACGTCACCTTCGATGGCCAGCGGCTCATCACAAGGCCTGCTTGTTGTGGACATATGTCACCTGAGACAGAGGAACGAGTGTCTTTCGCCCCAAGGGGAGGAAGAATATCTCACATGTCCCGCTTCTATTTTATTTCATCCCTTTGTGATTGATGGTTGACAATTTCTTTAGCTATGTGCTTTTTAATGGAGTAGCTTTACAGGGACATGTGAAAATTGGGTGTAAAAGCTAGTACATGGAGGGGGTGGTGGGGATAGTCAGGTTACTATGGTTTAGAGGATTTTACCTATTAGCTTTGAAGGGGTTTTGCACAATAGAAGGTCATTGTATTGTATTGTCTTCATTTGATTGATTCATTTTTATGGATGTCACCAATCCAATCACATGATAGTAAATCAGGTCCGATTATGTCCTTTTCATAGGACTGGAATCATGTAACAATTATTAGGTTTTAAGTATTAAGTAATTGGAAGAGGTGGGTAAGAACACTTTACAGATTACATTTACTCAGTTACATTTACTTGAGAAAAATGTACCTTGAAGAGTGGTTTTACCAAACCGTGTTTTACTTTTACTTGAGATTAGTGAAGAAGAAACGCTACTCTTCCTCCGCCACTTTTGCGATACATTTTTCCTCTTTAATCTACATATTAGATTATTTTTGTCAGCTATGCCCACAGTGGATTTACCAGTTTCGCCAATGAGATGTCGCAACAATTATCACATGACTCCATTATACCAATCCCATGACCATACACGGGTTTACAGTCAGGAGTCCTATGATCACGCTCACCTACGAATTACGTGGTGTCTTTAAAATGCCTGTGACCGAAAACAATTTTTAATAGCCTTATTATGTGAATTAAAATCATATTTTCAGACGATTTGACTACCCTTTGTTGGCAATAATGGAGGCCAAACATTTTCTGTAACTCTTCACAAGCTTTTCACACACTGTTGCTGGTATTTTGGCCCATTCCTCCATGCAGATCTCCTCTAGAGCAGTGATGTTTTGGGGCTGTCGTTGGGCAACACGGACTTTCAACTCCCTCCACAGATTTTCTATGGGGTTGAGATCTGGAGACTGGCTGGGCAACTCCAGGACCTTGAAATGCTTCTTACGAAGTCACTCCTTTGTTGCCCTGGCTGTGTGTTTGGGATCATCGTCATGCTGAAAGACCTAGCCACGCCTCATCTGCAATGCCCTTGCTGATGGAAGGAGATTTTCACTCAAAATCTCTCGACACATGGCCCCATTCATTCTTTCCTTTACACAGATCAGTCAACCTGGTCCCTTTGCAGAAAAACGGCCCCAAAGCATGATGTTTCCACCCCCATGCTTCACAGTGGGTATGGTGTTCTTTGGATGCAATTCACTATTTTTTCTCCTCCAAACACGAGAACCTATGTTTCTACCAAAAAGTTCTATTTTGGTTTCATTTGACCATAACACATTCTCCCAGTCCTCTTCTGGATCATCCAAATGCTGTCTAGTGAACCGCAGACGGGCCTGGACGTGTACTGGCTTCAGCAGGGGGACGTGTCTAGCAGTGCAGGATTTGAGTCCCTGGCGGCGCACTGTGTTACTGAAAGTAGCCTTTGTTACTGTGGTCCCAGTTCTCTGTAGGTCATTCACTAGGTCCCCCCGTGTGGTTCTGGGATTTTTGCTCACCCTTCTTGTTATCATTTTGACGCCACGGGGTGAGATCTTGCATGGAAAACCAGATCGAGGGAGATTATCAGTGGTCTTGTATGTCTTCCATTTTCTAATAATTGCTCCCACAATTGATTTCTTTACACCAAGCGTTTTACCTATTGCAGAGTCAGTCTTCCGAGCCTAGTTCAGGTCTACAATTTTGTCTCTGGTGTCCTTCGACAGCTCTTTGGTCTTGGCCATAGTGGAGTTTAGAGTGTGACTGACTGAGATTGTGGACAGGTGTCTTTTATACCGATAATGAGTTAAAACTGGTGCCATTTTTATTTTCCACTCTAATTTGGAAATAAATTATTTAAAAATCAAACAATATGATTTTCTGTTTTTTTCCCACATTCTGTCTCTCATGGTTGAGGTTTACCCATGTTGTCTATTACAGGCCTCTCTAATCTTTTCAAGTAGGAGAACAATTGCACAATTGGTGGCTGACTAAATGCTTATTTGCCCCACTGTATATCCATCGCTTCCACACATATCCAAGCGGTCCATTTCATTCAGGAGCATAAATTACCGCGTGTAAGATGAAATAAACATGCTTTTTTGTGTCACAGGCACTTTGAGTAGCAGAATACGCAAAACAAAATTTCTGCCTAGTGGGGATGCCTTTGAGTTTTAAGGACCTTTATCCCACACAAGACGGTCACGTTCTGACCTCACAGAGCTGAGTTATCAGCGTTCTGTATTTTATGGCCAGTCGTCAAACTTCCCCACAATGCTGCACCCACACACCATGATGAAACACTCCTATTCGCTGCAATTTAACATTGGCCAACCGTATACTAAATTCAGTAGCCATCGGGGGAAAAAAAAAATCTCAAGGAGAGTGTTTTTGAAGACCACCTGGAAAGAGATTAGTCTTTTGTCTTTCCCTGCATGGCTTTTTCAGACTAAGTTTTGTGGCTATTCATGGTTGGCATGCATATAATTTTTTTTTCAAACTGGCTTTAATTTTCATAAAATCTTGTGCTTGAGTTATTACAGTTTTGTGTTTTATTACCAGCCATCAAACTTTGCACACTAGGCTGCGGCATGCCATGATGAAAAATTAAATTCTTTGCTGTTTATTGTCGACCAGCTGTCCCATGATGCTGTTCAAATCTGGTAGCCATTGAACAGCATCTATGACAATTTTGTTCTGAAAAATCACCTGGAAAGTAAAATTGCTATTTTATACCAAAAAAATGGCAGACTTCTATTTTGTTTTTCTACATGTGTGTTGTTGTGGTTATCCCATGATAGCTATATGCTAAAAAAAACGAATTTTCAGAAAGATTCCAGAAGGCGGTATCAACTGTTTGGCCCGAGAACGAAAACAACGCACAAATAAGAGAGCTTGTATCACTCAAATGTCAACAAGGAAAGTGCAAACCCCGGGCAAGGCCAAATGATTTATAAAAGTGAAACTAAATTATATGTATGCCGATATGTACAAAAACTTGTTAATTAGTCGAGTTTGCTGAAGGTTACTTCCAGAAAAATAGAGAATGCAAAATGATGTTTTGAATGGAAGGAGCATCCTCTCCAAACTATCTCAAACTGCGAAAAAGTGGAAACTTTATCCGAAGCCATCAAAGATTTATTGACCCAGTCAAATCTTTATCTAATCATTGATGGTAGCTTTGCATGGAATGAGGTACTTCTCAAATAGTGGGGTGCAGAGCGATGCCGAGGGTGGCGCATGTGACCTCGGGAAAAATACTTTTTTGCAAAAGATACCATCTATATTGTAAAACTGTTTGACCCACCGACATCATTCATCCATCAAAACGACCGGAATTCTCACACGACGTGGGATTCTTTTGTTTGACACCCTCAAAATGACTGCTCAAAAACATGGATTTTTTTAAAAAAATAAGTGAAATTTCAAAATCCTGCTTGTCCTATTATTTTTGACCAGATTCAGAAAGCTCAGGGGCACGAAGGTTTGATACAGTTTTTGCTAAAAACGTACGAATATACCTATTCATATCAAATGGGCAAAATGTCCCATTCATATCCAATGACCCAATAGGTCACTCATTTCAATAGCACCAAAAAATTACATTCACTCCCATTGATTTCCAACCTAAGTGACCTGATGTCAACAGGAAGTGACCCAATATGAATAGGATGTGACCCTGAAATTCCCTCAAATCAACTGGAAGTGACCCTGGAATGCCTCAAAATCAACAGGAAGTGGCCCAATAATTACAAGACCTGAACCCAAAATTCCCCCAAATCAACAGGAAGTGACCCCGCAACCCCCCTCATATACACAGGAAGCGACCCAATATGAACAGGAAGTGAACGTGAAATGTCCCAAATCAATGGGAAGTGAGCTGATATACAGTGCCTTCCAAAAGTATTCGGCCCCCTTGAACCTTACAACCTTTCGCTACATTTCAGGCTTCAAACATAAAGATATAAAATTTTAATTTTTTATCAAAAATCAACAACAAGTGGGACACAATCGTGAAGTGGAACAAAATTTATTGGATAATTTAAACTTTTTTAACAAATAAAAAACTGAAAAGTGGGGCGTGCAATATTATTCGGCCCCCTTGCGTTAATACTTTGTAGCGCCACCTTTTGCTCCAATTACAGCTGCAAGTCGCTTGGGGTATGTTTCTATCAGTTTTGCACATCGAGAGAATGACATTCTTGCCCATTCTTCCTTGCAAAACAGCTCGAGCTCAGTGAGGTTGGATGGAGAGTGTTTGTGAACAGCAGTCTTCAGCTCTTTCCACAGATTCTCGATTGGATTCAGGTCTGCACTTTGACTTGGCCATTCTAACACCTGGATACGTTTATTTTTGAACCATTCCATTGTAGATTTGGCTTTATGTTTTGGATCATTGTCCTGTTGGAAGATAAATCTCCGTCCCAGTCTCAGGTCTTGTGCAGATACCAACAGGTTTCTTCCCGAATGTTCCTGTATTTGGCTGCATCCATTTTCCCGTCAATTTTAACCATCTTCCCTGTCCCTGCTGAAGAAAAGCAGGCCCAAACCATGATGCTGCCACCACCATGTTTGACAGTGGGGATGGTGTGTTCAGGGTGATGAGCTGTGTTGCTTTTACGCCAAACATATCGTTTTGCATTGTGGCCAAAAAGTTCAATTTTGGTTTCATCTGACCAGAGCACCTTCTTCCACATGTTTGGTGTGTCTCCCAGGTGGCTTGTGGCAAACTTTAAACGAGACTTTTTATGGATATCTTTGAGAAATGGCTTTCTTCTTGCCACTCTTCCATAAAGGCCAGATTTGTGCAGTGTACGACTGATTGTTATCCTATGGACAGACTCTCCCACCTCAGCTGTAGATCTCTGCAGTTCATCCAGAGTGATCATGGGCCTCTTGGCTGCATCTCTGATCAGTTTTCTCCTTGTTTGAGAAGAAAGTTTGGAAGGACGGCCGGGTCTTGGTAGATTTGCAGTGGTCTGATGCTCCTTCCATTTCAATATGATGGCTTGCACAGTGCTCCTTGAGATGTTTAAAGCTTGGGAAATCTTTTTGTATCCAAATCCGGCTTTAAACTTCTCCACAACAGTATCTCGGACCTGCCTGGTGTGTTCCTTGGTTTTCATAATGCTCTCTGCACTTTAAACAGAACCCTGAGACTATCACAGAGCAGGTGCATTTATACGGAGACTTGATTACACACAGGTGGATTCTATTTATCATCATCGGTCATTTAGGACAACATTGGATCATTCAGAGATCCTCACTGAACTTCTGGAGTGAGTTTGCTGCACTGAAAGTAAAGGGGCCGAATAATATTGCACGCCCCACTTTTCAGTTTTTTATTTGTTAAAAAGTTTAAATTATCCAATAAATGTTGTTCCACTTCACAATTGTGTCCCACTTGTTGTTGATTCTTGACAAAAAAATTTAATTTCATATCTTTATGTTTGAAGCCTGAAATGTGGCGAAAGGTTGCAAGATTCAAGGGGGCAGAATACTTTTGTAAGGCACTGTACCATATCATACCATATTGCATTTTCTAGTTTTTATATGCTCTTTTGTTGAATGTTCTGAGAACTAGAGTTGTCCAATATTATCGGGTAGCATATTATATCGGCTAATAAAAGCATTTTAAAATGATATCAGATAACATCAACATCGTTTTTTCTTTATAGGTTTTGGGCCAAAATGCATGTGAATGTAGAATCCTTGTGCCTTCTTACAAGGGCTGGTCACAGCTCAGCACAGCAGTTACTCTTATATACCATTAAGTTGTCTCCAAACTAAGATGGTTTGGATTTGTTTTATGAGCAGACCATTTGCATTCGTGGTGAATAAATTAAATTAGCAATAAATGATAGAAAAACAATTAATTATAAACTCATTGTAAATAACTGCTGTGGTACCAGAAAGAAATAGTCACTAAGAAAAGTAATAAAATAAAATATTATTATAAGAATTATGTATTACAGTGGTATGAAAAATTTTCTGAACTTTTTGGAATTTCTCACATTTCTGCATAAAATCACCATCAAATGTGATCTGATCATTGTCAAAATCGCACTGATGTAAAAACAGCGTCTGCTTTTACTAAAACCACTTAAACATTTATAGTTCTTCATATTTTAATGAGTATAGCATGCAAACAATGACAGAAGGGGGGAAATAATTAAGTGAACCCTCTGCCAAGGAGACTTAAAAAGCAATTGAAACCAATTTTTACCAAACAATTTAAGTCAGGTGTGTGCCCAATCACTGATGAGCGGTTTAAAGCTGCCCTGCCCACTATAAATCACACACCTGGTAAGAATTGTCTTGATGAGAAGCATTGTCTAATGTGCATCATGGCTCTGTCAAAAGAGCTGTCTGAAGACCCATTATCAATGATTGTTGATTTGTCTAAAGCTGGGAAAGGATACAAAACCATCTATAAAAGTCTGGATGTTCATAAATCGACAGTCAGAGAAGTTGTCTACAAATGGAGAGATTTTAGCACCGTTGCTTATCTCCCAAGGAGTGGCCGTCCATCAAAGATGACACCAAGAATATTGAAACCAATTTTTACCAAACAATTTAAGTCAGGTGTTTGCCCAATCACCAATGAGTGATTTAAAGCTTCCCTGCCCACTATAAAACACACACCGGGTAAGAATTGTCTTGATGAGAAGCATTGTCTGATGTGCATCATGGCTGGGTCAAAAGAGCTGTCTGAAGACCTGTGATCAAGGATTGTTGATTTGTATAAAGCTTGGAAAGGATGCAAAACAGTCTCTAAAAGACTGAATGTTCATCAATCGACAGTCAGAGAAGTTGTCTACAAATGGAGAGCACAGCACTATTGCTGCCCTCCCAAGGAGTGGCCGTCCACCAAAGATGACGCTAAGAGTCCAGCACAGAATACTCAGAGAGGTAAAAAAGAACACTAGAGAGAAATCACTGGCACAGTCCAATATTTCTGTGCACACATCAACTATATGTAAAACTATGACCAATAATAGTGTTCATGGGAGGACTCCACGGAGGAAGCCACTGCTGTCTAAAATATACACTGTTGATCGTTTAATGTTCGCAAAAAGGCACTTGGACACTCCACAGACGTTTTGGCAAAATATTTTGTGGACTGATGAAACGTTGAATTGTTTGGGAGTAACACACAACGTCATGTGGAGGAAAAATGGAACAGCTCACCAACATCAACACCACATCCCCATTCTGAAGCATGATGGAGGGAACATCATGATTTGGGGCTGTTTTGCTGCCTAAGGGACTGGACAACTTGCAATCATTAATGGAAGAATGAATTCGAAAATATCAGGATGTTTTGCAGGAAAACCTGAGGCCGTCTGTCAGACAGTTGAAGCTAAAAAGAGGATGGATGCTGCAACAAGACAATGATCCAAAACGCAGAAGTAAATCAACTTCAGAATGGTTTCAGAAGAACAAAATACACATTCTGGAGTGGCCAAGTCAAAGTCCAGACTTGAACCCCATTGAGATGCTGTGGCATGACCTAAAGACAGTTATTCATGGCACACATCCCAGGAATCTGACTGAACTACAGCACTTTTGTCGATATGAATGGGCCAAGATTAGTCCTGATCGGTGTGCCAGACTGATCTGCAGCTACAGGAAGCGTCTGGTTCAAGTTATTCTGTCATTGTTTGCATTCCATCCTCATTAAAATATGAAAACCTGTAAATGTTTGGGTGGTTTTAGTTAAAGCAGACGCTGCATTTTCATCTGTGTGATTTTGACAAAGATCAGATCACATTTGATGGGGATTTTTTTGCAGAAATGAGATCCAAAAGGTTCAGATACTTTTTCGTACCATTGTATACACTGTCTATTATTGTATATATCTGCATTGGTCTGATATCGGTATCTGATTTTTTGGAGTTGGACAAAATAGGGATATTGGTTATCAGTTAAAAAGTCATTATCGGACAATGGCACTGAGAACTTGTGTTGCTGCGCTACAGTGTGCCTTTCTTAATGTCAATACAGTAAGTAAAATTTAAACATATAGCAGCACTTTAAAACCATAGTGGTGTTCAGAGACACATCCTTCCATATCCGTTTGATTCGTGGCACATTTGAAGCCTTCCCACAGTTGGTAATGTGTCAGACTGTTAGAGTGTTACCTTTTTTTGTGTTGACACCTCCATCATTCGGCATCTCGCGGGGCGGTGACAGAATGACAGAACGTCGTCAGAAACCATCTGTGTACGGTCATGAAGGCCAATGACAAACGTCCATCACCTGATTAGTGTGGGGGAGGGGTGAATGAAAGACAGACAGAAAGAACTCTCGTTTAGAGAATGTACGTAGGACTTGTCCTTCTGTTGTTTTTATTACTTTGTGTTTTTCTTTACGTTCAATACATTTAGATCAATAAAATGCTGACATTCACAAGCAACATGCACGAGGTGTTCAGGAAAACATTGAGAAAGAAAGAATGAGGGAGAGTGGCACAGAAAGTGTTTAACTTGCCGCCAACAAAGTAAGCGATGTAATTAAAAGCCCATGAATAGTGTCTTTGAGGCAGATTTGTTGTGCGTTTTAAAAAGCTAATGAGAGGCCAGTGATGGCAACATAATGGGCATGCATCACCGCCACTGTGCTAGATCTGCAAGGACGGATCTGGAGGTTTGTACTTTGACCTTCATGCTAATTCTTTCATCGCGCTGACATCAAGCATCATGTGTTTCTCGGCAGCTCAAAGGTACATCGTTCTCCCAGCTCTTACGCAGGGAATTATTTTGCGCTCAAGATCCCAAACGATCCGAGGCATTGATTAACAGCGGCCGGTCGAGGCCTGCGGCAGTTATTAGCAACTCTGTCATGCCGTTTTTAATGGAAACTAGGCGGGGGTAAAGGCATGTATCATCGGTATGAGCGTGCATTCGAATGATTTATCAACAGTCATTTTGGCGGAACCAGTGTGTTTCATTTAACGAGCGTGTTTGTGCACCGTGGTAGGAAATTAAGAAGCAAATAATTGGCGACAAAACGGCGTGTCGCCAGGGTAAAATATGACAGGGCAAAGTGACATTGAGGAATGCTGTCATGCTAAACCAACTCTTTCCAGACACTTTTTCAGGTTAGGGAGGTAGCGATGGGATTGTCTGAAAACTCATTTATGGTTCACTATTGCCCCTTTCAGACTTTTATCCCGGTAAATTCCTGTGTAAGGTGCTGGGGTTTTAGCTGTGTAATTGCTTTCACACATGGGGAAATGTCCCGGGAATACAGTAAACCGGGTTGTATGTATGAAAGTGGTTTGATTTATTCCGGGTTGGCATCCCGGCGCTCTCTGTGCGGGGAGGGCGGCTAGCGCAATTTTGCAACATGGACATTGAGTACAATTTTTGGCTGCTGTACCCACCTCTGACTGGATTGGACGTCTAGCGCCGTCAATGGCATAGAAAGTATTCACAGACAGTTTATGAGGGCATTTACAGGTTAATTCCTGTTGATTTTGAGTCACTTTCAATTAAATTAAACTCAATTCAATACTCTTTATTAATCTTTTGAGAGGGTTCCCTCAGGGAAATTAGTAATACGGCACACAAAACGACAGCAGCAAAGATATACAGTAGGGCAAATCAGTGTTTAGTCAAACACTAATTGTGCAAGTTCTCCCATTTAAAAATATTAGAGAAGCCTGAAATTGTCAACATGGGTAAACCTCAACCATGAAAGACAGAATGTGGAAAAAAAACAGAAAATCACATTGTTTGATTTTTTAAAAAATTATTTGCAAATCATGGTGGAAAATAAGTATTTGGTCAATACCAAAAGTTCATCTCAATACTTTGTTATGTACCCTTTGTTGGCAATAACGGAGGCCAGGTCAACGTTTTCTGTAACTCTTCACAAGCTTTTCAAACACTGTTGCTGGTATTTTGGCCCATACCTCCATGCAGATCTCCTCTAGAGCAGTGATGTTTTGGGGCTGTCATTAGGCAACACGGACTTTCAACTCCCTCCACAGATTTTCTTTGGGGTTGAGATCTGAAGACTGGCGAGGCCACTCCAGGACCTTCAGTATTCTTTCTCCTCCAAACACGAGAACCTGTGTTTTTAACAAAAAGTTCTATTTTGGTTTCATGTGACCATAACACATTCTCCCAGTCTTCTTCTGGATCATCCAAATGCTCTCTAGCGAACCGCTGATGGGCCTGGACGTGTACTTTCTTCAGCAGGGGGACACGTCTGGCAGTGCAGGATTTGAGTCCCTGGCGGCGCATAGTGTTACTGATAGTAGCCTTTGTTACTGTGGTCCCAGCTCTCTGTAGGTCATTCACTAGGTCCCCCCGTGTGGTTCTGGGATGTTTGCTCACCGTTCTTGTTATCATTTTGACACCACGGGGGGAGATCTTGCATGGAGCCCCAGATCGAGGGAGATTGTCAGTGGTCTTATATGTCTTCAATTTTCTAATAATTGCTCCCACCGTTGATTTCCTTACACCAAGCGTTTTACTTATTGCAGATTCAGTCTTCCCAGCCTGGTGCAGGTCTACAATTTTGTCCCTGGTGTCCTTCAACAGCTCTTTGGTCTTGGCCATAGTGGAGTTTGGGGTGTGACTGACTGAGGTTATGGACAGGTGTATTTTATATCGATGAGTTAAAACAGGTGGCATTAATACAGGTAACGAGTGGAGCCTCGTTAGACCTCTTTAGACCTCGTTAGAAGAAGTTAGACCTCTTTGAGAGCCAGAAATCTTGCTTGTCTGTAGGTGACCAAATATTTATTTTCGACTCTAATTTGGAAATAAATTCTTTAAAAATCAAACAATGTGATTTTCTGTTTTTTTTTTCACTTTTTGTCTCTCATGGTTGAGGTTTACCCATGTTGACAATTACAGGCCTCTCTAATCTTTTCAAGTAGGAGAGCTTGCACAATTGGTGGTTGACTAAATACTTATTTGCCCCACTGTAACTAATTTGTCACCCATTCCAGGTATGCAATAAAAAGTTCTACTTGATGTAGCATATATATAAATTTCTAACAAAGTGGTATCAGTATCGGCCGATACTGCACAGCCAGGTATCGGTATCGGGGCAAAAACTGGTATTGGTCCAACACTAATTATAATATTATTTTTCGGATTTCTATTAATAATTTGTTTTTCTCTTTGTAATTGCTATTTGCAATAGTAACACCAGTATTAATAAGGATTTAGTGTAGGTTTTCGGGCTTGGAACGGGTGAATGGAATAATAATGTATTCTTATGGGAAAATCCTGCTAGACATACGACCATTTCGACTTACAAACAAGGTTCTGGAACTAATTAACTTCATATGTAGAGGTACCACTGTATTTTAGAATGATTCCTTGACCCTTGTATCGATAATTTTTGTATTGCCATATTGTGAGATAACCGTTATCGTGAGGGCACCCAGAGTTTCCCACTCCTACTCTTTACTGAGAAAATTACAAGCATAACAGTATTATATGAGTATTTAAATAATGGTGGATACTAAAGTTGTGCTCACGACCACTATCAAATTCCCATTTTATTAACATTTTCTTACAGGCTGCACTTTCAGAGGGGCATGAGCATTTACAAGGGAAAACAATACCTCCAAATGTTTGTGCGGTACATGTTCAGCTTTTCATACTAGTGCCTCTAGTTTTTTCTTTTCCACATTCCCTCTAATGGATCCTCAAGTGTAGAACACTATGTCCATTTCCCAGCATGGGTAGAAAGAGTGCCACCCAATTAGATAACATTTTGAAAGTGAAGTGCCATGATAACTCGCCTACATTTTGTAAACCAAAGATGAACAGTGAAAAAATAACATGCAGGGATCCGGCCTTCAACGGTTCGTATTCGGTAAGATTTAAGTTTAAAGATGTGAGACAGATAAGAGGACGTCACTGCACTCAAAGTCACTCTTAAATAATCTCTAATTCTTCACGCAGAGCTTATTTTTGCCCCCTTTTTCCTGTACCACCATTCCCATCTTTTCTTTTTTATTTATTTCTATCAAAGAAAATGAGAGCTGCTTTTCAGAGCAAGAAATAAGAAGTCGGTCTCACTCGACTGGGCAAAGTAATCGAGAAATGACTGGAACAACAGCCGAGGGTTATTTCAAGCTTTTATTTATTTATTTGTTTGCGATACTATCTGGTCGTTGACGCTGACAAGTGGGGGAAAGCAATATTCATTATTTTAATGGAGAGGCCACCGTCCGCTGTCTTATTTTCTTTCACACCATTTTTCTAAGTTATTATTGTTTAAGAATAATGCAATGGGACAGTAACATGTATAAAATGACATTTTTTTTAATTTTATTTAAACAACACTATTTTTCGGTATTGGATCAGACTCGGTATCGACAGATTCTCAAAATCAGGTGACTCTGATTCGGAAGTAAAAATATGCAATCGGGTCATCCCTACCAAGATAGCAAAATATAACTGGAGCGGACATGGGCCAGATGTACTATACATCAAATTTCGGCCCAATCTCATAAGATTGATCCGCCTCAGTGTCTTTTTGAACAATGTACCAAACTCATTATGGAATCACTTGCTGGATCAGCATCCAGTTTTGGGCCAGAACTGGTCTAGCAGTGTATGGCCCTGATGAGGCATACGTTACCCAATTTGGACTAGATTTGAATCGAAACCGTTTTCAGTATTAAATTTGAGGTCCATTTTGTTCAATGTATCATACTGGATTGTGTTTATATTGCAACTTATTTTATTCTATTATAAGCAATAATAACAACACTTCTTTTTCATACAATTTATTAATGCTAACACATTAATTCGCCAGAACAATACATTGTTTTTTCACTGTATATATATATATATATATATATATATTATATATATATATATACACACACATACTAGTATATATACACACACTAGTATAATAATAATAATAATAATAATAACAACCCTACCCCTAACCCTTGGAACAAGCAACTCCACATTCAAGATGACCCATTTGAAGACTGTAAGCATACTGTATTTGTAAAGGTTCTGGGGTAAATGGGGACCTAAGCGCAGAGACGGAGGCAAACTGGCAGGGGTAACAAGAGTTCAATGACAATGAGAGGCCGTGGCAGATAGTGTCCGAAGAATCCGGTGAGCAGTTTGGTGATAGAGCAGGTGACCGGGCAGGCAGGCATTCTGGCAGGCAAGTAGTACAGAATCAAGGGGGAAAAAAAACAAACAAAAGTGAGCCCAATATCAGGATTACAAGATTCTTTGTTAGTTGAAAGCCAAGTCAGTGAGTTGTTGATTTGGCGATGATGTGAGGCCAAAGACCGGTTTAAGTAAGCGGTCTTTGGCCGCTAGCCAAAGCTGCTGACGATTATCAACGGCACCTGGTCCCAGGATCACCCATCGGTGCAATCAAGGCAGTGACACAAATACACAAATACAAGGAGGAGGGACTCAGTTTGAATTATAGTATTCAAACATTGAAACATTTACAGCAACATAGAGTAAATGCCTTCTCCATATGTTGTTACGCAACAAATTTTGAATTACTTAACTTGCAGACATGGCAGATCAATTGAATACACCTGCCATTCAATTAACACTCGGTTGAATAACTTGTTTAACAGTCAAGCAGTGACTTCAAAAAGCGATTATGACTTTGAATGAAGCATTTACCATACAAATTTGCCGTCCAGTGATATGTTGTGAGTTCTGCGTGCTCTTCTGTTTAGTTGCCTTTCAGGTGCGAGCGGACAGTCACGTCACACGTGGACCATTAAACTTCAGATTATGACCGTGACCTTTCTCCACAGTCTGCCCCAGAACAGTGCATAACCTATCATTTGGACTGTCGTAGTGCTGATCCGGGCCGCATCTCGCGCACAGATGTTAAATGGGCGTGATTGCTATGCGGATCTGGCGAGCTGAGGTCGGATCCGGCAGGCAGTCACCTGCTATTGGGGTAGTATGAACAGCAAAGTTTGTAATCCAGCAGCTCTGCTGGGAACAGGCTGTCAAGGCAAGCAGTGATATTAAATCATGTTTTTAACCACTGATTTTTTTTTGTTTTTTTTGTGGGTACAAAAGGAACTCCCCAGCAGACTGAACACAACTGGCCGAAGCACTCCTCTCTATTGTAGTCACATTACACATCTAAAAAAATAGTCCTGCAGAATGAAATGATTTACGGCAGTTTGGTGTGACATTGTTCAAAATAACCATGCGGCCTATACAATGATCTGCATTTTGAATTTGTTTGACAATGTTAGATCTGTCGCCCCTGAAGACAAACATTTGCCCAATTATAATGTATGAAATGTGGCAGTTATACCTGTAGGTACAAAAAAGTCAGCATGAGTTTCCCCCTTAAGTGTTGCGTGAAGTAGCGGAAAGAGCGTCAGAGTGCACTTAGAACACCCGTCCCCAAGCCTCCTCAAACAATCTTTGACAAAAGGCCGTAATGGTGCTGCACAGCTGAGTGCCAGGCTGCTACGCAACTACTGGCACTTGTCATTCCCAACATGGGGAGTAAATTAAAGGCACACAAAGACACCCTCAAATCTTCCCAGCAGAGTCCTGGCCGCCCGCAGATTTACTACCGAACACTTTTAGCATCTGGGGAAGGGCACAGGGCGACTTTATTACAAAGCCTGAGTTCAAACCCAATACTGTCTTGATTAGGGCTGGGAACCTCTAGGTACTTCAGGAACAGATGCAATTTTCGATACAAGACTCACGCTAACGATCTCACGATATGGCAATACAACAATTATCGATACATTGGTCAGGAAATTATTGTAAGACATCTACAAAACAACTAATAAACAGAAAAAACAAGCTGATTTGATCCTTCTGCTGTGAATTGGAATGAGTTTATCAATTGTACATCTCCAAACCATTTGAAAATTCGTTCACCTTTGTGTTCATTATACTGTGCAAGTCATGTACGTGTGTTATTGACTGCTTTACAGTCAATTTTCATTGTTTATTGCATCAGCACTAATATGATGTAATTTTCTTTCCTTTCAGAACCACACATATACCCACATATGCCAGTCTTCTCCCACACACATACAAATACATCAACGTCTTTCCACGCATGGAAAGATCTGCTCATCTGCTCATTGAGTGATTGTCATATCAAATGCCATTGCATGTATATACAGTGCCTTGCAAAAGTATTCGGCCCCCTTGAATCTTGCAACCTTTCGCCACATTTCAGGCTTCAAACATAAAGATATGAAATGTAATTTTTTTGTCAAGAATCAACAACAAGTGGGACACAATCGTGAAGTGGAACAACATTTATTGGATAATTTAAACTTTTTTAAGAAATAAAAAACTGAAAAGTAGGGCGTGCAATATTATTCGGCCCCTTTACTTTCAGTGCAGCAAACTCACTCCAAAAGTTCAGTGAGGATCTCTGAATGATCCAATGTTGTCCTAAATGACCAATGATGATAAATAGAATCTACCTGTGTGTAATCAAGTCTCCGTATAAATGCACCTGCTCTGTGATAGTCTCAGGGTTCTGTTTAAAGTGCAGAGAGCATTATGAAAACCAAGGAACACACCAGGCACTGTTGTGGAGAAGTTTAAAGCCGGATTTGGATACAAAAAGATTTCCCAAGCTTTAAACATCTCAAGGAGCACTGTGCAAGCCATCATATTGAAATGGAAGGAGCATCAGACCACTGCAAATCTACCAAGACCCGGCCGTCCTTCCAAACTTTCTTCTCAAACAAGGAGAAAACTGATCAGAGATGCAGCCAAGAGGCCCATGATCACTCTGGATGAACTGCAGAGATCTACAGCTGAGGTGGGAGAGTCTGTACATAGGACAACAATCAGTCGTACACTGCACAAATCTGGCCTTTATGGAAGAGTGGCAAGAAGAAAGCCATAAAAAGTCTCGTTTAAAGTTTGCCACAAGCCACCTGGGAGACACACCAAACATGTGGAAGAAGGTGCTCTGGTCAGATGAAACCAAAATTGAACTTTTTGGCCACAATGCAAAACGATATGTTTGGCGTAAAAGCAACACAGCTCATCACCCTGAACACACCATCCCCACTGTCAAACATGGTGGTGGCAGCATCATGGTTTGGGCCTGCTTTTCTTCAGCAGGGACAGGGAAGATGGTTAAAATTGACGGGAAGATGGATGCAGCCAAATACAGGAACATTCTGGAAGAAAACCTGTTGGTATCTGCACAAGACCTGAGACTGGGACGGAGATTTATTTTCCAACAGGACAATGATCCAAAACATAAAGCCAAATCTACAATGGAATGGTTCAAAAATAAACATACCCAGGTGTTAGAATGGCCAAGTCAAAGTCCAGACCTGAATCCAATGGAGAATCTGTGGAAAGAGCTGAAGACTGCTGTTCACAAACACTCTCCATCCAACCTCACTGAGCTCGAGCTGTTTTGCAAGGAAGAATGGGCAAGAATGTCAGTCTCTCGATGTGCAAAACTGATAGAAACATACCCCAAGCGACTTGCAGCTCTAATTGGAGCAAAAGGTGGCGCTACAAAGTATTAACGCAAGGGGGCCAAATAATATTGCACGCCCCACTTTTCAGTTTATTTTTTAAAAAAGTTTAAATTATCCAATAAATTTTGTTCCACTTCACGATTGTGTCCCACTTGTTGTTGATTCTTGACAAAAAATTAAAATTTTATATCTTTATGTTTGAAGCCTGAAATGTGGCGAAAGGTTGCAAGGTTCAAGGGGGCCGAATACTTTTGCAAGGCACTGTGGTTGTGCCTGTTACCATGTTGGATTAAAAGGGCCAAAGACCAACTCCACACTCCGCTCCTTGTGTTCTAACCGACACCCCGAGGCGAATGAACCATAAAACATTTTGAACCCAGAACCTCATACAGTCCATCATTCCAATTAGAATCGATAAAGAATTGAATCATTAAGCAACGTCGATAATGGAATAGGAATCGTAAAAATCGTATCAATTCCCAACCCTACCCCAAATATATAAGAAGTGACTCAAAATCAAAAGGAAGTAACCTGTAAATACCCTAAAATGAACAGGAAGGGACCTGTAGATGCCCACAAGACTGGCTGTGAATGCTCTGGTTTTCACTGCCATTGACAATGCTTGACGTTCAATCCAGTCAAAATGGATGTGTGTGGCAGCCAGTGAGCTTACATAAAAACTATTCTAATGGACGTTTTATGTAGCAACCTGTTGGTTTCTTTCTTTTTTTTTTTTTTTTTTTTAAAACAATGACACTTTTTCAAAACGATATATCGATTCTTAGTGGGAGCATATCGATAACCTTAGATGTATTCAGCTCATTTTGTCTGCACTTATAGATTAGTTGAATTTGTCTTTTATCCCAGACAATTGTATTGTTTCAATTACATGACTACTTCCGTCTTCATCAGTTTCACTGGTGTTGGAGGAGTGGAGCTTTATTAGAAGAAAAACAGAACACAAAAAAAGTATGAAAAGTAGACAGAAATAAGACAAACAAGGGCAATAAAAGAACAAGCACAACAGGAACATCACAAGTCAGCCATCAGCGATCACTGCAAAAGGGGAAACCACATTATGGACTGGGTAAAGGCCAGGTCTTCCGCACCGAAGAAAACAAACATCAGCGCTGGAACAGGGAGGCCATGGAAATCCGCAAGCGGGGCCTGAGGACCATCAATAGGGTCGAGGGGACTTACATGCTCTCTACTACCTGGACCAGCATCATGGAAGAGTGAATCGTCAGTAAAGGGCATGACTTGCTGAATCTGACAGGTGAGTCACACCTCATGCATCTGCTGATAAAGACGCGTCACACCAACACCAGTGACACTCTGATGAAGGCGGAAGTAGTCGCCGACACATATCAGGTAATTGAAACAACATATAACAATTGTCTGGCATAGAAGAAAAAAAACAATGTCAATAACCCTCTGGATTACAAAGTACAGGTATGTATTAACTTTTTGATATAGTGTCACACCCCTTGTCTGGTTGCCTTACTACAGGGGTCTCCAAACCGGTCCTTGAGGGCCGCTGTGGGTCCTAGTTTTTGTTCATACCGATCAAGCACAGACTTTTAACCAATGTGGTTTGTATTAAAACAAGCAGCACCTGACTATAATCAACTGATTACACTTATACAACACCAGATTGGTGAAAAGGTTTTGGTCGTGTTTTGTTGGAGTGAAATCCTGCACCCACTGTGGCCCATGTGGAATAGTTTGGAGACCACTGCCTTACTATGAAATGCTAGGGGCTGAATGATGCTTCTGCTAGTGTTGTATCGGTCGTGAACGATTCGTTCTTTTTGAACGAATTGTTTGGGTGAACGAGACCGAACGAATCACCTTCTGCACTGATTAGTTCTTGGAAGCTGGGGCTCGCTTGCTGCATGGGAGGGTGTTGAGCAAGTGGCAGAGTCTTGACATCGCGCACGACCAAAGAGACGCCAGCCTCATCGCGGGCAGGGGAGAGAGCGGACACAGAATCAGAGCGTCTGTCACTCACTTCCACGTGTGGCCAATAAGCAGCCAGCGTGCAGGCAGGGGGCAAGACTGAGTTATGTCACTTCCCGTTCACTTACTCGGTCCTCCGGCAACTGACCGAGCTTGTTGCTAACTTGACTTTCCAGTCACGCGGTGAACGAGTCGAAAAATGAAAGGAAATGAATTTGTCACATATTTGTTAATGTGGGGGCCTATCATATGCTGCTCAAACAGAAAAACACCACACAAACCTAACGAGCATGGTTTAGTGTACTACTTTTCTCAACAGACTCGGGACTACATATGACTACATACTATCAAATTTACAGTAGTTTAAAACACTTTCGCGGGTAGCTACGAGGCGGGCAAAAGCTGAGCTGCGGTCGCGTGATGGCAGTCCAGGGGGGAGAGAACTGTCACCGTATGGAGGCTTCATGGCAGCGATATTTACCTCATATGTGCACAGGAAAATATTTAGTATGATGACCATAATACAGATTTGCAATGAAACTGCATATACATGTTTCTTATACATTTTTTCCGAGTGTTTTATTTATTTTTTTCGTGTCAGTGCGTGTCGGGTGTGTGTTGGTTTGACAAATTAATGCCCATCCGTCCATCATATGCTGCTCAAGCGCCCAAAAACAACGCACGCGGGCACGGAAGATGTAGCAATATATGTAGCGTACTGAAGGGGGCGTTGCGCACCAGTGCCTGAACCTTGTCCCCCAGGTGCTCCCAATCATCCAGATGTACACTTGGCCGCTATAAATACGGTCTTGGGTAGGGATGGGAGTCGAAATCAGATTCCAATTCGGAACCTGTTCCGAGTGTTTTGAGGCCTCGACATCACAATGAAAAAGCCGTAACGACCCCTGTATTGATTCCTCAAGACGCGTATTGCGTCGTGACGTGTGTTGTTGTCCAGACGCATCAAACTAGCATGGCGCCAAGAACCACTCGCTCCAAAGTTTGACTACACTTCACCAGGAAAGAGTGTGAAAATGAAAGGTTACGGCGGGTAAGCACGAGCATTGCAGCCATAAACATAACAATGACAGCACGAAGGTTCAAACGCTCGAAAGTGTGTCTTCACTTCACGAGGAAAATTTACAACAAAGCGACTTGCAGTCTTTGCAAGGTGGCGATAACTGCATCGGGAGGGAATACGACTGCGCTGTCCTCACAGAGAGGCTAAGGCTCAGTCCTGGCTATACAGCTAGCTAAACTCCCAAATGACGATGCAGAAGACGTTGGTATAATTTGCTGACTTTATTCAACCATCACTTGAAGAGTGAAACTAAGAATAGAAATGAAACAAATCAATTTCGTCCCCAACAACAAACAGGTTTGCATCAATGTAAATCAGCGATGATTAGCTGCTAATAACAGTATGGTTAGCATTCGTTCGCTAGCATTAGCACATCGTTCAAACCACTACACAACTGGATTTAAGTGTCCGATCGCGAGTGGAAACACAACAACAACAACAACACAAAAGATGATACATATATATATATATATATATATATATATTGTGCTGACAACCACAATTAAGACCATTGCTAGGCTAATCGCCGACAACATACACTCAGACGTTGTGAATGAACTACATGAAAATATATAATTATAAGGGGATAATCAGACAGTTGTCATACAATTAATTTACAATTTCACTATTGAGGTCAAAAGCCAAAAAATAAATTCAACTTGGGACAATCTGGAGTAGTGCTATCGCACTTCATATTTATTACATATTATATATGTATGTAGTGAGAGTGCTATCGCTAAACCATATACACATTAAAAGCCCTAGCTCTATTGACAAATGACATGAAATACATTAGACTTGACAGTGGATGTTAGCAAAAACAAAAGATTTTGAATTGAAAATTTCGTAACTCACCTTCCGAGCACAAGATTCCTGCCGAATTTTCGTGTACGAGGACCTGTTTCACCCAACCAGCAACGTAGCATTTATAAGCCTCCAAGCTCTTAAAGTTTTTCAAACTTTCGTGAGAATAGGCTGATTTTGTGTGGACAAGATAGTTGTAAATATCTGGGTCAGGCAAAGATGGCGAAGACAGCGGGTCGAAATACATCGATTTAGGCATCAAATATGGATCTGGCGAATGGATAAACTGAAGCTTTTCCACGTAACGCCTTTTATGCAACGCATCCAATGAGTTTACAGCGTCAGATAACACCGGGGCTTCCATGAATTGCTCTATAACTTGCACGACTAATTGAAAACAATGAGAATAGGTCTAAAAAATAGTTACAATATGGCGGCCGGAAACAGCGACACGCTCATGTTGTGACGTAGGTGGGTAGGGTCTATAGTCTGTCACTCACTTCTGAATCTATGGCGAGCGGACAATGAGGAGCCTGTGTGCAAGAGGAGGAGGGACTAAGCAACGTCACTTCCTGTTCAGTTATATTGCTAAGATGTCTTTGAAGATTCGTTTGGCAACGTCACTTCCCCTTCACTAACCGAACGATTCATTTGGGTGGGGGAATGAGGTGGGCGAACGATTCGGTGAACGTTTTGTTTGAACGAGTTTTTTTACTGAACGAACTGGAATTGATTTGTTTCCTCACGTGAATGACATATCCCGTCACTAGCTTCTGCATTGCGGTACCTCAATTTTAAAACCCCAACCGTTGTTTCAAAATCAAATATTTTTCAAACCTAATTTGAGATCTCCATTAACTGTCCTGAACACCAATTTATAAGACCAAGTTCAGACCCATTCCTAGTATGAAACCTTAATTAAAAGCCAAAACCATAATTTTAAAGTCTTATATGCCATACAAAATTCCTAACACTACTAGTATACTGGAAACGTAATCATCTGGTTTCCACTTGTCCCAATTTTTCTTTCTCGTTCGTAAGTTTTGGATTAAAAATTACTACTTCTCCCCCTCATTTTGAATCCTGCAGCTTTTTCATTGATACATTTTGGTTATTAAGTAACACTTTATTTGATAGCGGCGTCATAAGACTGTATTGGTCATAAGACTGTCATAATTATGACATGACACTGTCACGGGCATTAACGAATGCTAATGACAAATGTCATTTAGTGTCATCCAGCAAATTTTGTCACTAACTCCATTGATGTTCTGCTCGGATCTTTTACATCTATTCAATAGTGAGATAATTTGCCGGATGACATTACTGCTAAGTTCAGACCACAAGTCCTAATGCACGAACCCGATTTTTAGTATTTTTCCGACTCGAGTGAGGCATTAACTTGACGGTCTGAATGGGAAAAGTCGCATAGAAGTGGACCATTTCAAATCTGATCTGGGTCACTTTCGTATGTGGTTTAAATCCGATCTGGGCCACATTTTTTCCAGAAAGTGGCGGCAGTCTGAACTGTCAAGTCTTCAAAATTGGAATTCATGCAGCAGTTATGTCAGCAAAGAGCAAGAGCAGCACGCAAGACAGCAGCGACGTAGCTGTTCATTAGCGTTAGAGCCTAGCTTGAAGGCAGGCTTGACCACAGTCATAAAAAAGAACAACAAAGAAAAGGATTTGCCTGATAATGCTTGGTTTCTTACTGTGCGCCAGATGAGCAACATTTCAGTATTCCTTACATGGCCGAGTCGGGGCAAACTGACGCACACACTTAAGGCTTATGTGTGTGCGTCATGCACGCACAGTGCGTAATTATTTGTTTTGATGCGTCTGTGCATGCGGGTCAGTTTGCTCAGCCCGTTTATGGACTCTGTTAGCGCGCATGCTAATAAACTTGCTCAATGGACAAGGTCAGTCTGATTGGGCGCGCCCAAAAAATCGGAATTGTGCATTAAGACCTGCAGTGTTAACCTAGCCTAAATGACATCTGTGATAAGCATTCATTGATGCTCATAACAGTGTAATGTCATAATAATGTCAAGTCTTATGACGCCGCTGTATATAAAGTGTTACCGGTCAATATCTTGTGGTGTAAATATCTTATAAGACAGTGAGGGCATCTGCGGTTTATAGTCCGGTGCGTGGACGAGGTGGACCCAAATTCAGGGGAAAAATGGGGAGGCAAGGCCGGGCGATTATCAGCTCAAAAATGTTTCAATTGTGACAAAACTCCAAGTACAAACAAAAATCCAAAAAAAGCTAAGTACAAACCAAACTCATGAGGAGAACAAACAAAGGACTTTGATTCAAAACTTACCTGGCCGGAGAAATAAAAACACGAGGGCTTGGACGGAGAAAGCAACACTGGGATGGACATGAATTCCCAAATGACTGAACAGAAACCACGAGCTTAAATACACAGACGAGGTAACAAGACAATGGGGCACAGGTGGGTGACACAAAAAGAAGCAGATAGGTGGATACCCAAGGAGCCGGCACAACAGGTGAAATCAATGGACAATCACATGAGAAGACACACTAGGGTACAATCTTAACATAACTCAAGGCATGACAATCAATGACCAAATCCCATTTTCGTGTCAAATATGTTGGTTGGCGGCTTGTCGTCAGGTGCCCCTTCTAGTCCAAAAATAACGTTAAATGATTGCTTTCGGACAAAACTCACAGAACAAATTCCAAACGTCATTTTTTCAGAACTCCTTATTGATCGCCACTTTTTTTCAACATACCTAAATAGCTCAACAATATATGAGAAACCAAGCTTGCTAATATAGAAGACGCTAATGTACGCGTTTGCGCTTGTGTGCATGGCAATCTAATCACGCTTGTTTCCACCCTCCTCTCCACATGCAGACCTCTTCTCTCAAGCCTCCCCTGCCTTTATTTATTTACCCCGGTCTCATCCCATCGAACGGGAGATCAGTCTGCGGAAAGGGCAGCTCGCCAAACCGGCTCTCTGTGACAGAGCGATGCATTACGACATTAAGACGCCTACAAGGAGAGAAAAAAAAATCAATCATGCACTATCACATGCATTAGCGAAGGGCACCTCTCTGCTTCAGGCAGGGTGCACACCTGGCTGGGATTGTTTGGCACTTTGCGGCCCCCACCCGCACCTCCATCCGGGGACACACCATTAGCCATGTAAAGACGAGCCTATCTGAAAAATCGTCCTCCGTTGGAACTTCTCATAGACGAATGGCTGCTGTTTAATTGCCGGCCTGCGCTCATCCATTTTCCTGCCTCGTCCGTCTTTTGCTTTCATCCATCCTTAGGAAACGCTAGTATGTTTGCGCATCAAACGCGGACACTGACGACGGCGGGCAAATTTGCCTGCTGTCGAGGGGGTGGCGCTGGAATGATCGAGCGTATCGACCGTAAATGCGACCCAACGACACTGTCACGTTTACTTACGCAGACTCACCAAAGACACAGTGGTAAAATTGCCTTCATTGTGATGTTCGTTTCTCAGTAATGGTTTTTAAGACTCTCTGCTTTATCATAAAAGTAAGATTTTTTTTCATTAATTGCTTGTAATTATAAGAGGGAGAAATATTTTTTTAAGGGGAAAGATTACAAGTGATAATGAGGCACTCATAAACTGGCATTTTGCAAATAGGCTGGATAATCAATGATGTGAAGCAAGGCACTGAAGTTTTTAACATATAAAATTTGTTACTGCAGCAAACTAAATAACATGCCTACCTGGCCCTCTTTCTGTCCTCAATGAGCTCAGGCAATCTTTCCAATTTTTTCAATCGGTGTTTGAGGCAGATCACTGAGTCCACCCTTGCAATTGAACTGCAACTAACGGTTATCTTTTAATTTGATTAATCGGACTATTAATTAAACGAGTAATAGGATAAATGTCACTTTTTCCAATCACCTTCACAATTTAACTTGTAATTGTTTTAAGTATGTTGTAAGTAACAATGAAGACAAAATGGATGACTGTTTCCTTCAAAAATGATATTTTATAACCGCTTTCTGACTTCACTGTAGTCTACAACCATACTGCTTAAAGTACATCAAACTTGTTAAAGTTTTTAATAAAGGTTCTGAGTATAAATCATAAAAATAATTTCTCAGTGCATAACAACAGTGCAAACTCCTGCTCATTCAAATAAAAAAAAAATAAAGTGCTGTTGACATTTGTTTTCTTGTGGGCAAAGTGCTGATATAAATTGTGTCAATGACTCATTTATTTTCTTGAAACTAAAACAAAAAATATTTCAAACAGGGAGGAGGCAGACTGTAATTAATCAATTTTATTTATCAGAAAGCTGTTCATAAAAATCAAAATCCAATTTCAGAGCACACTTTTTTGTATGACAATTTACAGTATGAATCGAAGTTTGTGAGGAGACTTTATATTATTGGATGTATGTGTGTGGTTTCAGAAATGAGACAACTTTAATGTCTAACAATAACTCAAGTGTTAATATGCTTCTCCAAAACACAATAGAAACAGACACTTAAAACACTCATAATTAGCATAATCGCTAACTAGCTTAGTGCTCTGTGCTACAGTATGACAAAAGTGAGTACCCTCGCATTTCTGCAGATATTTAAGTATATCTTTTCATGGGACAACACTGACAAAATGACACTTTGACACAATGAAAAGTAGTCTATGTGCAGCTTATATAATAAAGTTAATTTATTTTCTCCTCAAAATATAGCCATTAATATCTAAACCCCTAGCAACAAAAGACAGTACACCCCTTAGTGAAAGTTGTCAATATTAACATACAACAGGTCAATTGTCAATATTTTGTTGTGGCCACCACTATTATTCATAATTGCCTTTATTTTCCTTGGCATGGAGTTGACCAGAGCTTCACAGGTTGCCACTGGAATGCTCTTCCACTCCTCCATGATGACGTTGCGGGCTGCCGGATATTTGAGACTTTGCGCACCTCTACCTTCCGCTTGAGGATCCCCCAAAGATGTTCTATTGGGTTCAAGTCTGGACACATGCTTGGTCAGTCCATCACCTTTACCCTCAGCCTCTTTAGTAGAGCAGTGGTCATCTTGGAGATGTGTTTAGGGTCATGGTGGAACACTGCCCTGCGACCTAGTTTCTGGAGGGAGGGGATCATGCTCTGCTGCAGTATTTCACAGTACATGTTGGAGTTCATGTTTCCCTCAATGGAATCTAACTCTCAAACACCTGCAGCACTCATGCAGCCCCAGACCATGACATTCCCACCACCATGTTTGACTGCAGTCATGACACACATATCTTTGTACTCCTCACCTGGTCACCGCCACACGTGCTTGAGACCATCGGAACCAAACAAATTAATCTTTGTCTCATCAGACCATAGGACGTTTCCAGTAGTCCATCTGCTTTGTTGACATGTCTTCAGCAAACTGTTTGCGGGCTTTCTTTTGTACAGTCTTCAGAAGAGGCTTCCTCCTGGGGTGACAGCCATGCACACCAATTTCATGTAGAGTGCGGCGTATGGTCTGAGCACTAACAGGCTCACCCCCCACCTCTTCAATCTCTGCAGCAATGCTGACAGCACTCCTGCGACAATCTTTCAAAGAAAGAATTTGGATGTGACGCTCAGCACGTGCGCTCAGCTTCTTTGGGCGACCAACCCAAGGCCTGTTCTGAGTGGACCCTGCTCTTTTAAAATGCTGGATGATCTTAGCCCCTGTGCTGCTGCTCAGTTTCAGGGTGTTGGCAATCTTCTTGTAGCCTTGGCCATCTTCATGTAGCGCACAAATACGTTTTTTAAGATCCTCGGAGAGTTCTTTGTCATGTGGGACCATGTTGGAACTTTCAGTGACCTGTACGAGAGAGTGCGAGAGCCGCACTCCAATTTTGAACACACCTGCTCCCTATGCACACCTGGACCTAGTAACACTAACAAGTCACAAGACATTTTGGAGGGAAAATGACAAGCAGTACTCAATTTGGACATTTAGGGATGTAGTTTCTAAGGGGTTTACTCACTTTTGTTGCCAGGGGTTTAGATATTAACGGCTATATTTTGAGTTATTTTGAGGGGAAAATAAATTAACTCTATTATATAAGCTGCACACAGACTACTTTTCATTGTGTCAAAGTGTCATTTTGTCAGTGTTGTCCCATGAAAAGTTATACTTAAATATCTGCAGAAATGTAAGGGGTGTACTCACTTTTGTGATACACTGTAAGTAGTAAAGTCTCATCATCAAAGAATACAAACAATACAATTGGCTTCATTTTCTCACCTCTGTCGGAGGCACACTGGATCTAACAACACATAAGACAATCTAACTCTTGGTGCTTCGTAATAGTATTGATTCAGCAACCCAACCTGAGTTAGCAGGGAAATTTCTCTCTCTTTCTTTAATCACTGGTGTGTGCAGCCTCACATTACACTCCTAAACACGACTGCTCATAGCTGCAGGCAAAAATCAATTATCAAATTACTTGGCAACTAATCTTTTAATTGATTAGTTGTTGCAGCCTTATTTGCAAGGGTAATCTTTTATGAGCAGTCAACTAGGCCTATTGCTATTACAGCCTTAGCAGGCTCTTGCGTATCTCTCAGAGAGGACGCATCAGATAATTCGAGGCAACATGACTTCCGTATATCATGATGTCACTTGCAGAGTCCCACAGGAATATGTACTTAGCCTTTTTGTATTTAAAGTTTGCAACTGGTTCCAATTGCCACATACAGTATTACTCCTATACAGCCCAATCTTGCACTGACTCTCGATCCACTTGCAATGCAATTCTAATGTCTTGCTACTTCTAAAACACAAAACTGTAACTTCCTACCTTGTTGACATAGGTACACTGTATGGTTCCTTCCTGTAACCTACGAATGCAACATGCACATCACTTGCTGACCTCAAGAGTAAAAAAAAATGATATACAAACACAGATATATATATTATGTAAATACAGTATATGGAACTTAGTGTGTGTGGGTGTGTCTGTGTGTTCGTTCCCTATGGAGTCCGAAACAGTTATATGGATTTTAACAACATTTTGCACAGTTGTTATTTATGCATCTGGGAGTGTTCTTAAATGGATTTGATCTCTGTAGGCCTCCATTTAGTGCAGAAAATTAATTCGAAACTTCCAAAATTCTCATAGAAATTCCCTGATTGTGGAGGCGACAGCGCCATCTTTGGCTAAAAGGTGTATCATGTGATTGTAATCTTGGAGTTGGCTTTCGAACTTTACGGTTTCATGTACAAATTTTAATGTGCTGTGATGATACATTGTGGCTTTGAGCACTCCACATCAAGTCACTGGATTTAAAAAAATGTACAATTTTCTGGAATATTACAAGGGATTCATTTTGGGTGGATATTAATTCTCTAGCGACTTATATTTATTATGTGTTACGCCCGCAATGGTTCATGGGTAGTTGTTGCAACCACGACGGAGAGTGATAGGTTGCCGTTGTTATGTTCTGGTGTTTTGTGTTCAATAAAGGTGCTGTCTCTTGGGGTCGTGAAACAAACATAAAAACTGTCTCTGATTCTTCTCCACTTTGCTCACCACAATACTATCCACAGTGATGTCCCTTTACTACACTACATTACAGCTAATGCATTACAGCTACATTTTAACGGACAGTATGTTTTATCTGCCATTCGGTTGTATTAAGTTCACATTACACAAAGCAATCAACCATATACATACAAGGCAGACAACACAGACAACTGAAAAAGCAGTTTCTGCTCTTGCACTCCTCTTTAAAAGAAACTGCTGTATTTTAAGCCAAAACAACTGTTGTGTTTGATAGAACAATATGTCTATACGCTGCCATAGCAGATTCGTGTCGCATTAAGCCCCCGAACTATTTTTAATTTGTCCGTTTTACCCTGGAAACCCCCGTTTACAGATGTCACGCAACGTTCAGCTGTTTGACACAGAGAATGGAAGTCTACGTGCCCGGATAGTATGTTTCACAATGAGAGTCTGACATACTCCTATTGTGATCATTCAACATACCTCGTTTATTATGAGAAAGCAGCGAACAGGAAGTGGTTACGGGGGGACAGAAGAAAAGAAACACAAGAGAAGAAAGAAACACAAATTACAAGAAGAAATACATTGAACGTCTAGACTAACTACTAATATGTTGGTGTTATCTTCAGCTAGATGCATTTCCGGTTGACACCATGTGGGGGGCCTGTTGACCAGGGAAAGAGGGGGATGGGGGTGCCTTTATGTTAAGTGATTGAAAGGGGTAGAGTGTACACAAATCAGCTCTGTGATCTAGAACCCAGTAATCGTGTGAATCCTTTGTGAGTGTAAAGGCCGAGTTATACTTCCGCGTCAGAACTGCACCGTCAAGGAAGACCCGAGTTACGACCCTACGCCGTAGCCTGACGCGCGTCTCTCGAATTTTCTAACCTTCGCATCGCGTAGACGTGTATGACGTGGCGAAAACTGACTGTGATTGGTCCGCTCAGACTGTTGTTTCCAGTTTAGCGCCAAATCACCGCCATTACGTGTCACACTTCAAGTATATGAAGAATAAAGCACAGATTTGGTGTCAAAAGAGTTGTTTTGATCTTTAAATTTCAATAACAGACAGTTCACACACGATACATCATCACTGATTGAGAGTGCCTCGGTGCTATTTATGATAACGTTAAAATCAAGGCTCCCAACGCAGTTTGGGAAGTTCCATAGACGCCAGAAATCTGCTATGGCTTCCCACTGGCTGGTTGTAGGACACGGCAAACAAATCGGGCTGGAGGGCTTTGCAGACCTTAAACGCAGTGCTCGACGCCAGTTTGAAGCTAGCCGCCACAGCTAGCTCTTCCCACCCGAGTCTAAAACTCTCTGTGCGGCATCAAAAGTCGGCCAGACCGCCTCGAAACCGTCTTCTGCGTCGCCTGCCCCTCAACATTTGTTTGTTCAATATATATTCAGTGTTGATGAGCAGAATATTTACTTTCAAGAGTTCCATCTTGCATCTTTATTTGTTTCTCCGACTAGCGGAAGTCAACAAGCATGCTCCAAAACCATACAAACATAATGCCACATCCCTCTAGTGGCTTGGCGGTGAATTACAGAGCAACACGTTACCTCACCGCAGAACTATCGAATGTCGAATGACCCCGTAGTCGCTGCGCCGTCACCGCAACGCGGGAGTATAACTCAGGCTTAAGCCCATTGGCGACCGGCCCTACCCCACCCCCAATCCCGGCACCGGTAGCCCCCACCCGAACGCGCCCTATCACATCCCGCTGCACGCCAGCCCCACCAGGCGCGCGGCAGCCACCTGTCTGTCATTTTTAGCTTAGAGTCATTAATTGCTGTCTAATATTTCATTAGAAAAAGAAAGAAAAAAGAAACAACTTTAAAAAATTACTTTTAACTTTTAAAAAAACTTTTAAACAAATTACGTCACAATGAAAAAAATGGGGTCTGTAAAAAAAGTCACGGATATCTACCTCATAACTATCACTTAATTGTATTTTTTTTGTACTGTCACATTTTCTCAGGTATGTTAGTTGATAAATAATCGATCCAAACAAAGAAAAATTGACAAAAACATTTAAAAGGGTAAATATTTGAAAAAGAAAATCTCGAACACTCCTCGATATCTGCATCGCGACCCATGTTATATTAGCATGGTTCACCCATAAAACATCATAATCCCCCCAAAATCCAGCTGTGACCATTCACAGCCGTGTCTTGACACTCAGTGATACATGCTACATGGAGTTTTTGGATCGAAACAAGGTAAGTACGAGATAATATCTCGTTAAAGTCATGGCGTCATTAATTCTGCTCTCGCGTGCTCCCACCTCCAGTTAGGGTTTTGCTGTCTAAAAAAAATAAAATAAAATAAATGCCCTCCTCTTTAAATTTTTCATCCCCCCGAAAATTGAGATTTTAAGATTTCCAATGATGTATCACGCATGCATATCAGACAATTTTGAAAGTTGGCCAAATTGGGGGTCTCAGAGTGGAACTTCAACTGAGTGTTTTCCGCCATAAATATATGTTTATAGTTCATAAAGGAAGATGGGAAAAAAATATTTGACTCTGGTCTAAATTATTCAAACTATAGCCCATCTCAATGGCAACATTTTCTTCTTGGACTTTTTAAACCCATTAAAAGATTAAATGTTTCCCACTAAGCGATTAAATGACTTTGATGTATCGTTATGAATGCAAAGTCCTTAAGTTTTAAACTGACAGGAACATTCAAGGCAGATAATTACAATAGATGTCACTCAAGTGCAAGACCTTGTGAAATATCTAACCCCGTCAAAAGAAAAGAACTGCTTTTTAATTATCTCTCAGTGTCTTGTACCGTTTGAATTTCCTTGAAACAACTTCATCTCTTAATTTATTGAAATGAACAAAGCCTCATAAAAAAATTAAGTGGGACTAAAATGCTGCAAAGTCTAAATGAAATATTTCCATCCTTCAATAACCTGTAATTTCAAAGACATTGGAGAAGCATTGTCAGTATGAATGTACACGTTAGCTCAGGATTGAGCTTGCCAAAAATACGCTGAAATTATGGAGCAAAATGCAATCTTAAGGAGTCTTGCAGTAGCCATCTCAAATGCTCCATCCATCTTTCAGAAGAAGAAACCTTGATTGATGTAATGACTGCCGACAATGGAGGTCAGATGAAGCTGGGTCATTATTGCTGCAGTGGTTTCTTTCCTCTCAATTTTACTGCAGACTTCTGTTAAAGCCCTCTTTGTTACTTCCTTTATGCTAAAATGTACATTACTTATTATTTTGTACAGTGATTAAGTATTTTCACTTGATTCTTCCCACCACCATTCTTTAGTTTCATCGTTATTAGATCTCTTAGTCCACAGATGAATACAATACAGTGGTATGAAAAAGTAACTGAACCTTTTGGAATTACATTTCTGCATAAAATCCCCATCAAATGTGATCTTATCTTTGTCAAAATGACACAGATGAAAAAACAGTGTCTGCTTTAACTACAGGGTGACCCAAAAAAATGTTTACACTGCCATAATACAACTTAAATGCCGTGTTTATTCATTTTAGAATTAGAATTTAATCACAAAGTATACATTATTGTAAAGAACATGTACAGTACACTCTATTTTTCAATGTGTCCTCCCTTAGGTGTCACAACAGCCTCCAGGCGCCTGCGGAACGCTTGACAGGTCTTCTTTATGTAGGATGCTGTCATCTTTTCCCAAGATCTAACAATGGACCTCTCCAAGGCTGCCACAGAAGTTTGTGGCTTCTTACAGGCACTGTCCTCCACAGTTGCCCATATGCTATAATCCAGGGGATTGAGATCTGGACTCTGGGGTGGCCACATATCACCTTGTCAATCAACTTTTTGGTCCGCACAGATCGGCACTTCCAGACCCAGGTTTTCGTGAGGCTGTTCCAGTATCTTTCAGCTTCTTTTTAACTTTGTAGACTGCACATCTGGATATTCTCAGATTTGCTGCAATCTCAGTAGGTGTCAGACCGGCACGCAGCAATTCAGGTACAGCTAAAGTTTTCTTCATTTTCAGCAGAAGCACAGGAATTGTAGAGACGAGAGATTACCAGCTGCATTGAGTGACCTTAATGAATCACTTAAGCATGACAACCTATTTAGATATGTTTCAATGGCTTTTAAACAAGCAGTCAACTGAGTGTAAACTTTGTTTTGGGTCACCCTGTAAAACCACCCAAACATTTATAGGTTTTCATATTTGAATGAGGATAGTATGCAAACAATGACAGAAGAGGGGAAAATAAGTAAGTGAACCATCAAATTTAATATTTTGTGCCCCCCCCTTTGGCAGCAATAACTTCAATCAGACACTCCCTGTAGCTGCAGATCAGTCTGGCACATCGATCAGGACTACTGCTGTAGTTCAGTCAGATTCCTGGGATGTCTAGCATGAATCGCTGTCTGTAGGTCACGTCACAGTATCTCAATGGGGTTCAAGACTGTACTTTGACTTGGCCACTCCAGAATGTGTATTTTGTTCTTCTGAAACCATTCTGAAATGGATTTACTTCTGTGTTTTGGGTCATTGTGTTGTTATAGCAATCATCCTCTTTTCAGCTACAACTGTCTGACAGACTGCCTCAGGTTTTCCTGCGAAAAATCCTAATAACATTTTGGAATTCATTCCTCTATTCATGATTGCAAGTTTTCCAGGGCCTGAAGTAGCAAAACAGCCTCAAATTATGATGCTCCCTCCACCATGCTTTACGGTGGGGATGTGGTGTTGATGTTGGTGAGCTGTTCCATTTTTCCTCCACACATGACGTTGTGTGTTACTCCCAAACAATTCAACTTTGGTTTCATCAGTCCGCAAAATATTTTGCCAAAACTTCTGTGGAGTGCCCAAGTGCCTTTTTTGCCAACATTAAACAAGCAACAATGTTTTTTTTAGACAGCAGTGGCTACCTCCGTAGAGTCCTCCCATGAACACCATTCTTGGCCATAGTTTTACATGTAGTTGATGTACGCACAGAGATATTGGACTGTGCCAGTGATTTCTGTAAGTCTTTAGCAGACACTCTAGGGTTGTTTTATACCTCTCTTAGTATTCTGCGCTGAACTCTTGGCGTCATCTTTGGTGGACGGCCACTCCTCGGGAAAAAAGCAACTTTGCCAAACTTCTGTGACTGTTGATTGATGAACATCCAGACTTTTAGAGATGGTTTTGTATCCTTTCCCAGCTTTATACAAATCAACAATCCTTGATCGCAGGTCTTCAGACAGCTCTTTTGACAGAGCCATGATGCACATTGGACAATGCTTCTCTTCAAGACAATTCTTACCAGGTGTGTTTTTTATAGTGGACAGGGCAGCTTTAAACCACTCAGTAGTGATTGGGCACACACCCCACTTTAATAACTCTTTAAGTCTCCTTAGGTAGAGTGTTCACTTACTTATTTTTCCCCCTTCCCCTCATTAAAATATGAAAACTAGTGCTATCAAATTTATCGCGTTAACGGTTGGTAATTAATTTTTTAAAAATTAATCACGTTAAAATATTTGACGCATTTAACTCATGCGTGGAATGACCCGCTCATGCATTGCCTCAAACAGATTACAATGACGCCGTTTTTTTGCACCTTGATAGATATATATATATATATATATATTAAAATTGAAGTTAATGTAGACATTTACTTTTTTTTTTTTTTTTTTTAAATAATAATCGAGATATAAGTAACATACATTCAGAAAAATAAGTACACATGACTTATATTATGCAGAGTGAAATGGAATATATTTTGAAGATCGCATATTGACTTTTTTAAATCATAAGGAAATGAATAAGTAGCATAACATAAATGAACAAATATAAGTCCAAAGTGCACATTGACAGCTAAGATGTTCTGAACCTCCCCATGAGAGAAAACATGCACATTTGAATCAGTCAGCAATAACCATCTCTGCTGATCACATGTCAGTATGTCAGCCGATTGAACAAATAAATGAGTCCAGGCGTTTTGCTTTGCTGCGTGCATTCACACATTGACGTGACTCAATACAGTCAGACTCCGATAACTGCAGCAGCTGGGGAAACCTCCATGCCGTCCGTGGAATAAAATCAATAATACATATTACGCCACACAAGCACATTATTATGCTTGTTGTTAACACTTGTGTATGGAAATCTGATGTTGGTAGATTGTTTTCTTCTTGGAGCTGAAATGCATGTGTGGCAGCTTAGCAGGTTTTTTTTGTTTTGTTTTTTCCTACATAGCGTTTTGACAGTTGCTGTCATATTTTCGGAATCAAAGCACCGTGTACCGGAACAGCATTCCGGCCCTGAATCTTATACCGGAACTGCGTTCCTGACTGTTCTGGCCCACTTTCACCGCTGGTTAAAGCAGACAGTTTTTTTCATCTGATTTTGACACATATCATATTACATTTGATGGTGATTTTATGCAGAAATGTGAGAAATTCCAAAAGTTTCAGATACTTTTTCATACCACTGTACCTTCTTCTACTTCTTGTTCTGACAGTATACCATATATCAAAATGAATTAAGTTCTTGCTTTGGCAGAGAGGGGCAGTTAAAAAAAATCACTTAGTAAAGGACATCTAAGAACCCCAAAACTATCCAACAGTGGATATTCCTTATCATAAATGCCAATAACAGATTGTTTCTGGAAATAGTGAGAAGTGCCAGACCCACCCAGAAGCAGCCAAAGACGATGATTTGTTAGTGATACTACAACTTAATTGCCACCTCCCGATCCAAACAAATTAGATCTAATGAGTCTGCACTTGAGTATGTGACAGGCTTGAGAAAAACTGTTCAGCTGCTTTGCGCCACCCGTCGTATGCCTACCTTGAAAAAAAAACCTGCAGACTTTTGAGCCAGCTGTTCCATTGTGTGCTCACCACAGTCATTAGCTTCTCTCGCAACTGTTCAGGTTATTTTTGCCTTTTGTTGACCAAAATGATGAATAATTACAGTAGTTCCCCTGTAATATTTCTTCAGTCTGATATTATCAATGTTATGCGGATGACCTCTTTTGTTTACAACGGAACTGCAGTCTCTAGAGAGAAGACAGCCAGACTGAGAACATCTTATCTTTGTGAGTCGCAGAACACCGCATTTTATATTTTTTATTGAGCAGCTTCCGAGATAAGATGGCGCTGATATCGCAGCTTATCAAGGCTTAGCTCCTTGCATTTGCACTGGTTTTTACTCAAACAATGAATACTTACTCATCCCCTGAATAGAAATGATTGCCTTTTCATTTGGGGTCGATTGAACCGGTCTTTTCACTTTTGTTTTACTGTTTTAATTAAAGAGTTTTATGCGTGTCACATCCATAGAGGAATAAGATAAGGCATTGATTCCACTTCCACACTCTGTGAGTAATACGGAACAGATGGCCATTATTTCTATAGTCGCTGCTCCTCATGTTGTTTGCAGTAGCTGGTCGTTCTTCTAAATATTCCTCCGGCATCTTAGAATCGTGTTGCGCTTCATAAACATGCGGCATGGAGTTGCCGGGTGAAAGTGTTGCGGGGTAGCTGTCAAGATTGCGCTTGAAGATGATCGGACAAGATGACCCGCTGTGCAGCTGGGGTTAGAGCGCAGTGGTGACGCCTTGCTGATGGCGACTGGCCCAGCTGTAGCGAGGTTGCCTGTGTTAATAGACGGAGCAAGATTTGACATGACAGAAGCCAAGATGCTTGTCAAACAACAGAAGAGAGCATAGGACGTGACAGTGGACTATTCACATTTACAGTAAATAAAATTACAAATACGAGTGTTCAGTTGACTATGACGCGATCAGTTACCATAGGTTTTTGAGTGTTCTTAACTGAGAAACAAAAATTGCAAAAACTAACGTTAATAACTGGCAAAAAATAAACGTGTTTGCGGCTTCAGATTAGAAGAATTCATGAATGCCAGAAGTATTACTATTAGAGTTGTCCGATAATTACTTTTATAAACAATATCCCGATACCGATACAAACATATTCTGTCGTAGCCTTAACATATTATGACTAATTGTATTGTGATTCCGAGGTCAAATGGTCTGCTCACATTAAAAAAAATCCCTGGCATCTTAGTTTGGAGACATCTAACGGTCATTCGGTATAACTGCTGTGCTAAGCTGTGACCAGTCCTTGTACAAAGGTAGAAGGCTTCTACATTCACTTTGAAGGCAAAATGCATATTGGCCCAAAAATGATGATTAAAAACTGATGTTGATATTATCCGATATCACTTTAAAATACTTTTATCGGGCAACATTACCGGCTACCTGATAATATATCGGGACAACTCTAATTACTTTAAAATTATATACAGTGAAGAAAATAAGTATTCGAACACCCTGCTATTTTGCAAGTTCTCCCACTTAGAAATCATGGAGGAGTCAGAAATTTTCGCAGTAGGTGCATGTTCACTGTAAGAGAAATAATCTAAAAAGAAAAATTCAGAAATCACAATGCATGATTTTTTTTAACAATTTGTGTGATACAGCTGCAGATAAGTATTTGAACACCTAGAATTCTTACCCTCAAAGACCTGTTAGTTTGCCTATTAAAAGCCCACCTACACTCCATGTAGTATCCTGATTCAGATGCACTTGTTTGACGTCGATAGCAGCATAAAGACACCTGTCCACCCAATACAATCAGTAAGACTCAAACTCGTAACATGATCAAGACCAAAGAGCTGTCCAAAGACACCAGGGACAAAATTGTTCACCTCCACAAGGCAGGAAAGGGCTATGGAGCAATTGCCAAGCAGCCTGGTGAAAAGGTCTACTGTTGGACCAGTCATTAGAAAATGGAAGAAGCTTGACATGCCGGTCAGTCTCAATCGGAGTGCAGCCCCATGTAAGATATCACCTCATGGGGTCTCGATGATCCAAAGAAAGGTGAGGAATCAGCCCAGAACTACACGACAGGAGTTGGTCAATGACCTGAAAAGAGCTGGGACCACAGTTTCCAAGGTTACTGTTGGTAATAAACTACGACGTCACGGTTATCCAGTTGTGAAAGGTTTCTTGGCTTTAGCATCACTGTTCTCCACAAGGTATGATGCTGTCGTTGCATTCGCTTTTGTTATGTGATGGCCCTCACTAATTGTTTCTGTCCTTCGTGCGTGATCTTTTTTTTTTCCCAAAAATTCCAAAGGCTTATCCATTATTCCAGGGTGCTGAGTCTGTATGTGCCGAAGCAGATTTGAAGGCTTCATTGCCTCGTTTGCCAACATTTAGCCACATATTATGCACAGTGAACTTGGCACAGGCTCCTCTTCTGACTCGTCAGGTGGCCTTTTCCCCATAAAAAGCTGTCCAAATACATCTGTTTTTCAGTATCTTCGCTTGCGTGTGGGCTTATTATTTCCTGGAACAAATCTGATGCACCTATGTCGTACGTCATTATCGAGGACAAGCGCATATCAATAAAAAATATGTGTATAACCAAACAAAACATTGTATTAAATGGGAAAATCATTACTACTCTAATCTTTATATATTGCTGGGAAAATTTCATTTCCATAAATCTAAATTTCAAAAACTGATAAGTATATTCTTCATTCCGTCCGCACCGCCTTTGTCCTCTTCTTCGGTTCCTTCGGGCAAATCATTTCACATTTTGTAATTGTCAATGATTGTCAATGATGCTGATGATGATGATGTAGCCCCTATCTATACCCTCCTGTATGTACACCGATAGGAGCTGCAATCTAGGTTCGGTTTATTTGGTTTGGCTACGATAACCACGTCTAACATCAGGTTTAGGCAATCGGAATGCTTTTTTTTGTATATTTTTTAATGAACAATATTAACAACAATTTTTTTAACAATTAAACAACAATGAATTAGAAATAACACACTATAAAATTCACAACAAGAAAGATAGAAAAAAAAAATAGTCTTGAGTCTCAGTCAATTGTTTTGTCAGTCAAAATTTGTCCAATATTAGTTGTAGTGGCAACTAATTCAATGTCTCAGTTTTTCTATTGCAATAGTTTTCAATGTTCGTTGGAGTGCACTCTTTTCGAAGAAAAAAAATGTATGTATCAGTCCGATGACTGATACAATCCTACCACACAGACAGTCCGTCTGTTATTCCAGAATTTTCCATGTTCTTGGTTCTTCAAATCACTCTGGGTTAGCTCGCCATCGTTGAATCCAATCTGATGATCTTTCTTTTTTTTCCAATCAGAAAAAAAACCTGACCTGTATTTAACACAGGTCTTGGGTTACAATCTTTTCAGTTTCAATGTTTCAGTTTCATTTTTGTTGTACAACTTTTTCAAACACTACTGAGTGTAAACACTCAAGAATATACTTCTAGTCATTTACAAAGCATTTTGTACGCAATAAATGACATTTCCATTAAACAACATTAATAATTACATTTCTTTTCCTTTCAAATGGAACTATAGTTTATACCATTTCAAACAGCAGTATATTTTGATAAAATTATCTCACCGAATAGTCTTAACTGACGACGCCTGGTCCTCTTCTTCTCACACAAGGCTTTTGGCCTGCATGAATAAGGCGCTAGCAGTTAGCCATGAATGCAAATTTAGCATTAGCGAATTAGCGAATCGTTTCCACATCTTACCGAGTGGTTTCTGCTCAATATTTTCACCACGTGACCGTCTGAATTCGCTTCACGCAACAGACGCCACACAGCAACAGTTGATGCATTCGTCAATTTGCTTTTTTTTCTCTTTTTCTCATTTCTTTTGGGCGAACAAAACTTTTCCCCCTTAGAAAAGCCAACGTTCCAAAAGGAAGTGCGCATGCGCTGACGTCATAGTTGTGAGTCTCTGACTTCATTCAAATGTCGCTCATGCCCTCTATTGTTGTTATTGGGTATAACGCTTTAATATTTTTCTCTGGCCTACATTATTGGGTATAATGCTTCAATATTTTGCTCTGGGCTACAATGACAATAAAATTCCATTCCATTCCAAAATGCAAATCCAAACTTTAAATTATTCTTGATTTAGATTGAAGCTCATGCAGAAATATTTAACATATACTGTAACATTTATAATTTTTTCTTTGTCTTAATATGAACAGGTAAAAATTGTAATACATATATGTATATTATGGGAACTGTTTGTGTTTTATTGTTGTAATTTTGTACTGATTAAAAAAAATAAAAATAAAAATATCGGGTTGGGGATGTCACAACAATGCTAAGGTTGCACAAACTGTTAGGGTTGGTTTTTCTATTGTGTCAATAGTTTACAATTTATATGAAGAATTTTTTTATTATTTAAAAAAAGGAACATACGACATCTGTACTGATGTAAAAAACAAGCAAAAAAAACAAAAACAAATAAAATAACAAACCATAAGGGTTGAGTCTGACTCAGGGTTAAAAGCCAGGGAATAAAACTTTTTTTTTTTTTTTTTTTTTTAACTATTTTTTTAGAGGTGGATAGAGTAGCCAAAGAGTTTACTCAAGTAAAGGTAGCATTAATTCAAAATAATTTTACTCAAGGAAAATTATAAGTATTCATCCAAATATGTACTTAAGTACAAGTAAAAAAGTACTTGGTGAAAATATAATGAAAAACATTTTGAGTAACTGCTTACATTTTTGTTTTTGTTAACAATGGTATTTTTCTTCTCAGTTGATGTTATAATGATACTGTACAATAACCCATTACATAACCACATTAAACTAAAGGGGAAAAAAAAAAAAAAATCATTGAATTCCAAAGAGAGGAAAAGAAAATTACAGAAATGAAGCATTATTCATCTAAAAAGCATGAGTGCCATCTAGTGGAGAAAATACGTAGTTCCTATTATGAAATTAAATGAATCATATCTCCAGTTTTCTGTGGTCAGTCAGTGCCAAATAAAAATTGGGAGAGGTTAAAATCCTCGCTTTCGAATTATGGTGATGGCGGTGCTCTATATCAAATACTTTTTTTTTTTTATGGTGCTTTAAATACGCCACGTGAATGAACAGGCTGGCGTGATCATAGAACAGCAAGCCTACATCTGATTGGTATAATGGAGTCATGTGATAATTGTTGCAACGTCTCATTGGTGAAATTGGTAGAGTTAGTCTTGGCATCACTGGCAAAAATATTAATAAATATAATATGTAGAATTAGGAGGAAAAATGTAACGACTCTTGTGCAGCCCAAAGTAGCGGCGTAAGAGAAGTGTTTTTTTCTACACAAATCTACTCAAAAGTAAAAAGTATGGCTTAGGAAAACTACTCTTAGAAGTACATTTTTCTCAAAAAGTTACTCAAGTATTGTAAATGTAACGGAGTACATGTAACACATTAGTACCCACCTCTGCTAGTTTTAGAGATGAACAGTGATGGGCCCTGATATTTAATGGGCTCAAACATGAGAGAGATTTGTGCCCACATGTTTTCTCTTTTGTTTAACTTTCACATTTATTTTTTTTTAATAGGGTGTGATATCGTTTTATAGACGCATTTTTAAACAGGCACTTTTAAGCAAATGCATTACTACGACTCAAGAACAGCTGGCACACTTTCAAACAGGTGAGCCCGGGCTCTGGGAGAGCATTTCAACTCTTCCGCCAATTATATAGAGCAGGGGTGCCCAAGTCTGGTCCTCGAGAGCCCCTATCCAGCTCATTTTCCATGTCTCCCTCTAACACACCTGAATCAAAAGATCAGTTCATCAGCAAGCTTTGCAGTAGCCTGACAACGATCCTCATTATTTGATTCAGGTGTGTTGGCGGAGGGAGACTTGGAAAACAAGCTGGATAGGGGCTCTCGAGGACCCGACTTGGGCACCCCTGATATAGACCCTACTCACCAACGTCACAGAATGACGTGTCGCTGTATCCGGCCGCCATATTGTCCGTCATTATTTATCCGTATTGTCAATGGTTTCAATTTGTCGTGCAATTTATAGTGCAATTCATGGAAGCCCCGGTGCTTTCAGACGCTGTAAACTCATTGGATGCGTTGCATAAAAAGCGTTATGTGGAAAAGCTTCAGTCTATCCATTCGCCAGATCCATATTTGATGCCTAAATCGATATTTTTCGACCTGCTGTCTTCGCCCTCTCTGCCATACATCTGCTACCCTGATATCTACAACTATCTTGTCCACACAAAATCAGCCTATTCTCACGAAAGTTTGAAAAACTTTAAGAGCAGCACTCTAAGCAACATTACCCCGTGTGACCCTTTACTTCCAATTTTGACTGCGATGGTCAACGCTTCAAGGATAGGTGGATATTGGACTATTTCTTCAATAAAACACGCAACAACTGTGTCTGCCTCATTTGCAAAGAGACAGTCGCTGTTTTCAAAGAGTTCGATGTGACGCGATAGTGATATTACCAAACAAGACACGCTGACATGTACGACAACATTACAGGGAAGAAAACTATAGCAACTTGAAGCAAGAGCCCGAGTGTCGAAAGAGAACGCCACAAAGACGAGACTGTTGAAATTATGAATTTAAAAAAAATAATAAAGCAAATGTGACACACAGTAGGGCTGCTAAAATTTGTTTAAATATATTGTTCTATGTAAATCAGCCAAGGTAGCCCCCTGCATTTTTACCGCACCAAATCTGGCCCCCTTTGCAAAAGGTTTGGACACCCCTGTTTAACTGATGATCCGTAGACGAGGCCAGATTCTTTCACTTGGTACCAGCTAAATATTATTCAAAATGTAATGATGGTGGTAGAAATAAGCATCTTGAATTTGAAACTGTATGTTATCGGCAATTAGCCTCACAATGATCTTAATTGTGGTTGTCAGCCCAAAACCCTCTAAATATATATTAAATGCATCTTACCAGATATAAAATGACTACTACATAATCTGTGGTAATCGTTTGGAGCCCAGTTTTCTCGTCGAATTGCAGCAGTCCATCTCGCTCTCCTCTCTGGGTCTCTCGGAATACGGTAGAACTTCAAGTCCCTCCGTCTATCTTCTCTGTTATTGCAACCAACCGCCACACATGCCTTCACCATTTTGATTATTAATGTTAACGAGCAGAAAAACACGCCATAATAGGAGGAATTTACGTAGCGGTAATGCGTCAACACGACGAGTAGACGGACAATATGGCGCGGAGGCGTGGTTGTGACGTCATGTGAGTAGGGTCTATAGAGAAAATAAAGGAACGTGACTCTCAAGTGCAGGCCCTCGAGAAGTTTGTACAACCCGAGCGGATTATGTACCTACACCGCCCGCAGCACACACCCAAAAGCAGGCAGCTAATGTCAATGTTTACATTGACTGCTGCTGGGTTGCCACTGAGGTGTGTAAACAACCCAGTAATGGTGGCCACCACTAGAGGGTGACGTCCACAAATCTCTACTTGGATTAGTCAATAGAGTAGGCGGGCATATTGGTGTGTCAAGAGGCACAGGCCGGAATGCTTCGTTAATAAATTATTTATTATTTCTGTGTGCCCCAGTAGCATATGCGCCACAAACCGGTACTGGTCCCCGGTCCTGTGGTTGGGGACCACTAAAGTAAAGAAAAAATATACTTACAGTAAATACAAAAGCAAGTACTTTTCACCACTGCAAGCCTATAAGTTTAAAAATGTCATGATTAAATATTAAAGACAAATAATAAATTCTGTCTTCTTCAGAATCGAATGTGATCGTCAACGCAACAAAACAGTGCCACACAGATTCCCATTCATGTCAACTCATAAGCCAGTAACGCCCGATTCATGCTCATCTTGCAAATTGCGGCGGTATCCCATTGGCCCGCCGCATTTCCGTTCCTATTAGAAGAAACGCAGGCGGCGGGTGACAGGTTCAAATAGCAATGGCACGCTGGAATCTGCTTCTTGTCAAAATGATGGCACTGAAAATGTAAAACGGCACCAAGAGAGAAAAATTGGAAGCGGTCTGTTTGACCTTGAGAGCAGCGCGAAAGCGAGGAAAAAGATAGCAGGCGCGAGGCGGTAACGCCACCTCACTCTAACACATAGATCGTTTTCCTGCATAGAGAGACAATATTTGGAAGATTGCCAACGTGAGTGGCATTTATTTGAAATTCAACGACACCACAGGACATTTTAATTAGGTGTAAGGCATTGCTATTTGAGTGAGAGCAATATCTCTTAACTATGCATTTATGTCACCATTCATCACTGCGAGCCTGACATTTAATTAGGAGCCAAGGTACAAATGAGGCAGTATTAACTCAGAAATCAAATAAACCCAAACTAAATATGAGCATACATTTGCAGAATGTTAAAAGTATACAAATGACGGAAAACACTCTAGTGACGTGAAGTTCCACTCTGAGACCCCCAATTTGGCCAAATTTCAAAATTTGAAAGGCATTTAGAAAAAACAAAAAAACAAAACAAAACAAAAAAACAGCGAAACCCTATCTGGAGGTGAGAGGAAGGGAGAGTAGAATTAAAGACCTTGTATCGATCCTAAAGTTCCATGTAGCGTGTATCAGTGAGTGTCAAGACACAGCTGTGAATGTCGACAGCTGGATTTTTTTGGGATTCTATGGGTGAAACATAACAATATAAAAAGGGTCGCCATGCAGAAATCGCAGACATCAAGGAGTGGTCGACATGTTCTTTTTCATATACAGTGGGGCAAATAAGTATTTAGTCAACCACTAATTGTGCAAGTTCTCCCACTTGAAAATATTAGAGAAACCTGTAAATGTCAACATGGGTAAACCTCAATCATGAGAGACAGAATGTGGGAAAAAAAAAACTCAGAAAATCACATTGTTTGATGTTTAAAGAACTTGCAAATCATGGTGGAGAATAAGTACAGTATTTGGTCAATACCAAAAGTTCATCTTAATACTTTGTTATGTACCCTTTGTTGGCAATAACAGAGGCCAAAGGTTTTCTGTAACTCTTCACAAGGTTTTTACACACTGTTGCTGGTATTTTATCCCATTCCTCCTTGCAGATCTCCTCTAGAGCAGTGATGTTTTAGGGCTGTCGTTGGGAAACACGGACTTTCAACTCCCTCCACAGATTTTCTATGGGGTTGAGATCTGGAGACTGGCTGGGCAACTTCAGGACCTTGAAATGCTTCTTACGAAGCCACTCCTTTGTTGCCCTGGCTGTGTGTTTGGGATCATCGTCATGCTGAAAGACCCAGCCACGTCTCATCTGCAATGCCCTTGCTGATGGAAAGAGATTTTAACTCAAAATCTCTCGACACATGGGCCCATTCATTCTTTCCTTTACACAGATCAGTCATCCTGGTCCCTTTGCAGAAAAACGGCCCCAGAGCATGATGTTTCCACCTCCATGCTTCACAGTGGGTATGGTGTTCTTCGGATACAATTCAATATCATTTCTCCTCCAAACACGAGAACCTGTGTTTCTACCAAAAAGTTCTATTTTGTTTTCATCTGACCATAACACATTCTCCCAGTCCTCTTCTGGATCATCCAAATGCTCTCTAGGGAACCGCAGACGGGCCTGGACGTGTATTTTCTTCACCAGGGGGACACGTCTGGCAGTGCAGGATTTGAGTCCTTGGCGGCGCATTGTGTTACTGATAATAGCCTTTGTTACTGTGGTCCCAGCTCTCTGTAGGTCAATTACTAGGTCCCCCCGTGTGGTTCTGTTATTTTTGCTCACCGTTCTTGTTATCATTTTGACGCCACGGGGTGTAGTCTTGCATGGAGCCCCATATCTAGGGAGATTTTTTTAAAATCAATTTTTCTTTGTTTGGATCGATTATTCATCATCTCAAATAACGGGAAAATGCGACAGTAACACCAAAAAAAATAAATACAATTAAGCGATAGTTATGAGGTAGATATCTGTGACTTTTTTACAGACACCATTTTTTTTATTGTGACGTAATTTGTTTAAACGTTTAAAATATGCGAGTGAATACATTTTTAAAGTCGTTTTTTTTTTTTTTTTTCTTTTAAACTAAATATAAGACTTCAATTAATGATTCTAAGCTAAAAATGACAGAAATTTCCATGATAAGTACTTACCTTTTTATGGCTGGGTTGAAACAAAAGCGGTTGCGCAACGTCTGTAAACGGGGGTTTCCAGGGTAAAACGAACAAATTAAAAATAGTTCCGGGGCTTTTTGCACCATGAATCTGCTATGCCAGCATATAGGCATATTGTTCTATCAAACACAACAGGTCTTTTGGCTTAAAATACAGTTTATTTTACAGAGGGGTGCAAGAGCAGAAACTACTTTTTCTCCCTGTGTTTTCCGCCATATATATTCTTATTAATTTGCTTTCCGTATAACGACATCTGGCCACACTGCTTAATTTTTTTTAAACAAGGGACCTCAAATGTCTACTGTCTCCTCAAAGGGCTTTCAAAGGTTTTGAGCTCATTAATTGGAAAGGGCTGAAGAGGAAACCTCTATTTACTGTCGGTAATGCTCATTCTGTTTACCCAGCACTGCTCTATTTGAGCGCCTGAAATTGGAATGCTGAGGTGTATATACCAGGCTGCACTTCTTCAACATGGAACTACTAAACACAAAATGTCAGATGGACGACCGAGTGTGATGCCCCCCCCCCCCCGTTGCCAAGAGATTTTTTTTCTCCTGATGGCCTCGAAGAGTCGTCGCTGCACTTTTGTCCCATTGTCTTTTGACGTCTTCCTCCTTCTCCACTGCCCACGGGATGGTCAAAATCCATGTTCAGCTTACGTCCTGTCAGATGGCGACATCACAGAAGACCAAATTCTGCACAGTGTCAAGAGCCTGCTTCTTGACTGCACTTCTCTCCACTTTCTGACAGGCCTAATCAGTCCCCCGGATGAAAAGTGTCTGTGGTGGCTTGTTTATTCCACCGTGGCACGTAATTTTCCCAGCCTTCTGTTTGATTCAACTCCTCTTTAAAGTTTGAAAGGGCTTTCATGAAGGACCGTAAAAATAAGGCCGAGCAGTAAAAAAATCCCCAAATATTTGAGATGGTGAAAAATAGTCTTTGTCAAAAGCTAAATGATGTTGGGCAGGTTCGCGGTGTATGTCTTCTTGTTGTATTGAGACAATTGGTCATAGTTCCTTTGCTTTAAACACGATGTTGTATTTTGAGCCATTGTGGCAGGTGGAACCACTTTGTCTTTCGCACGCTGTCCTTGAACCGTGACTGAACCACTGGATTCATGTATATACGGCGTCACTGACGTTCATCTTTCTGGTGCATTCAACGGGACTTGTCTTCCTCCCTGCAGTCGCAACTCTCACCTGGTATTCTTTATGCTTTCGGGAATAGTGACTTTGACATAGGCAGCAATCCTATTCGTTTCGAAAGATTGCTTGAGGTAGCTGAAATAAAAGGCTGTCCATAAGGTTGTCCTTACCGTATGGGCAGTGTTGGTCCTATCATATATTTTATGTACCGTAATTTTCGAACTATAGGGCACACCTGACTATAAAGAGCTTTTTCAGTTGAAAATTATTGTGAATAAATGCTTAAATCCCTGAATTCTTTATAGATATTGACGTAAAACAGTCTGGATTTTTGGATTTTGCATTTATTATAGGTAAATATTGGAGATGTCCCGATCGAGTGGGTCCGATCACGTCATTTTCAAAGTATGGGAATCGGCAAAAAAATATCGGCCATGCCTTTTATGTATATATATATATATATATATTTTTTTTTTAATTAAATCGTTTTCTAATTGTATTTAACGTTACAAACATAATATGTTACACTCATCCAGAGTCTTTAGTTTAGGCTTAAGGTAGGGTTATCAAATTTATCCCGATAACGGCGTAAATTAATTTTTTAAAAAATGTATCACGTTAAAATATTTAACACAATTAATGCATGCGCTGCACGACCCACTCACGCATTGTTGCGCTCAATCTGTAATGGTGCCGTTACCTATATAGAGAGATAAAAGGCAGCGTATAATGAGTAGAGTGAATTTTGGCAGCCTTTTTTTAATTGGCTAAAGCCTTACAATCCCTCCCCCTACGATTAGAAATATCATGGGAAGCAATGTGGGGAGGCAAGGTAGCAATTGATCTTTTTCTTAACACCTTATGTTATTTCCCAACACAGAGAAGATATATCAATTGGTAGCTCTACGCACAGTCATGGTTCCACTTCCCATCATGCATTTGGGCATGGCTACAGTATCCTTTACTGAAAGCTCAACAAATACACTAGATGGCAATATTTAGTCACAATATACAAAGTCACAAGTCTTTCCATCCGTGGATCCCTCTCACAGAAAGAATGTTAATAATGTAAATCCCATCTTGAGGATTTATTGTCATAATAAACAAATACAGTACTTATGTACTGTATGTTGAATGTATATATTCGTCCGAGTTTTATTCATTTTTTTGTTAATGCATTGCCAAAATGCCAAAATGTTTCAAAATGTATGCATGGTATGAAAAATATAATAATTGCCTTGAATCCTCGAATAAATCACTGCTGAGACAATCCTTCCTGTTTGTATGTACAGCTTTCATACTTTTTCAACCTAAATCCGATCGCTCTGTGCGTGTGTTTGAGAATAACTCCTCTTGATGCTGGGTGTGGACAGGCCCCCTACTTGAAGGCGTGGCGCAATGTCTGACGGATGTGTCCTGTCAATATAATTATGAAGTCTATTAATCAATATTATCAAGCTTCAAAATAGTTGGTTGAGCATGTTTGGTTGTCCATTAGACATTAATATTACAAAATTTGACTCCGCAAAAATTGGGATTTTTTTAAATGTCTTTTTGGGTTAGGGAAGAAAACATTTTTTTTTCTTTGAAATATAGAAGGCAACATCAAAGGCATGCAAAATTGGACAAAATATGCGCAGACCTTAAAGGGGTAACTTAACCTAACCCTAATGGTTCATGTAGCTAAATTTGAATTGTATCACTGATTCGCCTTGAGCACGAGTGGTCATACCACATTTTGGCTAAATACTGTTCTGTATTTATGGCCACTGTGGCAGTTAGGATCAATACATCTTCCATACGGTGTCCTTGAACTGTGACTACCAAAGGATTATATATTGCATATACTAAATTCACAGCCACGTGAGCTTTCTGGTCTACTTCATACTCTTTGGTTTATTTGCATGGGATATACCAAGAATCCTTTTCTTTTGACATGACAGCCAACCCTACCACACGCTAACACTAATGGCTGAGGTAGCTGAATTCAAATTGTTTTTTCAAAATATTATATGGGCTTGTTTGGTCGGGTCCCTTTCTGGCTAAACATGGTGGTATTTCAGCAATCCTAACAAATGGGATCACTGTATCTCCCACACGCTGTCCTTGAACTGGCACTGTACCACATGATTAATATACATAGTCACAACCATAGTCATTTTTTGCCACAGTCCATGTGAGTGTCGTTTTCCCTCGACATTTGCTGTTCTTATCAATCCAATCTTCTTCATGCTTTTCAACTAGTTTTTTTTTTTTTTTTTGCGTTCCCATTCATTTTGAGAGATAGCTAACCCAAATGCACTCTAAACCCAATTATAGTACCTGAATCGTTGAACAGGTTAGCATTGTGGGTCTTCTTGCTTTACAGGGAGGATTGGTCATGCCCTTTCAGATGAACACTATGTGGTAATCTTTGCAATTACGCGGCAGACAAGATCAGTATACTGTATCTCCCACACTGTCCTTGAACCTAACTGTACTGCAGGATCAATATGAATGGGATACAGACACCCCTGAGGAAGTCTTTCAACAGAAGTGTTTTGTCTTCTCTCTAGAATTGCTGCTCTACTCCAGTATTCTTCATACTGCTAGGGATTATTGGTCTTTGTCTCACGATAAATCCTATTTATTTTGTAAAAATATAGCTTAACCAAGCACAACATGTGTGAGTTAACTGATTTTAAAATTTTACTTGTCACTTTCTACTGAACTAGTTTCAATTCTCAAGTGTTCATTCTCACATCTGCTTCTGCTATCTTCTATTAATTTAGATCGGCAACAGAGATACTCGAGGTTACTGCCACTCATCCTCACAGTGCTGCAGTCTTCGAGAGCTAATCAATGCTTTTCTTTGCTGCATTTACTGGTTACGATTGGGCTCTGCGCATCAACTTTCTTATGAGTTTCTGTCGCCCAGTCTTCACCTCGACCATGTTAATGGATAGCGGTTTTCGGTTTGGTCTCCGCAGGGAATGTCTCCAATACATCAGTCATTCAAAAAGAAAATAACATCAAATAAGTGCCAATGGCCTTGTCAGCAAAAGGACCCATCATGGAGTCATTTTATATGCGGCACCTTTGACTCTGCTCGCCTGCTCAATAAATAAGATATGGGCTCGACATTCAATTTTAGAGGAATGCACCTGAGTGATAAAGCTGAGTTATGAATCAGACTACATTCACACGAGAAGAGCGGCAAGAGAGATGACTGATCGCAAGAGGCAGACATTTAAAATTCGCCGTCGCCGTGTAATGATAAAGCGCCGCGTGGCCACACGAAGCACCCTCCCTCTCATGGGGACGTGTCAAGTTTTTTGTCAGGCCTTGTTTTGCAGCCGCCGCTGTGACTTATTCACATTCTCGCTTATTTGCTTTCACTGAGCGCACGCCCCTGTCGCCATTTTCCAAAGGTGAAATTATGCTGAGCCCAGCAGGAAAGTAATGAAGGCACAGCGAAGCAATAATGAACTCGCAGTGAGCTTGCTTTATAGAATCAACTATTTCAGAGTTCAAGAGGTGGCGGCCAGGGTGGCTGAACAGAGAGAGGAAAAGATGTAGGATTCCACCAGGTGAAAGGAGACAGATTGGCCGGCGGGTGAACGGAGCAAGAGGATAAATCAGTAGTAGAAGTTTCACAAGGTGCTCGAGTATCAGCAATGATTTTGGTTATCTTTGGATAGAAACAGTGTTGTTTTCGTCAACGATGACAAGAATGAATATATTTTGACAAAAAAAGCATTCTTTCATGACAATGATGTGACGACGATGAGGTAAAAACGAGACGAGAACCAGAAAAAAATGCGCCATAGTTTGTATCATAAGTTGAGAAATTTAAACTAGGGCTGTCAAACGATTAAAATTTTTAATCGAGCTAATCACAGCTTAAAAATTAATTAATCGTAATTAATGGCAATTCAAACCAAATGCCATATTTTTCTGTAAATTATTGTTGGAATGGAAAGACACAAGACGGATATATACATTCAACATACTGTACATAAGTACTGTATTTGTTTATTATAACAATAAATCAACAAGATGGCATTAACATTAACATTCTGTTACACCGATCCATAGATAGAAAGACTTGTAGTTCTTAAAAGATAAATGTTTGTACAAGTTATAGAAATTTTATATTAAAGCCCCTCAATGTTTTCGTTTTAACAAAATTTGTAAAATGTTCAATCAAAAAATAAACTAGTAGCTCTCCATTGTTGTTGTCAATAATTACAAAATCAGTCGCACCCAAGCGCCAGCAGAGGGCGACAAAAACACAAAAACACACACTTAACAAGTGGACATGTCACTGTGCTGTTTGAGCGGGGCATGTGCGTTAATAGCGTCAAATATTTTAAAGTGATTAATTTAAAAAATTAATTACCGCCCGTCTACGCGATAATTTTGACAGCCCTATTTTTAACATATTCTTATCGTATGCGTATTTAGCCTGCATGGTAGCGGTGTTTGGTCGTGTCACTCATGTGACGTGCTGCCCCACCCCGCACCTCCAAACACACACACTTAATCACCGGTGTTTTCTCCAGGTTCCAGACTTGCTTGTTTTAAAAACACAAGGTACGATTTGTTTTCATATCTTCACAAGAGAGACTATGCCATGTTGCTTGAGCTTTTAACTCATTCAATCCCAGCCACTTTCACCGGTGCAACCGCCTTAGCTCCTGACCGTTTTACTGGATTTTGACTGATTTTGCAAGGCCCACAGAAAAGTCTCTTCTATTGCTATATAAACATGGAACCCATCAAAAGAAAGATTAGACTCTCTTCTTTCAGATGGAAAAAAGTTGGTTTATATCTTTTTCCATTCTTTATAAATCTGAATTAGAAAGTAGCTTAGTTTGAGCAATTTTTCAATTTCTGATGAAAAAACAGAAAAAGAGCTTTTTGTAAAAGCATACATTTCAAACATAACTGACTTTAACACAGCTATTTTTTGCTTTTGTGACATCCCAAACATCTAATATTTTCCTTCTACAAAATAACATAAACAACAAGACAAATCTAGCTTTTGATAGCAAAGTAACAATTTATTTACACATAACTAAACTGCTGAACTGAGAGATGACGCTGTTGTGGCTGTGACAGCCGGGGTAAACTTTTCCCTCATCGCCGCCTGTCTCATTAAGATGGATTTTTTTGAGTCTTTTGTGGTGACCAGTGCCTCGTGGCGGAGTTCGCCTGGGGAACTTGTGTGTGGAATGTTGTGTTCCTGGGAGGGGAACTGGTTTGGCCGTGCGCGTTTCTGAAGGCTGACTCGTGAGACCGAGCATGGCGGCACGGGTTCCGTTCGTTCCGTTGCGGGTCTTACCAAATGTTCTACTGCCCTCCAGTGGCCAATTTTATTGCTTTAAAATGCATCAGAACCTAGAGATGTCTCTTGTGAAAAAAAACGTAAAAGACGTATAAATTAGGGCTGTCAAAATGATCGCGTTAACGGGCAGTAATTAATTTTTTAAATTAATCACGTTAAAATATTTGACGCAATTATCGCACATGCCCCGCTCACAGATTAAAAAATGACAGTACAGTCTCATGTGCACTTGTTACTTATGTTTTTGGAGTTTTGTCGCCCTCTGCTGGCCCTTGGGTGCGACTGATTTTATGGTTTTCAGCACCATGAGAATTGGTGGCGCTGAACAATGGCGAGCTACTAGATTATTTTTTGTTTGAAAATTTTATTAAAACGAAAACATTGAGGGGTGTTAATATAAAATTTCTATAACTTGTACTAACATTTATCTTTTAAGAACTACAAGTCTTTCTATCCATGGATCGCTTTAACAGAATGTCAATAATGTTAATGCCATCTTGTTAATGTATTGTTATAATAAACAAATGCAGTACTTATTTACAGTAAGTTGAATGTATACTGTATATCCGTCTTGTGTCTTATCTTTCTATTCCAACAATAATATACAGAAAAATATAGCATACTTTATAGATGGTCTGAATTGCGATTAATTTTTAAGCTGTGATTAACTCGATTAAAAATCTTAATCGTTTGACAGCCCTTGTATAAATACATTTTTGGGACACTGAAACAATTAAAAATACAACGTATTTATACGTTGTTGGGAGCAAATGAGTTAATTAAAAAGGTCTGTGCTGAGTGATCATCAGACACTAAATGTAGCTTGTGGCGTTAGCATTAGCATTGCTAGAATTTTTTTTTTTTTTTTTTTTTAAACATACAGTTCGTGGCGTCCAGGTGGGTTTAATTGAAAATAATGTTCTGTTTTCCTGCTGAGTGTGTATTATCATAACAAAGCTGGTGTCCTTGTAGACGCCACAATTATGTGCTTGTCTGTCACTGTTCATTCCAAATCGTTGGAAACGTTTATTTATCCGTTTTTGGACCAAAACTTTTGAATTTTACAGACAAACACATTTTTGAGTAATTGTCGACCAAATCTAGACGAAGACGAACACATTTTCCAATGACTAAAATATGACTGAGACTATGTATTATCGTCCAAAAGACTAAGACTAAAATGAAAATTTAAAGGGAACCTCGGACTTGCAGGCTCTAATAAGCCACAATTGTTCTCTTTTACTAAAATTTGTTATTAGAAACACATAAAATGTTGCCATTGATTTAAAAATCTGTATTATTTAGAAAATGTTTTGACCTACGAGGGCGCCATGTTCTTATACGTGCAATGGACGCTCGGGGTGATGACGTACTGTAGATTGTTACTGTCACGAATACTACCAGGTTACTGCAATTCCTTCTATGCAGCGAGACGTCCAACACATGTGCTCATTGGTTAAAAGCAATGAGTACTTACTATTTGTGTTTTTATTGAGTCTTGTATTACCTTGTCATTGCCTCAAAATATGTCTTGCACGTGTTTCCCTGTCATACTTTTGCAAGCGTTGTTTTCTCTTGTGGTAGCTTTAAAGCAGATTGTTGACCTGTTGACCCCATTAGTCACGTAGCATATTTAAACCACCCGTATTTGATATTACTACATCTAAGTATTTTCTTAAGGCATCTTTAGTATGTCCTGTCTGTATGCATCTAAACAAAACAAGCTGAAAGCACACAGTAGTACTTCAGGTGTCAAATTCGCCTCTTGTAGAATGTTTCGCTGATGTAGCACATTTTGGCAGAACACCGTTTTTTCCCCCTACTCTCTTCTCGTTTCGTCCAGTCTTTCTTGTTAATTTTGCTTTTGCTTCTTGTTTTGTGAAATATCGTCACTGCTGTCATGCTCATTAATGGTCCTTTCTGGTTGAAATTGAAAGAGGTTGAACTGATGACATGTTCATGTCTTTAGAGTCATACTCTGGAAGCCCGGCAGCGTAACCATGTGACGTCACCGCCCTGCGACATCAACAACAATAGCGACCTACTAGTTAAACTAATTTTACAAATTGTATAAAAACAAAAACATCAAGAGGGGTTTCAATATCAAATTATTTTAACTCATTATAACGTTTATCTTTTAAGAAGTACAAGTCTTTCCATCCGTGGATCATTTAAAAGACGAGATGAACCTGAAAATTCACCTTTACCTCTCCAGGTGGACCTACTTTGACCCTCTCCAAAGTTTTCAATGCATATAACCAACTTCTTATTGCTTCTCGACTTTAAGAACTAACTTATTGTTCTCGAAGAAGTAGCAGAACAGCAAAATTCAAAGCATGTGCTTTAGTCCTTTTCATCATGCTGTTCACATTTTCACAGTATGAATACAATACATACTTCTTCGCCAATGTGAGGTTTAAAACTGAATGTCTTCAGTGGGAAGTGGCCTTTGAGCTTCGTGTCACAGAGCCTCAGCAGCAAGTTGCAGAGACACAGAGGACCGAATGAGTCACAGAAAGGAATTGAAGTGAATGTCCTTGAAAATGTATTGGTCGATTCATGGATCAAACACTTATGAATTTCGCTGTTCAGCTTCTTAGATAACAAGAGGGAAAGCAAAAAATATCGAATCATTTCCAGTTTGTGCATCAAAGACTTACAGAAGGTCAAATTAAGTTTCTCTGTAAAATCTAAGCGTCTTCAAGTTTCCAATCAAAGTCGAATGTCCCTGACATCTTGTGAGCATTTTATCGATAGCACAGTGGGTGATATGAGCACCTCCTTACATGTTTTTCACAATGCGAGCATCGTCAAGAGAGAACATAAGTCTCATTCATCAAGTTTTCACCATACAATTGCCAGTATAGCCTCTCTCTTGCTTGAAATGTCCGGGTGCCTTTCATCATGCAAGGTGGCATGCAAGCTCTCTTGCTTTATTGCTCCAAGTGTTTCAGCGTCCAGCTAGGGGGCATACGAGCACCTTGGTAGACCACGTAATCCAAAACTAGACTAGCTGGTGCAGCCAATTGTCCAAATGGGTTTTGTTAGCCCGGTACATACTGGCACACCGGGCATTGATCAGTGAAAGGAACAGTTTTGCTTGTCAACGTACAATTTTCCTGTTCTTGGCAAACTCGGACATCCTTGCCTTACTTTGGTCAAAAGGAGCCTGATTCTCCACAAGAGATCACTTGGGGGTTTTTTTGGAAAAGCTCTGAATGTCCTCGAAAGAGCGCGGAAGGAATTATTTCAATTGGATGCAGTGGGTGCGAGATATTTAGGTTTATAAATGTCTAGTAATGAGGAAAAATTTGAACCACTGGTAGTCAGGAGGATTTATACTGTAAATAACCATTTTTTTTATACTCTTAATTTTAGAGATGTGATCGAAAACAACAACTATCGGCCGAAAATAGCTGAAAATGTACTGTCGGTAGAGATGTGACTGAATATTCGGCGCCGACAAATATCGGCTGAAAATAGCTAAAATGTATGGAGTTACTATATACAATAGCAAAATTGACTAAAATGTATGTTCATTCAGTAAAATGCAATGGGTTTCCATCTGTGCTTGGAGTAGGAGATTTTTATTGAGTTTCATTATTTTGCATAAAGTTTTATTTATTTTTTGCTTGTGATTTAGAAAATTTAGTTTGGAGCCAAAAGTTTTGTTTGATCCTATTTAGACACAAATGTACCTCCATAAAAAGGCATTATCGGTTTTGAAGACAAAGTTTACCACCAAAGTGTGAAAAACCAGGTCCTTTTGTGATGACGTCATCAAAAGACGGCGAGAAGCAACACGTTGGCCGACGCTATTTTGCTAACACTACTGGCTCACAGCCAACATGTCCAGCGTGTTGCTTCACTCCGTGTTTTGATGACATCACAAAAGGACTGGTTCTTCACATACGGTGAGAAACTTTCGGTTTTCATGCCGAACACCGATGACACATTTTTTGCTATTTTTGGCTGAATTTTTGGTCAAATCTCTAATTTCTTTTTAGATTATTTTGCCTTTAAAATGATGCCTTGAAATATTTTTTAGGGGTAACATTGGGGGTCGTGGGAAGTGTTGCACGTGTCAACTGGAATTATATTTCTTATGGAGAATATACATTCACGATACGAGCACATTCAGGTTAAGAACTTGAACGGAGAACGGATTGTGCTGATACCATGAAGGTCCGCTGTATATGTCATTTTAGGGTCCACAACTAGTTTGGCAGTTCAGGGGGACCACATTACCCATTCAGACAAGTTACTGAGACTATAATTCACCTTCGGACCTAAAGGAGTTCAGGTTACGAATCCAGTTAACGTGGTCGCCAAGGGCGTACTGTAGGTTTGGTCTCAACATTGGTATGGACGATCTAACAGCATGGCCTGCATGTACACTTTTTGCACAGGATGGGACATTAATAGGACTAAACAGGTTGGGTGAACTGGGGTCAGGGCTACATTTCCCACGAATATGAACCTAATTAATTGATATGCTAAATCAGGGGTGCTCAATATGTAATGCTAGTGTGGGTAGCTCGCAGCATCCAAAAAAAAAAAATGTACATAGTTAATTATTATTATGTTGTGTGAATGTTGTGTTGTGTGAGCAACATATGAGGTTATGCAGCACCCGTCACACTCTAAGCAGCTTCTTGCTCACGTTTTTCTGGCTCTATGGTTTCCAGCAGAGTTCACTACATTTTTCACAGTTTAATTTACGTTAACAGTAAAAAACACAAACAGAAGGACATTCCTACTCGAGTTTTGCAGGTTAGCAAGTTCACGCAGTTTAATGTTATCTCTGTTATAATCTACCATCTGTTAACTCTGATGCAGGTCGGACTTTCAGTAGCAAAATTAGTGGTGTGCTTCCCACCTCCACAACATTGGGTTCTTTTTAAATTACTTACAGTGGCTGCTGCTGGCCGAAAAAAAAAACTTCTAATATCCCTTGTCTTCGAAGGGGGCGGCATGTTGTAGGGGCTGTGTGAGTGTGAGTGTGTTGGGAGTTGGTCAAGTCATCAGCCAATCAAACGTGGAATTTAGGGGGGGGGGGCGCATTCAGCAAGTGAAAATAATAATGGTAGAGTCAATTCTATCCGTACAACAAAAGGGAACACAATCTAAATTACCTGTATAATTAAACTCTTATAAAATGCATAATATAAGGTTGCTTAAACGTTGGTGGGGACAATTTGAGCATCCTGAAAAGTTGGCAGTGTTATGTCCCTACCGTCTCTATGCAAACCTACGCCTTTGGTTGTCGCAGCAGGAATTTGAACTGATTGGAAAAAGCAGTGTAGGCCTAGCACTGTATCAACGTTTAATGATTTTTTTTGAAGATTCGGCACAGAAAAAGGGGTGCCCTGGCTCGTTAATCGCTGCTCACAGCTTTAATTAAAAATACGTTTGGATGCACTGCCTGGCCTGAGGTAGTTACACCAGCACTCTAACACTCTCCACATAATCACAGACTTCCCTCAGCTAAGCAGGAAGTGAAATGCAGGGTAAAAATGGGAATTAGTGCCCGCTGGCCTGATTTATGCATACCCCCCCCTTTGCAAGAATCGGGGCCTAATCCCAGCCTCAGCTGATTTGGCAGGCCAATGCCGGTGGGGCGCAAGTGTGCCACTGAGATGCCTCCACACCAGCCAAATTGGAGGCTTTATGTGTTCACAGCCAGCTAATTTCCCTAAATTATTACTTTGTGTGTGAGAGAGCATTTAGTGGTAGTGACCAGGCAGGTTACCACCACGCACCAACCCATACCTTTACAGCATTTAATTACAGAATATTGGTCAGGGGAATCACAACTGTGTACCTTTGGTCACAAACTGCTGTCTTTATTTGGCAGCAGATCTATCTCACAAATGAATATGCATCGCTTATTTTCTTCAAATGTACAATTGTATGTTTGCGTTTAAATGGTTGCTTAAATGTTTTGTACATGAGGCATTGCAGCTCTATCTTGGAGGAAATGTAGTATGGCTACAATGTCTGGACAATTTTTAGAATGTTGTTTTCAACAACATGTCAATTTTTTAATGTCAATTTGCAGCAGTACGCCATGTTTTCCAATCAATTATTTGCTCTTGTAGAAGTGTACCATATTGTAACAAGATTTCAGGCGAAAATTATCAAATTTGCTATGTAATTAGACATAATTTCATTAGCATGGGTTTGTCATGAGTTGCTTTGTATGCAGAGGACACCACAGACATGATGGAGAAGTTAAAAAACACATTAAAATGCAGATTTTACCAACACAGATTATTTTCTTCGTTTCTCTTAGATCAGGGGTCAGTGACCTTTTACATTGACATAAGAACAGAAGCTGGGGATAAACAATGACTCAACAAGAGCAGACAGCACATGGGGATCTTAAATATAGACATGGGGTAACGAGACAATGAGGCACAGGTGGGTCACACAAGAGGCAGTCAACACACAAGGAGAAAGCCACAACAGGTGAAATCAATAAGTAATCACATGGACAAGCCACACTAGGGCACAGAACCTAACTCAAAACATGACACATATTTGACCAAACAGTTTAGTCATAAGCAGAATGAGTGCTTACTTTTTACTAGAGTTGTTCAATATTCGATAAAAGCATTTTAACATGATATCGGATAATATCGACATCTGTTTTTCATTATCAGTTTTGGGCAAATATCAGGGTTTCCCTTACAATTTTTTAAAGCTATGGTGGTGGGCTGCATCGGGGTCGGACAGCCTCACCATGTCGTGCCACGGCAAAATTGCGACATATCATTAAAAATGAGCATTTTTTTTTTCCCACATTTTTTTTCCCAAGAAGAACCACCATAACAAAGATCTATTTGAAATATTTAATGAGCAAGGCTAATGTCTTAGCTCTCAGTTACAGAACATGCACGTTAAGTGCATAGCTGATTACAGCTACATTACCCTACGTAATAATTTCTTGTAACAATAGTATGACTTACTGTACATCTTATAGTCCTATTTCCTTTTATTTGGCCATAATGCGTACTATATTACCACAATAATACAATAAGGCTACGTTCATACTACAGGTCTTAATGCACGAATCCGATTTTTTCGTGTTTCTCCGACTCGAGTGAGGCATTAACTTGACGGTCTCAACGTGACAAGTCGCATAGAACTGGACCATTTCAAATCCGATCTGGGTCACTTTCGTATGTGGTTCAAATCCGATCTGGGCCACATTTTTCCAGACTGTCGCGGCGGTCTGTATTGTCCAGTCTCTCAAATCGGAATTCATGCAGCAATGACGTCATCAAAAAGCGAGAGAGACGCTACGGTAGCGGTGCAGCTGTGTGTTATTAGCGCCTAGCTTGCCTTGAACACGGCTTTTTAGGAAGTGTCGGACTTGACAACAGTCATATAAAAAATAAAAATGGGTTGAGGATAAGCCTGGGAATGATCGGTTTTCTGTCTGCTCCATATAACATTCAACATTGCTTACACGGCCGAGAGTCGGGGCAAGCTGCTCGTATGTGTGTGTGACATGCACGGACAGTGCGTGCATGCTACCGATCCATATACTTTGAATATAAGCCTAAAATGGGATTATTTATGTCTGTTATTTGTGTCCTCTTTTTAAAAACCAAAATATGATATCCCTGGAATGATGGATGACAGCCAGCATGTGTGGTCATTTGTTTTGATGCTTCTGCGCGTGCGGGTCGTCTTGCTCAGCACGTGTCGGACTGCGAATTAGTGCGCATGCGTAATACTTGAATGGTCTCAATGGACAAAGGCAGTTTGAACAAGCACGCAAAAAAAACAGAATGACAAAAAATCGGATTTGCGCATTAACCCTTAGATCAGGGGTGTCCAACTTTTTTGCGAAGGGGGCCAGATTTGGTGTGGTAAAAATGTGGGGGGCCGACCTTGGCTGACGTCCTTTACGTAGAGCAATATATTTAAGCAAATTTTAGCAAGCCATTCTGTGTGTCACATTTGCTTTGTTATTTTTTTTTAATTGATAATTTCAACAATCTCGCAACTAGCCTTTGTGGCATTCTCTTTTGACTCTCGGGCTCTTGCGAAATACCGCTGATGTGAATTTAAAATAGCTTCAAGTTGCTTCAATTTCTCGCTGCATATCTTCCCTATAATCTTGTCGTACATGTCAGCATGTCTTGTTTGGTATTATCGCCTCACATTGAACTTTTTTAAAAACAGCTACTGTCTCTTTGCAAATGAGGCAGACCAAGTTGTTGCGTATTTTAGTGAAGAAATAGTCCAATTTCCACCTATCCTTGAAGCGTCAGCCGTCGCAGTCAACTATTTTTTTTTTGTTGATTGTCGCCATTTTATAAAATTGGAAGTAAAGGGTCACACAGGGTAATGTTGCTTAGAGAGCTGCTGCCTTTTTGTGGGTATATGAGGAGCAGCATTTAGTGTGTAAGCTACTTCATATGCTGGTAGCAGCACTGCTGACCAATTTACTGTTTTGGCCAGAATATAAGACGGCCCTGATTATAAGACGATCCCTTCTTTTTGAAGACTCAAGTTTGAAAAAGACTTTTTGAACACCAAATTAATTTTTATACAGAAAATAATTACAGTACATCTGAAACAAATGATTATAACAATTCATTTGAGAGAAAAAGCATGTTTTTTTTTGCCTCATTCAAATCATAATATCTGAACATTTAAATATGTAAACTAAAGTGCAATTGTAAATGAATGGCTTCTGGTTTTTGAAATGTAAATAAACCAATCTATTGTGATAATACAACAAAATTGCAATAACTGCATTAACCATCAAATTGAAGTCTAACTGTAACTGTAGTCTTGAAACAAATCTGAATAAGGAAAAACATTGCAATAAAATAATGCAAACTGGTTAAACTTGAGAGTAGCTGAGATCTTTCATGACAGAACATCGCTTCAATGATAACTGGCACCATCTAGCGTCGTAAATGGGTATAATGTCTAGACCGCGAATATAAGACGACCCCCACTTTTTCAGTCTTATTTCAATGCAAAAAATACCGTCTTATATTCAGGCCAATACGGTATTAAGTCTGTGTGCGGGCCAGACGTAATTGATTTTATGACAGAAGCTGGGGGCCAGATGAATTTGACCGCGGGCCGCATTTGGCCCCCAGGCCGGACTTTGGACATGTCTGCCTTAGATGCATAAGTGGGTCAAAAATGACCTGGTGAGGTTGTTTTCTTGAAATATTTTCGGATTGAAAAATTGCTATTAATTCATATTCCAGGTATTCCTCAAAAAACTTGTTTTTGATATAATGCCATTCAAATTTTTGATGAACTTTTTGAACATTTGAGGAAATTGTCATTTTTGTATTACTACCCTAAGCTTCCACAAGTGGGTCAAATATGACCCACATGCATTTTCTATGGAATCCAATGGGAATCTTTCATTCTTATTAACTTTAGCTGTAAGGAATAAATTTACCGTGGACCACACAGACTAGGTATGTAAAAAGTGACATCCCTTAAGAAGATTATTTTACACAGCAAGAGCTGATATGTGTACTGTAAGTATTAAGTCCATATAGTATTTTGTGTGTGTGTGTCTTTCATGACTCTTTATTATTATTTATCAACAAATTAACCTACTTCATAACTAGCTAGTTAACTAAGGCTAGGTTCATACCACTGGTCGTAATGCACAATTCCAATTTTTTTGTCATATCAGTTTTTTTGGTGTGCCCGTTCAGACTGCCTTTGTCCATTGAGCCTGTTCAAGTATCACACATGCGCTCTAATTTGCAGTCAGAGATGCGCTGAGCAAACTGGCCCGCATGAGCAGGAGCATTGGAACAGAGAGAAAATCGAGCATTCTCAGACTTATCATGAACCCATTTTATTTTTTAATGACTGTTGTCAAGCCTGCTCCTTCCCCAAAATCCACGTTCAAGCTAGGCGCTAATGCACAGCCGCACCGCTACCGTAGTGCCCTGTCTCTCTCATTCTTTGCTGACGTTAATTGCTGTATGAATTCCAATTTGGGGGACTTGACAGTTCAGACCGCAGCCACATTCTGGAAAAATGTGGCCCGAATGGGATTTTAACCACATACGAAAGTGACCTGGATCGAATTTGAAATGGTCCACTTTGATGCAACTTTTCCCGTTCAGTCGAGTCGGAAAAACACGAAAAAATCGGATTTGTGCATTAAGACCTGCGGTATCAACCTAGCCTAAGTTAGCTAACATTAATTATATATATGGGGTGTGTGTGTGTATTTATTTATACAGCTACATATTGATCTACTGAAAACACTCTTATGTTTCCTTATCCAAAATGTTATAGCTGCTAGATTTACAGCTGAAATGGTCCTACCAATGTGATGATGGAGAGGCAGTGACGGGGTTGGACTCAAGTGTCCGAAATTTCTGTTGATGAGGACCTAGACTATTGTCCATGTGGTAGTGGCAGTTGTCCACCTGGAAATCGAACTGAACAGGATTGATCTTACTCATAAGATTCCACTTTTGTGTCCTCTGAAGAGGAAAGTGTCCAAATCATGGCCAACAGAATGAGTTGGTAGGGCTCTTTCTAGTGAGAATTACCTCCCACCCAGGGCAAAACACAGAGCCACAATATCCTCAGAAATCGGTCAGTGCCTCCACAAGCGCTTAGCACCGCTGTCTCACCAAAAAGATGCATGGGAGCTCTTCATCATTGATGATAAAATACAAGGAAGGATAAAGCATATTGCTGTTCTGTTTTATTTATTTTTTTATCATTTTGATTTTTTTTTCAAAAAATGGCAATTGAATCATAAAGATATTTCAAGCACGAAATCATTCTTGTGTGGCCCTAAATATAATGCTAATTAATATACAAGTGATTATTCTTCATCAAAATGGCTTAAAAACACATTGGTTCTAATATGGGTCATTTTTGACCCACTTATGGAAGCGTGTAGGGTCCAGTAACTTGTGCATCTAAGGGTTAAGACCTGCAGTATGAACCTAGCCTAATAGTCCTTCTGTTGACGGACCTATTTCAAGGAGTAGATGGAAATTCTAACAGCCGTGGAAATGGTTTTACTAGTTTCAGTGAGAAGGTGAATAGTTTTTTTTTTAGTAAAGTTTACTTTTAGTGGTCCCCAACTGTTGACCAATCACATGCACCTAACCCTAACCTTCCCAATTCACATGAACCTAACAAAAACAGGGACCCCAAAAAGTCAGCTTTACCGTTTTTTGTTGTTCACTAACTACATTTCCACACAAACGCACATCGAGATACCATTTAGCTTCGCAAGGAGAGTCATTTTTTTAGTGTCCCAGAGCTCGGTAACTTGAAAAAAAGTGCATTTATCAAGGTTTCATCAGCCATAATTGCGTATATCCGTCTGCCGAAACAGCCTGATAGCACAGATATAAGAACGCCTGCCTCTCTGCTATTGGATTCGTTGTTGACTGAAAATAGAGCAAGAATCTATTTTGGGCCCCAGCTCTCGGCGCAAATTCATTCAAACTTGCCTTTTCGTCCAAGACGGTCTTCCCCCGCTCACTTTTGCTGAAAAATCCGATCCAAAATGAATGAATGAATGAAATGTTTATTGTCATCATCATTAGTTTCATTGACAGTTACAAAATATGGAATAATTTGCCCGAGAAAGAAAGGGAGTACATGGTGTCAACAAAATCATCTATCTGCGGGGGTTTTTTGGGGTTCAATATATCTAAATTAATGTCCCCACAACAAAAAACATGCTTATTATTCGTTTTAAACAGTATCTTTTCCATATTCTCGGTGAAGAGCTGGACATTTGAATCAGGAGCTTGGTAGACACAGCAGATAATTATGCTCTTACAACTGGGGATAAGGAGCTCAATTGTGATACATGAGATCTTCAATCCTAGTTGACATGTCATGTAGGATATCAAACTTAAACTTTTCATTAACAAACAAGGCAACACCCCCTCCCCCCTTAGATGTCCAATTCATTTGAGCAGTGCAAATTAGTTCCTTTTTTCTCATTTAGCCAGGTTTCCGAGATGGCAATGACATCAAACTTGTTATTGAAGCTCTGTAGATAATCCTCAATGTTTTCAAAATTTTTGTAGAGACTCCTGCCGTTGAAATGGATTAGTTTCAGCTTACCGTCCACATCCATGGAGTTGTTGTACTGGTCCGCTGTGTAGTACTTGCAGTTATTCGTTTCAGACTATACTATAGAAAACTACTATACGACTATAGAAAATACTGTAATGCCCCAGATGGAGGGATGAAGGAGAGAAGTCAGTCATGGCTTACCCACTTTATTGTGGCAACAATAATAAAGAAAAACAATTTTAAAAAATAACAGTGGGCTGCCACGCCATGCAACCGCTATCTTGCCAGTTCTACCATTCCTCCTATTCGCTTCGACCTACTTCACAGCTCCCCAGTCCGATTGTCTCTTAAGGTTGCCGCTGAACACTTCACACTAGGCTGCCGCTAGTTTGAAACGGCCTTAAAAAAAATAAAAACATCTCATTTGCAAGGCGTTGCGGCTTTTATTTTGGTGTGGCAGTGCGCCACAGTCTTTGTAGGGGAAACCCTGAATATGCATATAGCAGTGCTGTCATATCCACTCATTGACTGCCTGTGTTTCTGGTGTGTGCCCACTGCTGGCGCTTTGGTGTGATTAGTTTTGATCAGTTGTAGCACTTTCTACTTATGTAATCAAATGTTGACGCGAGCTCATTGTGAATAGTGGGAGCGAAATGGACGACCAAATGTCTGCAGCCAGTGTACTATAGCAGTTTTTGCCAACTCGCCATGTTCAGTTGTTTGTCCGTTACTCAAGCATCGCTTGTAAATTATATTCATGAGCTATTTGTAGTATATTGGAGATTTTTATATTTCACTTTCTTTACATTTGTGGTAAAATATGGTTTGCATATTTTCACTGCTTGCAAGCTATTCAAATTGACATGTGGTGTATACAGTGGTACCTCTACATACAAATTTAATTCATTCCAGGACCTGGGTTGTAAGTCGAAATGGTCGTATGTCGAGTGGGATTTTCCAATAAGAATACATTATAATTCGATTAATTCGTTCCACAGCCCAAAACATATGCTAAATCCTTCATAAATACTGCAGGTACAATTACAAATAGCAGTTAAAAATAGCAAAACAAATGAAATATAAAAACAAATCAGAATGATATGATCATAATAATCTATCGAATCGGGTTCTAATGTGGCGATTGTGTTTTGCATGCTATTCATACTGACGATACAAACTGACGAGAGAGTGAGAGAGGTGTGGAAGAGTTTTAACTTTCACTATTCAAACCTGATGAAGCTGGCAAACCTCCTTGCCGATGTTAACATAATGATAATTGTGACAATCATTATTATTAATTCATAAAGACTGGTGAACGGAGGTCGAAGAAGGACCGTCGAGATCGTAGTCAGATTTCATCATTTCCATCTTAATTTCAATGGTAAGCGTCACCTTTTTCCTTTTTTTCACCACTTGCAGTAACCTTCTTGGGATCCATGTTGATTTCTCGCACAAGAAAATCAGCCGCAACGCTGTTGTAAATCGTTGTATTTCGTGCATGTCGTCATATGTCGAGACACATAACGAGTCAAATTTTACATCAAATGTCAAAAAGATCGTATGTCGAGGTACCACTGTACTTTGCTTTATTTTGTGACTTTATTTAATATTATTGCTAATGTTTTGTTGTTTTCAGTTTTACCAAAAAATATCAGTGCTCTTGTCAAGAGACAGATGTCCACAGTAAAGCCAATTCAACTTTATTCCTATCTGTCGATTTGTCTATACCCACAGTACACACACACATTGAGGACAGAATAAGTGCCTTATTTGCACTTTGCATTTGATCCAAAAAATTGATGTTTGCACCATTTTGATTTCAACAATAAATATAGTGGTGTAATATAGGCACTTTTTCCATAACTGCAGTTGAAGCTGTTCACAGAATGTTTATTTTAAAAAACCTTGATGTTGTTACATTTCTCATTAGTAAAGAATCCAGTACAATGCAATTGTCCATAATATGTTAATTCAACGACCGCCTACATTGGTGTCGGATTTTTGGAGTTGGACAATATCAGTTCATTAGTTAAAAAAAATAATTAACGTAATTTCCCGAATATAACGCGCACTATTTTTTCTGAAAAATCAACTTGTAAAATCATGGTGCGCATTATACACGGGTACAGGGATGGAGACAGAAATAAAAATATATTATATAAATATATAAATAAAGACAGATTTTTTTTTTTTTTTATTGACACGGCCATGTTGTGTTAAAGAAATGTATGCAGCGATCCGTTGCCGACCATTACGGTACGTGACGTCACCATTTTGTTTCGGACGTGGCGAACTAGGGAAGGAGTCGGAGGCGGAGTATCAAACAACGGAGCTAATCCACGTTGCTTTATTGACATTTAGGCTGCAACAAAATGCGGTACAATAGTGTTGTATCGGTCACGAACGATTCGTTCTTTTTGAACGAATTGTTTGGGTGAACGAGACCGAACTAATCACCATCTGCACTGATTCGTTCGATGAAGTTGGTGCTTGTTCACTGCGTGGGAGGGCGTTGAGCAAGCGGCAGCGTCTTCTGACATCGCACACGACCAATCAGACGCCAGCCTCATCACGGGCAGGGGAGGTTACCGGAAACAGAATCAGGGCGTATGTCACTCACTTCCACCTGTGGCCAATGAGCAGCCAGCGTGCAGGCAGGGGGGCAAGACTGAGTTTTGTCACTTCCCGTTCAGTGACTCGGTCCTCCGGTTCCTGACCTAGCTTGCTGCTAACTTGACTTTCCAGTAATGAATATGCGGTGAACGAATCAAAAAATGAAAGGAAAGGACTTTGTCACATATTTGTTAACGTGGAGCCTATCAAATGCAGCTCAAAAAGACAAAAACACCACACAAATCTAGCGAGCATGGTTTAGTGTACTACTTTTCTCAACAGACTCGCGACTACCTATTACCACATACTATCAAATTTACAGTAATTTAAAACACGGGTAGCTACGAGGCAAGCAAAAGCTGAGCTGCGGTCGCGTGACGGCAATGAAGGGGGCAAAGAACTGTCACTATAAGGAGGCTTCATGGCAGCGATATTTACCTCATGTGCACAGAAAAAAATATTTAGTATGATCACCATAATACTGATTTGCAATGAAACGGTATATACATGTCCATTTTTTCCAAGTGTTTAATTTTTTTTTTTCGTGTCAGGTGTTGGTTGGTTTGACAAATTATGTCAATCCGTCCATCATGTGCTACTCAAGCGCCCCAAAATAACGCACATGGACACGGGAGATGTCGCAATATGTCTACATTTTTCTTAACAGACTAATGAGAGTAGAAAGGCGATATCGTAAAGAGCAAACAATTATTTCTTGTCAGCATTTGACGATCTGAGATGCGGGGACGACAGGGGAGCTGACAGGATTATTTTATTTATAAATACCAGTGCAAAAATTCAATACGATCACCATAATACTGATTTGCAATGAAACTGTATATACATGTCAATTTTTTCCGAGTGTTTTTTTTTTTTTCGTGTCAGAGCGTGTCGGTTGGTTTGACAAATGATGTCAATCCGTCCATCATGCGCTACTCAAGCGCCCCAAAACAACGCACGCAGACACGGGAGATGTCGCAATATGTCTACATTTTTCTTAACAGACTAATGAGGGTAGAAAGGCGACATCGTAAAGAGCAAGCAATCATTTCTCGTCAGCATTTGACGATCTGAGATGCGGGGATGACAGGGGAGTTGACCGGATTATTTTATTTATTAATACCAGTGCAAAAATTCAATACGATCATCTTAATACTGATTTGCAATTAAACTGTCAAATATCAAAATGTAGTATTGTCTTTATTTCAGAGCAGCACATTCGACAACTAGCTATTTACACTTATAGTTTTAACAATAGTAACTAAAAATAATAATGATGAGCATAAAAACAAAAATACAACAGAGCGAGAGGTAAATATGATGTGTTGGTCGTTCCATATTTTGAAATTAAACTTTCGATCTATTTTTATTTTCGTGACAGCAAGCATTGTAAATGTGATCAAGAACATGCTAAAGAAAGTCCGTGCGCCCCCGACCCCAATCCCCCGCTCCCCCCACAAAAGGAAAATGTTTAACCGTGTCCTCAATCGAAATGCAAGCACGAGCCATGACTTTGAGCCCATAGAACTAGGACAGACGACGCGGAAGTTCTCCCTCGCTTTTGCAGCAGCGGGAGGGAGACGAGGCTGTCTGTGAAAGCAGAATGATATTGCCTGTCACTCATTACTGAAACTACGACGAGCGGTCAATGAGGAGCCTGTGTGCAAGAGAGAGGGAGGGACCAAGAATGTCACTTCCCGTTCAGTTATACTGCGAAGCGGTCTTTGGTGATTCGTTCGGCAACGTCACTTCCCGTTCACTAACCGAACGATTCATTTGGGCGGGGAGGGAGATGAGGGGGGCGAACGATTCGTTGAACGATTCGTTTGAACGAATCTTTTTACTGAACGATCCGGAATGGATTCGTTTACTCAAGTGAACGACAGATCCCGTCACTACGGTACAAATGTCTGTCTCACATGCAACCCACAGAAGATAATCTTTCTGGCTGTTCCCTCAACAAAATACCTCCCCCCGGGAACTATACAACGTGCCAACATAAGTTCCGCCGGTGAATTCTGTCATAACTCGCTACACGTTAATACTTCGCTGTGATTGGTCGAATGATTTCGTCTGTGTTAAATTCTGCTTTTTTCACTCTTCATAAAGCACAGAATTTAGTTTCTTGAACTCATTTGAGTCAACGTTTATTGCAGCTCCGCAACTCGGACCATAACAAACGTAACACAACATAGACTTTCTGTGTCCGTCAACTATATCTGTCCCTCGGGAAACTCAAACCCAAATAACAATAGTTCCTATTGTTACAGTCTAGTCAACAGCGATGCGCTCTTCTGATTTCCGACCTAAATCACCACTTTTATTTGACTGTATCAATCCATGGAAGAAACAATACAGTTATACAGCAGTCTTTAAAAGAAAAGTCACATCGGTTTTGTTTCTCCTGGATTCTGGTAAGTTGAAGAAGTTGTCAGATCATATTATTACCGTACATATTGTAAGTTTACGGTAATGGTCTGAACTACCAATTTGCTATGCTTGTGCTGTGTTTCACCAGTCAGTAAAATGACATTTCTGTATCTGTACACGAGCTCTGTTTTCTTGTATTCTGCTATGTATTGGTGCTAAAATTGTCTGCATGGACTTTGATTGTGTTGTTTTAGTGGGTGACTTTAACATTCATGTTGAAAATCCTGAAGAAGGATGTGCTAGAGAGCTTTTAAATATGTTGGATACATTTGGTTTATCTCAGCATGTCACAGTTCCAACACATAACAGAGGACACATACTGGACTTAATAATATCCAAAGGTCTTAACATATCTGAGGTCACAGTGAATGATGTTGCTCTGTCTGATCACTACTGCATTATGTTTAAAATGACCACCCCTGTCCATCCTCTGAAAAGGGAAACAGAGGTGCTTAGGAAGCGTTACATAAGTGATAACACTTGTGCGTTATTCACACAGGCCTATGCCTCACCATTTACCCCTACAATAGCTCCAGTGGAAGAACTTGTAAATAGTTTCAGTTCTAGTGTGATGACCGTAATTGACACTATTGCCCCGATTAAGACAAAAACTTTGTCAAGAAAGAAGAGGTCACCCTGGAGAAATGCCATACTAGCTATAAAACAAAAGCAAGTTTGTAGACGAGCAGAACGCAGATGGCGAAAAAACAAACTCCTAGTTTTTTATGATATCTACAAAGGGAGTCTTCGCAAATACAACCAGGAACTGAAAAATGCTAGACAGTCATATTTTTCAGAGATCATTAGTAGAAACGCCAACAATACTCGCACACTATTTTCTGTTGTTGACAAACTGACAAACCCACAAGCATCAATACCTCAGGAATTGGCATCTGAGGTCTCCTGTAATAATTTCGCAGCATTCTTTACACACAAAGTACTAAAGATTAGACAGACTGTGTGCAACTCCAGATTAACAAATGTTAAACTAAATGCCTCCCAAAATGTCCCCCACGTCAATCTTAGACAGTTTAGCCTCTTGGACTATGCCACTTTAAAAGAAATTGTGTCAAAATTAAAGCCCACAACATGCTGCCTTGACATCCTTCCTTCAAACTTTTTCAAAACTGTTTTTCACTGCATAGCCCCGGACATACTTCAGATTATAAATACTTCTCTCCAAACAGGAGAGTTTCCTCAGACTTTAAAAACTGCAGTAATAAAACCTCTCCTAAAAAAACCTAATCTGGATGCCTCAACCATTAGTAATTACAGGCCAATATCAAATCTGACATTCCTGGGGAAAATTATCGAAAGGGTTGTGGTCTAACAGATCCAGACTTTTATGATGCAAAACAATCTCTTTAACTCATTTCAGTCTGGATTTCAGCCACAACACAGCACCGAGACCGTGCTAATCAAAGTCCTAAATGATATTCGTCGGAATACCGATGCAGGCAAATCATCTGTTCTGCTACTATTGGATCTCAGCGCCGCATTTGACACGGTTGATCACAACATACTACTCAGCAGATTGGAACAGTGGGTAGGGCTTACTGACACTATTCTTCAGTGGTTCACATCCTATTTACATGATAGGGATTTCTTTGTGTCAATCGGAAACTATCAGTCAGAACGAACCAAATTCACGTGTGGAGTCCCTCAAGGGTCAATTCTTGGACCACTCTTATTTAACATCTATAAGCTTCCATTAGCTCAGATAATGGAACAGTATGACATCTCCTATCACGCCTATGCAGATGACACACAACTGTACATTTCTGTGTCCCCACATGATTATAGTCCCTTAGTCTCCCTGAGTAAATGCATTCATCAAATCAATGAATGGATGTGCCAGAATTTTCTCCAGTTAAATGTGGAGAAGACAGAGGTGATCATTTTTGGGCCAAAAAAGGAAAGGTCAAAGATAAGCAGGCAACTTAGCACAATGTCATGTACAGCTGCAAATCAAGTCAGAAACCTGGGCGTAATTATTGACTCAGACCTAAAATTTGATAGCCATCTAAAGTCTGTCACTAAATCCGCTTATTACCACCTAAAATATATAACCAGAATTAAGGGGCTTCTGACACAACAAGACATGGAAAAACTTATGCATGCATTCATTTTCAGCAGATTGGACTATTGCAACGGTATATTTACAGGTCTTGATAAAAAATCAGTCAGGAAGCTGCAGCTAGTACAGAATGCTGCAGCCAGAGTCCTCACAAATACAAGGAAGCTGGACCACTTTACACCGGTTTTGAAATCGCTACACTGGCTTCCAGTGAGTCAAAGGATAGACTATAAAATACTACTGCTCGTCTACAAAACACTTAATGGCCTTGGACCAAAACACATGCTTAACTTGTTAGATTCCTATGAGACATCCAGACCCCTAAGGTCGTCTGGAACCAGTCTTCTGCATGTTCCAAGAACAAGAACCAAGCAGGGTGAGGCAGCATTTAGTTATTATGCTCCTCACCTCTGGAACAAGTTACCCGAACCTTTGAAGTATGCTCAAACTGTTAGCTCTTTTAAATCAGGGCTAAAAACGCTTTTGTTTAGCACTGCATATCCATAACTGTCTATATATTTCAACCTACTTGCTTTCTATTCCTCTTGTGCTTATCTCCATTGCTGATTTCAATTATTAGGAGTAGTAGTTTTTGTTTTATTTTTATTTTTGTTTTATTTGTATTTATTTATTTTTATTCTGTGATTAAGTGTGATCTTTTGTCTTTGTTTTTACGTTGTATTGATTTAAATGTGATTTTTATGATCTTCATGTGATGTAAATCACTTTGAATTGCATCGTGTTGAATTGTGCTATACAAATAAATTTGACTTGCCTAAAATTAGGGTGCGCGTTATACACGGGTACAATAATTTCCCCTAGATTTTACAATTAAATTTAGGGTGCACGTCAGGGGTGCACATAATTTTTTTGCCCAGGTTCTCAGAGGAGGACCTGGAGATGTGACTTGGTCCTCATTGAGCTTGAGAGCCGACCCGCCTGATGCGATAAATTTATGACAAGCTTTACTTAGAGCCAATTAACTTTAATTAATTATAGTAACAATTAATGCTTGATTAACATCAACTGGCACAACAAAATTGCCATTACTTTGAAGTGAAATGTAAAGAAATAAGAAGCACCAATTCAAAATAAAGGGCATTATGCGGCTCCCACATTAATTCCAAGCCTTTTTAAAAGTGGGATATCCTCCTCATAAGACCTCATTGAACGTGCATGTTTAGCTTTGTAAAATGCGAGCAAAAACACGTTTGTCAGTGCATGTCGCTGTTCATTACCTTTATTCCGCCACTTGTCCATAGGGCGAGTGGGGTCCTGTTTGACATCAATAGTTTGCTTAATTGCCATATGCTCTCTGTTTTTTTCGTGCTTTTCAAAGTTTGGATGGCTGAAATTCTTTGACCCTACATAAAATGCGCTGCTCTTATCGGCGACATTGGTATTCTCACGGCACATTTTGTACCGCATTTCCATGCGAGCATCATTTGCTTCTAGCCATGGTACCTCCTGTAGCCACTTTTCAGCAAAAGTCCTTTTTTTCGGTAGCTCCGGTGACGTCTCTGTCGTCTGTCTGTCTTTTGACGGGGGCGGGGGAACACGGAATTAATTTAGTGATGGCCAAATGAAGCCTCATGAAGCAATGAAGCTTTGCAGCCAATTGGTTTGCACATGTAGCAAAGCTTCATGGTGCTTCATTTACCCTATGGCGCCATCAAGTGGTCTAGAAGCCCAAGAGGTCAACATTGTTAAGAATTCAATGGCTATTTGCTTAAGACAAAGATACGAATGTGCTTGTGTTAGTAATTTAGTATGTGAACAAAATACAACAAGTGCTAAGGGTAATTTGTTATTCATTTTTATTTAGAAATAATAGCTTTCCCACAGTGGCTGGCTTTAAACAGTTTTTTTTTTTTTTGAAAATATTTCACCAGCTTTAGAAAATATTCTTTCACAAGGCACAGATGAAGCTGGGGTGCAGAGAAATGTGAGTGCCAGTTTATATAAATTTGGGTAGGTATTCTTTTGTGCCTCCCAGTACACTAATGGATTGTTCATTCTGTTGATGTTTGGTTCAGATAGGTACACACACACACTCACATTTATTTTAAAGTAGTTTTTCTCCCTTACCTTATTGAAAGCAATCAAATCAAAATGTTCCCATATAGGGGAGGATCGCTCTTTTCGCACAGGTTCCTTCGCAAGCAAAGGACAAGGCTCGAAAAAAGATTGCACTGGTTGCACTGTTGCGCACAAATGTAACAAGTACAGGAGCCCGAAATCCACAAAATGTGAGATAACAGGCGATCGCCATTGCGTTTTGCAACCAATTTATACCGTAGTCTGTCCTGTTTTTGCAATGTGCGCCAAACGTTGGATCACTTCCGAAGCACTCACGAGATTCAGCCGGCCGCCGGCGAGGCTTCCCACGTCATCATTTCCGGGTTTTGCCGAAATGAAGCGCGCCTCGCTACAAGCTTCGTGGAAACGCCCCTCCCATTACTCGACACAAGCTTCGGAACCTCGGCTCATTTCGTCCCATCACTAAAGTAATTACTCAGTGTGGCCTGCCTCTTCAAAATTTTGAGAAGTTATTTTCTCGTGTCCGCCGCAAATACAGTGGTCAGCCATCGGTACGCAAAAGCGTATGGAAGCCGTTGAGGGCCAGAGCATTTGTCTACGTCCAGTACGCATGCGCGCATGCGGACCACTTATGTGCACCCCTGGTGCACGTTATACACGGGTGCGCCTTATATTCGGGAAATTACGGATGGACAATTCTACTTTTTACATTATATTATTCACAGAACAGCAACGCAAGTCATGGATTCACCAACTATGTAAAGTCAAGGTTGCAAACCAGAGGGGTGTTCTCACAAGTCTTTGCGCCAGTCAGAGCCGCAAAGACTTGTGGGGACTTGTGACTTCAAACATGTGGCATATGGGTCTGGAGCCGCAGATGTATGACCATTGCCTTAGATAGTTTAAGTCCCATGTATTATTCACCTATTGTTTTCCATTTCGTTTTAATGATATCTCTGTATTCGCTGCATTTTCAAGGAAAACATAATAGTCAGTTTTTATGGGCTCACACCAGTCAGAATGGAAGACCACTGCGTGTGCATGTAACTCAATGTTCAGTCCATGGGCCATAAATAAAAATGACAAAGGAAGAAAGCCCCTGCAGTTTTATCTATTTACTGTATCTCTTAACCCTGCGGGGTCTCTGTTCCCACCTGAGCTTTATTCCCGACTGACTTGAATTGGCTTGGTTCAATACCTCTTTAATTAGCTCCACAGAAGCTAGATCAACCACCCCCCCTTTCCCAGAAGGATCTCGATTCCAATCGCAGGCAGCAGCTGATTGCAGTCTAAAGCAATTAAGATGTCATGCAAGTTGCGTCTAGCTGGGCCCAGCGGCATCCACAATGCCACTTTTCTTGAATCAGTTTGCCATTTTCAGGGGCTTACCTATCAAATGGAGTCCATTCGCAGCAAGGTATTGAATAAAGGGAAGCCAGTAATGCAATTGTTTTTAATTCAAATAAAGCAATGCCTCTTTCATTCATGTGGGTGTGTGGTAATGGGCTCTGTCTGACACTTATTTCAGATATCGGTAATGTGTCTAGCTCCACACATCCACACTGCATTCCCAGTGAAATGTAAGGCCCATTATATAGATTTAAACTTTGTCTTACACCTTCTATGCTACATATCACTGCAGAATAAAATGCCTCTAAAACCATTTTGAGTCAGTCAAATGAGACTACAGAAGCAGAAGTGATCATGAATACATTTGCAGGCGTTCCTGGTGTTCTCCCTTATTTCAGAAAAATACTAGAATTCAACTATCCATTGTCACCGCTGCGCCTCTCAATGATCATGTTTGAATTCCCAACCTGGCCTCGCCAGATTAACGTTGTCCAGCATAATCCCATTAAGCGGCCCGTGTTTTTGCCTGCCGCTCGTTTTTTGAAGGCCTCCCATGTCTTTGGCCAATCATCTTGAACAGAATGAAACCATTTCTGTGCAGTATCACAATGTTAGAGACACCGCTACGGCTTACACCTTGGAGGCAGTTAATGGACTTTGGCTTTTTTCCATTGGCCCTTTTCGGGACTCTACAGACTTGTAATGGAAAATCAATCAAAACACTGTAATATTGATTAAATTCTATAGATTCCAATTGCAAAGGACTTGTTAAAAAGGAACAAAAATAGAGATAGCACACGTAACTATGACCCACCCAGAAAAAAAGGTTCAGAATTTACCTCAATTTTAAGCCTTTCAAACAAAAATTATGATTTCCCCCCTCAAATGATTTTATTACATTCATGTAGGACATGGATCATAAACTTGTAGCCCAGGGACTAATAGTGATCCGCGGGATATTATTTTGCGGCCCGCATTGTAGTAGCATGTAGCATGTATCAGTTAGCGTCTGCACGTTATCAAAAACAATCACATAAACTCGCCCAAAGTATTTGACAAAAAATAAATAAAAGCACAATCAAGAGTACAAAAAGGTGTTATATACAGGTGTTGCCACTGTCAATGCTTCACAGGCAACAAATGTGCAAGGTGTAATGTTTCCCCTCTCTCTCGCTCGGCTGCGCAACTATTTCCTGAGAGCAAATGCGCTCTTCCTTGTGTGTGCGCGTGTGCTCTTCTTCGTGTGCGCAAATACATTCTTCTGCGTTTGTACATGCGCTCTTTCTCGCGTGTGGAAGTACTACCTGCTCTATGCTCTCTGCGTCAAAATAAAAACATGCATCACAAACTAAAAGTCAACATTATTAAAAAAAAAAAAAAATGACTGGAGACAAAATTGCGGCCGAGACTCGGGCGTCGTAAGGTCGAAATCACGTACGTCCTAACCTGAGGACTACCTGTATACTATATATAATTATATATATGTTGTTATTATATAATAATTTGAACTAATGAACTAATTGAAGGACCCATTTTTGGAGAAAAAAACTGCTTAAATAGTGATACATTTTTAAAAAAATGCTCATTAAAAAAGACAATAAAACCGAATAATTCTAAATAAAACTCATAAAAAAAAAAAAAAAAAAAATACTGTACTAATTAAAACAAAGTGCAATAAATTGAAAAAAAAAAAAAAGAAGACATACATTCAAAGAAGTGTGCCCTGGTCTATTTTAGTTTGAGAATTTTATTTATTCATTTTGTGATCTCACATATCCTAATTTGTTGGCTGCAAGGGCGTAGGTTTGGGCTCAATATTGGTAGGGACGATATAATAGCATAGCCTGCATGTACACTTTTTGCTGGGACATTAATTAAAAAGACCAAATATATTTGGTAAACGGGGGTCAGGGCTACACTTCTCACCAATATGAACTGAATTAATTGATGGGCTAAATGATTAATGCAAAATAAATCTGTATTAACCTATACTAAACTTTCCCACTGCAAATTTATAATGTCTTAAATCTGATATTTTTTGGTTAATCTAATCAAACAATTTTCTCCCATCTTGTTTTGAGTGTCAAAGGCTAGTTAACAGATAAATGTGTCAGATTCTACCACTTACTTTAACTAAATATTACTCCATTAATTGTTTTTATTAAGCCCATGCATCTAAACATTGGTCATTTTTCACATAATCAAGAAAAAAAATGCTTCCAGATAATGTTTTGAACAATATTCTTGCATTAAGAACATTTTGTAAGAGTTTTTCTTTCAAGATTAAATAAACTTTTTGCTTAAAATTTATACTTTTAGTCTCATTTTCAGCTAGCCGTTTTTCTTATGTAAAGAAATCTGAGTAAAATTGACTTGAAGCACTGTAGCAGATGCTAAATTAGTGGTGTGTTTCCCACCTCCACAACATTGACGTCTATTTACATTACTTACAGTGGCTGCTGCTGGCGGAAAATTACTTCCCTCGTCTTTGAAGGGGGCGGGGGAGGCGGCATGTTGTATTTCTGTCGGGCTGTGAATGTGTGTGTGTGTGTGTGTGTGTGGGGGGGGTTCAAGTCATGAGCCAATCAAACGTGCGTGTGAGGGAAGAAAATGGACTGACACATTCAGTGAGTGAAAAGGGGTCAATGTAATTCTGAACATATGAAAGTACTGTAATTGACTTAATAACGGCAGGATCAATTCTATCCTCACAACATATGTAAAGGAAGACAATCTAAATGACCTATATAACTGAAGTCATAATGCCAAATAAGGTTGCTTAAAAGTTGGTGGGGATAATTTCAGCATCCTGAAAAGTTGGTAGTGTTATGTCCTCACTGTCCCTACGCAAACCTATGCCCTTGGTTGGCTGCCATTAACAGCAATATACATCTAAACCATTTTAATTGGGAGTTACATTTGATTGCAATAGACATCCAAACCATTTTAGCTGGTTAAAACGGATTGGATGTCTATTGTCGTCACTCGGTGTTTTCAATGACACCACAAATTTACTGGCACGTGAAACGGAAAATGATTAGGTTTTGAGGCTCCAAATACAACACAACAGTTATACCATAATTTTTGGACTATAAGGCACACCTGACTATAAGCCGCCGCTGTCCTCACTGTATTATGGGATATTTACGCCAAAGATATTAATCGGTAACACTTTATTTGACAGTGGCATAAAAAAATCAAAATTAATGTTTTTTTTGTTAATTATTTCTTCAGTTACAGTTCCAGTCATTTCATTAATTGCTAGTCATATTTGGTAACACTTTATTTGACTGTAGCACCAAAAAACTGTCAGAAGACCATCATAATTATGAAACGACACTGTCATTAGCATTAATGTATGCTTATGACAGATGTCATTTTGTGCAACCTGGAAATTATCTCACTTTTGAATGGATGTAAAAGATCCGAGCTGGACATTAATCGAGTTAGTGACATATTTTGCCAGATGACACTTAATGACATCAGTCATAAGCATTCTGTAATGCCCATGATAGTGTCATGTCATAATTATGATGGTGTTATGGCAATTTTATGACGCTTCTGTCAAATAAAGTGTTACCTATTAACCCAAATAAATCAACAAATAAACCGCCCTGGACTATAAGCCGCAGGATTTTATAGGAAGTATAGAAGTAGACAAAGTAGCATCTTATAGTCCGGTTGTACGTTCTAAATGGTATGAATTGGAATACTATTATTTGTGTGTGTGAAAGCTCATGTGCATTTTTGATTGACTTATGAAAGCAACTACCCAGTGGGATATATTCAAGCAAGTAAGGGATTTCAGCGGATATATTTTAACGACATGTCGGCATCACAAGGATGTGTAGTATTTGCTTTACAGTTGACAGATGAGCGGGGCATGATTTGAACGAATTCAGCGTACGTGCACACAGTGTTCAAGAGTAGGAAGAGAGGCTTGATTCTTTGTGATTTTGAAGCCTAATCTCATACCATGACAAAAGCCATCACTGATAGGTCACAACACTTGCATCGATGGTATGTCAAATTTGAGTGTTTATTTTTTTTGTCATTTTTAGAGTTGGGGTGTTTTTTTTTGTTTGTTTGTTTAAATATTCTCTACTTATTGCTCATGAGTTATTTGCGGTAAATGAAGATGAATTGTTCCCTTGATTCCTGGAACAAAACGATATATGATACAGCTTCTTTGATCGATCTGTAGCCTATTAAGCCTGGGGCCAAACATAGCCATCATTCCTTGCTTTTTGCTGTCCCTATCAGTGTTGCCATTAGCTTAAAGCAATGTGGCGTGAGGTGAATCTATCCTAAGAAAATTCTTTGCTGTGGTTCATGTGTCAGAGCGCTTTACACTGCAGGCCTAAAGTATTGGCACCCCTGCAATTCTGTCAGATAACACTCAATTAAAGAAAAATTACAAATTACAAATGCTTCGGTAGTAATATCTTCATTTATTTTGCTTGCAATGAAAAAACAAAAAAGAAGATGGGGGGGGGGGGGGGTTGAATGATCATTTTACACAAAACTCCAACAATGAGCCGGACAAAAGTATTGGCATTGAAATGAATAGGGACTCGATGGTTGGATACCCAGGAAGACCCCACTTCTGACCCAGAGACATAAAAAAGCCAGCCTAGAGTTTGCCAAAAGTTACCTGAGAAAGCTAAAAACGTTTTGGAAGAATGTTCTCTGGTCAGATTAGACAAATGTAGAGCTTTTTGGGAAAAGGCATCAACATAGAATTTACAGGGGGAAAAAACGAGGCCTTCAAAGGAAAGAACAGTCAAACATGGCCGAGGTTCCCTGATGTTATGGGATTGCTTTGCTGCCTCTGGCACTGGACTGCTTGACTGTATGCATGGCATTATGAAGTCTGAAGACTACCAACAAATTTTGAAGCATAATGTAGGGCCCAGTATGAGAAAGCTGGGTCTCCATCAGAGGTCATGGGTCTTCCAGCAGGACAATGACCCAAAACACACTTTTCAAAAAGCACTAGAAAATGGTTTGAGAGAAAGCACTGGAGACTTCTAAAGTGGCCAGCAATGAGTCCAGACCTGAAGCCCATAGAACACCTGTGGAGAGATCTGAAAATGGCAGCTTGGAGAAGGCACCCTTCAAATCTCAGAGACATGGAGCAGTTGGCCAAAGAAGAATGGTCTAAAATTCCAACAGAGCATTGTAAGAAACTCATTGATGGATACCAGAAGCGGATGTTCACAGTTATTTTGTCTAAAGGTTGTGCTACCAAGTATTAGGCTGAGGGTGCCAATACTTTTGTCCGGCCCATTTTTGGGAGTTTTGTGTAAAATGATAATGATTTCATTTTTTTTTCATTGTCTTTAGTGTTTTTTCATTTAAAGCAAAATAAATAAAGATATTACAACCAAAGCATTTGTAATTGCAATCAGTTTCTGGGAGAAATTGAGCATTATCTGACAGAATTGCAGGGGTGCCAATACTTTTGCCCAGCAGTGTGAACAACATGAACAGTCTGCCTTGGACAGAGAAGGGGATGTAACCCATGCATTCATTCCATTCTTGGGTTTTGCTCACTCAATCACCGGATAATCAACTACATTTCTTCTGGACGATGATAAATTGCTGTTCATCAAGGAGCTCCATGATGATGACCACTTTGCCGGTGGAGGCGTGTGAGGATGACGAGTCAGGAAACATTCCAACTCTTTTTGTCTCGAGGGGCATCGGGATGAGACTATGAGGCCACTACTTCAATATACTCTCTTCCATTGTGTAATTCAATAAGCATTTATCAGCTTGTTTTCTCATATAATGACTGACTGTCAACTCACATCATTTTCCCTATACATCAGTCTCTTCCAGTGTTCTAGTTCTCACCCCCCCACAACCTCCTGCAGCTAGAGGAACACTTTAATGTGCACACTAGGGGTAGGAGTTCAATTTCTCCATTAGCGCACACAATAAAAGGAAACATTTTCAAGAGTAATTCCTGACGGGAATGCAAAAAAAGTGATTCATTTTGGTTATTATCAAATGTCTTTGGTTTATACTGTGTGCACAGAAATTGTTTATTTCTTCTTTAATTCAATACATTACTTGGGTAGTTAATCGAGAGCAATGTAGGAAGAGAGTTGCGAGACTCTCCCATAAGGGATCCATTATAGGATTTTACTTCCAGCTAATGGAGCCTCGAATAGTTCCAAAAAGATTTTTGAGGAGGGCAAGTATAATTGGAGGTAAGTTGATTAAAAAAAACAACCTTTTTGAATTTTTTTTCAACTGTCGGCATTTTATCAGAGGCGCTTCATGATGCATATATGTTGCGCTTTATTTGTATTTGCATGGTGTAAATTATATATATCTTTTATCTTGGTTGACGAGCGATTTTCTCCTACTTTTTAAGCCGACTTTGCTAACTGGGAAGGTATCGCCACGGATAAACTGATGAAGTCACTACCTCTTTTAAATTGTCAACTCTTTCAGAGGCCCTTTGTGACGCATACACTTACCTGTATTTATGAATATTGGTAGACGACCGGCTTTCACGTGCTTGTTATCTCGATTTGCAAGCTTTGAAGGTATCACCCTCATCGTAGAAATCCAAGATAATACATGAAAACCTGTATTCGTTACATCCAAATGTTTGACATTATTAAATTCTAGAGATGTGTATAGATTGAAAAGTGATGTCAACAAATAATAGACATAAAATAATAAAAAACTAGTTCAATGTGTAAAATAAAGTCATGTCAAAAAATTAGGACACCGTATGGAAACCTGTGTGTTTTCCAACATACAGTATTTGCATATGCATCTGGATATTTAATATTAATTTTAACAATCTTGAGAGATTCAGGTAACAGAACTAAACAAGTAAAACGAAAAAAAGATTTTTTTTTTTTTTTTAATAACTTTCTGTAAAATGTAATTTTAAATAAATGCAATTTCGGTTGAGGAATAAATTAGGACACCCCCACATACAAACCCACCTAAAATGGCTAAAATCACAAAGGTGTATCACATCAGGTGCACATGATCAGAACATCATTACCCAGTGTTTTGAAAGAGACTTGCCGTATTTAAACCTCACATTTAGTTTGGTGTGCCCCTGACTGTTGAAGTGAGGGAAAACACCATGATGAGATCAAAGGAGCTGCCTGAGGCCTTCAAAAAGAAGATTGTAGATGCTTATGAGTCTGGTAAGGGGTTTCAAAAGAATATAAAATCAGCCATTCCACTTTACGGAAAATAGTCTACAAGTGGAGGAGTTTCAAAACAACTGCCAACATGCCCAAGCAAGTTCACCGCAACGGCAGACCACAAGATGCTAAAAGATCTCTCCAAAAACCCTTATATGTCATCAACGGACCTACAGCAGGTTCTTGCTACTGTTGATGTGAAAGTGCATGCCTCTACAATCAGAAAGAGACATCACAACTTTAACCTTCATGGGAGGTGTGCAAGGAGGAAACCTTTCCTCTCCAAGAAGAACATGAAGGTCAGACTGACGTTTGCCAGAGTGAATATAGACAAAGACCAGGACTTCTGGGAAAAGGTTCTTTGGACAGATGAATCTTAAAATTTAATTATTTTGACACCACAACAGAGGACATGTTTGGCGTAAATCCAACACAGCATTCCAGGAATAGAACCTCATACCAACTTTGAAGCATGGTGGTGGAAGTGTCGTGGTTTGGGATAGCTTTGCTGCAGCAGGACCTGGCCAGCTCACCATAATAGAATCCACCATGAATTCTATCGTGTATCAGAGGGTGCTTGAGGAGTGGAAGAGGATCATGTGAGATCATCTGTGAAAAAATTATAGCTGAAGCGAAACTGGACCCTGCAACATGACAATGGCCCAAACATACCAGTAAATCCAATAAGAACTGACTGAAAAGGAAGGAATGGATAGTCCTTGAATGGCCGAGTCAAAGCCCAGATCTTAAACCCATTGAGATGCTGTGGGGTGGCTTGAAATGAGCTGTACATGCAAGAAACCCCTCAACATTTCACAGCTGAGTATTCTGCGTTGAGGAGTGGGGCAAACTTTCTTCAGACCGATCTCAAAAATTGGTATGACTCCAAAAAGCGTCTCACTGAAGTTTTTTTTTTTTTTTTTCAATCAAAGGGGGTAACACTAGCTATTAGGTGGTCGGGTGTCCAAACATTTTCCTCAGTTATAAAAATTAATTTGTGTTGATATATTTGGTTTAATGAGTAAAACAATGTTAATTTATGTTGTTTACCTGCAATTAATTTTTTTCACATGACTATTATTTTTGTTGGTCAGATAATACATTTTCATGATGAACTGCTTGTGTTGGGGAAAGCAAATGGTGATTGCTGGCTGTGACCACTGAGTCCCTTTTTGAAAAGCGAAAAATGCCTTTCACTTTTATGTTTTGATGGCTGACCATTGCCTTCCATTTTTTCTGCTGCTCTTGGTCCTTGGGGAAACCATACATACTATAGCCCTTTACAGACCGATTGGTGCATCCAAATGCTGCACAACCAACCATCACAGCCCACTGAGCTATAAGATGTTCGGTGTAAACAATGAACCATGACACCAATTGTTCAATAAAAAATATGATTTTCTTTATCAAAGGGTTATGAGTTGTTATTGTTTTTTTTCAACTATCTTATATATTACCAGAGCTAAGCAAAGCAAGGAAATCTAGACATTCTCTGGAAAAACAGTATGCTAGTTGTGAAAAAAGAAAAACCTAAATCATCTTGCATTTCAATGTAAAAGTCATTTTCCCATGCTAATGTTAACACAAACATGAAACTTTCCATCCAAAACACGGGAAAGTTCCCTTCTGCATATCAGGTTACCGTATTTTTTGGACTATACGTCGCACCTGATTATAAGTCGCACCAGCCAAAAAATGAGCAATGAAAAGGGAAAAAACATAAGTCGCACCGGAGTATAAGTCACATTTTTGGGGGGGAAATTTATTTGATGGAATCCAGCACCAATAACAGACAAGTAATCTTGAAAGGCAATTTAAAATACAATAGAAAACAAAAGGCTGAATAGGTGTACGGTATGCTAACATTACATGACGCTAGAAGTTAGATCAGGCCTAAAAAAATCCAGCCCAACTGGCCCGAGCCCTATCAATTAACTTGATTTGCTTGCCCGAGCCCGAAAACCCCCAAAATTTTATGTTTTATTTGTAGGCACGAGCCCGGGAAAAAAAATAAATAAAAGTTTTATTTGCAAGGACTCAGGAGATTGAGGAAATGCCGGGATGAGATGCGTGGTTGCGTTTTGTGTGATCACGTTTGTGACGATGCCGGTGCATATACAGTATGTGTAATGATAACAACTTAAAGCCTGTCTTTTGTAACGAATTCTCCCAGTTAAACAAGACTAAGATGGATATTCAATAAACATTTATATCTTTTATGTTTACGTGTCAGTTCTAACAGGCTGATAGTGGATTTGACATTTATTTTAATCTCCCAGAAAACGCAAGTTTTCTCAATGTTTAAAGAGTCTACATATTTTTATGACCATTATAAATGCATTTGCATGTAAGTTTGTTATATATAGTTCTCGTATGAGACCAAAGAGCCTCATTCGTTTACATTCAGCGAAGCCGACACAGGTTTCCTATAGCATCTTCAACAATCAGTTTGAATCCTTTCCATATCCCACTCCTTCCGCAGTTGTTTGCCTTTCAGTTCCCCTGTCTTTAGGTTGTTTTTCACTCCTATAGATGCTCCATATCGAAAATGAAATACCAGGATGCTTGCGGGGGGCGCCAAAGCGCGGGAGGGGAAGATTAAAAAGAGAGCCGCTGCGTTCACGTGCGCAGCCATGCATAGCGCCTTCTCTGTTTTACCCAAATTATTTATTTTATTTAACATCTATACATCGTTTTAATATAGATATATGAATATATATTTATTTTAAAAAAGTTAGCGAGAGAGAAGTCGGCCCGACCCTACCGTAAATAATCACACATAAGTCGCTTCAGAGTATAAGACGCACCCTCTGCCAAACTATGAAAAAAAACTGCGATTTAAAGTCCGAAAAATACGGTACATAGTTTGCAGTTGTCGTGCTTGAAACTATGCATGCCTACATGGGCCACATGAACACCCAAGGTGAGATCAGAGAGTTTTGCAACTCTTTTTCTACATGGCTCTGGTTAATGCTAATCCAGTGTATGATTAAGCTTGTTGACTTTGGAAAGTGGTTACGAACAAAAAGCTGAAAATCACTTCACCACCACCACCAACCCAAAAAAAACCTTGCCAGGCTACCATACACACGCATCACCAAGCAGAAAACAATCTAATAACATCAGAATTACATACAAGTGTTGAAAACAAGCCTACCGAAGTGGTTGTTTGGCGTGGTCTATTTCAAACGATATTTATGATTTATTTAATGCAGGAACTGTCTTGGTCGATGTGCACAGGCACGCAGCAAACCACCCTGTTCAATTGTCCTTTCCATTGGCCAACAGATTAACATGTGATCAGGATGGATAGTTAGCTCTGATTGGTTCAAATCAGACCCGTGCCGCCCATAAGGCAAACTAGGCAAATGCCTAAGGGCGCAGCAGCATCCAAAAGGGTGTCAAGAAAAATATTCAAATAGTATTTGATGATAGCAGTATTCAAAAAATCATACAAAACAATAAAACAAAAGAACAACAAAACCGTTCGTAATAAGTCTTTAAATAAATAAATAAATAAATTATAATGAAATCATTTTTCTAGTGTGCCTTCTGGCAGTTTCACTTTCTCCTGTAATGCGATAATTTCACCACAGACCCTAGTCTCACCACCCAGCAGACCAGCCAGCTACCTTAAGTTGCTATTTTTAGCCTCCGCAATTGAGCGACATTACAGTGACGAGTCAACTTCATGAAAAGACAAAAGCCCTCCGGGTCAGAAGAAAAAGAAAGAAGAGAGCATAAACGTGAAGAAAAACAGGTTTGTTGTGATGATTTTTTTCAACAGCATAAGCAGTATACTGCAACTGCAAGCTAGCGGTTATTTACATAGAGTTTATATAGTAAATGGTGTTGTACTTGTATAGCGCTTTTCCACCTTTCAAGGCGCTCAAAGCTCTTTACACTACATCACCATCCAGCTACTGGTGACGCAGCACCAGGAGCAATGTGGGGTTCAGTATCCTGCTAAAGGATACTTAGGCGAGTTCATCAGGGCAGAGAATCGAACCCACAGCCTCTGGGTTGGGGGACAACTACTCTACCACGCCAGTGAGCGTTTAAATATATGTGGTGAAAATAAGGGGGTGGCGCCAACAAATATGTTGCCTAGGGTACCAAATTGGTCAGGAATGGCCCTGGTTCAAATAGACGTTTTCTGGAAGAAAAAAACAAAAAAACAAACCAGATGCGAAAAAAGGACAATGCAACGGCAAACTGATCAGATCTTTAAGAGAAAGTCGAAGAGACTTATTTGTTCTGACCGGGAGTTTCAGAATAGCTTCCATGTGCATATTTGTACCTATTTTTGTTCATTTATGTTAAGTTACTTACTAATTACCTTATATTTGTGTATATGTATTTTTTTTTAAGGTCAATCTTTACATTAGGTTTGAAATATATTCCATTTCAATGTGCATAACGTAAGAGTCATTTGTAATCATTTTTTGTTATTGTACAGTACGTTTTTTAAAATAACGATATCAGTCAATGTTTACATTATCTTTACTTTAAATGTCCAAACTACAGTGTGTTATGCTCTGAAGTAGTTAAAATTGAGGTTTCACATTTAGATAGTGAGGGAAAATACTATTAGGAATTGGAGGTCGGGGTTTCGATTATTTTTCTTAGATGTTATTTTCCACGTCATTGAAAGAATACAATTTTGAATGAAAATCAGTTCTTCATGTATGAATTGTTACAATAAGTCTAATGAAGTAGCATAATTGATGTTTTATTGCTGTCACACTTGACACAAAATGGAGCGGACTGAGATGCATAATTTAGTTCTTTTAATAACGTAAATAGCCAGAGGCAGGAAAAAACTAAGGGCGCTACAGAAGGAAGAGCTAACTGGCTATGAAACAAAATTATACAAACGAGAAAAAGGAGGCCAGGCAAAATGCACTTGAGTAGGTCACTACAACAAAGGACGAGGTATTAGGCACAAAATAATAACAAACTGGCAGAACCCTACAAACAAACTTAAAACATACAATAGCTGTGGATATGGATTCGGGCTGTAATGGCAACAAAGTGTGAAGACACTTTGGCATGAGATTTGTGAGTGACAAAAAATTTAAGCACATGAGGAACAGCGCACAGGTGGGAACAATATGTAATCACAATCAGAGACAGGTGAGAAATAGGCAAAGGTGAGTGGTGGAAACAGGAGAGTGAGACTTCAAAATAAAATAGGAAGAGACACGACAATATACCGAAACAGGACAGATCCCTCACCCAGGCATGACAATTGTGTGTTATAGGTTTACAGTGAAGAAAATAAATATTTGAATACTCTGCTATTTTGCAAGTTCTCTGACTTAGAAATCATGGAGGAGACTGAAATTTTCATCTTAGGTGCATATCCACTGTGAGAGAGATAATCTAAAAAGAAAAATCCAGAAATCACAATGCCTGAGTGTCTAACAATTTATTTGTGTGATACAGCTACAAATAAGTATATTCAAACACCGGTTTATCGGGTAGAATTCTGACCCTGAAAGACCTGTTTTTCCACCTACTAAAAGTCCACCTCCACTCCATATTATCCTGAATCAGATGCACTTGTTTGAGGTCGATGGCAGTATAAAGACACCTATCCACCCCATACAATCAGTAAGACTCAAACGTGTAACATGGTTAAGACCAAAGAGCTATACAAAAGACACCAGTGACAAAATTGTTCACCTCCACAAGGCTGAAAAGGCCTACGGAGCAGTTGTCAAGCAGCTTGGTGAAGAAATGTCCACTGCTGCAGCAATCATTAGAAAATGGAAGAAGCTAAACATGACGGTCAATCTAATTCGGAGTTGAGCCCCATGTAAGATATATCCTCGTGGGGTGTTAATAATCCTAAGAAAGGTAAGGAATCAGCCCAGAATTACATGACAGGAGTTGGTCAATGACCTGAAAAGAGTTGGGACCACCGTTTCCGAGGTTACTGTTGGTAATACACTAGACGTCATGGTTTGAAATCATGGATGGCAAGGAAGGTTCCCCTGCTCAAAATAGCACATGTCAAGGCCTGTCCTAAGTTTGCCTATGACCATTTGGATGATGCAGAGGAGACATGGGAGCAGGTTTTGTGGTCAGATGAGAGTAAAATAGAACTTTTTGGTCATAATTCCACTTACCATGTTTGGAGGAAGAAGAATGATTAGTACTATCGTAAGAACACCATGCCTACTGTGAAGCATGGGGGTGGTAGCATCATGCTTTGGGGGTGTTTTTCTGCCCATGGGACAAGACAAGTTCACTGTATTAAAGAGATGATGACTAGGGCCCTGTGTTGTGAGATTTTAGGGAACAACCTCCTTCCTTCAGTCAGAGCATTGCTGATGGGTCGTGCCTTCCAACATGCAATGACCCACAATGACACACAGCCAGGAAACCCAAGAAGGGGCCCCGTAAGAAGCATAACAAGTTTTTAGCATGGCCTAGCCGTTCTCCAGAGCTAAACCCAATAGAAAACCTTTGTAGGGAGCTCAAACTCCATGTTTCTCAGCAACAGCTCAGAAACCAAACTGATGGGTGGGCCAAAATCCCTCCTGCAGTGTGTGCAAACCTGGTGAAAATCTACAGGAAACGTTTGATCTTTGTAATTGCAAACAAAGGCTACTGTACCAAATATTAACAATAATTTTCTCAGGTGTTCAAATACTTATTTGGAGCTGTACCACATAAATAAATCGTTAAAAAATTATACATTGTGGTTTCTGGATTTTTCTTTTTAGATTCTCTCTCTCACAGTGGACATGTACTTACGATGAAAATTTCCGACCCCTCCATGATTTCTAAGTGGGAGAACTTGCAAAATAGCAATGTGTTCAAATACTTTTCTTTAGAGGTTTGCGCCCCGCCCGCTTATTTTGGCTCCATGGTGACCTTTGAAGGGAAAACAAACCACCATCGCACACACCATATAATTGTTTGCATTAGTCTAACACATTCATCTAACTATTGTTTAAGCAGACTCCACTATATGCCCTTTGACACAGTAAAGTGAATCACCTTATCCGGGCTAATGAGGGGGAGATGAGAAAAATGGTACAGTTTCTCGTAGGCACCGTCTAACTGTTTGCATTACTCTAACACACGTAATATAATTAATCAGGAAATAGTATAATTTTCATATTTACGGTAGGACTGCACTACTAATATAAAATAAATAGCACACCATAGTTTAATGAGAAGGATTAGAAGAGATACACAATGCCGTCTTATCACAGAAGCCCAACGCGTGCTTAACGAACGAACAAGATTGACGCACCAACTCTTGCAATCAGCTCTCCCAGTAAACTCCAAGGACAAAGCGCTTTGTCCTAAAACAAGTAGAGATAGCCCGGACAACAAAGTTGATAGCGGGCGTCCCATTCGCGCACGAACCTAAGCCGCCCAAAACCGACCACAGAGGGGAAGACCCAAAAGCAACGCCCAGACACACCTTCGACACGGCCCGCTTCACCAAAGACTTTAAAAAGACTGGACACTGAGATAACACAGATTTTGCTGCTTGGAAACATGTAGCCTTGTTTTGGATCCAGAATTGTCCCTCCGTCGTCTGTTTTTTGCCTTGTTTTTGACCATTGTCGACGAATAAATTGTCAACCTGCTTTCGGCGAGTCTTTTTCAAACTTTTGGAACATGGAGTCAGTACAAAGGGTTAATGTCAGAGAGAACGCACGACGTTCTGCCTTCCCGGTTGGCGCGCGCGGGGGCAGCATCGGCTGAGCGGCACTTGTTTTGGCTGTCGCTGTTTCCGTGCGTCTTGGCCGGGGGCGGGGGGGGGGGGGGGGTGGGGGGACAATTTCAACTCCTTTGTCAGGGAGTTCCGGCAAGAAATTCTAGCCACTTTCATCCCTGGCTACAACTGAGCAGATTTAGCATTTTAATTCCAGTGTGCTAAGTTTTGTTTGTACTCGGACAAAACATGCCTAAATACACTGTAAGTTAATCGTTTTCTTTTCCCATAGAGCTGTTTCAAAAACAAACGATACCAGTTCTGTTTTAGCTTCACAAAAAAAAAAAAAAAAAAAACTTAACTAAAAGTGTCTTTTTTTTGGAATAAAAGATTGTTGTTGAGTGTGAGCATAGTTACTGCAGTTCTTATGAAGTATTTCGTTTTTGGAACATTAAAAAAAATTCAAAACTTTCAATTAAGATCTATAAAGGGAACTAGTTCATTTTCAAAATTTGTCAACTAAACTTTGAAGTCTTTCGTGACAAAAATGAGCTTTCCCAATGTAACTGATCCTACACTGCTCGTCATAGAGACATTGGAGCGACTCTTGGTTAAATTGATTTCCGCACCATATCCCTCTGGTGAGAGCTCAAGCAATATTTAGTACTTTTGAGTTGCCATGAATAATCAACAGGATCAGCGATGTCAGTAAGATGGGCCCTGAACTAACCTACTTTCACACAGCGTGAGCTAGCATATGTCACATGTCCGCTGAACCGACTGTTTATTAACTTATCTAAAAAATGACCAGTTTAAGGCAAGGCAAATTATTTTTATAGCACAATTCAAAGTGTTTTACATAACATAAAAATTAAAAAAACTCATATAACTGAAATAAAATTTCAGTTTAATTAGTTTCATAGTGACTGTTTCCTCTCTTGCACATCATCCCCACGGCTCACTCTCTAGGCATGACTAATCGATTTACACTCAATTCTACAGCGTTGGATCCAAGTGCGGATGATTGAAAAGAGACTAGTTTTGTATTTCCGTCCCAGGTAATAGTATTGTACAGTATGTAGTGTTTTTTGGCTCCCGATACCGATACCCGGCTGTGTGGTATCGGCCGATGGAATACTGTACAGATACCATTTTTTTTCCCTTTTAATACTAAATCACCGTATTGGCCTGAATATAAGACGGCCCTGATTATAAGACGACCCCCTCTTTTTCAAGACTCAAGTTTGAAAAAAAGACTTTTTGAACACCAAATTAATTTTAATACAGAAAATAATTACAGTACATCTGAAACAAATGATTCTAACAATATATTTGAGAGAAAAAGCATGTTATTTTGCCTCATTCAAATCTTAATATCTGAACATTTAAATATGTAAACTAAAGTGCATTCGTAAATGAATGGCTTCTGGTTTTTGAAATGTAAATAAACCTATTCTAAATCTATTGTGATAAAACAACAAAATTGCAATAACTGCATTAACCATCAAAGTGAGGTCTAAATGTAACTATAGTCTTGAAACAAATCTGAATAAGGAAAAACATTGCAATAAAAATAATGCAAACCTGTTAAACTTGAGAGTAGCTGAGATCTGTCATGACAGAACATCGCTTCAATGATATCTGGCACCATCTATTGTCGTGAATGGATATAACGTCTAGACCGCGAATATAAGACGAACCCCTCTTTTTCAGCCTCATTTCACTGCAAAAAAACACTGTCTTATATTCGGGCCAATACGTTACTGCTTACTTACTTGAATGTACAGTAAAGTACAGGAATTGCTATCATGGCTTGGTCAGACACTACCTACCTTTTTCGATGTCATCCTCCCACTTCAAATGGATTAGGAATCTACTAGTGATAAACTCATTGGTGGGAGTGTGCATCTTTGTACACAGGAAGAACAAATTGTATTTTACATGTCATCGGCTGCCGCTGACAGTGCTAGACGTCCAACCCATTTGAAGTGGAGGCCCTCCAAAAGTACATATTGCACAGCATCGGGACATTTTTTCTGAGTACCGTATTTTTGAGACTACAAGTCACACCTGAGTATAAGTCGCACCAGCCATAAAATGCCAAACGAAGAGAAAAAAATCATATATTAGTCGCACCGGAGTATAAGTCGCATTTTGAGGGAAATTTACTTGATGAAATCCAACACATAGAACAGATATGTCATCTTGAAAGGCAATTTAATATAAAAATACATTAGAGAACAACATGCTGAATAAGTGTACAGTTTACAGTGCATGAACAACGAAATGTGAATATACTGTCCTCACCAGGACGTTACGGCTCGGTCCTGGCTATACAGCGAGCTAAACTCCCAAATGACGATGCTGGACGTCCGTATGCTGGATATCCTTTAGAGTACCTTTTCATGATGTGCTAATTTTTTTAGATAGGGATTTTTGTTTTTTCTTGACTTTTTTGCCAAAATCATCAATATTAAAACAATAAAAGGCTTGAACTACTTCAGTTGTGTGTAATGAATCTAAAATATATGAAACTCTAATGTTTATCAGTACATTACAGAAAATAATTAACTTTATCACAATATGCTATTTGTTTTGAGAAGGACATTGTATATTTATACAGTGGTACCTCGACATCCGATCCTTTTGATATCCGACATAAATTTTGACTTGCCATTTGTCATGCTGAAATACGACAATTTACAATTTAATTATTTTCCCCCGAGACGGACACACGGCAAATTTTCTTGTGCGAGAAATCAACATGGGTGTTAGGGTGCGCTGGGAATAGGACCCCAAAACAGACAAGGGAGAATGTCAGTAATTATTTGCAAGGTTTATTGACAGGAGCGCGCACGAGGGACGCAGCAGCGCACGGGGGTTGTAGCAGCGCACGTGCACACGGGTTCGTAGCTGGCAGGTGTTGACAGGATGTCAATCAGGTAACGGCACAATTCTGGGATCAGGCAACGGGAATCCTGGGATGGAACAAAAGTCAGATTAGCCAGGTCTATATAAGTCGAGAAATACCCGAGTGCTTGACGTGACTGACAGGGATGCCAAAAGAGTTGGTCTGGCAGCAAGCGGCAACAGCGAGTAGGCTTATGAAGGCGGCTGATTGTGATGGCTCCCAGCTGTCGTCGTTGACCCTGTCTGGTCTCAGGCCTGCAATCAAGGAACCCTAACAATGGGTCCAAGAAGGTTAGTGCAGGTGGTGAAAATAGGAAAAAGGTGATGCTCCAATGAAATTAAGATGGAAATGATGGAATATACGATCTCGACGGTCCTCCTCTGTTCGTCAGTCTTTATAAGTTAAGGTAGCAATTATTATTACTGTAACATCAGCAGTCTCATCAGAAGTCTCAGCTTCGTCAGGTTTTTTAATCATTTATTTTAGAACTTGTGCAACACAGTACAGCTACTGCCTGCCATAGCCAAAAACAACAAAACATAAATAATGAACGTAAAAATTCTTCTGCACCTCTCTCACTCTCCTCTCCTCTGTCACACGGTGCGTTCAGGAACAGCATGCAAAACACAAACGCCACATTAGAACCCGATTTGAAATTATTATCATTATATTATTGTTATTCCGATTTGTATTTATAATTGATTTGTTTAGTTATATGTAATTGCTATTTTTTATTGTACCTGCAGTATTTATGAAGGATTTAGCGTAGGTTTTTGGGCTACGGAACCAAATTATAATGTATTGTTATGGGAAAATCGCACCAGACATGCGACCATTTCAACTCAGGTCCTGGAACGAATTAAATTCGTATTTAGAGGTACGTAAATTTATTCAAATGCTATACTGTCCAGCCGTTATCCCTTGAAATGTTATTGAACTTACATGGAAATACACAGAAAAAAATTGACTACAGTGTTGGCATAAAATCAGAATTTGACACATGAATCTGTAGTGAAAATACAGCCAACGAAAAAGTGAGTGCAGCAAAAGTGTGTTTTGTGTCTGCCAGAGGGTAAGTTTGTGAAATGTGACAAAATGTCTTCTAAAATCTAGTCAAACTAGACAAGTAGAGGCGGAAAAGGTCCTTAAGGGGGTCATCTACTTGGCTAAAAACTCCTCCGACATCATGGAGAGTCAGTCTGCCTCGGATCCGAACATCAGATCTTGTTTAAGGGGAGACGCATCCCTAACTCGCGCTGTCGTTCCAGCCTGGGCCAGCAGGAGCACTCATTTTCCGAACCGTCATTAATCTTACTTTTCCTCAGCCTGTCCTCCTACTCTCGCAGGGTGGTCTCCCCCGGGCGCTCATTTAGCTCCCCTTACTGTACAGAGCACACACTCTCACACACTCACTCCAATGCCCTCCATATGTACTTTGCTCTTGCTCCGTGTCTTCACTCCTGGCGGTAGTGAGAGAGAGCTTGAGAGAGCGAAAGACAGAAAACTAGACGGAAATCCAATTTTTTATGAATCAATGTGGTCCAAAATGTTAATTTTTGATTGCCAAATGAATTTTACCAAACAGGAAATATAATTGTGTAATTTATGTATTAGGGTAAAAAAAAAAAAATCTGTAAACTAAGAATGAAAACACAAATAGATATTTAAAACAATGAGAAAAAGTCAAATGTTTATGATAAAATTGCATTTGTAATTACTGTAATAAAATGTTTAACTGGGATCAGATGCACTTTAGTTGTCTTTAGTTGTGGAGCAGCATGAGGCTCATTATTAAGCTTGACTGTTTTCATGGTAACTAACTTAGGCTAGGTTCATACCACAGGTCTTAATGCACAAATGCAATTTTTTTCATGTTTTTCCAACGTGAGTGAGGCATTAACTTGACTGTCTGAACAGGACATGTCGCATAAAAGTGGACCATTTCAAATCCGATCTAGGTCACTTTTGTATGTTGTTAAAATCCGTTCAGGGCCACATTTTTCCAGAATGTCGCTTCAGTCTGAACTGTCAAGTCTCCATACCTGCCAAGCCCAATCTTACAAATAGTGACGTATGCCCTTATAAATTGGTGACTAATCTTACAATGTCGTATATAGCGTGCAATATGAAACAAAATAAAACTCAATTTTTAAAATATTATGAATTTATTTGTAATATTGTAACTACTGCTGTCAAAAATAGCGCGTTATTATCAATTTTAACAGCGTCATTTTTTTTATGGCGGGATTAACGTTCATTGTTACCAAGTGGACTTGTAGTTTTTATCAACTGTGGCTGGTTGCAACATTAGAAAAAAAGTTGTAACCCGGAAACAAAACAATAGGCACGCCCCACGCATGTGCTTGATCTTGCCTGCTCACTCGCTTTGAAAGAGTAGGCTGTTTGAGTGAAACAAAATGGAAAGGAAAACAATTCTGAACGGAAAGTTCACGGAGAAGTCCAAGGTACAGCACGCTTTGGAGCAGACAAAAACAGTCGCGCTCGCTGGAGATTACTGGAAGTCCCTCAGTAATGATAACTACCACGGTGTCACAGCACATTATTTCGACCCACTGTGGGAACTTCAGTCGCATGCTTTGACTGTTAGGAAGACCGAAGAGAGGCACTTCAGCGACGTTGTTGCAGCGCATTTCATGCAAGTAGCCAAAGACTGGAACATTGAACACAAAGTGGTCTCACTGACCACTAATAGTGCAGGCAACTTGACTACTGCAGCCAGATAGCTTCCTTTTGAACACTTGCCGTGCATCGCACACAGTGTGCACCGAGCAGTCACGGTTTCTTTACACAACAGCCCGTTTGACAGCGCTTTAGCAAAATGCCGAAAAGTTGGACATTTCAAACACAGCCCAGCAAATGCCGTGGAGCTAGAGCAGCAACAGATCGCACACCATCAGAAGAAAGAGTCGCTCACACAGGAAGTGTCAACTAGATGGAATAGTACCCTTGAAATGATCAAGCACGTCTAGCGGAATACGGGACATCTGAGGGATGCGCTGGCCCTCCACCCAACCAATGTTGCCATGCCAACAGCTACCGAGCTGGAGAAAATGAGGAAGCTCAAAGATGTGTTGGAGCAGTGCAGGTAACTCATAGTTTGTCCATGTCATGTGCCTATCTGTTAATTTAATAATCAAAGTAGATATGTTTCGGAACAGTAATGGTAATGTGTGTGTGTGTGTGTGTGAGAGAGAGAGAGAGAGAGAGAGAGAGAGAGAGAGAGAGAGACACATATCCCTCCTCTCTCCCCATATACTACTGATACCAGTGTGGGCTATCAGTGAGTGAGTGAGTGAGTGAGTGAGTGAGTGAGCTCTATGTGACTAAGAACACTGAAGAGCTTCTTTATATTATTGCAGGTACGTGTCTGAACTTGTGTGAGATATTGCTTGAAATGTGAATGACTGCTCAAAGTGAGAATGGTACTGCGAAATATAACACTACATATTGTTTTCAATTTAAAAAAAAAATGCATAAAGCAAGCCGATCCACTTTTCCATGTTGATAAGAGTATTAAAATAATTCAAGGGACATTTATAATAGATAAAAAGTTGTGATCAATGTGCGATTAATCGCGAGTTAACTATAACATTTGTGCGATTAATCGCAATCAAAGATTTTAATCGCTTGACAGCACTAATTGTAACATATAATCTGGTGCAATCAAAGAACAATCAATATCTTCAGCTACATCAAGATTACCTAAATTTAACAGTGACTTTTACTATAATTGTATGTAGCACTTTTGGCAATTTCTGTCATGTCTTTTGATGGTTGCACTTCATGGCACTTCAGCTCGCAATTCAGTTTGACTTGAAGGTAATTCGTTAGTTTGTCCAATTATAAATTTTGCCATGTCTTTTGATGGTTGCACTTCATGGCACTTCAGCTCGCAATTCAGTTTGACTTGAAGGTAATTCGTTAGTTTGTCCAATTATAAATTAAAAAGGTCAATTGATAAAATGAACTTACAGATGCAATCTTTGAGTCAGGGAACATTCTTTTGCTAATTCTGAGAAGTGATCAGCAATAGTTGCAGGCAAATTGTGTTCGGCAACGAATTGGCAGAATAAAATCTCTGTCTTTCGTCATTTTTCATTCTACAGACTTCGTCTTTATGACCAGTGTTGTTAATCTTACGTTTAAAAAGTAATTAATTACAGTTACAAATTATTTCTTCCAAAAAGTTATTGAGTTAATAACTCTGTGTTACCTGAATAGAGTAATTAGTTACTTGGCAAAGTAACTGGTGTTACCTTTCAGGTTTTTTTTTTTTCATGAAAAAAAAACAAAAAAAAACATAGTAACCTTTGCTATGTTTGGAAGTCATTTAATGTTGTGAATCAACCGTTAAAGTTGTTAAAATTTCTCCTGTTTTTGCATTAGTTCAACTTGTATCTGCTATTATCTATTATTGAAAGATAGATTCCTGTCAATATTTTTGCCGATTAAGGAGTATTTTAGATAAAAAGTTACTTAGGTTAGCTAGGAATGTTCACTACAACAGACCCTTTCTGAGAAGTCTACTGCTTTAAAATGGCGCTGTTTACCAATGCCGCCGAGTCTGTCATTTCGCATGTAGTTCTATATGCATGTGCTATCTAGGCGTAGATTGTAGGCTGTCGGCTACAGTCAGGAAATATTGGCGCCCCCTAGCCTAGCATCGTGTTTGCTACAGCGTCACAGCAAACACTCTTCTCCCTCCGTGTCTCTGACTTTTCTCGCGTCATTCAACCAACGTAACGCATAGTAACGCACATTGTCTCGCCGAAATGGTGACAAAATCCGAACGGAGAAAAAAAACCTCAATGCACGAAAAACGTACAGATTTTGAACGTACGGCGTACACATTTAAAAACCAGTGCTCACTTGTACAAATTACGCCGAAACTGTACAACTTGACAGGTATGAGTCTCTTAAATTGTAATTGATTATGTCATTACGTCAGCAAAGAGCGAGAGAGGCACGGAGGACGGCAGCGATACAGCTGTGCGTTAGCGCCTAGCTTGAAGTCGGCTTTTAAGTGTCAAAATAAATAATAATACGAGGGGGAAAAAAGGATAAGCCTGAGAATGCGCTCATTTTTTTTCTGTGCGCCAAATGAGCAATATTTCAATATTGCTTAAATGGCCGAGAGTCGGGGCAAACTGACTGCATGTGTGTGTGTAGTACACGCACCGTGCGTGCATATGTGCATGTGGCTCTTCAGCACTGCCCTAGTGACTCCCTAGAGCTTTTTCAAGAATGTTTGAAAATGGAAAAGATGGGGGAGGGAAATATATATTTTTGTTTTAATATGGTTTCCATGTGGGGTAAAACAACACAACCATTCTTTTAATTCATTAATATTGTAATGAAGTTAAACTTGAGGTGGCATTGTACAACAGAGTAGTCATGTGGTGCATCATTCTCTATAATAGGGTGCACTTTAGGGAAAATAAACAGTTAATCATGGAGGCTCTTTATATATTTGTAGCCAGCTTGGCCATTTTGATTGGCCAAGCAAATATAGCCAATATAGATACATACAGCATGTGTTGCCTTCATTATAAGTTGTATCAAGGCTTTTATACCGTATTGGCCCGTATATAAGACGGCCCTGATTATAAGAGGACCCCCTCTTTTTCAAGACTCAAGTTTGAAAAAATACACCAAATGAACACCAAATTGATTTTTATAAAGAAAATAATTACAGTACATCTGAAAGAAAATGATTATAACAATATATTTGACAGAAAAAGCATGTTATTTTGCCTCATTAAAATCTTAATATCTGAACATTTAAATTTGTAAACTAAAGTGCAATCACATTCGTAAATACATTCCTGGTGTTTGAAATGTAAATAAACCAATCTATTGTGATAAAACAACAAAATTGCAATAACAGCATTAACCATTAAAGTGAGGTCTAACTAATTGTAGTCTTGAAACCAATCTGAATAAGGAAAAATATTGCAATAAAATAATGCAAACTGGTTAAATTAAAAAGAGTAGCTGAGATCTGTCATGACAGAACATTACTCCTCAAGTTCAGCATTCACTTCAATGATATCTGGCGCCATCTAGCGTCGTGAATGGGTATAATGTCTAGACCCCGAATATAAGACGACTCCCACGATTTCAGTCTTATTTCACTGTAAAAAACATCGTCTTATAGTCGGGCCAATCCAGTATTTTTTGCGGCTCCAGGCATAGTTGTTTTTTGTTTTTTTGGTCCAATATTGCTCTTTCAACATTTTGGGTGGCCGACCCCTGCCCTAGAACGATGTAGGGCCAGCACCTGTACAGTGGTATGAAAAAGTATCTGAACCTTTTGGAATTTCTCACATTTCTACATAAAATAACCATCAAATGTGATCTGAGCTTTCTCAAACCACACAAATATTTATAGGTTTTCATATTTTAATGAGGATAGCATGCAAACAATGACAAAAGGGGGAAAAATAAGTCAGTGAACCCTCTGCCTAAGGAGACTTAAAGAGCAATTGAAACCAATTTTTACTAAATAATTTAAGTCAGTTGTGTGCCCAATCACTCATGAGTGGTTCAAAGCTGCCCTGCCCACTATAAAACACACACCTTGTAAGAATTGTTTTGTTAAGAAGCATTGTCTGATGTGCATCATGGCTCGGTCAAAAGAGCTGTCTGAAGACCTGCCATCAAGGACTGTTGATTTGTATAAAGCTGGGAAAGGATACAAAACCATCACTAAAAGTCTGGATTTTCATCAATCGATAGTTAGAGAAGTTGTCTACAAACGGAGAGAGTTTGGCAGTGCTGCTTCAAAGATGACGCCAAGAGTTTAGTGCAGAATACTCAGAGAGGTAAAAAAAAGAACCCTCGAGTGTCTGCTAAAGACTTACACAAATCACTGGCACAGTCGAATATCTCTGTGCACACATCAACTATATGTAAAACCATGGCCAAGAATGGTGTTCATGGGAGGACTCCACAGAGGGAGCCACTGCTGTCTAAAAGAAACATTGTTGATTGTTTAATGTTCGCAAAAAGGCACTTGGACACTACACAGAAGTTTTGCCATAATATTTTGTGGACTGATGAAACCAAAGTTGAATTGTTTGGGAGTAACACACAATGTCATGTGTGGAGGAAAAATGGAACAGCTCACCAACATCAACACCTCAACCCCACAGTGAAGCATGGTGGAGGGAGCATCATGATTTGGGACTGTTTTGCTCTCTCTGGGCCTGAACAACTTGCAATCGCTAATGGAAGAATGAATTCAAAAATTTATCAGGATGTTTTGCAGGAAAACCTGAGGCTGTTTGTCAGATAGTTGAAGCTAAAAAGAGGATGGATGCTGCAACAAGACAATGATCCAAAACACAAAAAAATATCAACTTCAGAACGATTTCAGAAGAAAAAAATACACGTTCTGGAGTGGCCAAGTCAAAGTATAGACTTGAACCCCATTGAGATGCTATGGCATGAGCTGAAGACTGCGATTCAAGCCAGAGATCCCTGGAATCTGACTGAACTACAGCAGTGTCGTGGAGAAGAATGGGCCAGGATTAGTCCTGATCGATGTGCCAGAATGATCTACAGCTACAGGAAGCGTCTGGTTGAAGTTATTGCTGACAAAAGGGGTGCACAAAATAATAAATGTGATGGTTCACTTTTTTTTTTTTTTTTCCCTCCTGTCATTGTTTGATTACTATCCTGATTAAAATATGTTTACCTATAAATGCTTGAGTGGTTTTAATAAAAGCAGACAGTTTTTTTTACTGTGTGATTTTGACACAGATCAGATCACATTTAATGGTGATTTAATGCAGAAAATGTGAGAAATTCCAAAAGGTTCAGATACTTTTTCATACCACTGTATTCATTTGTTTTGATGCTTCTGGGCATGCGAGTCCGTTTGCTCAGCGCGTGTCGGACTGCGAGTTAGTACGCATGCGTAATACATGAACAGGCTCAATGGAAAAAGGCAGTCTGAAAAAAGAACAGATATGAAGAAAAATCGGAATTGTGCATCAAGAGCAGCGGTCTGAACTTAGCCTTAGTGACTATTTTACACCACAAAGCCTGATTCCTATGCAGTGGCTGGTTTACAGGTGACAGTAGCCATTACGCATTCTTCGAGGAAAGCATTTTAGAAGCAGCAGGGGTTTGACAACAATATCCTTTATTTTTCATACAGTATGTCTGCATCTGTGTGTTATATCTACATCGCCAAATTCGCTTGCTATGGTTGTATCCTACAGGTGACAACAATCCTCCTGTGTTTTTCAATGCTGCAGGGAATTTGTAGCCATCTGTGTTCTATAGGTGACAACAATCATGTCTGTAGTCTTGTTTGTGATCTTCTTGCTTTGGCTGCATCTTACAGGTGTCAACATTTTACCCACTTTTTCTGTAAAGAAGCTACTGCGCCGCCAGAGGAGCCCTGGGGATTCCGGCAGGTACTCGCTTTGTCCTGTAGGTGACAACAAGCTTCTGTATTCATTTGTGGTTTATGCGTTAAAGTTGCATAAATGACAGTCGTTTCTTACAACAAATGTTTTGTGGTCCTAAAATCAAGGTTGGATGCTTTTTAGTCATAACCCCAAAAGACATAAACACTCTTAGTTGTAGGGCTTCATTTGTATATTGGCAGGAGTAACCAACTATGACACTTTTACGTACATACTCTTGGAGTTTTTGCTCCATTACGCCTCATCCCAGCACTCCCAGAACAAACTTTTATCACATTAATTACAAGCAAAAACATCTTAGCCAGCAGAGGGAAGTGAAGTCCGAAGGGAAATGGCACATGTGCTTTTATTTTATTATGAAGCACTAATGGTGTGCTGTGTTTTCAACAGCTTTGCTGCTCTCCTGATTGTTTTAGCACTTGGTTGCATTGGGGGGAATAAGGGTGACTGCTGTTTTCCTATCATACACGTTTTATTAAAAAAAAAAAAAAAAAACTTTCATAGAAGTCACCGTACTTTCGAACAGTCATATTTTTCTGTTGCTGTATTGTACCAATACAAAAAAGAGCAGTCAAAAAAATATGTGCTTGGACAATGGAGAATATGAATGCATGGATCCAAAGCTTTCAGAATAATTTGTCCCAATGAGTAAGCCGTCTATGCTCAGGTGGTGGGCCTGATTTTCACTCGGATCATTACTCCCATGCTAATTATCCCAATGACTTCTGTGCCCTAGAGTAATGCTAGCAATAATACATGAGCACCTATGCAATGGTTTAAATCCCCCCTTTTTCCACTTCCAAGGCCATTTTGAAAGCTAATTAATGCACAAGAACTGTTTGCTTTGCACTGAGCTGAGAAATGTGCTTTAATGGTCTCCTCGGGGCAGCAGAGTAGGCTCTGGCTTCACAATAACTGTAATTATTAAATAAAGTGAAGGTCAGCAGGAGGGAGAGTCCAACTGCTGTTCAATGTGTCCAAGCTAGAAACCGAGAATAAAGCACTCTTCGCCACAGCCAATTTAATGGTTTGAAGTTCTTCTTTTATAATTGGTGGTTATTAATTTTTTTTTGTTGTTAATTTTTTGATGTTGTCCTCTTAAAGCATATTACGGTTGATTTTGTTCTCGCCAACACCTGCCATAACGGTTGAGGTTGACATTCACTAAAAAGCAAATAAACTTCAAAGGGCTGTAAAGAGCTACAGGCTCCCAAGTGAGACTGATTAATACTCTTCAAGCTTGTGATGAAAGCACAGCAACGGAAGAGACAATGACACACAATTGCCGTTTTATGAAGTTTGATTTTTGCTGGGATCGGTCCCAAAACGTCTGCATCATAACACCTGAATAGCCAGCGAAAATCCCATGGATAGAAAAACATGCAATTCTTAAAGGGATCCTCTACCTTAAATACATGTAGGCTCTAATAAACCACAGTTGTTCTCTTCTACTAAAATATGTTGTTAGAAACACATAAAATGTTAAATCAACGGCAATATTTTATAGTTATAGTTGGCGCCATGTTTTGCGGGCTTGCAGTGATGACGTAAATGGGATATTTCCAAATGTGTAGCATGTACAACAATTGCGTATTGCTGCCTAAACTCGCAAAGTAAAATGCCACGATGTGCTGCTTTTGGATGCAATTCGTAGTCAAATGCAAACATGGGGAGTGACGTGAGTGGTCAAGGTGGAATTATTATTTTTTGTGAATAAATGTGCATAAGTGGAAGCTTCTCCCCTTTTTGGTCCCTGCATGCACGTATCCTACCTACCACGCGTTACAACTGGCGGCCGAACATTTTTTCCTGGATCTTCAGTCAAGTAAGGGATCTGTCTATTTTCTGGATCCGAAGGTCCCACCGCGGCTGCAATATTGGTTTAGGATCTGTCTAATTTCTGGATTCGGACCAACGCCATGGGATCGGTCTAATTCCTGGATCTTTGAGTCCCATGGGATCAGTCTAATTCCTGGATCTTCGAGTGAGTGAAAAAACGCTGATTACTTTTGCTATCTTTTTTTATTGACTATTCTTTGTGGGACTTTTCCCCAAATCATACCAAATAATTCAAGCACTGGCACGCTACGTTGACGACAGTTACTCTGACATGAACCTTGGAGTTAGTCTGGGAACGCGTGTGTGCGTACCGCTGAGCTCCCGAGTGACGGGTGGTCAAGGTGGAAATATTATATTTTGTGAATAAATGTGCATAAGTGGAAGCTTCTCCCCTTTTTGGTCCCTGTATGCACGTATCCTACCTACCACGTGTTACAATCTACAAGACATGGATTACACTCAATTCCAGGATTTGTTCCCGTCAGATGACGAATTTAATGAGGACAGTCAGCCACGACACGACTCTGATCCTGACTATCACACATGTGCATTCATAGTTTTATTACCTTCAGTGAGAGTTTATAATGTCAATAGTCATGAAAATAAAAATGCACGAATGACAAGGTGTGTTCAAACTTTTGGCCTGTACTGTATGTAAAGCACACGACAGCTCTGGATGCTAACAATCTACATAATTATACTGGGATAAGTTTGAAAACGCAATAGCTTACCTTGAGGATCTGCTAACAAAAACCGGAGTTCTCAACAGCATACTCTCTCGCTCCATTGTCATTGAGACGAATTTGCCGCGAGTACATCACCAGGTTTTCCCAACTCTTGTCTAATCAGGTACTGTATTTTCTGCTCTCATTTTGCCTTTGCTGCTCGTCTTGTGAACCGACAGTGCTGTCCTGCTCTTCACTTTTCCGATCTGGTTCAAAATGGAAGGGCAGAACCGACGACATGTTGGGGTAACCAGGAGTGAGACGCTGGAAGTTCGGCACGGAACCCAGTGACGTCATGCACTGCGACATAACAAGAATGGCGACCTATCACCAAAAATAATTTTACAAACTTTATTAAAACGAAAACATTAAGAGGGGTTTTAATATCAAATTATTATAAGTCATACTAAAATGTATCTTTTAAGAATTACTTGTCTTAAAAATAGAGGATCTCTTTAAGATAAATGTTAGTATGAGTTATACTAATTTGATATTAAAACCCCTCAATGTTTTCGTTTTAATAAAATTTGTAAAATTAGTTTAATTAGTAAGTCGCCATTGTTGTTTACAGCGCAATGCGCTCTGGATGGTGAAGTCACTGGGCGGTGCTACCAGAGTGTCAAAAAAAAACAGTGTCACTCTTTAGCTGCATGAATATGTCCTCGGTTCTGCCCTTCCAATTTGAACCAGGAGTGGAGAAATGACGAGCAGGACAGCACTGTCGATATATCAACAGCAGCCAGAGCAATTAAATTAAAGTGCCTATGACAGCAACAAAAAAAATCTTAAATAGCATTATTAAGTGAATTAGAATTACATTTTGAGACGATTCGACTATATACAACAATTTGGCAGGGCAGGGTCACGGTTTCATCTGATTTAGAATTCAGCCCATTAAGAGGGAAGATTCAGAATGAGGAAAATGCAACGAAGAGAGCAGCAAAATGTCATTGTTGTCATCTGTCTGCGCCAATATTTTTACAGGATATTCTTTTTTTATCTAAGTATTTTTCCCCAATTGCTAAAAAAAAATGGTATGGTCATGACAAATAACAGTCTTGTGCTGCATGGAATATGAAATATTAAAAATGCATTTATTGAGTACGACAGGGCAAAAATACTGCGTAATGGTCAAAACTGTCGACTTCTTGCACTTCCCGAATGATATTTTATGCCACCGGAGTTAGTCTTTTGTCATTTCCCTCCCCTGGCTACAGAGAGAGTAAACAAAATAGGAGGCATGACAGCTAGCCGACATGCTAATCCGAACTGAGCGGCGTTTCCCAGTCTTATTCTCGCCTTTCGAAAATGAAAAATCACACAAAACTACCCCGACTCATGTCAAACGGCGGTGGGGTTGTCGATTGTCTTCAATGATCGGTAATTCCCCGGCGGTGAGCAAGTTACAGCTCGTCATCTGTTTTCGTTACAAGGGAAGCAGCTGGGAATGACCGCCAGACAAATCCGACATCCGCCGACATCGGAGAGTGCGTAGCTGCCTGAGCCCAACCCAAGAATAGTGGTCTATTGCCAGGCACACGAAGTGGGCAGAGGGGGCTGGGGACGATATGGAGAACCGCAGACGAGAGCGGGGGGCTGCACGAGCATAAGCCGAGGAAAGTGCAGGGGGGTGTGCAACAAGCTGCCGGTCGTCGGCCGAGTGGCCTTCTCTGTGGACAAGGACCATTGTCATCCACAAAATGCTAGCCACCTCCTCATTAAAACGTGTGCCGTGATCCAAGTATCTGATAATCTAATACAAACACGTAGCTTACTCACTTCCACAAGTCCAATGGTCCCACAGTTGTCGGGCTTGTTTTAGCCAATCCCTGTGGTGAACGGAAACTTTTTGAAACCCAAAAAGCTTACACGCCTCTCCTTGGTGCAGCAACAAAAGCCTGCAGTACATTTGGCTGGCGTGATGCGAAAAATAAACAAATTAATCCGCGAAATCAGCTAAATCCGCAGTCCATCTGCATGCTATAAAGCATTGCTGTATTGTGAGATGCTGACCCAGGTGACGTCACATTCACATTCCTCCTTAATCCAGGAAGTCACTCATTTTCTGGCATGGGATTCAAAAAATTGAATGTATAAATCGATCCCTTCCATACACATCCAAGCGGTCCATTTCATTCAGGAGCATAAAATAATGCGTGAAATATGAAATAAACATGCTTTTTGCTGTCTTTGGCACTTTAAAGTATTCAGCAGGACTCAAACCCACGTTTCTCGTGCGACAGACGAGCACGTGATGTTAGAGTCATGATTTTCTTCATTAAGCAATCGTAACCCGCATGCGTTGTTTGTCTCTGTCGGATAAAACCTGAAAGGGAAACGCAACTGAAAAGAAAGTTCGCCTGGCTTGACCACGGAATTAGAAAAGGCAGCTCACTTCAGACAACAAGCAGACAACAATAACATAGGGATTTTCTTAAAGGGTTTATTGAACACAAAAAAACAAACAAACACGCTATCGCAACAAAGGAGACACAAAAAGGGTGCGTGACAGTTGGTCGGGATCAATAAAAACCCGAGGGAAACCGTGGTGAGAGGCAGACTGTTATGATCCTGTGTCATGTTCAGCATTTATGCCTTTCTCCCTGTCTGTAGGCTGCACGGGTGCAAGAGGGACAGGTCTGCTCAGGGGTGAGACTAACCAGCAACACCTGTGGCTCATTAGTAGAGGTTTTTTTAATCCCAGGCTAAATATCCAACAGTTGCCAGACGATTCCAGTGCTACCACCTAGTAGCCTCACTCCTGAGAAGGTCAAGCTCCCTGAGTACTCCTTTTTTAGTGTGTATTTGCCCATTATAGGGAATTTTTGTTTGACACTTTGTTAATAAAAAAACTAAACCAACTCTGCAACTGGGTCCCCGGCTTTTCCTGATCGCCTCATAACACAGACAAACGAAAAACGAAAAAAAAAACAAGACAATGATGCAACTAGCTACGAAGGGATATACAAACCGTCAAATGGGAGCAATTCAACGCTCGGCAAGCCGCCTAGGATCAGCTGAATGACACTGCTGATGAGAAGGAATTAAACGAAAGGAACTCATCCCACAGCTCTGTAAGAAAACAATCTGACCAGCAGCAGAATGTGTCAAAATCATGCCAGTTGTCAGCTAGCACAGCTCTTCTCCCAGTCCAGCCCACTTGTGTCATCACCCCAGTGTGCATTGCGCGCGTAATACATGGCGCCCTCCTTAGGTCAAAACATGTACCAAATATTATAGATTTTTAAATCAATGGCAGTAATAGACATTCATGAGATAAAATTAGGACACCCTATGGAAGCCTGTGTGTTTTCTGACATATTTGGTCATATGGATATTTAATATCAATTTTAACAATCTTGAGAGATTCAAGTAATACAACTAAACAATTAAAAATGGAAAAAAAGATTTTATAACTTACAGTAAAATGTAATTTTAAGTAAATGCAATTTCTGTTGAGGAATAAATCACGACACCCCACATTCAATACCACTTAAAATGGCTAAAATTATACACAGGGGTATCACATCAGGTGCACATGATTAGAACATCATTACACAGTGTTTTGAAGGAGGCTTGCCTTATTTAAACCTCACATTTAGTTTGGTGTGCCCCTGACTGTTGAAGTGAGAGAAAACACCATGATGAGATCAAAGGAGCTGTCTGAAGCCTTCAGAAAGAAGATAGTCGATGCTTATGAGTCTGGTAAGGGTTTTAAAAATAAAAGATCTCAAAAGAATATAAAATTGCCATTCCACTGTCTGGAAAATAGTCCACAAGTGGAGGACATTCAAAACAAGGTCTGGCCGTCCAAGCAAGTTAACCCCGAGGGTAGACCGCAAGATGCTTAAAGAAGTCTCCAAAAATCCTAAAATGTCACCACAGGACCTACAGCAAGCTCTTGCTACTGTAGATGTGGAAGTGCATGCCTCTACAATCAGAAAGAAACTTCACAAAGTTAACCTTCATGGCAGGTGTGCAAGGAGGAAACCTTTGCTCTCCAAGAAAAACATGAAGGCCGGACTAAAGTTTGCCAGAGCAAATGTAGACAAAGACCAGGACTTTTGGAATAATGTTCTTTGGACAGATGAATCTTAAAATTGAATTATTCGGACACCACAACAGAGGACATGTTTGGCGTAAACCCGATACACCATTCAAGGAAAAGAAACTCATATCAACTGTGAAGCATGGAGGTGGAAGTGTCCTGGTTTGGGAATGCTTTGCTACTGCAGGGCCTGGCCAGCTCACCATCATAGAATCCACCATGAATTCTATCATGTATCAGAGGGTGCTTGAAGAACGTGTGATAATCTGTGAAAAAAAGTCAAAGCTGAAGCGAACCTGAACCCTCCAACATGACAATGACCCAAAACATACCAGTAAATCCACCATGGACTGGCTGAAAAGGAAGAAATGGAGAGTGCTGGAATGGCCGAGGAAAAGCCCAGATCTTAATCCCATTGAGATGCTGTGGGGTAACTTGTAAGGGTCTGTAAATACAAGAAACACCGTCAAACATCTCACAACTGAAAGTATTCTGCGTTGGGAAGTGGGGCAAACTTTCTTCAGACCGATGTCAAAGACTGGTAGATGGCTACAAAAAGTGTCTCGCTGAAGTTATTTCAGCCAAAGAGGGTAACACTAGCTATTAGGTGGTAAGGTGTCCTAACTTTTTCCTCCGTTATAATATGCATTTTTGTTGATATATTTGGTTTAATGAGTAAAACAATGTTTAATATTTGTTGTTTACCTGCAATTAAATCACTTTCTTTTCCAGAGATAAAGAAAAACAAGATCAGACATTGATATGTGAACATTTCTTCATAAAGAACTGAATATTTAATGGGGTGTCCTCATTGTTTCACTTGACTGTATGTGTTTCTAGTAACATTTTTTAGTAAAAGACAACAATTGTGGCTTATAAGAGCCTAAAAGTCTTTAAATCCGAGGTTCCCTTTAAGCACCTTCAAAATGCAACCACATTTCTTGCAAGTAATTCTCAGTGTTTGAATTTGTTTAGTGTTTGATTCTTCCTGGTTTGAGTCTTAATGTGTCTTGCCCTTGTGATCGCCTATTGATTCACCAGTTGTTGCCTGCCCCTTGTGTGTACACCTGTCAACTGCCTTTCGTGTCACCCACCTGTTCCTTGTTGCCTCGTTCCCATCCATCTATATAAGCCCTCAGATTTTGTGTCGTCCTTGTCAGATCGTCATCAATGTTGGATCGCGCTTCCCTGTCCTCTGTTCCGTTGTGTTTATAAAAAGAAGTGATGGTGAGATGAGGCCTCATGAGGCATTGAACCGCCGAACCCAATTGGTTCGAGAAAGGGTTCATTTCTTAGAGCTTCTTGTGTTCATGGTATCACCTACTGGCTGAGTGTACAATCACAGTCAGTTATCTCCCAACCATTAAACTTTCAGAAAACGATCCTTAATAAAGACCAAGGTTGTACATTTTAACATGATAATTCCTAAAGGTATGTTTAGAAGCACGGAGGTGGAAGTATCATGCTTTTGGACCATTTTATTCTGGAACTAAAGGTCTTAGTTGAGGCAAAGGTGAGCATTAACAGATGCAAAACCCTGAAGCCAGTCAAATTTTAGCACAAAGTGGAATTCAAGGATTTCACGCAGAGAACCAGAACTCTGTGGCGGTGTCGTCTTTTCGCAAGATGCTTTTTGCGGTGTTCTCTGCACGGTAAGCGGAGGAATTTCCAGACTTAAAAGCTGACGAGCCTCGAGGCCTCGCAGCAGGTGATGCGCACAAACGAGTGGAATAATTGGTAAATAGTCCCACGTACGTTCTTTTAAGTAGCGGCGTCAGAAGTGTGTGACAGCTGAAATACGACAAAAGTAGATGACAGCAAACTGAGGTGAGTGATTCACTGGCTTCTGATGTCGTTTTATTTTTTTAGGGAAAGGGGAGTTCGGAGGTTGGGGCGAAATGTTCCACATACTGCTCATATTGATTTTGTCGTGCTCCTCTTCGCCATTCATTTTTTAAGCCCTCTTGTTTGCTATGCGCCTCAGGGCCAGCGCTTTAATAAACTTTGTGATGGTGTTCTCGCTCTTGTCGCCTTCCCGATGATCGAGATGAATAAATGAAGAGAGTGGCTGCCACCGCGTGTTCCTGGCTCTCGCATATCGCTTCCCCCAGCTGTATTTATACCACTTCTGACAGGACGCGTAATCCTGAGTGACTAATAGACAGGTGCTGCCACGGCAACGCCAAGTACACATCACACTTGCAGAGAGGCAAGGATGAAGATGAAGAAATCATTTCTATCATAGTTTTTTCCTGTCCTACTACCTCTATCTTTTCAAACATATATTACTGCTACACAACAATAGCTACTCCACCACTGCCGTCCAAAAGCTGCAGGGAAGAAATCACATGCCCTATTTTGATTGACACAGTGAATTCAATTCTTACAGTCGGATGGGATTTATTTGAAAAGAGTACGTTCTGATCTGTCAAATGTGCCTTTTAGTTCCACTAGTGGGTTAGGAGTTCAAAAGTTGTTTTGTAGAGAATTAGCCTTTTCAGGGTTAATGGTCACTACATTGGACATAGATTCAAAAGTTAGCATTAGCTTCACACATTCACTGCTTGGCTAGTCCAGGTTACAGAGTTGTGGTGGTTAGTAAAAGAGGGAGACTGATATCGAAGACACTTATCGACGGCAATAGACGGCCTCTCCCAGTTAAAGCGGAAGTTCAGGATTTTTAACATTAGGCTTAATCTTCGAGTTAGCAGGGGTTTAGTTAGTTGGGTGAGTTGATTTCAACAAATTCTGTTTCATTTGCAATTGTTATTTGTTAGTTTTGGGGCTCCGCAGTGGCTAAACTAGTGCGAGTCAAGGGCACTATCATAGCATGCCATTAAAAAAGAACATAGCACACATGAAATTCATCGATGACCCATGCAATCAATAGTGCTGGCTATGTTTTCAGGATAAAGTCATTAAAACTTACCAATTTATGTAGATAATTGCAGTATTAACAGCAACGTTTGTAATCCAGAAGCTCTGCAGAGGAGCTGGGCGGAATTCGTTGAAATCAAACTAACTAAATCCCTGATAACTCGAAGATTGAGCCTAATGTCAAAAATCCTGAACTTTCGCTTTAACATGTATAGGGCATCTATTGCCATCAATGGCAGCCAAATAATTAAGCTGTATGGGGTCACAAAACAAAACAAACAAATCCCACGGCAATTTATGACTGTCTTTCTTCTTTTTTTTTTTTCAATTTGTGACAATTTGCTTTATTTATTTTTTTTTATTTAGTTTTTTTTTATTAAATTCTATTTTATCTTATTTTATTAAGAATTATTTGTTTAATCAGTCATCGTTTATTTATTTATTTTGTATTTATTTATTGTTGTTTTACTTTTTTTTAATCCTTCATTTAATTCATTCATTTTATTCAAAATTATATATGGCGGAAAACACAGACAAGACTGAAAAAGCAGTTTCTGCTCTTGCGCGCCCCTTTAAAAGAAACTGCTGTATTTTAAGCCAAAACAACTGTTGTGTTTAATAGAACAATAGGTCTATATGCTGCCATACCAGATTCATCACGCATTAAGCCCCCGAACTATTTTTAATCTTTCCATTTTACCCTGGTAACCCCTGTTTACAGACGTCGCGCAACCGCTTTTTTTTTTCAACCCAACCATAAAAAGCTTAAATATATTTATTATTTTAAATGTCTATCATTTTTAGCTTAGAATCATTAATTGATGACTAATATTTAGTTTAAAAAAAAATGACTTTAAAATATTATTCACTCGCATATTTTAAACTTATTATTTATACAAATTACGCCACAATGAAAAAAATGGTGTCTGTAAAAAGGTAACGGATATCTTCCTCATAATTATCCCTTAATTGTATTTTTTTTTGTAGCTGTCACATTTTCTCCGATATGTTAGATGATAAATAATGGATCCAAACAAAGAAAAATTGGAAAAAAAAAAAAAAAACGTATAAAAAGGGTAAATATATGAAAAGGAAAATCTCGACCACTCCTTGATGTCTGCGATTTCTGCATCGCGACCCTTGTTATATTACCATGTTTCACCCATAAAATCCCCCAAAAATCCAGCTGTGGCCAGGGGCGGACTGGTAATCTGTGGGTTTTGGAGGATCACAGAACGGCTTATGCCCTGGACGGCCGGCGGCCGCTATTCATTATTCATCACTGTTTTTATCCCCCCCATCCTCTGATTATCTACAGTTCGCATCCAATCCGACAGGTGGCAGCAATGCGCCTGGCTGTTCACTGCCAATCTGATAGAAGAACGAAGAAAGCACAGCACGACGAGCGTTAATGCACAATATGGATGGTGGTGGCAAAAAAAGAAAAGAGAAGGGTGGCGCGGAGAAGATTAGGGAGAAAAAATTAAAGAAACTGGAGAGCCAAGCATTAAAATATCATGAGTTGACAAATATTTTCGCAAGCAGCAGTCTGGCTGCAACGGCCACGTCGGCTAACAACAGCCCCCGGCGATGGTGAGAGTGGGAGCGGCAGCCGCTCTGATGTGCAGCCGGTGCAGGGAGAGAGAAAGAAGAGGGAGCGGGTAATGATAAGCTGGTGGAAGTTCCCCAGAAAGGCGTCGGGCAAGTAAGTTAGCCTTGTACTCCAGACTCACCGCTGTTCCAACTATTCTCTCAGTGTTTGAAAAATACGAGGAGACAGTCTGGCCGTGCCAGGCAACAAGTAAGTAGGGATGAAGAGGGTTACTTGCTCGGTATACTGGCAATTGCTATCCACCAGGTAGCTGGATTTTAAATGAAATACATGACAATTAAAGGGTTAGTGCCAGCTACGTTTGCAATCGTGTCAAGTTACAGTGTGCTAGTCCTACTATCACTCTCCTAAGAAAAAATATTTTAGCTGTAAAACAACATATGCACACGGGGCAGAAATATTAATTCAGAAGAAATATAACAAAATATTCATAAAATGAAAGGTTTTACTACTTTAAAGTTTAGGTAGTTAAATTGATACAATATATATTTTTTAATTATTTATATATTGCTTTGTTTTCTGGTTAATACGTTCCAATGAAGGTTATGTATACAGGATTTGTCTTGATATGTTTATTACATTTTCAATGAAATGTATTATTTGTGTGGCAAGATTAATTATGGCATAAACAATTAAGTCATTTTATAGACACGGGATAGGTGCTATTAAAATCAATTGGATACATAAAACTTGCTTAAAAAAATTAATTGTTTCATTTGTTTATTCAGGTTGATCATAGAGCTAGGGCAGAAGATCATGAATCCAACTCCAGTTCAGCCTTGCAGTACTTTGAGTACACCAAGTCAGACAGTCACAGTCTAGACACATTTTCTTCATTTTTCTCTCAAAGTGCACGAAATTGATGCATTTTACAATAAAATGTAAAAAAAAAAAAAAAAAAAAATCTCCCGGGGGGGGGCATGCCCCCGGACCCCCTTGAGGGTCTGTGTTTCCCTTCGTACAGCGATTCTTGTGGGCTGGGCTGAGTCAAAGTCCAGGGCTGCTTTTTAGTCCCAGTCCGCCCCTGCCTCTGGCCATTCACAGCTGTGTCTTGACACTCAGTGATACATGCTACATTGAGTTTTTGGATCGAAAAAAGGTAAGTACGCGATAATATCTCAAAGTCACGGCGTCTGTAATTCTGCTCTTTCATGCTCTCACCTCCAGATAGGGTTTTGCTGTTTAAATGTTTTTTTTTTTTTTTTAATTGATTCCCGATGGTTTATGCTGTACGTGGGGTACCTGTAACTCCAACACCAGTTACCATGAGGGATTGGGAGGGAGAATTTTTTTTGTGCCTTTTTCAAAGATTAAAAGATGTCTCGCCAAATGTACGCTATGGATAAGGCTCTGTTGTCAACCACATAAAAAACTGATTGTCAAGACAGTCACCCAAGGACACTTATGCTTACTCAAAGTTAAGTTAATGATTGATTTGTAAAAACAAACAAAAAAAGTAATAATAATATTTGATAGCATGTAGTAAAAACGTAGACTTAACTATTAAGTTAATTTGCTAACATTTGACTGCCTATTTGTTTAGTAGCCTGTCACTACACAAATGAAATAAAAGCTGCCAAGACCCCTGCACTGAAAGTCCAAAATAAACACTACAAACGTTCTATAAAAAAAGGAAAACGTACTTACGTTTGGTCACGGACGCACATGAAGGAAAGTTCTCCTCACGCACAAACCAAGCTTTTGGCTGCGGTCAACTAAAATGCACACCGCTTTCACAACGTTGAACATTTATTTACATCGTATTCATGTTTCACATGTATGTTTATGGTGTTTATGGTTGTTTATTTAGCACCTCTAGATAAATCCAACAGAATGTAAAAGACAGTTTATTCATCGCCACAAAAGCTTCAGGTGAAAAATCTGACAGAACACATGACATAACATTACAAAGTAGCTAACGTTATAGCTAGATACATATTTTCCCTGTGGGGTTTCTCATTTTTAAGTTGCGAGTGGTAACATTTCGCCTCGATTATGATAATGGTCTGTTCTCTGTAAAGTTTAATACCACGGACATACGGTTCCACTGCATCTGCAACCCTCGCTGTCTGCTTCTAGACAAATTTCATTTAAAAACAAAAAGCATTTCATTTCTTTAAAAAACAGGTCTATTTACAGATGTGGGAGTGCAAATTCAGAAATTTGCACTCCCACCATCCACAAATCGTTCGTTCACTCAAACACTGTCGCGGAGAGAATTTGACAGAGCCTTGGGTTTTTTTTACAAGTGGGCAGGGCTTTGCGAAAGGTCCATTGGGGGTAAGTAAGGATTTGTGCTTCAAATTAGACTTTCACCTCTTAGCTTTTTAAATTGATGAAGAAATAATCCACAGGCGGCTAACACAATTGCATTCATCCTTTGTTCCAACACAACACTTATGAGTTCCGCAAAAGTCAAAGACAATTAAAAGAGTTTGTGGTGGTCCTAGCCCACACTCCCCTCTACTGGCTTTTATTGTTGTTACACTTCCTGTTTTATGTGGCATGAGCTCAACCTTGGCAGACCTGGGAGTGCACCTGCAGCTCATCACAATCAACTCTGCTTTTAAGGAGCGGCCTGGGCAGCAAGCAGGTGCCAGATGATTCTGCCAGTCACCATTGGTACATCGGCTAACTAAGCTTGTCGTTTGTGACTCTGGTCTTTGAACTTTTTACTAATTCTGTTTTTTGTCATCAGGACACCCACCCATCAAAGCCCTCGCAGCCACAGCCATTGACCATTCAACCCACCAGCTGCTCAACACTCTGTCCTTGTACAATAAATACCACTTCACACTTCATCTGTTTCCGGTTCGCATTTTGGTCCAAATCAACTTTGCCTACCTTGCCTTAACATAATCATCTGGCCACTAAAAATGGACCAAGCGACCGCTGACACCTTCCAGGAGGCCCTCGGACACCAGGGAATCATGCTGGGCAAGCATGAGCAAGTGCTATGTAGCCTTGGGGAAATACTCAGGACAATTGCCATGGACTTGCAGCAGGTCAAGACACAGCTCTCCCCGCCATCCAGGGCCGGTTCTACTGAATCCGTGAGTAGTCCGACAGGTGGCCTACCGAGCCCCCCTCAGCCGAACGTATTCATTCCAACCCCTGAATGTTATTCGGGGGAGTTGGGCTCTTGCAGTCGTTTTTTGCTCAATTGCAATCTAGTGTTTAATATGCAGCCTTCTAGTTATGCTTCTGATGCCGCCAGGGTTGCTTTTTGCATTAATCTGTTAAGGGGAAAGGCTGGTCAGTGGGCGACGGCACTTTGGGAGAGAAACTCGCCTATGTTAAATACTTTTGAGGCCTTTTTCCAGGGAACTCCGCAGGGTATTTGATCACCCTGTTCGTGGGAGAGAGGCCAGAAACCGCCTCTTCTCCCTCCAGCAGGGTTCTAAATCAGTGGCAGACTTTTCAGTCGCGTTTCGTATTTTGGCCGCAGAAAGTGGCTGGGACGAGCTTGCCTTGGTCTCAATTTTCTCACGCAATTTGGCAGACGATATCAAGGACATACTAGCAACACAGGATGAACCTTCCACCCTAGAAGAGCTAATTACCCTAGCTATAAAAATAGATAATCGCCTCAGGGAACGTAGGAGGGAGAAAGCAAACAAATCATGTCCATTCCCGCCACTCGCGTCACCATCGGCTGGTGCAGTCAACCCACCCCGTGATGCCACTCCGACACTGACACTCCCTTCTCCTTTGGAGGAGCCCACGCACCTTGGGCGAACCCAGTTAGCTCCGGACGAGCGCCGCCAAGATAACCCTTGCTCTTACTGCAGACAAACTGGACACTATGCGATCTCCTGCTCAGCACGGTCACAAGACAGGGCTCACCAGGGAAAGAGCCCGCTAGTAAGCCTAAAGTCCTCAGATCCTCGCCTTCTGTCACGACTCGTACTCCCTGCTAGCATCTCCCATGATTTGGACGCTAAGCCACTTCAGGTTCTCATTGATTCAGGTGCTGACGACAGTTTCATGGACGAAAGCTTTGCAAACAAAGCCAAAATCCCTCTCGAACCCCTCAGTGCCCCGAAAGTAGTAGAAGCCGTGGCCGGTAGAAAGCTGTTTTCGGTAACCCATCGCACGATCCCTCTCATGCTCAAGGTCTCGGGAAATCATCATGAACTAATTCAATTGTTTATTATCTCCTCACCAGTAGAACATGTCATCCTTGGTCTCCCCTGGCTAAAACACCACAACCCAAACATCAACTGGACGGAGGGAAAGATCGTGGGATGGAGCAATTGCTGCCACTTGGAATGTCTTGGCTCGGCGCACCCACTTGGTAGACCGGTAAGAAAGCCAACCTGTCTGCCAGTGCCTCCTGACCTCACCAATGTGCCCCCTGAATACCATGACCTGGCTACAGTGTTCAGCAAGGACCTCGCCCACACTCTGCCTCCCCATCGCCCCTATGACTGTGCAATTGATCTCCTGCCAGGGGCTCCCCTTCCATCGAGCAGACTCTACAACATATCCGGTCCTGAAAGAGCAGCCATGGAAGAATACATCAGAGACTCTTTGGCTTCTGGTATCATACGCCCCTCTTCCTCTCCAGTCGGTGCCGGTTTTTTCTTTGTGGAGAAAAAGGATTCCACTCTCCGCCCCTGCATTGATTACCACAGCCTAAACCAAATAACAATAAAGAATAAGTACCCTTTGCCTCTAATTGACCCTTCTTTTGAGCCCTTCAGTCATGCCAGGTTCTTTACCAAGCTGGATCTCCGAACTGCATATCACCTCGTCCGAATCCGTGAGGGGGACGAATGGAAGACTGCGTTCAACACTCCCCTAGGTCATTTTGAATACCTAGTAATGCCCTTTGGTCTAACAAATGCCCCCGCTGTATTTCAAAGACTCATGAACGACCTGTTCAGAGACATTCTGAATCGCTTTGTGTTTATTTACCTTGACGATATACTTGTGTTTTCCCGTTCCCTAGAGGACCATCGCCATCACGTCAGGATGGTCCTGCAGCGACTTTTGGAGAACCGGCTTTACGTCAAACCAGTGAAGTGCGAGTTCCACGTGTCATCAGTGAGCTTTTTGGGCTACATCATCGCCCAGGGCCAACTCCAACCAGACCCGATAAAGATAAAGGCAGTCGTTGACTGGCCTACTCCCATTACCCGTAAAGAGCTACAGAGATTCTTGGGTTTTGCCCATTTCTATCGTCGCTTCATTAGGGACTACAGCAAGGTGGCACTCCCTCTGACCCAACTCACTTCCACCAAACACCCCTTTGCCTGGTCTGAAGCCGCAGGTAACGCCTTTTCACGTTTGAAGTCCCTCTTCACCTCTGCCCCTATCCTCAAACACCCAGACACCTCACGCCAATTTGTGGTGGAAGTGGATGCATCCGACGCTGGGGTAGGGGCTATTTTGTCCCAGCGGGATCCCACTACCCAGAAATTGCATCCATGATCCTTTTTTTCCCGGCGGCTGAGCCCTGCCGAGAGAAATTATGATGTGGGCAACCGCGAATTGCTGGCGGTTGTTTTGGCCCTACAAGAATGGCGTCACTGGCTGGAAGGTGCTAAGATCCCTTTCTTAATCTGGACAGATCACAAGAACCTCTCGTACATCCAATCCGCACAGCGTCTTAACCCCCGACAAGCCCGATGGTCACTGTTTCTTGCCCGGTTCAATTTTACACTTTCATACCGCCCAGGTTCACGCAATGGTAAAGCTGATGCACTATCACGGTTACATTCTCCAAATCTGGACACAGAAGACCCTGGGCCCATTCTCCCCTCGGCCTGCGTGGTCGGTGCAGCTAGATGGGAGATCACATCACTGGTCAGGGAAGCTCAAAAAGCGGATCCAGATCCAGGAAACGGTCCCCCAAACCGCCTATATGTCCCATCTGGCGTGCGGTTTCAAGTCCTGGAATGGGGCCATTCGTCCAAGCTAACCTGCCACCCTGGTATCCATAGGACCCTCTGTTTCCTCCAACAATCGTTCTGGTGGCCTGGTATGGCCAAAGATACCCGCAACTTTGTCAATGCCTGCACTGTCTGTGCTCGAGGGAAGGCCTCCCATCAGCCACCCACTGGTCTGTTACGCCCTCTCCCTGTTCCCAGTCGACCTTGGTCCCACATCGCAGTTGATTTTGTAACCGGTCTTCCTCCCTCTGAAGGTAACAGTTATACTTACTGTTATCGATCGTTTTTCCAAGTCCGTTCACTATGTTCCCCTTCCCAAACTACCCTCTGCTCTTGAAACTGCAAATCTCTTGGTCAAGCATGTTTTCAGGCTTCATGGCATCCCCTTAGACATCGTTTCAGACCGTGGTCCCCAGTTCTCCTCGGTGGTGTGGAGAGAGTTCTGCAAGGCGGTGGGGGCGACAGCCAGTCTCTCTTCGGGATACCATCCCCAGACCAACGGCTAGACAGAAAGGGCAAACCAGGACCTAGAAGCTGCTCTGCGTTGTATTACCGCCCACCATCCGGTCTCCTGGAGCACTTTCCTTCCTTGGGTTGAGTATGCCCATAATTCACTCATCTGCTCGGCCACTGGTATGTCCCCTTTCATGGCTTGTAATGGATTTGAGCCTCCATTGTTCCCAGAGCAGGAAAAGGAGATAGCCGTTCCTGCTGTGAAGGACCATGTCAGCAGGATTAGGGAAATCTGGAAGACTGTAAGGGCTGCCCTCGCTCGCACCGCTGAGAAAAACAAGAGACTGGCCGATCTCCATCGTTCACCAGCCCCAGAATACAAGGTGGGACAGGAGGTCTGGCTGTCCGCCCGGGACCTCCCCCTGCAGGTAGAGTCACGCAAACTGGCCCCCCGCTTCGTGGGCCCGTACAAAATAGCAAAGATCATCAACCCATCTGCCGTTCGTTTGGACCTCCCGGCATCCATGAATGTCCACCCCACCTTTCACGTTTCCCTTCTCAAGCCAGTTTCCTCCAGTGACCTGTGTCCTCCTGCCGTTGCACCTCCCCCGCCCCTTCTCATTGATGGCCACCCCGCTTTTGCAGTCTCTAGGATTCTTGATGTCCGGCCTCGCGGCCGTGGATTCCAGTTCCTGGTGGACTGGGTGGGCTATGGCCCTGAGGAGAGGTCATGGATTTCTCGTAGCCTCATTCTGGACCCGTCCCTCTTGCGGGACTTCTATGCCGCCAACCCTGGAAAGCCGGGCAGGCCGCCCGGTGGCGTCCGTTGAGGGGGGGGTACTGTGGTGGTCCTAGCCCACACTCCCCTCTACTGGCTTTTATTGTTGTTACACTTCCTGTTTTATGTGGCATGAGCTCAACCTTGGCAGACCTGGGAGTGCACCTGCAGCTCATCACAATCAACTCTGCTTTTAAGGAGCGGCCTGGGCAGCAAGCAGGTGCCAGATGATTCTGCCAGTCACCATTGGTACATCGGCCAACTAAGCTTGTAGTTTGTGACTCTGGTCTTTGAACTTTTTACTAATTCTGTTTTTTGTCATCAGGACACCCACCCATCAAAGCCCTCGCAGCCACAGCCATTGACCATTCAACCCACCAGCTGCTCAACACTGTCCTTGTACAATAAATACCACTTCACACTTCATCTGTTTCCGGTTCGCATTTTGGTCCAAATCAACTTTGCCTACCTTGCCTTAACAGAGTTGTGGCAAATACATTTACATTCTTGCCTTTCGTTGAAGCTCTTGGTGAATTTATCTTTCCTAATCTGCTGGGGCAGCGATGCTCAAAACAATCTGTTAGTCCAGTACGTCTCAATTATTTTCTGTCACGACCCCACCTAGGAAAAAGATTCCTTCCCCTCCTCATCAAGGCTATAAAGAATATCATTTATCTATAAGATTATAAGTACACCTCTGCTTATTCTATCCTTCTATTTAAAAAAGATAAGAAATGAGAAAGTAGGATTATAGGTGAAGATTAGCATTTCAATTTCGGGTTGAATGTCTTGGTTAAATTTTGAAGCAGGGATTAGGGCAACCCAAAATGTTGAAAGAGCCATATTGGACCAAAAAAACAAAAAAATATGTCTGGAGCCGCAAAAAAATTAAAAGCTTGACATAAGCCTTATAATGAAGGCAACACATGCTGCATTTATCTGTATTAGCTGTATTACACTAGATGCCTCCCAAAATGTCCCCCACGTCAATCTTAGACAGTTTAGCCTCTTGGGCTATGCCACTTTAACAGAAATTGTGTCAAAATTAAAGCCCACAACATGCTGCCTTGACATCCTTCCTTCAAACTTTTTCAAAACTGTTTTTCATTGAATAGCCCCAGACATACTTCGGATTATAAATACTTCTCTCCAAACAGGAGAGTTTCCACAGACTTTAAAAACTGCAGTAATAAAACCTCACCTAAAAAAACCTAGTCTGGATGCGTCAACCATTAGCAATTACAGGCCAATATCAAATCTGACATTCCTGGGGAAAATTATCGAAAGGGTTGTTTTCGAACAGATCCAGACTTTTATGATGCAAAACAATCTTTTTAACTAATTTCAGTCTGGATTTCGGCCACAACACAGCACCAAGACTGTGCTTATCAAAGTCCTAAATGATATTCGTCGGAATACCGATGCAGGCAAATCATCTGTTCTGTTACTATTGGATCGCAGCGCCGCATTCGACACGGTTGATCACAACATACTACTCAGCAGATTGGAACAGTGGGTAGGGCTTACTGACACTATTCTTCAGTGGTTCACATCCTATTTACATGATAGGGATTTCTTTGTGTCAATCGGAAACTATCAGTCAGAACGAACCAAATTCACGTGTGGAGTCCCTCAAGTGTCAATTCTTGGACCACTCTTATTTAACATCTATATGCTTCCGTTAGCTCAGATAATGGAACAGTATGACATCTCCTATCACGCCTATGCAGATGACACACAACTGTACATTTCTGTGTCCCCACATGATTATAGTCCCTTAGTCTCCCTGAGTAAATGCATTCATCAAATCAATGAATGGATGTGCCAGAATTTTCTCCAGTTAAATGTGGAGAAGACAGAGGTGATCATTTTTGGGCCAAAAAGGAAAGGTCAAAGATAAGCAGGCAACTTAGCACAATGTCACTTACAGCTACAAATCAAGTCAGAAACCTTTGCGTAATTATTGACTCAGACCTAAAATTTGATAGCCATCTAAAGTCCGTCACTAAATCCGCTTATTACCACCTAAAAAATATAACCAGAATTAAGGGGCTTCTGATTCAACAGGACATGGAAAAACTTATGCATGCATTCATTTTCAGCAGATTGGACTATTGCAACGGTATATTTACAGGTCTTGATAAAAAATCAGTCAGGAAGCTGCAGCTAGTACAGAATGCTGCAGCCAGAGTCCTCACAAATACAAGGAAGCTGGACCACATTACACCGGTTTTGAAATCGCTACACTGGCTTCCAGTGAGTCAAAGGATAGACTGTAAAATACTACTGCTCGTCTACAAAACACTTAATGGCCTTGGACCAAAATACATGCTTGACTTGTTAGATTCCTATGAGACATCTAGACCCCTAAGGTCGTCTGGAATGGGTCTTCTGCATATTCCAAGAACAAGAACCAAGCAGGGTGAGGCAGCATTTAGTTATTATGCTCCTCACCTCTGGAACAAGTTACCTGAACGTCTGAAGTATGCTCAAACTGTTAGCTCTTTTAAATAAGGGCTAAAAACGCTTTTGTTTAGCACTGCATATCCATAACTGGCTATATATTTCAATCTACCTGCTTTCTATTCCTCTTGTGCTTATCTCCATTGCTGATTTCAATTATTATTAGTAGTAGTAGTTTTTGTTATATTTTTGTTTTATTTTTATTTATTTATTTTTATTCTATTTGTGATTAAATGCGATCTTTTGTCTTGGTTTTTACATTGTATTAATTTAAATGTGATTTTTATGATCTTCATGTGATGTAAAGCACTTTGAATTGCCTTGTGTTGAATTGTGCTATATAAATTTGCCTTGCCTTGCCTTGCCTTGCCTTACAATCAAAATGACTAAATTGGCTTAAAATACATAATGAGCCTTCATGATTTAATGTTTATTTTCCCTGCAGTGCATCCAATGCACCACGTGACTACTCTGTTATATGATGCCACCTCACGTGTAACTTCATTACAATATTAATTAATTGTTTCATTGCTTTTACGAAATTAAAGAAATGCAATAAACAAATCCAATTTTTGATGTCATTTTTATTTTGAGGTTTTGAAATACAAAAAATGGAATGTGCACAACATGCCCCTTACGGGGGCATGTCTTTGATTTTCTGTATTATCTCGGTTTTGTTTTTGAAGTCTGCATATAGGTGTTCTGATATGTTGATTAATGTCTCCTTCATGTACTTACCATCTGTGAACGGTTTACCACGCTTTATTATCTCCCGGGTTGCAACAAAACTTGTAGCAGTAGGGGAGTTTGACGATACAATCCACTTCTTAAATCTATTTTTGCGCTCCTCTAAGTTCTTCAGAAGTAATGCCATCACACTTTCTCTCACTGACAACTTCTCGCCACAGAGTAAACGTTCAGGCAATCCTTCCGCATTGCAAATGAATGCAAATGATTCGGTCCAAGAAACGTTGAATCCTCTGTTATCCTCAATTATTTTTCTCTTTTTGGCCGCTCTTTTTCTTCACAGCTGCCGGTTCGTCTACAATAGCCACCTGCCTGGCATCCCGCCCTGCTGATAGAAACATTTGTCGCAGGCTAAGACGCAAATCTTCGTTGACAAAAATGTTGAAATTTAAGATTTATTGTACAAATTTTTACAGCATTGGAAAACGTTAAGAAAGTTTGTGTCATTTTTGTCCTCCTGTAGGAACCATATCAAAACAAAAAATATATGTCCCTCACCCATCTTTTTCCATTTTCAAACATTTTTTAAAATGCTCCAGGGAGCCACCAGTATAGCGCTAAAGAGCCGCTTGCGGCTTTTAAAACATGTGTTGCCGACCCCCGGATTTGTGTTTCAGAGTAGAATAAGGTTAAGGAATTCTATCAGCACTTTTGGAAGTTTCAAGGCAGTGTTTGGGTTTCAAAGAAGTGTTTCAAACCCATAATATCAAAAGAACAAATAACCACAGAAGGACAACATTTGTGCCAGTACTGTTCTGCGTCCTATCACAAGTTCCAAGAATGTCAAAGAACATCATTCTTTCGAGTGTTTGTGTATTTAACAATCTCACGATCATGTTCATGAGTTGGGGAATCCCTCCGAACGACATATGCAGCCTTCTCCTCTCAACAAAACTCGATCACGCACTCTCATTATCGGCCTCGTTGGCCATCGACAGACAAAGGCTGCGCTCCAACACTGCGCTTATGTGTGCATGGCTCATTAGAAGTGATACCTCCGAGTGGGGCCTTTTCTCCATAGCGGACATTTTTGACTTGTTATGGCAGCCGGCTGGGAAGTATTTTTAGTCGACGAGTGATATGACACATGTAAATGCGACAGGTCAAAATACTGTTTCTGAAAAGGTTCTAGCTGCTATGCTGCAGTGGTGGCACTACTCCACATTCAATCAATCTAATCTCCCGGGGATTTATAGGATGGATAGGACAAATTGTGAAAAAACTCTTGTGTACAGTAAATCCCCTTTATTAGTGTTTTTTGTGGTCGTTTTTTAATCTACTATTTCAGAATTGAAGCAGGAGTTGCAGTTGTAATTTAGGACATCAATTTCAGACAAGGAGTTAAGAGTTTCAAATTGGGGCTTCAAACTAAGGGTGAGGTTTCCATTTTTGGTTTCAGACCAGAGTTGTTTAAATTAGAACTTGAATTTAGTTAGGTTGAATTTCGAACATCGAAGTCGTGTTTAAAGGGTGGACTAGGGTATAAAATTTATGTCCAAATTAACATTTGTTCATATTTCAAATTAGGGTTTTAACCCCTTCAGGAACAGTGGACAGCTACTCATAAATTGCCACTTGAGACCTTTAAATCTTTATAGAGCAAGTGACTATAGCCCCTTTTACATACACCTGAACACCGTTTAAAACTCAGCATTTAAACGGGCAGGCCTTGTGTGTGAAAGCTATTTCCCGGGTCGACTGACACGGAGATTACGCGGATATTTAACGGGTCGCGTCTTCGTATAATGTCCGGGACTTTCCCGGGAAGCGGTGCGGGTGAATGCGAGTGTCAAATTCCCGGGTCACAACACGATGGCTGATGACGTGAATATCATGGTGGGCCGATCGCACTTCCTTTTTCTTCGCAGTAAGTTAAAAAGCGGTAAACAAATATTGCAATTATCAACATAGCAAGCTGGAAATGGCTAAATTAAACTAAAATTAAATTGCTACTGGATCGTAAAGCTGAGGAAGAGAGTCAATTGCCCATCTTTGGAAATGTGTGGATTATTTTGTTGCCAATATTAGGATCCACAACTGCGGAAACAAGGTTGTACCTATCAGAAAGTTTTAATTATTCATCTTCAATGTATTTTTTGAAATGTATTAGAGTTGTCCGATAAGGACTTTTTAACCGATAACTGATATCACAATATTGTACAATATACTTCAAAAATCCGATACCGATTTCAAACTGATATCAACAAATGCGGTCGTGAACTTGACATATTTTGGCTAATTGTATTGTGATGCCCCACTGGGTGCTTTAATAATGTAACATAAATGTTTTCCAAATAAAAAAAACATTCTGTGAAAAATAAGAGAACAACTACAACAGAAGTTGTCGAAATAGTGACCATATTGTACCACTATATTTATTGTTGAAATCAAATTAGTGCAAACAGCAGTTTTTTTTTTTTTTTTTAATCAAGTGCAAATGCAAAGTGCCAATAAGGCACTTATTCTGTCCTCAATGTGTGTGGGGGTACACACATGGGCAGATAAAGAATAAATCAGTCAGACGCTGGAATAAAGTCTCTTGACAAGAGCACTAATACTTTTTAGTAAAACTAAAAACAACAAAAAATGGTGTCATTATTATATGAAAGTCACAAATAAAGCAAAGTATACACCAAGTGTCAATTTCAATAATGACTGGTAGTAAAGCTTGCAAGCAATGAAATATAGTAGCCACATTTTACCACAAATACAAACAAAACAAAATATACACATCTCCAATATACTACACAACGCTCATGAATCTAAAACGAAAAATATATATATAATTTACAAGCCATTCTTGTAGAAGGCACAATCAGCTCAACGTGGTGAGTTGGCAAGAGCTGCTATGGTACATTAGCTACAGACGTGAGCTTGTCCATTTAGCTCCTACTATTCGCAATGAGCTCGTGTTGACATATGATTACGTCAGCAGAAAGTGCTGGAAATGATCAAAACTAATTAAACCCAGGCACCAGCAGGGGGCAACAAAACACCAGAAACACAGGCAGGCAATAAGTGGACATGACAGTGCTGCCATATACATATTGGCCCAAAACAGATAATGAAAAACAGATTTTGATATTATGCGATACCATTTTAAAATGCTTTTATCGACCGATAATATCGGACAACTGTAATATATGTAGCATTATGTGATTTTTATCATTATAAATACAATATTAGTAAAAACTAAATAGAATTAAAATAACTAAAAATACAATACACACTGGTTATGGCCCTATGCAACTCTCATAAAGTTTTTTTTTTTTTTTTTTTGTCATAATATTTAACTCATTGCATGCAACTGATGGCGATAGATGTCTAATTCATTTAAACCAGGAAGACCGAACGTGAATGCTCATGTTTCAGTGCCATTGACTGCGCTAGACGTCCACTCCATTTTACCATGGTAGCCAATGGGTGCCCTGTAAGGCTTTAAAAAAAAGTAATTCTTTGGGCATGAAAGGGTTAATTAAACAAGAGTTAGTCTAGGGGTAGTGTTTAAATTTAGAGTAGGTTTCATAAAAGAGTGTGTGGCTTTCAAACTAATATTTCCAAGCGTGATACCACCATCATCTCAGCATCATGATAGCCATATTCCATCCATATTTTTGTTTCAGAGAATCTGTCAACTTCCCTTTTTTGCCATCGCCTCTTAATCTTCTTGTGGTTGTTGCTGAATAAATGTCAGGCTCATTAATAACTTGACAAACTTGTAAATTTGCCGTCCAACTTTCCACAGGCTACTGTTTAATTAAACCACCGAGCAGATGGCGCCTTTTGGAAAGCGTCTCCACTGGCGGCATATGCATGAGGAGTCATTAAACTTGACTCTTGTGATCCCCGAGAGTCACACCTCCTTCTCCACTCTTCCTGTTCCTTCTCCTCATCCTCACGATCAGACCGATAATTGTCACCACGCCAGCTTAACGCAGAGACGTAAATGCACTGAAACATATTCCAATAATTGAGTGCGGGCAGGAGGGAGAAGATGAGGATCTATTTGTGGGGGTTTGTGGCGATTCCGATTGATGGAAGAAGTGTTGTTTCATTATTGGTAGTGTCAGTATGGAAATATGTGAGACCAACTTCATTATTTGGACTTTTGTGTCATGTGTTTCAGAATTAAAATGTAGCATAGAACTGTCTCATATGGTTTATAAAAAACCTCAGCAGAAGTAACAAAGAAAATAGGTGCATGCAGAAATGGATCGTGTGATTCATAGTTTGTTTAAACTGTGCAATTGAGCGCATTTTATCCCGGCATTTTGAAAATGAAAAACACAGGTGCAGACACACATTACATTGTATTTACTCAAGGACATATTATCCCGTTCAAACTAAGTCAATGAGTATTATTTCGTCAAACCAACTAAAACGACCGAAATGCAAAGAGAGCTGCTTTTGGTACACAATAAAACACAGCAGGTCTTTCACATGCATTAGGCTACTGCTTTACAATTACCGTAACATGATTGTAACAAGGCATACATTTGGAAACTGCTTTTCATCCAAAATGTTATTTCTTTTAATAATGTGCAAAATAACATTCAATCAAAACACCATTATCCCCAATTTACATCTCCTAAAATTATTTTCCCTCATTCCCTCACATCTAGTTACAAAACTTCATCTACTTACTTTGAACAAATTGTAAACATTGACCCTGTCTCCTGCCTCTTGTTATCTGGGATAGGCTCCAACACCCTAATACCGTATTTTTTGGACTATAAGTCGCAGTTTTTTTTTTTTCATAGTTTGGCTGGGGGTACGACTTATACTCAGGAGCGACTTATGTGTGAAATTTTTAACACTTTATGATATCATTTCACCTGTTATTTTGGTGTTTTGGAGTGACACTGATGGTTTGGTAAACTTGTTAGCATGTTTTTTTTATGCTATAGTTATCTAAATAACACTTAATAGCTATGGTCACGTTCGCGTTCTGCCTTTGGCAATGTGTGTTCAATTGTATTATTGACTTTTTTTATATTGAAATGCATGCTTTTAGTTTGTGGCGCTTTCACGCCCAAGTGGGGGCGCACTCGCACTTGTTTACACGAAGAAGAGCGCTCACACGGCAGAAGAAGACTGACAGCTACGCAGCGTCTGAGCGAGTGGGCGAGAGAGAGAGAAACACGGCTGCGAACCTACGTTCATTGTTTATGCTTGTAAAATATCTCTACAGAGGCAACGCCTGTGTGCATCATCTTTGTTGTTGTTGTTGTGTGTTTTCCAACCGGTATCGGACACTTAGAGCCAGTTGTGTGGTTGTTTCAACGATGTGATAATGCTAGTGAACGCATGCTAACCGTTTGTGTCATTGCTGTAATAGCAGCTAATGATCATTTATTTACATTGATGCGAACCTGTTTGGTATCGAGGATGAAATTGATTTGTATAGTTTGTATTTTCAGTTTTACTCTTCAAATGATGGTGTTATAACAACAGCCAAAATAAAGTCAGAAAATTATACGGATGTCCAGCATCGTCATTTGGGAGTTTAGCTCGCTGTATAGCCAGGACTGAGCCGTAGCGTCCTGGTGAGGACAGTACATTTGCATGTCGTTGTTCATGCATCATGTAACATTATTATCCTGTACACTTATTCCGCCTGTTGTTCGCTACTGTATTTTTATTTTAAATTGCCTTTCAAGATTACATATCTGTTCTATGTGTTGGATTTTATCAAGTAAATTTCCTCCAAAAATGCAACTTATACTCCGGTGGGACTTATATGTTTTTTTTCCTCTTCATTGGGCATTGTATGGCTGGTGCGACTTATAGTCCGAAAAATATGGTAAATGGTTCAGAAGACTGATGAATACATGAAAATTTATAGAGTTGTCCAATAATGACTTTTTAACCAATAACTAGGCATGTGCCGATAACTAGTTTCAAGGTATACCGTGGGATGAAAATGTCACGGTTTCAAAAAATTTTCTGTTATACCGTCCCTAAGTGTTAGCCATTTTTTTATGTACCATAAATGCAGGGAGAAATCCCTCGCAACTGCAAGGCTCAACCCTCCCCCACCAGTTGTTGCTCAGTGTCAGTGAGTCAGCTGTGCTACACGATGGCTGGAGGAGGTGAAACTCCTGAACTTTTACCCCCAGTGAAGGAAACAAAATTGCTGGTTTGGGAATACTTTGGCTAAAAATAGTTAAAGATGGCTGCGGCTTAGAGTAGGAGGGCCAACGAACATGTAAAACATGTTTGCGGAGGGTGTCTGCTGAGGAGGCAATACCTCCAACATGATGTTGCATTTATACAAAATTAAAGGTTAGTAAACACTATCATGAACATTTCCCACCAGCTACGAGACTTAACGCTGTGGGTTTACGCTCACCTAAAGGACTGCATTTATTTTGATTTTATTTTGAATATATATATTTTTTTTACTGTAACTTAACATTATACCTATTTTCCGATTTGCTAATGTTTTGAAAAATAAAAGTCCTTTTCAATGGAAAAAAAGTTCTTTTTTTTCTACCCAGATATCTCAAAGTAACACATTTTAGAGCTGTAATTGCAATACCGCGAGACCGTGAAAGTGTTTTTGCTTAAGGTTATTTTACTGTCAGAATATCATACCGGCACATACCTACCGATAATCGATATCCCGATATTGCCCAAAATCAGATACAAATATCAAAACATGCCGATATATGCAATAATATATATGGTATTTAATTATTACAATATAATAGTAATTTTGTACTTCATTTCTTTGTGACTATTTCTTTCTGGTAATTAAGTAGTTATATGTAATGAATTTATAGCATTATTTTTCAATCATTTATTTATGCACCATGAATGCAAAAGGTCTGGTCACCTAACAAATCCCAAGCATCTTAGTTTGGAGACATCTAATGTTCAATAAGCATAACTGCTGTGCTAAGCTGTAACCAACCCTTTTACAAAGGCAGAAGGCAAAAGGCTTCCACATTCACTTTAAAGGGAACATGCATATTGGCTCAAAACCACCCATCCATACATCCATCCATCATCTTCCGCTTGCTCCGGCGTCGGGTCGCGGGGGCAGCAGCTTTAACAAGGAAGCCCAGACTTCCCATTCCCTAGCCACTTCTACCAGGTCCTCCGGCGGGATCCCAAGGCGTGCCCAGGGCAGCCGAGAGATATAGTCTCTCCAGCATGTCCTGGGTCGTCCCCAGGGCCTCCGGCTGGTAGACATGCCTGGCACACCTCTCCGGGGAGGCGTCCTGGAGGCATCCGAACCAGATGCCCGATCCACCTCAGCTGGGTCTTCTCAACGCAGAGGAGTAGCGGCTCAACTTAAAGTCCCTCCCGGATGACCGAGCTTCTCACCCTATCTCTAAGGGAGAGCCTGGACACCCTGCGGGATCTTGTTCTTTCGGTCACGACCCACAGCTCGTGACCATAGGTGACAGTAGGAACGTAGATCGACTGGTAAATCGAGAGCTTTGCCTTTCGGCTCAGCTCCTTCTTCACCACTATGGACCGGTGCAGCGTCCGCATTACTGCAGACGCTGCACCGATCCGCCTGTCGATCTCTCGCTCCCTCCTACCCTCACTTGTGAACAATACCCCAAGATACTTGAACTCCTCCACTTGGGGCAGGATCTCATCCTCGACCCGGAGAGGGCACTCCACCCTTTTCCCACTGAGGACCATGGTCTCCGATTTGGAGGTGCTGATCTTCATCCCAACCGCTTCACAGTCAGCCGCGAACCGTTCCAGTGAGAGTTGGAGGTCACGGCTTGATGAAGCCAACAGCACCACATCATCTGCAAAAAGCAGAGATTCAATGCTGAGGTCAATAAACCGGACCCCCTCAACGCTTCGGCTGCGCCTAGAAATTCTGTCCATAAAAGTTATGAATAGAATCGGTGACAAAGGGCAGCCTTGGCGGAGTCCAACCCTCACTGGGAACGAATTCGACTTACTGCCGGCAATGCGGACCAAACTACGACACCGGTCGTGCAAGGACCGAACAGCCCGTACCACGGGGCTCGGAACCCCGTACTCCCGGGGCACCCCCCACAGGCCTCCCCGAGGCACACGGTTGAACGCCTTCTCCAGATCCACAAAACACAAGTAGACTGGTTGGGCGAACTCCCATGCACCCTCGAGGGTCCTGCAGAGGGTGTAGAGCTGGTCCACTGTTCCACGGCCGAGACGAAAACCACACTGCTCCTCCTGAATCTGAGATTTGACTTCCCGACGGACCCTCCTCTCCAGCACCCCTGAATAGACTTTACCGGGGAGGCTGAAGAGTGTGATCCATCTATAATTGGAACACACCCTCCGGTCCCCCTTCCTAAAAAGGGAAACCACCACCCCGGTATGCCAATCCAGAGGCACTGTCCCCGCTCAAAACCAATAATGAAAAAATTATGTTGATACTATCGGATATTATTTTAAAATGCTGTTATCGGCCGATATTATCGGCTACCCAATAACATCGGCTACGATCATAATATTGGACAACTCTAAAAGTTAACAAAAATAAGTCCAATGGACTCTTACATTTTGCACATTGAAATTGAATCTTAAATATTCCCTCTCCTCAACATCTGATCAATTTTCTGTTGCATTGTCCTTTTTATCCCATGAATTCAACAAGTTGTTTGTGACCTATCTCGTTTTTTCTGTTTTCTTTTTTGTCGTTGTTGTTGCAGTAAACAAGTGCATTTCAACCACTCAGAGCTAACTATCCATGCTGATCACGTGTCAGACTGTCGGCCAATTGAACGGACAACTGAGTCCAAGGAGATTTGCGGTGTGCATACGTACATTAACACGGTTTGTCAAACTCGGATACACTGAGACAGAGCCGGTGGACAGAACTCCGTGGAATAAATAAAAAATAAATATCAGTGGTAACTGATTACTCTACACCAGCATACTGGAACATTCCTGAAGCACTTTATCAGACTTGTTGTTAACACTTGTTTCCGTAAATGTGACGTTTGTAGATTGTTTTCTCCATGGGAGATGCGTGTGTAGCATCCTGGTAGGATATTTAATGTGGGGTTTTGACAGTTGCCATGATATTTTGAGGACCGTAGCAGATTGTTCCGGTTCTGAATCTTTTACCAATACAGCGTAGTGGACCATCCCGGGCCAACTTTCACCGTTGGTTGGATGAGAACAGGAGTATGTTTTTACTAAAAGTTTCGCAGGAATAAACTTTTGCACAGTTTGTGTACAATTGCCTATAAACAACAAGGAAATAAGCAGAAAAGGCTATTTTTAAAATAGTGTATAAAATGTAACACAGTCCAATGAGAAAATAAAATATGTCTAAGTTGTAACTTTTCACACATCTCATTACATGCTTGCCAATACCTGATGAATATGCTGCGTCAAAACCACCTCACCGTTCACGTTTATTCACAGTCAACTTCCTCTTCCCAAAGCCTAACTGCTCTGCTGCCGAAACAAATCATAACACTGTTGACATTGTTCCGGAAGCGTTTGTTGCGTCCACTGGTGATTCATTCACAGAGAGCGTGTCATTTCCAATAAAGAGAAATAATTAGGGTGGCGCTCTGCAGATGTGTTTCAATGTCCGCTTCACCAACTCACATTGAAAGATGATCATGTGATTTCCTTTTCTTGCATTTATACCAATTGGGACTGTCAAAAGGAAAGACACCTTCACTGCAGCTTTTTGTGCTCCCTTATTCGAGACGAAAATTGTTATTGCTGAAGCATTTGTTAATGTTGACAATTTATAGTGCATTTTCTTTTCCTTCAAATGTATGTGTTCTTCTAACTACTAAGGGGCGGGACTACACACAGGAGGCGGTTAGCAATGGTGATGAATTTGGAGGGAATTGTAAATATTGCTGGGCTTTTCTTATTCCAACTATAGGGAGGCAGAAGGTTTTGTTGTAATTAACGGAGATACAATTTAAAACCTTGCTCATTAAGAAAAAAAAAAAAAAAACACTCTGGATTCACCCCATATTAAAAACAGGGATGGTCAATGGAGAATGCCATAATCTAATAACTTCTCATACTGCAGCTTTTTTCATTCATGTTTCGGAAATCATGCCGGGTATGTGCTGGTCGCACACTGCTAAAATGATACGCTTCTCCGTGTTGACAAAGTTTTTTTTTTTTTTTTAATGACAAGCAATGTTTTACAATCATTGAAACTTGTAATGAACAGCAAATGTACACGAGATATGAGAGAAAATTAAATATCCACGTTGATGGGTTGGCAAGTGTCCTCGCAGGTGATTTTCAGTGGTGGAATGTAACAAAGTAAAAGTACTTTGTTACTGTACTTCAGTGCATCTTCAATGCATTGTGGATCTTTAGTTTACTTGAGTACAAATATGAAGTGGTACTTTTAACTTCATTGCATTTTACAGTACGTATTTGTACTTTATACTCCACTACTTTTCAAATTGTCGCATGCATTACACGTTACTTTTGTTTGTTTTTCTCATTGTGAATTGATAGTTTTGTTTTCATGCCTCTGGCACAATCAATTAGCCCTGTACAACTATACCTGTATGAGCACTAGAGGTGGCAACACATGTAAAAGCAAGATGAGGCAGGTGAACAAGATATTGGCCAATTAAAAACCAACAGTGAAAGGAGCGTGCCTTCAGATGGGTGCTGCACACTCTTGTACAGTAGGTGGTGATAAGCACCTGATAGTTGCTTGCAATCTACCATTAAGCTAAGTTATTCTAGTTTGTTTTAGCTTGTAAAGCTTCTATCTATAGTGCAGTCAATTTTATTGCTAGTTTTTTTTCCCATTTTGCAGTGGTTTGGATAAAATTGAGCAGTCTGAATTTACTAGTTCTTTGAACATTGGAACAAATCTGTGTGTGTTATATACAGTGATCCCTCGCTAGTTTGCCCTCAGTCTGTCGCGGATTTTTTTTTTTTTTCCAATTGAAAAATAAACAAATACATATGAGCTGTCCCGATCCTATCACATAGGGGCCGTTTACATGGTGACTCTCCGAGAATACAAAAAATTTCAAATTTGCATTTACATGGGCCTGTCTCCATTCGAAAAATGTCGCAATTCAGCATGAAAAGATGTAGTAGTCATGCGAGGCCCTCAGGGGCAGTGCAGATTTACAGGGCGACAGAGAATGATGCACTTTGACCCCACCAAGCTCCCTCAGCCTGGAAAAACATATGCCCGCCCACTCCAAGCAATGGCATTTTTCTTTTGTTCAAAAAGGCACAAAAATGGAAACATTCAACATATTTAATTTAAGAATATTATTAAACAGTAACTTAAAGCCAACATTCCGCAATATTTGCTGTTTTTAATGTTTAGTAGCACCGCTGCGCACGCCCAATGTGACGTGTTCGAGTGCTAGTGTTATCGGCGCGGTCTCGCGCCGCGGGAGCCTTTGATATGCATGCCGAGGAAGCCTCCCTCAATCCCACACAATCAGATTCTTCCACTTTGGAGGCGGGATTCAGAATTTTTCGTCTTCGACGACACCATATGCACACGAGGCCACTCCGCAACACAGTCATTGCGTCTTCATGTCGCAGAGTCACTTAAATGCCCCATAGTCTCACTCTCCCTCCTGCTTATTTTCTTGGTCAGGCAGTGGACTGGAGTTGTTTACTAAAGTTAACAATGATTGACAGAAGTTAAGGTTTGATCTTGAACTTCAAAGCACCACATGTGTCAATCATCGTTTAGCTTGTTTAACACTTGCTGTGGCAACTCATTGTGTGTGAGTGGATATGACTGGATTCACTCAATGAAGCATTTAATAAAGACAAGCATTTTTCTACTTTATTCTTGTTTGAAAACAATTCGGTGGGACCATAACATGTTTAACAGGTTTTCTTAGATATCTATACTTAAGAATTTTTTTGCCCCTGTATCTGTACTTGTCAGATCGAAATGAGGAGGTGGACTAAGCTGAAAAGTTCCTGAAAAAACAAAGGTTCTTCCGCTGGCATGCGGGGATGAGGAAAAGTTCAAACATACAACGCTCCAAATGGAGGAAAAAGCCAAGACAACTAAGATTAAAAATTCTAACAAAAAGCACTCCAAATGGATGATAATACCTAGACAACTGTGATTGCTTCAAAACAAGACTGACGTGATCAACATGGGTTGTAAAACATGTAAGACAAGGGAGACTTAGGCAATATACAGTATACACAAGAGGTAATAGGGAACAGGTGGAAACAATAGGTGATTAGGTGACATGAGAAAGGGCAAGAGAAAGGGCAAGTATACAGAAACGAGGAGAGTGAAGCCTTCAAAATAAAACAGGTAATGGCATGAGGTGATAGTACTTTTACTGAAGTAAAAAAAAGTGAGTACTTCATTCACCACTGGTGATTTGTCGATCAATCAATGCGAGGCGACAGAAATAGAACCATTTCCCATTTTCTTATATTGCCCCGCTGGTCCGCAAAATTTCACTTACAGGAATGTTGCTTGTCACTTCCCCGCAAGAGGGTTGGCTATTTTCACCTCTTTGCGCTTGTGCCATAGAAAATGTATTGAATGCGAGCCATGCCACCTCCTGTGTGTCTTGCCCTTTACACTGCAGCCGCTTTGAAATGTACTGTATATTAAAGTGCGTACGACAGGAGAAAAAAAAGTCTTAAATAGCATTATTATGTGAATTCGAATCATATATTGATAATCATAATTTGATTCGACTATATACAACAATTTAGCAAAGCGCAGATGATGAGAAATTAGTCTCTTTATCTGCCGGTTAGCCACTATAGGGCTCCAGCATCCCCAACAGGTGGATGACATCAGCGGGAGAATGGTCTCATCGATTTCACTAGTCAGCCCATTGAGGGGGAATTATTCAGAACAAGGAAAACGCGGCGAAGAGAGCCACAAAATGTCATTCTTTCAATCTCTCTACTCCAATATTTTTAATCTTTTTTTGATTCTTTTTGTCCAAGTATTTTTCCCCAATGGCTAAATGAATGGCATGGTCATGCCAAATAACAGTCTTGTGCTAATTGGAATATGAAATAATAATGCATTTATTCAGGTTGACTTGGCAAAATTACTCCATAGTGGTCAAAACTGTCGACTTCACCTTTACTGTCGCACCTCCCGAACGATATTTTATGCTACCTAAGTCGGGCTTATGTCATTTGCCTTCCCCGGCTTTGGAGAATGTAAACAAACCAAGAGGTGTGACAGCTAGCAAACATGCTAACCCAAACCGAGTGATGTTTCAAAGTCTTTGAAGAGGAAAATCACACATAACTAGCCTGGATCATTCACACGACGACTGGGTTGTCGATTGTCTTCGCCGATCGGCTACCCGCCCGGCGGCGATCATGTTAAAGCTCATCATTCCCCTGCTGAGGACAGAGGGCTTGTTTGTGAGGAAGCAGCTGGACAATGACAGCCGGACAAACCGGCTGACGTCGGAGGAGCGTGTAGCTGCCAAATGGTTAACACGAATATGGCAAAATAATGCTTTACTACACGGCGAAGTCGTAAACAGCGAGAGACTCATAGAAGGGCGGTTGCAGTTGTTGTGCAGCTAACATGACATTATGTGTATGAAGAGAGCTTTTGACATGCCCATCTATGATCAAACGTAGGTAGTCCTTTATTTAAAGAAACATTGTAGTGTTTACCTTGTAATCGCTGTATTCGCGGCTATTTTTAACACGAAGTTGCAATTTCTGATCGGTTGGAAAATTTCACAGAACACCGGGCACATGAAGAGGGCAATAAGCCGGGTATAGTGCTCTCCCGGTGGGGGGGAATGTGCGACAAGCCGCCAGTCGTCAGCCGAGGGGACAAGGAGCATGTCAGCCACAAAATGCAAGCCACCTACATATTAAAATGATCACAGTATTTGACATAATACAAAACACGAAGTTTACTCACTTCGTCGAAGTCCCATGGTCCCACAGTAGTAGGGCTTGTTTTGGCCAATATCTACTGGTGAATGGGAACCTTTTGAAACCCCAAAAAGGCTCACACACCTCTCCCTCGTATAGAAAGATTTTTCTGAAGCCTTTTGGCTGGCGTGATGCGAAAAATAAACTAATTAACCCGCAAAATCAGCTGAATCCTTAGTCCTTCTCACACAACAGTACGGCTGTATAATGAAGAGGACTCCTTCTCCAGTACACGTCCCAGCGCCCTCTTCCTCAATGCAAGACGGAAGCTGGAAGTCTGTCATTTTCGTAGCGCGGGATTAAAAAAAATAAAATAAAAAATATATCGATCGCTTCTTCACACATCCAAGTTGTCCATTTTTTTCAGGAGTAGGGATGGGAATTGATACGATTTTTACGATTCCGATTCCCTTATCGCGATTGCTCAATGGTTCGATTCTTTATCGATTCTCTTATTGTTCTAATTTGGGGAAAAAGAAGAACAAACGTTTTGATTGGCATCGAGTTTGTTTAATCAGAAGTCACAACCTTACAAACTCAAAACGAGGTCAAAAGAGGCCCAAGGTCTCAATGTTAACTGTGGAAATAAGTGGCAAATACGCAAGAATGGGTAAAATTTTACTGAAACATTTTTCTAATAGAAATAAAAAAAAAGGCATATACTGTAGATCGTTGTCCTGCCTTTGGCAATATGTGTTAAAGTGTATTATTTACCGTATTTTTCGGACTACAAGTCGCACCGGAGTATAAGTCGCATTTTTGGGGGAAATTTACTTGATAAAATCCAACACGTAGAACAGACATGTCATCTTGAAAGGCAATTTTAAGATAAAAATACAATAGAGAACCACATGATGAATAAATGTACAGTGTACCAAGTGGGGGCGCCCTTGCGCTTCCTCACGCGAAGAATGCGCTCACGTGAAGAAGAGTGCACTTACACGCGAAGAAGTTTAGCTACAAAGCATCCAAGCGAGTGAGCAAGTTAGTGAGAGAGAGAAACACTGCTACAAGCCTACGTTCTTTGTTAATGTTTGTAAAATATCTACAAAGGCAACGCCTGTATTTATCATCTTATGTGTTGTTGTTGTTTAAATCCAGTTGTGTAGTGGTTTGAACGATGTGCTAATGCTAGCGAACGTATCCTAACCGTTTGTGTTATTACTGTATTAGCAGCTAATCATCGCTGATTTATGTTGATGCGAACATGTTTGTTATTGGGGACGAAATTGATTTGTTTCATTTCTATTTTTAGTTTCACTCTTCAAGTGATGGGTGAATAAAGTCAGCAAATTATACCAACGTCTTCTGCATCGTCATTAGGAAGTTTAGCTAGCTGTATAGCAAGGACTAAGTCTTAGCGTCTCGGTGAGGACAGTACAGTCGTATTCCCTCCTGATGCAGTTATCTCCACCTTGCAATGACTGCAAGTCGCTTTGTTGTAATTTTTCCTCGTAAAGTGAAGACACACTTTCGAGCGTTTGAACCTACGTGTTGTCATTGTTATGTTTATGGCTGCAATGCTCGTGCTAAACCATCGTAACTTTTCATTTTCACCCTCTTTCCTGGTGAAGTGTAGCTAAACTTTGGAGCGAGTGGTTCTTGGTGCCATGCTAGTTTAATGCGTCTGGACAACAAGACACGTCACGTCACGACGCAATACGCGTCTTTAGGAATCGTTAAAGGGATCGTTAAGGCTTTTTCATTGTGATGTCGAGGCCTCGATACACTAGGAACCGGTTTGGAATTGGAATCGGATTTCGATTCCCATCCCTATTCAGGAAAAAAAAATTCCGGGTGTATTATGAAATAAACATGCTTTTTCGTGTCACGGGCACTTTAAACATGAGCTTGATCACAAAAAACTATTTTGTTACAGTCACATTGAACATAGAGTAACATAAGAATTATGATAAACCACGTGGTGCTTTACCATGATCACATTTTCTGTTTTAATGGTCTACTCGCAATACATTTTCCCCACTGTTTTCCATTGAGCGCTATAAGGCAACTGTAGTGTTTTATTATTATTATTATTTTTTTTTTTTTGAGCCACCAAACCCCCTCCAAATTTTTTTTGTGCTGATAGCCATAAAAACAGTTGACAAAGCACATCTTGCAAAAACATTTGATAACAATGATCGATTTGGCAGCTCTCAAAAGTCCCAAAGCATTTGAGCTTTAAAATCGGTCCCTTCCTGTAACGCCGCTGTGTCACTGTCACTTTTAACTTTAAGACAACTTAAGACAAGGAGAACGCCTTTATCTCAACGCGATCACTTTACGCTAATTGCCGCGTGAGTAAGCGCGCCAGCGCACCTTCATCTTCACAAAGCGCCTCATTATCAAAAGTCTGGACAACGGGGCGAGAAGATGGCAGTCGTCCTGATTTAATTGACGCGTGGCGAAAGAAACCACCTGAGCCTCGTACGGGGTGGTGATATACTTGTAATCACCTTGAATGTCACTTTCCAAGTTTATTAGCTAGACCACTTCTGGAACTATCCATGCTATTCTACAAATGCTGAGGCCTGACTGGAAAATCGTTGCCAATGCCATCAAATATTCTTAGGCTAAGCTAAATCATCAAAGTCACAGAAACTTTTTAAAGCAAAGATCGCATTGATAATGACATTAAACATACTTCCTTAGCCTTATGTACTCTTTTTGGTTTATCTTTGTTGCAACCTGCTGATGTCCTGATATCCTGAGATCTGCTGCACCGAGTGACACAGCCAAAACCAAGTTAACTGAAGTGGTTTCAATGCTTTGCATTTGTGTTTGGATATGCCACGCCTTTGAGGACATCCTGTGAAGGTGTGCAATGCCAATGTGTAGTTTTGACCTCATGACATCAAAATGTGAATTTCATGATAAAGACGTCGCGTTTAAATATTACAGCATATTCTGTTATAGTCAAAAATATTGAGTTCTGTGTGTTGGATCTGTATCACTTTTAAAACCCTCTTGAGTTCAGGCAAAAGTCGCATTTGACATGTTATTATCCCTCATGAAAGAGTATTTTCCTGACATGTTGACGTTTTGTCAGTCACTACACGCACCTGAAACAGAAAAGCCAGAATACTTTTGGTAAACTTTAGAAGAGAAATCCGATGGGATTCCATGTGTAAGAGAGAAAGAAGATTCAACCCTGCTGATTTTGAGGGTCATTTGACTGAAATAATCTGTGGTTAGCTAAAATCTGAGGTAAAATCTGTCCCACTATTCTCATAGTTGATGTCAGAGCAAGAGGCAAAAGAACCTAGTGAATGGAAAATATCATTCATTCATTCATTTTCCATGCCACTTTTCCTCACAAGCAGCCAGTGTAATATCTTTTATCTGGTTTTTAAGCACAGTGCAAAGTTAATTCATCTTACAAAGATTAGGGTTAAACAAAACCCCTTTCAGACTTATTGACAAGTTTCCTGAGCGAAACATGGACGTCGCCATCTTTGACATTTTCTGCTACAGACTTCCGGTTTAGACAGAACAACATGAAGTGCGGTTGAAGTAAGCAGTATGTAGACAAAGTTAAAACTGCAAAATCAAACCATAGGAATCCACGGAATCTCAAAAAATGGATTCAGCACGATGTAGATGAAGCTCCAGGACTTTCTGTGTTGTGCGTTTGTTCTTGTCACTTCGTTGATCGTTCGTGGACAAAACTTCTAAAAAGCTGTGCAGCCTGTGTTAACATGAGGTGTAGATTGATACGCTGGCAACTTGAGTGACCAAAATAAGGCAAAATTACAAAAAAAACATTGCAGTTGCTGAATGCAGAAAGGCTTGCACAGATTTTGTTGTTACAAGGAAATACTACAAAGTATTGTTCATCTGTTTAGAATAGAGTAATGATATCATGAGCTCATCACACATGTACATACAGTGGGGCAAATAAGTATTTAGTCAATCACTAATTGTGCAAGTTCTCCCATTTGAAAATATTAGAGAGGCCTGTAATTGTCAACATGGGTAAACCTCAACCATGAGGGACAGAATGTGGAAAAAAAAAAACAGAAAATCACATTGTTTGATTTTTAAAGAATTTATTTGCAAATCATGGTGGAAAAGAAGTATTTGGTCAATACCAAAATTTCATCTCAATACTTTGTTATGTACCCTTTGTTGGCAATAACGGAGGCCAAACGTTTTCTGTAACTCTTCACAAGCTTTTCACACACTGTTGCTGGTATTTTGGCCCATTCCTCTATGCAGATCTCCCCTAGAGCAGTGATGTTTTGGGGCTGTCGTTGGGCAACACGGACTTACAACTCCCTCCACAGAATTTCTATGGGGTTGAGATCTGGAGACTGGCTAGGCCACTCCAGGACCTTGAAATACTTCTTACGAAGCCACTCCTTTGTTGCCCTGGCTGTGTGTTTGGGATCATTGTCATGCTGCAAGACCCAGCCACGTCTCATCTTCAATGCCCTTGCTGATGGAAGGATATTTTCACTCAAAATCTCTCGATACATGGCCCCATTCATTCTTTCCTTTACACAGATTAGTCGTCCTGGTCCCTTTGCAGAAAAACAGCCCCAAAGCATGATGTTTCCACCCCCATGTTTCAGAGTGGGTATGGTTTTATTCAGTCAGTATTCTTTCCCCTCAAAACACGAGAACCTGTGTTTCTACCCAAAAGTTCTATTTTGTTTTCATTTGACCATAACACATTCTCCCAGTCCTCTTCTGGATCATCCAAATGCTCTCTAGCAAACCGTAGACAGGCCTGGACGTGTACTTTCTTCAGCAGGGGAACACGTCTGGCAGTGCAGGATTTGAGTAAGAAGCCTATGCATGACTTGTAGTAGATGAGTGTTTGTTTTCCATTTCTTTATCGTGGTATAACTAGAATTAGCAAAGCTAAACAAAGCTAAGCAAAACACAGAATTGTAGTCAAATTGAACATACTTGTGCCATCCTACACGTACTGATTAGCAACAGGCTAGCAGCAGATAGCATGTGTTGCAGCCACAGCAGTACGTTGTCATAAATAATATTAAACATCATCATAACTGCAATCATCATCTTAATAACAATGTCAAAGACAACAAGTCGTTTCATTCTCAAGATTTTAGCTTTAGCATTTTTGAATCATTGGACACATTTAAATGCAGGGATAGGAAGAACATACCTTCCATATTACAGAGGCAACATGGCTACATAAACACCATAAATACAATTGGCAGGCCAATTGAGCACAGTAATGCCATGCTCAGTAAACCATTTACCAGTGGTTTTGGCACTGTGAGCAGGTGCCAGGTCGTGCTGATAAATGAAATCTTCATCTCAATAAAGCTTTTCAGCAGATGGAAGCATGAAGTGCTCCAAAATCTCCTGATAGCTAGCTGCATTGACCCTGCCCTTGATAAAACACAGTAGACCAACACCAGCAGCTGACATGGCACCGCAGACCATCACTGACTGTGGGTACTTGACACTGGACTTCAGGCATTTTGGCATTTCCTTCTCATAAGTCTTCCTCCAAACTCTGGTACCTTGATTTCCGAATGACATGCAAAATTTGCTTTCATCTGAAAAAAGTAATTTGGACCACTGAGCAACAGTCTCGTGCTGCTTCTCTGTAGCCCAGGTCAGGCGCTTCTGCCGCTGTTTCAGGTTCAAAAGTGGCTTGACCTGGGGAATGCGGCACCTGTAGCCCATTTCCAGCACACGCCTGTGCACGATGGCTCTGGATGTTTCTACTCCAGACTCAGTCCACTGTTTCTGCAGGTCCCCCAAGGTCTGGAATCGGCCCTTCTCTACAATCTTTCTCAGGGTGCGGTCACCTCTTCTGGTTGTGCAGCGTTTCCTGCCACACTTTTTCCTTCCCACAGACTTCCCATTGAGGTGCCTTGATACAGCACTCTGGGAACAGCCTATTCGCTCAGAAAGTTCTTTCTGTGTCTTAGCCTCTTGCTTGAGTGTGTCAATGATGGCCTTCTGGACAGCAGTCAGGTCGACAGTCTTGCCCATGATTGCGGCTTTGGGTAATGAACCAGGCTGGGAGTTTTCAAAAGCCTCAGGAATCTTTCGCAGGGGTTTTTGAGTTAATTCGTTGATTCAGATGATTAAGTTAGTAGCTTCTTTAGAGTACCTTTTCATGATATGCTAATTTTTGGAGACAGGGATTTTTGTTTTTATTTTGTGAATCATAACACAATTGGAGCAAGAAATCTAGTGATAATCTTGTGCTATTTTAAAAAGTTTGTTGCGAAAAATCGACTGCTCAACACAAAAGAACACTACTGATTTTGAATGAGTTTCAACATCGCCTACAAATGCCTTCAATTTTTTCCAACTATTTATTTAAACTTTTTCTTTGCTCCTTTAAGTCCTCTACAAACAGGATTGACGGCACCATTCTGCATATTTATTTTGCGTATTCTATTTATTTATCTATTCTATTTGGCTATTGAGGCCACCTGTCCCTCGCATGCTGTTTCTTCGTTCCGCTTTTGAAGCCACTGCTTTTTAAAAGACCATCTCCATCTGCCAAAAGTCATGTTTTTAAAGTGACAGGGTATATTGCAGCAATTGGAATAGTCACACCAGGTATATATTTGTAAAAGTTGGGAAATTCTGTTTATTTGATTGATTAATTCACATTTAATTGTTGTGACAATTATTATCTGCTTCCATTTTTTCAGGCATAATGGAGAGGGACGCAAATGCAAAGTCAGTGTTGCCACCTTGGCTTTTCCTACGCCTGTCGGAACTGATTTTTAAAAAGGTGACTTTGATTCCTGCTGGGAAACAAAGAACTTGAGTATTTTCATGTTTTTTTCCCAGTATGACTGTGAGAGGCAATCATGGAATCAATTGCACCGAGCATTTCAAAAGACTCGGTGCCCATTTATATGTTGCAAACGCAGTGATTTATCAGCATGATGAAAACCTTTGAACTATGTATGTACCTTCCAGCTAGAAATGTTTTGCGGTTTGTAAGCACGTATCCAACTTTTCTCTATAAACCGGCAATGAGAGAGCTGGATGGCTGAGGTGTCAAACAACAGACATGAAAGAGCCGTAGCTTGACAATATGTTTCATGTTGTCAAGTTGATGAATATTTCTTCAATGTTAAATTAATAGGAACTGTTTTATATGGGTTTTGACAAAAAGGATATTTATTTTTCTACAAGAATTTATATTTGACATTATCAAGAGGAGAAAAAAAAGGAAGTTGATGCCTTCTAGGGGAAAAAAACAGAGTAAATTATTTTGTATCAGAAGCGCAGCAAGTCCCAGATAGGGGATAATAACAAGAGGCAAAGATGTTTTGTATAATATCATTGCCATTTGCTTTTTTTCTATAATTAGCTTGCACGAAAGGAAAAAAAAACAAAAGAACCTTTTAATTCAGATATTTGATATTTATGAGAAATATCTGGGAGTTGATTGCCGGAGGTGGAGGGGAGGGCATTTCAGTTTTTTTTTTTTTTTTTTTTTTTTTTTAATCTCACTCCTCTCTGTCTATGGACCCCTGTTTCATTCATTGTTCTCTCCTGCCAATGTTCTGTAGCTTTTTAATTAATTAACATTGTATTTTTGGAGGGGAAATTCTATAAAACATGCATGAAATTCAGCATGTAAAGTATCCAGCTGCTGACCTGTGATTACAATCACTTGCTTTGTTACCTGGAACCTCGCTCAGTAGAGGAATGACTACCGCTATGAACATGTCGGTGAGTTGGATGTCACAGGCTCTAATTAGTGGAAAAATACTGATGTAACCAGGAGTTTTTAAATAATACACAATGTTGGAAGACTTAAGTCATTCCCAAAGCATCTTGCAATGGTGACATGCTCACGTCAAGTTACCTCAGAGCGTAATGCTTAGACGTGGACCCTCTGTCTAATTAACTAAGTGTCACTTTGCATATACAAGGCAGCTTCTGTCATAACTTTACACAATAGCTGTACCATCACTACAAACATCCATATGTTGACAGTTACATTGATCAGGAAGTACGTTCGAGCTTGTTTTGACACCCTTGCCAATATAATGTCTATCTACAGCCTTCAAAGAACAGAGTTTTGCTGTAGAAACATTTCCTAAAAATCAATAGTTTAAAGAATTTTGCACATTTACTTCGAACTTTATTTTCAAACCAGAACATGCAATTTCTGGAGAAAGTGCGATGATGGCTTTGCTTTCGCAGTTGAACCCCTTGGGGTCACGTCCTGTTGATATTAAGTCACTTCCTTTGATATCAGGTCACTTCCTGTTGATTTGGGGACATATCTGGGTCACTTTCTGTTGATATCAGGTCATTTCTGGGTTATGTTTTGACATACATGGTTGTGAATGACATCAACTTATATATACGTCAATGGAATCCAAGTACACTGGCATCAATTGAATCAAAATACTGTATTTGGACGTCAATAAACATGACTGTCTATGGCATGGATGAACATCGGTGTCAATGGCATGGATGTACATGACTGTCAATGGAATCCAAGTACATTGACATCAATAAGATACATGGCTAACAATGGCATTGACTTACCTGGGCGCCGGTTGAATGTCAATGGGCTGTAATGGTAAGTTTTTGGTCAAACATCACAACCAAATTCTGTATAAAACTTTTATGCCCCTTCCTGAAATTTTTTATTCATAATTTACTGTATGTAAATTGGATTTTAAAAAAAAAATTGAGGAAAAAAAAAAATAAAACATTTTTTAAAAACATTTTTTTCAAGAATTCCGCGTTTTGGCGCGAACGGTAATTTTTTGGGTGTCATTTTAAAAAATGGCGTCGCATGAGAATCCCGATCATTTCGTTAATTGAACGGTGTCCATGGGCCAAACGGTTTGGGCTTTACGGTGCGTCGAAGAAATGCTATTGGAATAAAAAAGGAATAACATAGATGGTTACTTTTGCATTACATGCAAAGCCACCATCAAAAAAAAAAAAGGAATAACATAGATGGTTCCTTTTGCATTGCACCAGCCGAACTGACGGACCTGCGCTGGCGCAACTTCAACGACCCGGGCCAGCGGGATCCCAACATCCCGGCCAAAAGGCCAAACTCCGCGCGTTCACCTTAGTCTTAACCCTTTGAACTGACTCCATTTTGAAAGGTTTAAAGAAGGCTCACCGAAAACAAGTTGACAATTTATTCAGGTCGACAGCGATCAAACAGCAAGGTGAAACAGAAGTAGACTCAGGCTGGGAGGCAAGGTCACCCTATCACATGTCAACAAAAGGCTCCTGAGAAAAATAACAACGCTTAATTAAACATTCAGTCTTTTGAAGGCTCTTGCAGGGCAGGCCATGGGCAGGAAGAAGGGTGTGTTTGGGATTATTGTCTGTTTGTGGATTCGACATGAGGATTCGGGAGTTACTGTTAGGGCAACGAGGGTTGTGGATTTTGCCACCTCAGCGTCAAAGGGGCTCTTGGAGTCTTATCAGTTGTATTATCAATTGGATATCGGGCGTTCTCCGGTGTTCCTTGTGTTGGAACAGGGCGTCCCACCATTTGTTCTTGACTGTCCGGGAGAACTGATGGCGAGAGTTGGTGGTGCAGACGAGGGCTTGTCAGCGTCAATCTTGCTCAGTCTGTTGTAAGACGTATACGTTGGGCTTCCGTGATAAGAAGGCGTCATGTGTCTTTTATGCCCTTTATTCTACTTGTTTTCCTTAAACTATGGTATAAGACTATTTATTTTATATTGGGTGTGTTAGAGTAATACAAACAGTCAAACAGTAAATACGAGCCTCTTCTGAAGTAGGTACACAAGAAAGCCTGCAAACAGTTTGCTGAAGACATGTCAACAAAGCACATGGATTACTGGAACCATGTCAAATGGTTCTGATGAGACGGGCAGGCTTTCTTGTGTACCGGCTTCAGAAGAGGCTTCCTCCTTAGGTGACAGCCATGCACACCAATTTGATGTAGAGTGTGGCGTATGATCTAAGCACTAACAGGCTGACCCCCCAACCTCTTTAATCTCTGCAGCAATGCTGACAGCACTCCTGTAACGAGTCACGTGTCATTTTCGTGGGAAAATGACAAGCAGTACTCAATTTGGATATTTAGGGATACGTAGTTTCTAAGGGATCTACTTACTTTTGTTGCCAGGGGTTTAGATAATGGCTATATTTTGAGTTAATTTGAGGGTAAAATAAAAATTAACTCTATTATATAAGCTGCACACAGACTACTTTTCATTGTGTCAAAGTGTCATTTTGTCAGTGTTGTCCCATGAAAAGATATACCTAATGCGAGCGGTGTACTCACTTTTGTGATGCACTGCATTAAGTGTTTTAGAATAATGCAAACAGTTAGACGGTGCTTTCGAGAAAAGGTAATATCTCCTTCAAAAGCTACCATCACCGAAAAATGTTTTTGACAGAGAAAGTAAAAACAAATTGACACAATACATAGTAAATTGCTAATCGTGCACACTTTTATACTAGAAGTGGCTGCATTGACCCTTTGATGCCCAAAATTCCATTTTTTTCCCTTATTTTTTTTTCTTGTATCACATTCATATAGGACAGTGGTTTCAAATGTGCGGCCCGAGGGCCAATTGCAGCCCGTGGGACAATATTTTGCGGGCCCCATTTGACATTCAAGATACGGAACCTAAAGATACGAAAGCTTCGCTACATACACACACACACACACACACACACACACAAAAATAAAAAAAGTTTTTTTTTAGCTTTTCAGTTCATATTGCGAAAAATTATTCATCATACGAAAGATAATGCATACTGCAATCACTCGCAGCAATGCAATAATGTAACTACGTTTAAAATAAATGTAAACAAACAAAATATACTCACCACAACGTGCTACACAATGCTCATCTACTGTATATGAAATAAAAGAAGAATATAACTTCCAAGTGATGCTTTGTCAGAAACAACAAGCAATGGCTGCCAAAATTAGCACGTCTTTTAGCACTCCGCTATGAGCTCAAGTAGTCATGTGATAACCTCTGTAGAATCAGCTGGAACCTAACAAACTAGTTACACTTAAGTACCACTAGGGGGAGACAAAGGAATAAAAATAAAGACAGGCAATCAGAGGACATGACAGCAAATTTCAAGTGGTGCTTCAGTGGAGTTTGAACGGATTAGGCGGTTAACATGTAAAACACGATTCATATGAAAAAAATCACTCCAGCCACTCCAGGACAATTTAATTTTGTATCTTGTGGTTTTACTGTATTTTTGTTTTTTGTCACTGTCAGGCACAATCCCCTCCACCTCTAAGATGACAAACATTCAGGAAATAATACCATCTTACTAATGTTACATCCTTGTTCAATTTGGCGCGAGGGATCAGCTATGGAACAATCCGAAATGCTCAACATCCATAAAATGCAAACGTTAAAAATATTTGAGGATGAAATTGGCATGAGAGGATATGTCCACATAAATGTTGATGATAATTGATAGCTCTTTTTGGATGTAATCAAAGAAAAAATGTTTCACCTCACCAAAGCTCTAAATTTCCAGCCAATCATTTTAATATTTTCAGTTGTCGAAGTGCTAATTAAAATATCTGAATAGTTCACATTATATGAACATTTATTGCTGTTTTGGGGCACAGTGACGTTAGGCTTTTTTACATCAAGCATTTTAGATGGACCCATGGCTGTCATTATCCACAAGCCACTCGCACTCATGCCGTGTACAATTATATATAATTGCACACTCAAATTAATAACACAGACAGCAGCACCCCAAACTTATGTTCAGTCAATTGTGGAAGAAGTTATGAAGCAAAAGAGTTGCCATCAACATAGACTATGATGCGAACAAAGGAATGTACAACCTTTGGAAGCTTAAATACACAGACATGGCGTAACAGAACGATGAGGATCAGGTGGGTGACATGAGAGGAAGGTGACACACAAAGAGCAGGCCACAACAGGTGAAATCAATAGGTGATCATAAAGACAAGACACACTAAGGCTACATCTACATTAGGACAGATAATTTTCTCCAGGGTATTTTGCCGACTATCTTTATACCTGTCCACACTTCGTTTAAGGTGTGTTTAATGAACCCCCCGCTTCTGCAAGGTATGCCTACATTTGCGCAAACTACGCATGCGTAGAAAGGAGCAGCCTCATATGTTAGTACGTCATCATTACTCGCCGGTGGGAAATTTCGAAATTACTACACTTTCAAGACCGTCATTATTTTGTGACAAGAGCGTAGGTTTGCATAGGGATGGTAGGGACATTACCAACTTTTCAGGATGCTTAAATTGTCCCCACAAACTTTTAAGCAAACTTATATGCATTCTATAATTTGTTCAGTTATATAGGTAATTTAGATTGTATTCCCATATGTTGCAAGAAAAGCATTGACTCTACCATTATTACGTGAATTATTTTCATTATGTTAATTAAAACTTAAATTTACCCCTTTTCACTTGCTGAATGCGCCTGTTCATTTTTTTCCCCTTCAAACACACGTTTGATTGGCTGATGACTTCACCCGCCCCCAACACACATGCACGCTCACATTTGCACAGCCCCTATGTCGACAACATGCCACCTCCTCCACTTCCTCCAAAGAAGAGGGAAATTATACGTTTTTTTTTTTTTCTGGCCAGTAGCAGCCACTGTAAGTCATTTCAAAAGATGTCAATGTTGTGGAGGTGGGAAACACACCACTATTTTTGCAACTGAAAGTCTGACCTGCATCAGAGTTAGCATAACATTAAACTGTGTGAACTTGCTAACCTGAAAAACTCGAGTAGGAAGCTGCTAAGAGAGAAGTGTCCTTCTGTTAGTGTTTTCTACTGTTATCGTTAATTAAACTGTGAGAAATGTAGCAAACTCTGCTGGAAACTATAGAACAGAAAAACGTGAGCAAGAAGCTGCTTAGAGAGAAATGGGGACTGCGTAAACTCATATGTTGCTCACACAACACAACATACACACAACATAATCATAATTAACTATGTACATTAAAAAAAAGAGAAAATCTTGGGATGCCGCGAGCTACCCATACTAGCGTCGCGATCGACTGGTCGATCGTGATCGACGCAATGAGCACCCCTGAGTTAGCCTATCAATTTATGAGGTTCATATTCAGGAGAAATGTAGCTCTGACCCTCGTTCACCCAATCGGAATGGTCTTATTTATGTCCCATCCCAGCAACCCCACACCTTGCATGTCTTTAATAAATACCACTTTACTCTACTTCAGCTTCCGGGTCGCATTTTGGTCCGCATCGGCTTCGCCTAGCCTGCCTCAACAAAAATGTGTCCTCCTAATGGGTTGCAACAAAAACCTGTACGCACTGCGGCCTTTCTGGAATAGTTTGCCCATCCCTGTTGTAGGCTCATCTTGTGGCTCGTCGGGTGCCCTTTTCCCCGTAAAAAAATATGTCCAAAGACGTCTTTTTTTTTCAGTCATTGTAGTGTTGGGGCTAATTATTTCTAGGAACAAATGTGATGATCCGCTCTACATCACACGTTATTATCGAGGACAAGATATTCAAAACAAGACGTACTGCTAACGACATTCTATCCTGTAGTATTATATGTAGAGTAGACAGGGATATTGGTGTGTTAATGGGCAAAGGCCAAAGTTAATTCTGCCAAAATGCAGTTGTTGATAAATTATTATTTCTGTGCGGCCCGGTAACCTTTTCCCTGGAAATTTTTTTTCCAAAGACGTCTTCTTTTTCAGTCATTCTAGTGTTGGGGCTAATTATTTCCGGGAACAAATGTGATGTGGCCGCCCTACGTCACACGTTATTATCGAGGACAAGCGCAAATAGATATACTATTGCTGTCAAATTTATCGCGTTAACGGGCGGTAATTATTTTTTAATTAATCACTTTAAATATTTGACGCATTTAACGCATGCACGGAATGACCCGCTCATGCATTGCCTCAAACAGATTACAATGACGCCATTTTTTGCACATTGAGAGCTGAGAGGCAGAGAAAGGCGAGTTGATACAGACGTTCATTGGACGGTGCCGTTTATTTGCATAAGCTTCGGCTCCTTCACAACAAACATAAGAATCATTTAGTGAAAACACAACAAAAATAATATTCCTATCTCTCAAAAATTAATTAATCTGTATTAATGAGGCCTTATTCTCACACAGTTAAACAACAATGCAGAGAACTGGCTATAAATAGCTAGAAATAGAGCCATGCAAAATACACATAAAACTTACTCAGACTTTGGTCAAATTCTATTCAAACATTTCGTCTAGCTCTGGTTTAGCTCACTGGATGGCAATATTTAGTCACAATATACAAACTATCAGAGGTCTCGTTGTGAAGCCAGCACTCAAATGACCGTGATGTACGTGAAGAATGGATGGACACAGTAAACAGGGAGCTACGGCGTCAGTCGAGGGACAAAATACACTCATTGGCTTGATTTCTAAATAATTTAAAACTCGCCATTGACACTTTGTGGTGTATTTCAGTCACTACCTACGTAGTTAAAGACACCGTTGAAGAACAGCAGGGAGCCCATGTCAACAATGGCGAGCTACTATTTTATTTTTTTGATTGAACATTCTACAAGTTTTATTAAAACTGAAGCATTAAGAGGGTTTTTTTATATATAAAACTACTATAACTTGTACTTACATTTATCTTTTAAGAACAACAAGTCTTTCTATCCGTGGATCCCTTTCACAGAAAGGATGTTAATAATGTTAATGCCATCTTGTGGATTTATTGTTATAATAAACAAATACAGTACTAATGTACAGTACGTTGAATGTATATATCAGTCTGTGTCTTATCTTTCCATTCCAACAATAATTTACAAAAGAAATATGGCATATTTTAGAGATGGTTTGAATTGCAATTAATTACGATTAATTAACTTTTAAGGTGTGAAAAATTTAATCGTTTGACAGATCTAAGATGTACAAAACAAGATATACTGCTAGCAGTCCAATCAATGGATTTCTATGACGACATTCTATCCTGTAGTATTATACAGAGTTATAGAGTAGATAGGGATATTGGTGTGTTAATAAATCATCATTTCTGTGCGGCCCGGTAGCAAATGCGCCGCGGACCAGTTGGGGACTCGTGGGCAAAAGCACAATATAGTACGAATAAAGTACTAGGGCTGTAATTTTTTTTTTTAATTAATCAGGTTAAAATATTTGACGCATATAATGCATGCACGGAGTGACCCGTTCATATGTTGCCTCAAATAGTTTACAATGACGCCGTTTTGGCACATTGAGAGCGAAAAGGCAGAGGCACACGCGTTCATTGGACTGCGCCTTTTTTTGGCTTAAGCTTTGGCAGCCACTACTAACAGTCATGGTTGCCCAACTTTCCATCATGCATTTGGTTGGAGCAAGAGACAATCTTTTTCTTAACACGCCTATTTAAACACAACGCAGAGCATACTGTATACCATTTGCAGTCACCACTGACAGTCATGGTTGCCCTACTTTCCATCATGCATTTGGGCGGTGCAAGAGACAATCTTTTTCTTAACACGCCTAATTGAACACAACGCAGAACATACTGTATACCATTTGCAGCCACCACTGACAGTCATGGTTGCCCAACTTCCCATCATGCATTTGGGCGGAACAGTTAGGTTGCTACAGTATCATTTAGTGAAAGCACAACAAAAACAATATTCCTATCTCTCAAAAAAATAATGTTCACAAAAAGAAGAGCGACATGGCTGAAAACAAAAATATTGAGAGGGGTTTTAATATAAAATTACAATAACTTGTACTCAAAATTATCTTTTAAGAACTACAAGTCTTACTATCTGTGGATCCCTTTAACAGAAAGAATGTTAATAATGTTAATGCCATCTTGTGGATTTATTGTTATAATAAACAAATACGGTACTTATGTACAGTACGTTGAATGTATATATCCGTCTTGTGTCTTATCTTTCCATTCCAACAATAATTTACAGAAAAATATGGCATATTTTAGAGATGGTTTCAATTGCAATTAATTACGATTAATTAATTTTAAGCTGTGATTAACTCGATTAAAATTGTAATCGTTTATCAGATCTAAGATATGCAAAGATATACAAAACAAGATGTACTGGTGGCAGTCCAATTAATGGATTTCGATGACGACATTCTATCCTGTAGTATTATAGAGAGTTATAGACAGGGGTGCACATAATTTTTTTGCCCAGGTTCTCAGAGGAGGACCTGGAGATGTGACTTGGTCCTCATTGAGCTTGAGAGCCAACCCGCCTGATGAGATAAATTTATGACAAGCTTTACTTAGAGCCAATTAACTTTAATTAATTATGTTAACAATTAATGCTTGATTAACATCAAATGGCACAACAAAATTGCCATTATTTTGAAGTGAAATGTAAAGAAATAAAAAGCACCAATTCTAAATAAAGGGCATTATGCGGCTCCCACATTAACTCCAAGCCTTTTTAAAAGTGGGATGTCCTCCTCATAAGACCTCATTGAACGTGCATGTTTAGCTTTGTAAAATGCGAGCAAAAACACGTTTGTCAGTGCATGTCGTTGTTCATTACCTTTATTCCGCCACTTGTCCATAGGGCGAGTGGGGTCCTGTTTGACATCGATAGTTTGCTTAATTGCCACATGCTCTCTGTTTTTTCCGTGGGTTTTCAAAGTTTGGATGGCTGAAATTCTTTGACCCTACATAAAATGCGCTGCTCTTATCGGCGACATTGGGATTCTCACGGCACATTTTGTACCGCATTTCCGTGCGAGCATCATTTGCTTCTTGCCAGCAAAAGTCCTTTTTTTCGGTAGCTCCGGTGACGTCTCTGTCGTCTGTCTGTCTTTTGACGGGGGTGGGGGAACACGGAAGTAATTACTCAGTGTGGCCTGCCTCTTCGACATTTTGAGAAGTTATTTTCTCGTGTCTTCCGCAAATACAGTGGTCAGCCATCGGTACGCAAAAGCGTATGGAAGCCGTTGAGGGCCAGCGTGTTTGTCTACGTCCAGTACGCATGCGCGCATGCGGACCACTTATGTGCACCCCTGGTTATAGAGTTATATAGTAGACAGGGATATTGGTGAATAAATGGGCACAGGCCAACGTTAATTCGGCCAGAATGCAGTCGTGAATAAATTATTATTTCTGTGCTGCCTGGTAGCAAATGCGCCACAGACCGGTACTGGTCCGCGGCCCGGCGGTTGGGGACTCCTGGCCTAACGCACAAACGTCAATAAACCCAACCCAAACCATGATAGATTGATGTGACTTCCAATAGCAATCTCCGGTACTGAAGTGTCTTACAATACTTCTGGAGGTTCAGTTTTCCACCCAGGAGATGAAAACTGTGGGTGTTCTAAAATCTGCTCAACCTCACCAGAGAATAACCCTACATTTTTTAAAGAATTTGTTGGGGTCCCGAACTATAAAATAAGTGCTTATGTTACAATTTGCGAATGCCAGCGCTTGCAGGGTGCGTTTCCACTCTCTGCCTCTAAGTGTCAGCATGTCCCACGCAGTTGCCCTCTCCATCTTGTGTGAACATAAAGAAGCCAGGCTCGTCCTTAACGAGCGCACACGCACACAGCCGCGCAGCAACACAGCCAGCCGGGCTCTCCTCCTCCTCCTCCTTCTCCTCCTCCCCTGGCACGCTCCGACAGGACCCTTGTGACCGTGTCCTCCTCTCCCTTTCCCTCATCTTCTCCCTCTGAACTTTACTCCGATTCCGTCTAAGTGCTTTGACCGCGCGTGTCAAAGCGCCGTGGGAGAGCGTGGAAGTTTTGTTCGGGGGATGCGCGCGACTCTCTAGTCGGCTTCCAAGGTTCTGTCAGCGGGCAGCCGCTTCCGCTGGTGACCCCTCGAAGGGCTGCACTGTACAAGTTCGGAGCGGCGCACACAGGTGTTCCCCGGTGATGATGGACCTCACGCGGACTCAAACTGGAATCATCTGATTCATTTTAAACCTATTTGCGAAAAGTACACGCTTGAAACAACCTTTTTGCCGAGACGTTGTTTGGACAGAGACCAGCGAGCGCTCATTCAACACTCGGCTTCCAGGACAGCCGGCTCCATCAGCATCCAGCGGAGACTCCGCGCACGCTCACCCGGCACTTGTTGTACCCAGCGCGGCTGCAGTTTGGGACCATGTCGGCTGGTTCCTGGAGCTCAGCGATGTGGCGCGCCACGTGGATTTTATTTCTCCTCTTCATCACCCACTCCACACTTGGTCAAGGTGAGTTGCACGATTCTGATGAGGAATTATCTGCAGTTATTTGCACGTAAAATCTAAAAGCGCAATTGCATATTGTACATAGTCAAGGACACAGATGTACACCTACTGTTCCAATCACCTGATTAACAGGTGAGTGTCATACAATTGACCTTTAACGGTGTTAAATCATCATACATCTGTCCGCTGCAGTTTATGTCCATCCCAGATGGTTTGTTTTCACCTGCTCATTTGTTTGTTTGCGGGAGCAGTGAGCACACAACCCGCTTAACAAAATGCACCCCAGGAGTATATTCTGTGCCGTTTTGGCAGTGATGGGCATCTGTTAATTTATCTGTTGCAGAAGATACATTTTTCAACATTAGGTTAGGATAGTTGTCATAGGTTAGAGTATTTTGCATTACAATTTATTGGTGCACTAAGGCAGTGTTTAATTTGGTGCTGATCTGAAGTTTGTTGGCAGTGGCCAGAATCAAGTAGGCCACCAAGACAGGTGTTAATATGCAAAATTGCCTCACTTAGTTCTGAGAATGTTTCTGCATGTCATGACATTTGTTTTTTGTTTAAGGTGACTCTGGGAAGGCAACACTTTCGAAATTATTTGTCAGATGCCAAGGTCTTATACATGTTTTGTAGACAATGGGCATCCGCTATGTTGAAATAGGGCCTCGACCCACCCTGGGAGTTTTCTTTTGAATTCAGGGCGGCTTATAATGGGGTTGTATATCCTCTCAAGATAGACTCCAAGCCCTCGCTGGCGCTCACTCAATAACAGCGTGTCGAGATGATGGTGAAAACAAACAAGGCGGATATCCATCATTCATGAGGGCACATCCGAGGGGCTGACATTTACAGGAGATGGGTAATCGCGTGTGCTCAGGATTAAGAGCCCTGACATTGCCTGATTCCTCACCTTTTCACTCTTTCGATATCCTAACCAAGCACACAGAACATGTTTTATTTTGGCGCGGATCTGCCCAGTAGTTGGAAGTGACCTCGTGTGGGAGAGAAGGCTCACCTCGTTTTTTTTTTTTTTTTTACGACCAGCCTAACAAAACGACTTTTTAACGACAGGAAAATGGCCTTCGAGGGCTATCAAGTCTCACTGAGCGGAGACGGATTGTCTCGTATGGTCTTTATTTCCTCAAATAAAAGATTAAAACACTTTGGTTACCTGACGTTTGTTCAAGCTGTGAACTTGTGGAGTCTGCAGCACTTTCACTACTGCAACGGCTGTACCAAAGCGCTTTACAGGGCACGTGAACATGAAACAAAAATACAATTATCAGCTCACCAACAAAATCTTTTGTCTATTTCTACATTTTTGTTTCTGTTTGAAGTGGCTTTTGGGGAAAAATGAGAGGTTTGAAGTGCCAAACTTTAATACGATCACCGTGTGCATGATATCACTTAGGTGTATTAATCAGTTAAGTAATAGAATAGAATAGATCTATGGTTCTGGTTTAGCTGGACCAAAATCCCATGATAGACATGCCAACCAAATTTCATGTTGCTGTGTGATCAGGGGTTGAATGGAGAGCCACAAAATTGTTATTTTGGTTCTTTCACTGACTGACTGAAGCAACACTTGAAGCTGATGACTATCTTTCAGTTTTCCATTGCTGGTCTGGTTGTTGCTGTCAGGTTTATTTTAGAGCTTTTAATCTTGCTCGGCACACATACTCAAGCATCAGTGCTAATAGATTAGCATGTCAGACAGACACTAGGCCACTTTGGAAAAAGTACTTGAAGTGATGCCCTTAGATTATCATTCTTGAGAATGCTTTTGGCAGCGCGTCGATGAGTGTTTGGAATTCCGACTGTACCGGATGCAAACATTGAGACATAGTAACAGAAGTCAAGGGCGTCATGTCTGTTTTTGACGGCCTGAGGAGATTGGATTGGAACTGTGCGCTTCCAAGCTTTGGAAAATTGGATGCGTTCTTATCAAGAGCAGCCAAATGCATAATCTCGGACATGCAGGTGCATTATAAGAGTCGGCTGTTTTCTTTTCTTGTTCTTATTCTGCACTGTCAATGGCAGGCAATGAGTTAAGAAAGACACTTATTATTATTACTTTTTTTTTTTTTTTTTTTTACCAGAATGTTGGAATATAGTTTTGCTGTATTTCTTTACAGAAATGTTGCATTGAAATGTTCTGTCTTTTTTGACAGATTGTCCGCGACAGTGTAAAAACTAAACTTTGTTTTTTTTGTTTGTTTTCTATTTAGAGATGGCTTGTTTTTCCTTGTTCAATAGTTGTATCGTAGAATATCGTAGAATGATTTCCTGGCCCGTGTGTCGATAATTGTTGAATCGCCATATTGTGAGATAATTGTTATCGTGAGCCTTGTATGGCTAATTGTATCAGGAAGTAGCCAGAGGGTCCCAACCCAAATTTGAAACAACACTTTTAAACACAAACTAGGTTTCAAACACTTCAGACTTATCTTGAAAGCCTCATTTGAAACCCATTAAACCTGCAATTGATCTTTAACCAGTAGAAGACCTGCATAAAGGTTGTCCACCTAAAGAGGGAGGATTTTATACCACTACTAATCTTTTATAACTTTGAGGAGGATTAATGTCACTTAATCATCAAGTTGAAGACAATTTATTTGTTATCCAAATAAAACTGTGACCCGGAGACAACGAAAGAATCTGTTATTAATGCGTCTTGAGTTTCCAAACATAATACTATTCAGCTCCTGAAGTCATCTTTTGTTAGTGTGATATAAACGTCCTGTTTTTTATTGGATAATATACGTGACGAGCGGAAAGCCGACAAAGAAAGGCATCTTAAGACTGCCGTGCGTCTGTTCAGACGTCGCCGGCGGACATGATTTCTTCGATTTGTCACTTTTCCTAATTGACAGCGGGATGATGGCTTTCTTGTGGCACCTGAGTCCTGTACAGGAGGGAAAAAAAAATCCTTTTTCCAAGCGCTTTTCACGCGTCAGGTGGGAGTCCAGTGGCAGATTTCTCAAGGGAATGAGTTTTCTCTCTCTTGCACTCCCAGGGTGGGGGGGAAACAAAACCGCCCACTCAAGGTTCATTGCTGTCCAGCAGAGAGGTGCAAGTGAAAACCCTTGTTTTTGTGTTATTTCCTCTCTAGAGGGTAGTGGAGTTCTGAAGTTGGAGTGGCAGCAGAGTTGTGACGGTTGGATTATGTGCCTCATTGGAATAAGACATCAAATGTTAACGTCGTGAACATTTTGTCAGATGTTTTTGAAGCAAATCGGAACCGACACGTGATAAAATGCAGTTGAAGGATGAGTCGCAGTGCAATTAACAAAGATGTTTTACGTTGAATAAAAATAAGAGTTGCATGACATCATCAGGCCAAAGCATTTGATTATTACTTTGCCACTATTGTGGAGTATCTTGGTGCCGAGATTTGTTAAAGTAAATTGAGGAGATTCATTTAGTTCATGTTTTATTGGTATCTGGTGGGCCATAAGTATGTCATTAGTAAACCTTTTCTCTGGGTGTCTATTAATTTATTTTTGACAAAGCTCTGTGCCCATCAATTGTGTACATTGATAGAATGTACACTTTAAAGCTGAGCATACACCACACTTTAGGAAGCCATTACCCCTGCCATGTTGCTTTTTGGTCAAATTGCTGATCAGGCGTTTAACTGTGTAGTCACCCCTCCAATGGTGACCATTTTTTTGTGAACAAAAAAAGGCATGAACTTCGAATCATTTGGTTGGCTCTGATACTGTACTGAAAGCTGGTAAATTTGCCGGTGCACCACCTCCATGTTCAGTTTGGAAAATGCCGGCGAGGATGGGCATTCTAATAGGGGCTGCTGATGAATAGGGGTGTGACAATATATCAAAAAGGTGATATATTGCGATACTTTGTAGCACAAAAAGGTTATCAATATGCTCTCACTAAGAATTGATAAATCGTTTTAAAAAGGTGTCACTATTTAAAAGAAATAATAATAATGATAATTAAAAATCTTTCATTAGAATAGGGTCTACAGTGGTATGAAAAAGTATCTGAACCTTTTGGAATTTCTCACATTTCTGCATAAAATCAACATCAAATGTGAGCTGATCTTTGGCAAAATCACACAGATGAAAAAAACAGTGTCTGCTTTAACTAAAACCACCCAAACATTTATAGGTTTTCATATTGTAATGAGAATAATATGCAAACAATGACAGAAGGGGGAAAAATAAGTACAGTAAGTGAACCATTACATTTTATATTTTGTGCCCCCCCCCCTTTGGCAGCAATAACTTCAACCAGACGCTTCCTGTAGCTGCAGATGAGTCTGGCACAATGATCAGGACTAGTCTTGGGCTCTTGGCCCATTCTTCTCTACAAAACTAATGTAGTTCAGTCATATTCCTGGGATGTCTGGCATGAATCACTGTCTTTAGGTCATGCCACAGCCTCTCAATGGGGTTCAAGTCTGGACTTTGACTTCGCCACTCCAGAACGTCGATTTTGTTCTTCTGAAACTATTCTGAAGTCGATTTACTGCTGTTTTGGATCGTCTTGTTGCAGGATCCATCCTTTTTATTTTAGCTTCAACAGTCTGACGGACGGCCTCAGGTTTTCCTGCAAAACATGCTCATAAAGTTCTGAATTCATTCTTCCATTAATGATTGCAAGTTGTCCAGGCCCTGAGGCAGCAAAAAGCCCCAAATCATGATGCTCCCTCCACCATGCTTCACGGTAGGGATGAGGTGTTGATGTTGGTGAGCTTTTCCATTTTCCCTCCACACATGATGTTGTGTGTTACTCCCAAACAATTCAACTTTGGTTTCATCAGTCCAAAAATGTTTTTGCCAAAACTGTGGATTGTTCAAGTCCCTTTTTGCGAACATTAAACAAGCAACAATGTTTTTTTTTTTTCAGGCAGCAATGGTTTCTTCCGTGGAGTCTTGCTATGAACACAATTCTTGGTGATCCCTATATAGTTGATATGTGCACAGAGTAGGGTTATTTTTTACCTCTCTGAGTATTCTGCGCTGAACTCTTGGCGTCATCTTTGGGGGACGGCCAGTCCTTGGGAGAGGAGCAACAGTGCCAAATTCTTCATTTTTAGACAACTTCTCTGACTGTTGATTGATGAACATCCAGACTTTTAGAGATGTTTTTTTTTATTTTTTCCAAGCTTTATACAAATCAACAATCAGGCAGGGCTTCAGACAGCTGTTTTGACCGAACCTTGATGCACATCAGACAATGCTCTTCATCAATACATTTCTTGCCAGGTGTGTTTTTTTTATAGTGGGCAGGGCAGCTTTAAACTTTGGGCACACACCTCATTTAAAATGTTTGTTAAAAATTGGTTTCAATTGCTTTTTAAAGTCTCCTTACGCAGAGGGTTCACTTACTTATTTCCCCCCCTTCTGTCATTATTTGCATGCTAACCTCATTAAAATATGAAAACCTATAAATGTTTGGGTGGTTTTAGTTAAAGCAGACACTGTATTTTCATCTGTGTGATTTTGACAAAGATCAGATCACATTTTATTATGATTTTATGAAGAAATGTGAGAAATTCCATAAGTTTGATACTTTTTCATCCCACTGTACGTTAGCTCACTGGCTGCCATTGACTGTGCGAGACATCCCCATTCATTTTGACTGGGTTGCACGTCTGGCGCCGTCAATGGCACTGACACCAGGGCATTCCAGGCCAGTCTTTTGTGGGCATTTACAGGTCACATCCTGTTCATTTTAGGGCATTTACAGGTTACTTTCTGTTGATTTTGAGTCACCTTCCACTTATTTGGGAACATTCTTGAGTCACTTTCTTCTCAGCAACCCAAAAATCAACATGAAGTAACCCGTAAATGCCCGAAAAGCAAAATGAAATGACCGAAAATCAACAGGAAATGGGGTGAAATGCCCCAAAATAAACTCATTGCCCGGCATTGGCTGCCACTGGCGGCCATTGACGTCCAATCCTTTTGAAGTGGGAGGGTCATTCGCTGCCATCACTCCCACTTCAAATGGATTGGACGTCCACTAGTGATAAACTGATTCCAAAACTCATTTCAATTCACAGCAGAAGGATGAAAATAGCTTGTTTTTCTTGTTATTAGTTTTTTTGTAGAATGATTTCCTAACCCACATATCGATAATTGTTGTATTGCCATATCTTGAGATCATCGTTATCGTGAGCCTTGTATCACAAGTTGTACAGTATCGTGAGGCACCCAGAGGTTCCCACCCCTACTGATGAAGAATGGTTACACAAGCCATTTAAGTTGTTTTAATATGGTATAAGAGGTAGGACTCTGACCAGGTTCATGTTAACTTTGTCGTACCCTCAGGTAGAGCGCATGTACCAATTTGACATTCAACCTTTGCAAGCTCAGCCGTTTTGCCCGCTGGATCCAAATCAAAATCAATAGTGCTCGGCTGCTTTGGCTTGTAAAAAAAAAGGTTGAGAGCTTGAAGAGACGCTCAGTAGAAAATTGAGTGTGACAAACTTATACGATCGAAATCAAGCCGAAAACGAGAACAATTGGAAGTACGGTGGTTTTTAGAAGGACTAAAAATATGATAATAGTATCATTCTTGCTTTTCCATACTACTTGCTATATTTATGCGAGTAGTTTTTTTTTATTTTTCTCTCGCAGCCTCCAGTAAATGAGCAGTGAAAATGGAGTAAACAGCTGTAGCTTTACGAGGTGGCAAAAAGATGGAAAGTTCATTATCCCTACCGCTTATCATCACAAGGGTCAGGGTGGTGCTGTCGCCTAAACCTGTTTATATTTGGCAAGAAATGAGGTACATTATGAATTGATTGCTAGCCAAATTCTTGCCAAATGTCCCGTAAATTTTCAATAGCAATTAGAGACTTCCTGATCTCATATTTTTGCATGCAAGTCAAGTCCAAGGGGCCGTTTACATGGTAACGCTGTGACACCAAGACGCAACGAATGTGTTGCGGGATGACCTCACCTTTACATGGTGTCGGCGAAAACGGTGAAAAAGGTGAAGACGCAAACTTTTGATTCCGGCCTCCAAAGCGCAACGATTCCACTGTGGGGATTGCGCCGCAGCCATATGAATGGAACGCTCTCGATCCGACGAGGTCGGCACTCGCATACGTCACTTTTTTCAAAACAGCAAACATGTTGGATAGAGGTGTGCAAAATTTCCGATTCTTAGATTATTCGCGATTCGGCCGTGGAAGATTCGAGAACGATTCACAAACATCCAAATTCCGATTATTGAAATATGCCAAGTAAAGCGGAAGTACAACACACTCAGCGCGCCGCGCGGTCAATGAGCAACGGAGCGAGAGTAGCTAAACATCATGCTTCTCATTACCCGGCCCCTCGGGTAATGCCAATGCTCAACTCACGGCTCTAGCTCAACTCATGCCACGAGATAAAAAAACACAACAACATACCTGAAGCTGCTACAGAAGTACGTCATCCACATAATGTTACGGTAGATGTCATTTATATAAGACTAGATGCACTGCGGTAGCGGTAGCGTTTGCAGCACATCTACAAAAAGCTAGATGCAGACGTAGTAAACGGCCGCCATCTTAAAGCAGTACACTTCTCTGCAAGGCTGTTGTAGCGAACCTTCCAAGCAAACCTAATTAACTTTTTATCCAAAATACTCCTAAATCGGTAAAATATTGACTTGAATCTATCTTTAAAATAGTTTTAAAACTTTCACATGTCGAAAGTTGACAAAAGGGAAATTATGGATTAACGGGAGCAATTTTAACAACTTTAACGGTTGATTCACAACATTAAATTAATTGAATGTAGTTTAAAGCTGCTGATACAGAATGGGGACTGGAGTTTTTTATTTACTGTTATTTTCGTATATTTGTTTACTGCTATATGTTAACTTGATACTGAAATAGTAGTTTGGTTTAGCCTGAGAGTATTTTTGAACAATTTTGGAACAAATGTACAAAATATTTAAAAAAAAAAAAAAAAAAAAAAAGGGGGGGGGTGCATCAATAATCGTTTTAGAATCGAATCGGACAATCTGAATCGAATCGTAATCGAATCGTTAGGTGCCCAAAGATTCCCAGCTCTAATGTTGGACCATCAGCTGTATTTACTGTTTTTATAATATTTTTAGGACTGTCAAACGATTAAAATTTTTAATCGAGTTAATTACAGCTTAAAAATTAATTAATCATAATTAATCGCAATTAATCGCAATTCAAACCATCTATAAAATATGCCATATTTTTCTGTAAATTATTGTTGGAATGGAAAGAGAAGACAAGATGGATATATACATTCAACATACGGTACATAATGACTGTATTTGTTTATTATAACAATAAATCAACAAGATGGCATTAACATTATTAACATTCTGTTAAAGTGATCCATGGATAGAAAGACTTGTAGTTCTTAAAAGATGAATATTAGTACAAGTTATAGAAATGTTATATTGAAACGCCTCTTAATGTTTTCTTTTTAATAAAATTTGTAAAATTTTCAATCAAAAAATAAACTAGTAGCCCTATTCTGTCCTCAATGTGTGTGAGTACACAAATTGACAGATAGCGAACATAAGTTCCAAAAAGAAATCAGACGGTGTGGCAAAGTTGCATGGGCTTTACTGAAGACATCTCTTTTTGACAGAAGCACGTTTCTTGTATTTTTGTAAAACTGAAAATAACAAGGCAATGTGTCAATAACTTGCATAAATCACAAAATAACAAAATGTACACACACATGTCCATTTGAGCAGTAGCACTAGCCAATTAGCTCACAAGCATCTAACAATGTAACTGCATTTCACCATATATGTGAACAAATTCAAATACACATCATCAATAACTATCTAATGCTCATGAATATAAACAAAGGAGGAATATAACTCACAAGCGATGCATGTATTAGACACAAACAGTGTGATGGGGCTATGAGAACTGCCACTGAATACTGGATGCGGACGTTAGCTGGTCTGAATAGCACTGTCTATTAGTGTGAGTTCGCGTCGACATACAGTATAATCACATCAGAAAAGCGCGCCGAAACCCAAATAATCAGCTGCACTGAATCGCCAGCAGAGGGCGACATTACGCCACATAACATATGCAAGTCACACCCAAGCACCAACAGAGGGCGGAAAAACTCCATAAAACACAATTAACAAGTTGGCCTTTCACTGTACTGACATTTAAATCTGTCTGAGCGGGCCTAGTGCGTTAATTGCGTCAAATATTTTAACGTGATTAATTTAAAAAATTAATTAATGCCCGTTAACGCGATAATTTTGGCAGCCCTAAATATTTTTAATTAAAATATATTTAATGTTCGCGTTTTGGTGCCTTTTTAAGCAAAAGAAAAAAATGTGTGGACGCCATTGCTACGAGTGGGTGGGTATGTTTTCTTCCAGGTTGAGGAGGTTGTTGTCAATCGTGTACCGCACAAATGCTATTTCTAGACTGTGACGTCAACATCGTAAACCGGAAGTGGGTCAACATAGAAGCGCCCTCGCATACAACCCATGTTAGTACTGCTTGTTTTCTGCCGGTAATCTTTCAAAAAAGAACATGCTGAAGAAACACTGCTGTTATGGAACATGTAGAAACGACCCTAAACATTATGATATATGAAGGATGTTTTCTTCATACGTTTCCCGAAGCCAAAAACTCAGAGGAAAAAAATGTGTATCATGGATCAACTTGTGCGGACGTCCAATAGACCAGTTTAATGCCAGCAAAGTGAAGTCATTCACCTTCATATGCAGTAAAGATTTTGTTTGGGTCATGGTCCTACATATGACAATGCTGATCCATTAACTGCCCTGAAGAGGTTAGCCATTTTGAGATTTTTACTTATTTTTTTAGCGTGGCGTTTTGCCGTGCTGCTTCTGTCTGACAATGAATGACCTGAAAAAAAAATTAAAATAGTATCTGACTGCCACTGTTGTTACCTTCTCTTTTGTTAAAAAAAACAACTTTATAAGGGGGAAGTGCAAATAAAATTATAGAATCAAGATTTGTTATTAATGAAAAAATTAAAAGTGTTTGTTGGCTGTCACCGAGTAGCATTTGCGATCGCTACACAAAAATAGCAATGTAAATTACCCACAAGAACGGTCAAAGACAAAAGACAACCATAGGATAATATATATAAGAATGGCAGGGCATACGGTGGTAAAGGATAGCTTGTTGAAAAAGGAAAATGCCATTGTCAGTGGCTTAAACCAATGTACACAAGAAAAAGGTGTCGATAAAAAAGCTACCTCTGGATAAGGTCGTCTCTTTTTCAATCTTTACCAGTGAATTTGGCAACACGGATATCGTTTTTCTCGTTTGTACACTATTCACATGCATCTACCATGAGGGACAAACGTGAGTTTGACCCCCCTAGCAACAGTTGCTAATGTCATGAATATGAATAAATGAAAACATTAAATGTGTCATATTCTTGGAGCGTCACCGTGTAAACGACCCCTAAGTCAGCTAATTTTGAGGATTTGCCGATCCCAATTTTTTTCCCAATTTGAACAAAACTATCTAACATTCTAGCCAGATAAAAGGGTTGTTAGAGAAAAATAATTTTCAAATTCCTTTTTCACTTTTGTAAATATATTTAGGTTTTCATAAATAACATCTGAAAAATAATTCAATGTGATAAATTGAGCTATCTTGAATTTTCTGGAAATTGATGCTGTTGCTGGGCATTTTTTTCTGTAGGGGTTTGTTTCACTAGTGTAAATAAAAATACATAGTATTTTTTGCAATATACCTCTAGATTGTTTTATTGCTTGTAGCCCTTACAGGGGTCCTCAAGCTTTTTCCTGTGAGGGCCACATAACTTTTTCCTTATCTGATGAGGGGCCGGGGTCAGTTTGTAACAGAAAAGGTGTGACAATTGCAGGAGTGCCAAAATGTAAAGATTTATTGTTTTTCAGAAAGCCACAATCAATTAACCCTTTCTAGATTATTCACGGAACAAAAGTAAATAAAATAATAATAAAAAAAATAATAATAACAGTATTACTTTAATAGATAATAACCAAATAACCGTCTCTGTGTTCTTCACAGAAAAAAAAAAAAAAAAAACTAGGACATAAATAACACTATTGAGAAAAAAAACTTTTTTTTTTTCCCAATTTTTTTTTTTTTTTTTCTTCAGGGGGCCGGAGCAAATGTGGAGGCCGTATCCGGCCCGCGGGCCATAGTGTGGGGACCCCTGCCTTAACGCTTTCACTGCCATTGACAGCTATTGACATCAATTCAATTTCAATTGTAAAGGTTGGCATTGAGCGATCATGTTTCACTGCCCAATGAGTTAATACTTATAAATGAATAAATTTTTAAAAATCCAATCCTTGTTAACCACTTCCAATCCTCTGAAAATTATATGATCGGGCCCGATTTCCGATCGCATGATCGGATCTGGAACATTCCTCTTCGGATAGAGATGGTCAGAGAGTCGTGGCACATGAATAATGGAAGGGTGTAAAATTCTATTTCAAAAAGTTAACCACCTTCTTACTTTCATATACAGCAACAAAACAAAACAAGTCGCAACGACTGCAACTGCAAATGTCCTCTCAAAAACTCCCTTTCATAATTGAATGTTGAAAGTGCAGATAAGGTCAGACAAAAACTGGCGCCAACAGCAGCGACATCTCGCTTATCAGAGGGTTCACCAAGTGACAAAGGCACAGAATAATCAATGTAATTTTCCCCCAAACGATCTGCCCGGCGTCTTCCTAATTCTCTCACTGCATGGCGAGACGCTTCTCATTTATCGGGAAGAGAAGCGGAGAAGTTTCCGTCCCGTTGGTCGTCTCTGTAACTAACAGGAAATGACTGATGAATTGGATTGAACGATTTAGAACTGCGCAATTTTCTCCTGTCAGCTGGGCTAAAAACTGACAAATCTTTAATAAACAGCATTTTGTTGCAGCACACCTGCATTTTGATGTCGTCAGACTGGAGAAATAAAATTCAAATATGGTGAAATGTCTTTTTAATTGTTGTTAGCTGACAGTAGCCACATTTCTGAAGTGTTAGTTGAAAATTTACCTTTCCTGTGACAGGTTAATTATGCTTACTGCCACCTTGTACAAAGGTAATAAACAGTAAAAAAACAAAAGTCCTCATCACAAACAGGCACCTGCATTTGTTCAATATTTAAGTGCTTGAGTCAATGCTATCGCAACTGTGGCTCTCGTTTCATGCTGTATATTCTGGAGGTGGCGGAGGTTGAAAGAGCCTTTTGTTGTAAAGCCTCGCTTTTTTTATACTCTTTGATATGCTGAAAGCAGAGCACTAATATCTTACACATGTATTGTGGTCTGCTTTTGAAGCTAAGCTGCGGATGCTTTTTTTCCTTTTTTTTTTTTTTTTTTTTAACGCCACTAGCGCTAGAGTTCGCAGACTTGTGAATGAACATTTCACAGTCTGGTATGGCACATTTTTTTAATATCACTTGGATTTAAAAGATTATGCAAATTCTAACACAAATTTAAACTTCAACTCCTATTATCAAGACAAAACACTTAGAAATATAAGTAAATACTCTAATAACAATGTATAATACAGTCATGGACGAAATTATTGGCACCCTCTGGAATTTTTCCAGAAAGTACAGCATTTCTCACAGAAATTGATGCAATTACAAATGTTTTCAGTATGAATGCGTTTTTATCTTTGATGTGCTTTGGAAATGACAAAATAAGCTAAGGAAAAAGCCAACATTGAAACAATTTTAGACAAAACTAAAAAAATAGGCTGGACAAAATTGTTGGCACCCTCAACTCAATATTTGGTTGCACATCCTTTCAAAGAAATAACAGAAAGCAATCTCTTCCTTTATCCATTAACAAGTTTCGTGCACTTCTCAGATGGAATTTTGGACCACTCTTCTTTTGTGAACTGTCCCAGGTCTCTCTGAGTTGAAGGGTGCCTACTTGCAACAGCAATTTTGAGATCTCTCCATAGGTGTTCAATGGGATTATGATCCGGACTCATCGATGGCCACCTCAGAATTCTCCAGCGTTTTGTCTCCAACCATTTCTTGTACTATGATGTATGTTTTTGGTCATTTTCCTGTTGGAACACCCATGACCTCTGACACAGACTCAGTTTTCTGACACTACGTCCTACATTGCAGTCCAAAACATTTTGATAATCTCCAGATTTCATGACTCCTTGCACACTGTCAAGGCACCCAGTGCCAGAGGTAGCAAAACAACCCCAAAACATCACTGAACCTCACTGAACCAAGAATATTGAACCATGTGTGAACCTCCACCATGTTTGACTATAGGCGCAGTGTTCTTTTCTATGTAGGCCTCATTCTTTTTTTGACAGTGGGTGCCTTGACAGTGTGCAAAGAGTCATGAAATCTGGAGACTATCATATTGTTTTGGGCCGCAATGTAGGGTGTTGTGTAAAAAAACTGGGTCTGCGTCAGAGGTCATGGGTGTTCCAACAGGACAATGACCAAAAACATACCCCAGATAGCATCAAGAAATGGTTGGAGACAAAGCACTGGAGAATTCTGAGGTGGTCATCGATGAGTCCGGATATAAATCCCATTGAACACTATGGAGACGTCTCAAAATTTGCTGTTGCAAGAAGGCACCCTTCAAATCTGAGAGACCTGGAACAGTTCGCAAAAGAAGAGTGGTGCAAAATTCCATCTGAGACTGAGAGGTGCACGAAACCTGGTGATGGTTATAGGAAACAATTGCTTTCTGTTATTTCTTCTAAAGCATGTGCACCCAAATATTAAGGTGAGGGTGCCAACAATATTCTCCTGCCTGTTTTTTGAGTTTTGTCTAAAATTGTGTCAATTTTAGCTTTTTTCCTCAACTTTTGTGATTTTTTTTCCCCCCAATGTGCATCCAAGAAATTAACACATTCATACTCAAAACATTTGCAATTGCATTAATTTCTGTGAGAAATGCTGTATTTTATGGAAAAAAAATAAAGGGGTGCCAATAATTTCGTCCGTGAGTGTATAACAGTACAGAATCAGTAAATAATAAATAGGCCTACCATGTTTTGTAGATTTCCTTTTAAATGTTACAATAAGAAATAAGGTTTAGGTTTTATAGAATTTGGTTTCAGGGAATCATTTCTGTTGGTCTGTTTCGTTCTGTATGCTTATAGAGAGTCAGGTTGCCTATTCAAAGATTTCACTTAAAAAAATACAACGATAAACAAGAAAACCCCTCTGAAAACAACACAGGACTTGAACTTCAAGACTTCCTCTTTAATGCATGCTGTGACCAGCAGGGTGGTAGACGACCTCACCCCTGGTTAAATGAACCATTAAGTGACTGGAGCCTCGGGGGGCCTGACTCCAGTCGCTCATGCAGATCATTCCTGTCTATAATGTAAATACATCTGTGGGATCTTGGGAAGTCACCCCTTAACCTTGTAATTGCACTTTCCTCTTGTGAGGTGTGCTTTACGTAGGTGTGTTAGGATAAAATGTCAATGTGTGACTAAAGCATTGACCATAAAGAGTCACCGCAACATTCCTGAGTAGTACAATCCCTTCAACCATGTCTCGTGGAGGCCATGACGCCACTTTTTTTTTTTTTTTTTTAACAGAAACTCTATTTCTTTAATCAATCATGTGAAAAATAATTTGTTTAATCATGATTTGTTGTATAAATTCCATTCAGCCATTTATGCACCATGATTTTGTGTCGCGGGGCGCCTTATGACACTCCTGTTGTTGTTGTTGTTTATTTATTTATTTATTTTTTGTTTTTTAAATATGTAGTGGCTATTCCTTACCAATGCTGATAGAAGTTCCAGCTTTTCAGTTCATCATTACATTGAATTTTGCTGCCAACTAGTTGGGCCGGAATTACTCATAGGTACACTAAACCCATATTCCTGTGTCTATTCACAGTACACAAAGCACCATATGTTCAGATTTGTTGAGCTATTTATTCTATATCCTACTTAGGACAATACTTGTCATTCATGTATAAAATGCATCAAAGGCTCAGCCCACATGGAGCACAACTCTTACATCCACAACTTGTTTACACCCATTGCATGGGGAATATTGGCACTTTCACGCCCCCCCCGCAATGGTTAGATTAATCAGATGTAGCCATATGCTAGTGCGTTGCAATTATGCTGCAATCCAACCACAGGAAACAGCTGTCGTCGCTTTTGCAAAAGGACAGAGGACAATCCAAATTATCTCTGCTTTGATTCTTGCAACACTTTGTTTTGATGATGCAGTGTTTTTCCGCTTTACGCGGTCATAATGGTAACTGTTAAGACTTCCTTTTATTGCTTTCAGGTGGTGGAGAACTGCAGATGTGCTGTGGCATGATTCCTTTTCTTGCACCTCCAATAAATGAAGTAAACTAGCCCCTGATTATCCCATTTGTGCCCTTACTCATACAAACAGACATTTTTAGAGATGCAAAGAAATTTGAAGTGTCCTTTTTCTATTTACTTTTCTAAACCTTTAGCCTATAGCCTTGATGACACAATTTAAACGCTGCTTCTACTTTTTGTCAAATGTTAATACACCACAGCTCTAAATGAGTTTTGTGCTTGGACTTCTAATAAGTCATTTTCAAAGTTTGAAAGTGCTTTGAATTGGTTAAAATCCCAACGTTGCTTTTATATAAATTGGGCGACAGGCTGAAGGACATGAGACAGATGACAATGACAGCTTTGTATGTTTTTTTTTTTTTTCTTTTTCTCTATTTCCTCCAAAAATATATATATATTTAAAAAACAACACCTAATTTTGTATACTGTATATATTCATCTTTCACAACTACAACAGTGCTTCAATTGAAACTTGTCAGAGGTTCACAATGTTGCGAGTGCTCAAAGCACTTGAAAAGTGCTTGAATTGTACAGTGCTTGAAATTGTAATTATTTATCTTTTAATATCAACTTGCCCAAGGTAAAGATGGGACCCACAACTGACTAAAGAGGCGGAACTGTGACTGTATGAAATAGCATAAAGTAGGCCCTAGAGTACATTAATTTTCTAAGGTGACTTTTTTCCAGATCGCTAGACGGTGTGAAAGAGTCCAACACGGAATTGGGGTGGTGGCAAAGGCAACCTGCAGATTTCCTGGTTTCAGTGGCGGAAAAGAAAATGCATGAAAGGGAATAGACGAAAAAGAGGGAACAGCATTACTGTGTATTCATTTCCAGAGCTGATTTTCCGCTCTCATATCATTGGGCTGTGTTAATGAACACTACCACAGAATAGGGGGGCGCACAACCTGCAAATTCCCTGATTTTAAAAATGAACAGCAATCGTGTGAAAGGGAATTGGACCGACTTGGTGCTGGATTTTAGTAATTATCAAAAGCAGCTTTCCCCCCTTGCTCTATTTCTTTCTCCCGCTTTGTGAACTGATTGTATGAGCATGCAATTTTGAGTGCCCGTGGTGCTGTTAGTAGAGCGGGTCATCCAGTTACCTAAGGGTCAATGATTTGATTCTGGCTCTGACTACCCACTATTGAAATGTTCTTGGGCAAGACACTGAACCTAAATTGCTTCCAGTGGATAAATAAATGTGCATAAATATGTGCGTGGATGGCTGAATCTGAGGCTGTAAAAGCGTCTAGGGCACTGTAATGGTGTAGCTAAAAGCGCTGTAGGAATCCTCTCCATTTACTTTTTTTTTTTTTTTACTTTGCTATTGTAGAGACAAGCCACATATCTGGACTTGGGTAACGCTCTAAAATGGGTGATTCGTAATCATATTGAGTGGCATTTTGTGGTATGTGGCACAAATTTCTCTACCAAAATGAATGAAAAATTTGGACGTTCGTAGCCGTCAATGCCATGGCCTTGCTTGGGTGCCAGTTGATTTTCAATGCGCTGTAATGTAAAGTGTATGGTCAAAAATCACTTTTTTTCTGCCATTCAAAATGAATGCAAAATTTGGACATGCATAGCTGTCAAGGGCATAGATGTGCGTGGCCTGCAAAAAATGCCATATACAAAAAAAAAAAAAAAAAAAATGCTACATAGCAAAATCCATTTTGCCACATACCAAAAAAATGCCACATGCCAAAACACATTTTGCCACATACCAAAAAAAAAATGCCCACATGGCAAAATCAATTTTGCCACATACCAAAAAAATGCCACATGCCAAAATCCATTTTGCCACATACCAAAAAAATGCCACATGGCAAGATCAATTTTGCCACATACCAAATAAAATGCTACATGCCCAAAAAAATGCCACACGGCAAAATCAATTTTGCCACACGGCAAAATCCATTTAGCCACATACCCCCCAAAAATGCCTCATGGCAAAATCCATTTTGCCACATACCCATTACCACTTTTCGTTCTTGGCCCTGCTGCACAAAGGTGGCAAAAAGGTTAGCAAATTTCCCGGAATCAGGGCAGAACAAAGACTGTATATAAGTGAAAACGCAGAAAGCTAGGTCTGAAGTATATTCTTAATGAAACCTGACAATATTTATGTCATTTTGCTGAGTGCAGTCAGTGTGAAACATAGGGATACAAAAAAATTCAGCTAATTTCTAAATTTTTGTGGCTTAATTAGGGCTCCCTATAAGGGAATAACAGAGAGTCTGAACCAGGGTGTATTATGCTTGCTAATATCCCGTGGTCATTTCTTTCAATTCATCAAATTAGTGTCACGCGTTACCACTTAGCGCTCTTAGCGGTTGCCACTTAATGAGAGTGACCCCGTGATAATGGAAGGTGAGAAGAGACTGATTTGATGCACGACTTTACTTGACCTCAGTCTTAGCATGCTAACAGCTAGCTTTGGGGTAACAGGAAAAATGCGATGGTGTACCTGCCGGGTGTTGGCAGCCACACACACAAAGATAATCACTCTCTCAGGCCTGAGAAGAGCAGGCAGGAAGTGCTCCATCCATCTTTTCTCCCGTCAATACTTACAATTTTAATTACACCTGAGTGCTGTCAGCCCGCCAAGCTGCTGGGCAGCAGCTATTGATTCACACGCTGGCTAATTGATTAATTGCGTTCAAGGGGACACTCTTCCCTTCAGCTCCATCCCTCGTTTTGTATCTTTGAATGTTGTTCTTTGGTTTAGTAGAGATGGCAGGGTTTCTTTTTTTCTTCCAGTGGCTTAACTGTGGTGTCCCAATTGATGCTAATAATTGTGCCAAGAAACTTTCAACGAACAACTTTTAAATAGCCTACCTAAATCTTTAAAGACTAAAAAATTGTACTGATTCCATTCGTCTGCCACACATACTTTGGAAATGTATCCAAATCAATAGGGATTTTGCATTGAATTAGGCGCTTTGAATGTTTCAGAAGAATTGTGAAACAGTTAGCCTAGTGTAAATATAGCTGTTTCTTAGGGGCTACTGGTCTGCCATGGTGGATTTGGTTCAAAATCAAAGGCTTTTGATGATGATCTAATAAAAGATGATAACTATAATACTGTAAAGCAGGGGTGTCCAAACTTTTTGCAATGGGGGCCAGAATTGGAGTGGTAAAAATGTGGGGGGCCGACCTTGACTGACGTCCTTTATGTAGAACAATATATTTAAGCAAATTTTAGCCATTCTGTGTGTCACATTTGCTTTATTATTTTTTTAAATGAATTTCAACAATCTCACAACTAGCCTTTGTGGCGCTCTTTCATCTCTCGGGCTCTTACGAAATACTGCTGCTGTAAAATTAAACTAACTTCAAGTTGCTTCATTTTCTCGCAATGTATCTCCCATGTAATCTTGTCGTACATGTCAGCGTGTCTTGTTTGGTAATAATGCCTCACATTGAACTCTTTAAAAACAGTGACTGTCTCTTTGCAAATGAGGCAGACACATTTGTTGCGTATTTTAGTGAAGAAATATTCCAATTTCCACCTATCCTTGAAGCGTCGGCCGTCGCACTCAACTTTCTTGTTTTTGTTCATTCTTGCCAATTTAGAAAATTGGGAGTAAAGGGTCACAGTACTGCTGCCTTTAAGTGGGTAAATGAGGAGCAGATTTTAGTGTGGAGGCAACTTCATATGCTGGTAGCAGTACTGCTGACCAATTTATTAGGTCTGTGTGCGGGCCAGACGTTATTGATTTTATGAAAGAGGCTGGGGGCCGGATGAAATTTGACCGCGGGCCGCATTTGGCCCCCGGGCCGGACTTTGGACATGTCTGCTGTAAAGGATCAGTGAAGAATTATCATAAATTGAAACAAAAGAAAATGGTCCGACCGGTCTGAGCTCCACTTTCTCATAGGTACACTATATATCATTCAAAATCGAGTTTTTTTTTTTTTTTTCGTCCAACTTAACAGCTAGAAGTTTGACAATAAACTGCTGGAAATCCTTAACTGTTTAAAAGTGGAAAAGGAAAAAACAAAACAAAAATACTTATCGTCACCGGGAATCAGTGAAAAATAACGTGCACAAAGTCGCAAAAGGCAGCCATTGTAAGAGCCCACAAACAAGCTCAAATGCTATTTATTTCTCCTGATTTGAAAATGTTTTGTATCAGCAGGGATTGCTCACGGGTTTCAGGAAAACAGAAAGAAGAAAATAGTTGTCAGAAATGTTGGTGAAGTTCAAAGTGACACACCAGCACTAGAGCACTATGTAGCCATCGTGGACATGGTTGCGTTTTCCGAAAAATGTCCTCGAATTCGGCACTTTAGCTGGTAAGTCATTAGATCCATGTGTCTTGATTTGCTGCCTTTAATAAAGACTCTACGAGATGTCGGGGGGGATTGGCCTGTTGCCATAACAAATTTTAGTAGGCGATATATTGTCTCCTAGATTATTATCGATATGCGATGTGATAATTTTTTTATAAACCAATTCAGCCACTAATGTAGTGAGAATACAACCTAATAAATCACCCATTAAAATGCAATAAATTGTTATCCTTTAAGAAAAAACTACTCCCTTAGAGATGGGAGAGGAGGGACTCTGTGTCAAGCCACTACTCCTCCGCATTGAGAGGAGCCAGTTGAGGTGGCTCGGGCATCTGTTTCGGATGCCTCCTGGATGCCTGCCTGGGGAGGTGTTCCAGGCATGTCCCACCGGCAGGAGACTAAGTCTCTCGACCGGGCTAGGAACGCATGGAATCCCGCCATAGGGGCTGGTTGAAGTGGCTGGGGAGAGGGAAGTCTGGCCTTCCCCGTTAAAGCTGCTGCCTCCCCTACCCGACCCCGGACTAAGCGATGGATGGATGGATAAAAGACTATATTAATAATAATGTTAAAAAAAAAAACACACACACACACAATGCATAACGAGTCATTTGAAAGCTACCTAAGTGATAATGAAAATTAGTGAGAAACCAAATGCTATTTTTGTTCTCTGCTAATTAGAGCCCATCAAAAGAGTTTATTCAATCCAAAATGACTGTCATTTTGTCCTGCAAAGTGCACATGTTAGCAAATTTGACACCAAATTGCCAATCAGATTTTTCATAATGGGTGTCATTTTAAACCTATTCTTAGTGTAGAATCTGAAGTATGTGAGATTAACTCGAGGATTCATTCATTACATGTTGAACATGACATGCTTTTATCTTGAAATGTTCACCGGAAGTATGTTTGCTAAGCCGATAACCATAAGCTTTACACTCCGGGAAAAAAAAAAAAAAAAGTGCACTTCTCTTTTTATCATGCATGTGGTGTCAGTAGTAGATTTTTTTTTCTCTTTTTCGTTCGCACATGCTGCTAACCAGCAATTTTTCATGTTGAAGGTGTGTTGAAAGTGTCACCTTTTAACAGCATTTTGCATTTTGGAGAAGACTGCCAATGTTTTATAGCAGGCTAAAGTGGTTAGTACATTGTCTTTTTTCCAGTAGCTTCAATGTAGCCATGCTAACGTTTTACAATGTTTAATATAGATGTGTTTCCTTATTTTGTATGTCTGATCTTTAATTCTACGCGTTGATGACCAATAAACGTCTGTTAAAGGAACAGGAGTATTATATGCCATCAACACGCACGTGTGCCGAGTACACGCAGCACACACAAATGCATGCACACATGCGGCGATAAATCGCAGCCGGGAAAATTACCGCCCTCATATTTTTTTTACGGTGCGATAAATTCACTTATTGCATATCGCGGCAGGCTTAATCAAAGTACAGTTTCATTCCGGTGGTCATGTTTTTTGTTAACCATTAAAATGATTTAAAGACCTTCAAATGACCTTTGTTGTTTCTTGAAATAGATTTTCAGTGGTCTTAAAATTGGACACATGCAGGCATCTGATCTTTTAACCTCTGGACCCTTTCAAATCACCCACCCTTTAAATAGACTTACATTCTATCAACAGCAAAGCTTGTGGAAGAATGTGGTGGTAATAATGATGGTCTACTGAGAATAGATAGCAACACTTGAGGAAGGGTCTTGACAACTTGTCCGCCTTTTGATTGACACCTCTGTTTAAATGTTGAGAGTAGGTTTTTGATTGACAGCTGCCATCAAACCATGGTGACAGTTACACAACAGCTGGACACCCAGAACAGAAGGACATGATGAATTTGAAATGTTGCCCACAGGCAGAGAGGAGGAAAGGGTTTGCTGTCCAAAAAGCCGTCCGACTCCATTGGCCCTCATGCCATTCTTTGTACTTGTTTACTTAATCAGTGTTGGCCGTTCTTCCTCCCCCGAGCCGCCATCAGCCTCTTTTGGCGCAACTGGCTTAGAAAAGACGAGCTGGCGATCAAAGCCCGCCAACATCGTTAGACCATCTCTGATGTTTTGATTACAGCATCTGTCAGTTGTTCTTTTTACCTCTCGCGGTATTATTAACCATTCTGACCATGCACCCATCCTCTCCTCCGGCCTGAGGCCTTGTGCTGCTTTCGTCGTTCAACCAACACCGCCTCTGGCTTGGTGCGAGAATGCGCTGCCCTAGCTTTTCCCTAAAATTAATGAAACTTGTCATTCAGTTTATACGCGGAAGATCACAAAAACAGTTAACTTTTGGTGTTTTTAATGATTTAACTAAATAAATATGTACAAGGGATCTGTCGGTCTAAAGTTTCCAGTTGGCATGTATGAACCAGTAAGTGCAACACTTTTTCAAAGCCATTCGAATGTCCTAAAATGGCCTGGAACATTAATGTGAATTCAAGATTGTCCTTTTGTATTTGTAAATCAATTCTCAACAAAGAGGTACTTTGAAGCACTTTCCCAAAATGACGGCTGTACCAGAATACCCCAAAAAATAATTACCCAGGCCCAAGGGGAACATGCAAACTTGAACCCTTGATCTCAGCACTGCTACAGCGTGTCCTTCTAACCAGTCAGGCACCGGCGCTACCTTAGTTTTGTTTGTTGCTGCTTTAAAAGTTTTTCAAGGACCGTTAAAGTGGCCTTAAAAAAGCATGAAAGTATTCTGTTGGGCTTCTTGAAACCTGCCGAAAGACGGATAGTGAGCACTATTTTATATGACTTGTTCAAGTAGAATATTCAGCAATGAAGGCCTCCATGTTTTTCTCGCATTTTCAACTGGTGCTATTCGAATGCAGTAGAAGCGTATGAGACGAAGGCTGCGAAAGATTGAAAGAGACAGGCAAGAGAAAGGGGAGGGGGTCGCCCAGGGGTCCGTAAAGGATGAAAAGAGGCCTTGGCAGGAGTCTTAAGGGGCTAATAAAGTGAAGTTCTCTCAGATTAGTTAGCTAATAGAGCTGTAACACCTTGCCGCCAGGCCTGTTGCTGCTGCTGCTGTACGCCACCTGTGATATGGAAGGGGAGGCCCTGACGGATCACCTGCTGTGAAGAAGCCCCTACCGCCGCCCCCTCATATCCACGATCACTTAATTTACATTTGCACCTTTCACACACCATATCTGCAAGATCACAGACACATAACAGTACTGTAGAGCTGGTATTTATTCATTTTCTTGCCTTCCAGATAGAAGTTAATGGGTGATCACTTGATCTTGTGGTCTACGGGCCAAACGAGGATGTGATCAACTGATATTATCTTTGGGATCTATCACCTGCCACAGAAAGAAACTACACCAGTAATTGGTAAAACAATGACATAATCTTAGAATAGATAACAGAAGACTACCTTACCTGGAATTCTGTTCTTTGAACCCTAAATCCATGATCTATACACCATATCCTCTTGAAGATTGCAGATATATGGAAGCCTATCCCCCGTGACCTTGTCAGACAGGAGGTGGGGTGCACCCTGAACTAGCTGGCAGCCAAATTCAGTCTTTCAAAAACCCACAAAGAACAAGTCCTCTCCAAACAAGTGTTTATGTGAGGGAAAATTGAATGTTGCCTCTAACAATGGAGCCTAAGTGCTGTAGCTGGTGGTCATTATCATAGCACTCCTTGATAAGAACATAGATGAGTGTTCCGGCCCACTCATGTGTCCTACTTCCATTCTTGGTCCACTCTCATGACAAGAAACCTTTGAGTTCTCGCTAATGATTGTACTCCTGTCCTTCCTTTCCTATTAAACCTCACAAATGTTGCTTCATCATATACATCTTTGATCTTTGGGTGTTACGAACGGCAAGCCGTTAATGTGGATCCAAAACACAGACTAGGAGATCAGAGAGCGAATTTAGTATTTAATGAGTACAACAAAGGGAGCACGCTAAGTAACGCGAGTAAGAAAATACAACTGAGAGAGCACGCTAAGTAACGCGGGTAAGAAAATACAACTGAGAGAGCACGCTAAGTAACGCGGGTAAGAAAATACAACTGAGAGAGCACGCTAAAACGCGAGTAAGAAAATACAACTGAGAGAGCACGCTAAAACGCGAGTAAGAAAATACAACTGAGAGAGCACGCTAAGTAACGCGGGTAAGAAAATATAACTGAGAGAGCACGCTAAAACGGCGTGAATACAACAGTACAAAATTACAATTACAAAATCCCAATAAAACACAAAAGTAAATGAGATCAAACCAGAACACGATCGAAGAATGTCGGGAAGCACCAAGGGTGACGATGAGCACACAGAAGTAAGCAAAGCCGTAACAAGCAAATGCAATAGTCCGACACTCGCAGACGGTGACAGGAGTCCTTAAATAATGAGCGCTCCTAATGCGCCACAGGTGTGCGGCCACGGCCCCGCCCATCCAGCTGAATCAGATGCTGGAAAGAGAAAACAACTGAGAAGGCATACAGATATGACAGAACCCCCCCCTCAACGGACGCCCCCTGGCGGACCACCTGGTTTCGAGGGATGAAGGGAGTGGAAATCCCGCAGAAGCGACGGATCGAGGATCCAGGAGCGGGGGACCCATTGGCGCTCCTCAGGGCCATAACCTTCCCAGTCGACCAGGTACTGCACCCCCCTACCCCTCCTCCTAGAATCAAGAATGGCACGCACCGTGTACACCGGCCCACCGTCGATCACGCGAGGAGCAGGAGGAGGCACTGATGGAGGGTTCAGGGGACAGGTGGAGACCGGCTTGAGCAGAGAGACGTGGAAAACTGGATGAACCTTCATCGAGCCGGGAAGCTTCAGCCTGACAGTCACAGGGTTCACCACCGCGTCAACCGCAAAAGGACCCACGAACCGAGGGCCCAGTTTTCTTGAAGTCCCAGCCAGGTGCAAATCCCGCGTCGAAAGCCAGACCATCTGGCCTGGGCGATAGACTGGAGCGGGCCGTCGGTGGCGATCAGCTATCCGCCGGTTGCGGGCCGCCGTTCGGACTAGTGCAGCCCTTGCGTCTCTCCAGACCCTATGCGCCCTCCGCAGGTGCACCTGTACAGACGGCACGACGACCTCGGCTTCTTGGGAAGGAAACAGTGGAGGCTGGAACCCGTATGCAGTCATGAATGGTGACCTCCCAGTGGCAGAGCAAACGAGGGTGTTATGTGCATACTCCACCCACGGGAGGTGTGACGACCAGGAAGCCGGATGCAGTTCACAAACACAACGGAGGGCGGCCTCCAGCTCCTGGTTGGCCCGTTCCGTCTGTCCATTGGATTGTGGGTGGTAACCTGAAGACTTGCTTGACGTGGCCCCCAAAGCTTTGCAGAACGCTCCCCAGACTCGTGAGACAAACTGGGGCCCTCTATCTGAGACAAGGTCACACGGGATGCCATGAGCACGAAATACATGGGTTACCAGCAGGTCGGCGGTTTCCAGGGCTGAAGGCAACTTGGGGAGTGCGATGAAATGTGCCATCTTGGAGAACCGGTCCACCACCGTCAAGATGACCGAATAACCCCTGGATCGTGGAAGACCAGTGACAAAATCGAGCGCCACATGTGACCAGGGGCGAGCTGGAACAGGCAATGGATGGAGTAAGCCCGCTGGAGCACGATGGACTGGCTTGCCCCGAGCGCAGATGGAACAAGCGGAGACATAGTCCATGACGTCCTTGCGCATGCCTGGCCACCAAAACCTCTGGGACACGAGGAAGAATGTGCGGGACACCCCCGGGTGGCAGGCAAACTTTGAGGAGTGGCCCCACTTCAGCACTCCTGCACGTTGAGCAACTGGGACGAATAACTTGCTGGCAGGGCAGCCCCCAGGCACCCTAACACCTCGTAGGGCTTCCTCCACAAGACGTTCAACTTCCCATCGTAGGGCGCCAACGATCAGATTCCCAGGAACAACAGACTCCTCTGATGGCCCCTCCTCAACCGGCTCATGGATCCTTGACAGCGCATCGGGCTTCCCGTTCCTTGACCCTGGACGGTAAGTAATCAGGAAGTTGAAACGGGTCAGGAACAATGCCCAGCGGGCCTGGCGTGAGTTGAGGCGCTTGGCAGCACGAAGGTATTCCAAGTTCTTATGGTCTGTTAGTATCTGGAACGGTACCTCGGTGCCCTCCAACCAGTGCCTCCATTCCTGCAATGCCTGGACTATAGCGAGCAGCTCCCGGTTGCCGACATCATAATTTGCCTCGGCAGGGCTGAGGCGGCGGGAGTAGAAAGCACAGGGGTGCAGCCTCTGGTCGACTGTAGACCTCTGGGACAGGATGGCCCCCACTCCGGAACTCGACGCATCTACCTCGACAACAAAAGGAAGATCGGAGTCGGCATGAACAAGGACAGGTGAGCTCGTAAACGCTCGTTTAAGGCTTAAAAATGCGGCCTCTGCCGCCGAGGACCAAACAAATGGCCGCTTGTTAGAGGTTAACCTGGTGAGGGGCTCGGCCCTCATACTATAATTGCGGATAAAACGTCTGTAAAAGTTAGCAAACCCGAGGAAACGTTGTAAGTGCTTACGTGAAGTGGGGGTGGGCCACTCTGCCACCGCCTGAATTTTTGCCGGATCAGGCCTTAGCTGCCCTCTCTCCACGATAAAGCCAAGAAACTGCATTGACTCACAGTGAAACTCACATTTCTCGGCCTTAACGAACAACCGGTTTTCCAAAAGTCTTTGCAGAACTATGCGGACATGTTGGCGATGTTCCTGCAAGCTTCTGGAGAAAATTAAGATGTCGTCCAAATAAACAAAACAGAACACATTTAGCATGTCACGCAATACATCATTGATGAGGCTTTGGAACACTGCAGGTGCATTTGTTAGACCGAAAGGCATGACCAAGTATTCAAAATGCCCAAGTGGGGTCTTAAAGGCGGTTTTCCACTCGTCTCCTTCACGAATCCTGACCAAGTGGTAAGCGCTACGCAAGTCTAATTTGGTGAAAATGGTGGCTGATTTTAACGGCGCGAAAGCCGAATCCAACAACGGTAGCGGGTATTTATTTTTAACAGTAATATCGTTGAGACCCCGATAGTCGATGCACGGTCTAAGACCCCCATCCTTCTTGCCAATGAAGAAAAACCCCGCCCCCAAAGGAGAAGACGAAGGGCGAATGAGGCCTGAAGCCAAGGAAGAGGAGATGTATTCCCTCATAGCTTCCTGCTCCGGTTTAGAGACTTGGTATAAGCGCGAGCTGGGTAGTGGGGCATTGGGCAGCAATTCAATGGTACAATCATAAGGTCGGTGCGGTGGCAGGGTACTAGCATGCTCTTTACTAAATACACGCTGGAGGTCATGATACTCGACGGGAACATTCTTCAAATTAACTGGCTCGGTAGCCATTTTTGCTTCACCGGGAAGTAGACACGCCGAACGTAAACAATGTGCATAACAAAACGTACTCCAAGCAATTATTTGAGTCTTTGCCCAATCGATATTAGGATTATGCACTTTTAACCAAGAGATCCCCAGCACGACGGGAGCAGATTTGCACAGCATAACCAAAAAGCTACGGGCCTCAAAATGATTCCCGGACAACTTTATTTTGAGCGGGGGCGTAATAAATTTCACGTCCGCCAGGGGTCGCCCATCGAGATCTAAAACCCTTTTAGGTCTAGCAAGTCTTATTAATGGACATTTAAGAGCGTCAACAACACTCTGGTCCATAAAACAGTCATCTGCCCCCGAGTCAATTAGAGCAGTAAACTTAACTTGAACCCCACCATGCGAAACTTCTCCCGGCAATTGCAGTCTCATTTCAGCTCGAGTTTGTTTTAGTTCATTCAACTCGCTGCGAGGCAATTCATTCGACTGATTGCCATTATGTACGAACCTGGCCCCCCCTCGAGCGAGGGGAACCCCAGGAGCCGAAGATCCAGGACGACGTGAAGGGATCGCGTCACAGGTGGCGACGTGGTGCCCCGGCAAGCTGCAGTAAAGACATAAGCCTGCCTTCATCCGTCTCCGTCGCTCCTCCGCAGAAAGACGACCGCCACAGAGTTGCATTGGCTCCTCCGCCGTCAGGACCGGGCTCCACGTCGGCGTAGAGGCAGATGGTGATCCGACGAAGCCGTCCGCACGCAGCGCTGCTGGGCCGTTCCGCAACGACGACCCACGACGACCCCGCTGCTCCAAGGCTCGTTCCCGCTCGCGCTCCTTCAGTCGATTGTCCAATTTCACGGACAAAGAAATCAGTTCTTCCAAGCCCGAAGAATCCTCCCGGGCCGCCAGCTCGTCTTTCACCGCAGACGACAGCCCCCGTCGAAAAATTCCACACAGCGCAGCTTCGTCGTAACCGCACTCCGCGGCCAAAATTCGAAAACGAATGGAGTAGTCCGCCACGCTAAGATCGCCTTGAAAAAAATCCAGCAGGCGGCTGCCTGCCTCCTTGCCTCTAACCGGGTGATCAAAAACCCTCACAAACTCTGTTTTAAAAGTCTCGAATGACTGACGGATTGCGGGATTAGCGTTGCTTACCGCCATTGCCCAAGTTGCCGCTTTACCGGCGAGGAGACTCATAGTATACGCTACACGGGACCTGTCACTCGCGAATGTATACGGCTGTTGGTCAAATACAAGGGAACACTTGTGCAAAAATTGTTGGCAAGCGCCGGGTTCTCCCTCATAACGATCTGGGTGTGGCAACACCGGCTCCCGAAAAGAAGACGGTGGAACAACCGGAGGCGGGGCGGAGTGATCGGGTGCCGCGGCTGCGTTATCAACACCACCGGACTGAGCAGGTGGGACCATATTTTCGATTCTAGTGGTTAGCGCGGTGATCACGGTCAGTAATTCATTTAATGATTGTTCATGCTTGCTGATCATATGGCCATGACCGGCAAGCGCATGGCGAATAGCCTCGGAGTCTGCGGGATCCATGGTCGGACTATTCTGTTACGAACGGCAAGCCGTTAATGTGGATCCAAAACACAGACTAGGAGATCAGAGAGCGAATTTAGTATTTAATGAGTACAACAAAGGGAGCACGCTAAGTAACGCGAGTAAGAAAATACAACTGAGAGAGCACGCTAAGTAACGCGGGTAAGAAAATACAACTGAGAGAGCACGCTAAGTAACGCGGGTAAGAAAATACAACTGAGAGAGCACGCTAAAACGCGAGTAAGAAAATACAACTGAGAGAGCACGCTAAAACACGAGTAAGAAAATACAACTGAGAGAGCACGCTAAGTAACGCGGGTAAGAAAATATAACTGAGAGAGCACGCTAAAACGGCGTGAATACAACAGTACAAAATTACAATTACAAAATCCCAATAAAACACAAAAGTAAATGAGATCAAACCAGAACACGATCGAAGAATGTCGGGAAGCACCAAGGGTGACGATGAGCACACAGAAGTAAGCAAAGCCGTAACAAGCAAATGCAATAGTCCGACACTCGCAGACGGTGACAGGAGTCCTTAAATAATGAGCGCTCCTAATGCGCCACAGGTGTGCGGCCACGGCCCCGCCCATCCAGCTGAATCAGATGCTGGAAAGAGAAAACAACTGAGAAGGCATACAGATATGACATTGGGTAGTTAATGGAATGTTCTGTTAACACAATGCTCAAATTATGTTAGCTAGTTGGTCTGTAGATCCCAAAGATCAATAATGTCACTGCACTAATATACAGTATATTTAAATTCAACCAACAAAGTAAATTTCACTTAGCAAAATTAAATTTGTTAAGCATGACTATGGGTACTGGGTTCATACTGCAAGTCTTAATGCACAATTCCGATTTTTTGTCATATGTTTTTTCAGACTGCCTTTGTCCATTAAGCCCATTCAAGTATTATGCATGCGCACTAATTCGCAGTCCGAAACGCACTGAGCAAACTGACCGACATGCGTAGAAGCATCAAAACAAATAACTACGCACTGCGTGTGCATGACACACACACATAAGCCTTACGTCGGTATGTAAGCAATACTAAAATATTGCTCATTTGGCACACAGTAAGAAACCAAGCATTATCAGGCTTATACTTTTCTTCGTTGTATTTTTTTATGACCGCGGTCAAGCCCTTTTCCTGCGTGGTAAAAGCAGAGTTCAAGCTAGGCGCTAACGCTAATGAACAGCTACATCGCTGCAGTCTTGCGTGCTGCTCTCGCTCTTTGCTGACATAATTGCTGCATGAATTCCGATTTGGGAGACTTGACAGTTCAGAGTGCCGCCCCATTCTGGAAAAATGTGGCCTAGATCGGATTTGAATTACATAAGAAAGGCTAGGTTAAAACCGCTGGTCTTAATGCACGAATCCTATTTTTTAATGTTTTTCAGACTCGAGTGAAGCATTAACTTGACGATCTGAACGGGACAAGTCGCATAGAAGTGGACCATTTAAAATCCGATATGGGTCACTTTCGTATGTGGTTTAAATCCGATCTGGACCACAATTTTCCAGAATGTGGCGGGGGTCTAAACACTCAAGTCTCCCAAATCGGAATTCATACAGCAATTACGTCAGAAAACAGCGACATAAACACGGCGCTACGGTAGAGGTGCAGCAATGCACTAGCGTTAGCTCCTAGTTTGAACCCGGCTTTTGGGGAAGGAGCGGACTTGGCAACAAAATAAAATGGGTTGAGGATAAGCCTGAGAATGCGCGGTTTTCTCTCTGCTCCAAATGAGCAATATTTCAAGACTGCTTACACGGCTGCAAGTCGGGGCAAACTGTCCATACGTGTGTGCGTGCGTCATGTGTAGTCATTTGTTTAGATGCTCCCGCGCACGCGGGTCAGTTGTTCAGCGCGTCTCGGACTGCGAATTAGTGCACACGCGTGATACTTGAACGTGCTCAATGGACAAAGGTAGTCTGTAAGGGCACGTCAAAAAATAAAAACAGAGATGACAAAAAATCCGAATTGTGCATTAAGATCTGTGGGATGAACCTAGCCAAAGTGACCCAGATCGGAGTTAAAATGATCCACTTCTATGAGACTTGTCCTGTTTAGACCGTCAAGTTAAGGCCTCACTCGAGTCGGAAAAACACGAAAAAATCGGATTCTTGCACTAAGACCTGCAGTATGAACCTCACCTATGAGAAGTAGACACACAAAAAAAGTCTCAAGAATATTTCCAATTTTTGCTTTATAGTGCTTATTCTGGCCATTTCTTTCGGACAAATGTGCCAGTATACTAGACAAATGGGTGATACTAAACTCTCAGACATCTTTGAGTGTTGGTGGCGTAGTTGGATGTCTTGCTGTAAAAACCCAAACATGAATCAGCCTCAATCATTTAGGGGAAATTAAGCCCTTAAAGAGCATATGACACCAGAAAAAAAGTCTTAAATGGCATTATTATGTGAATTAGAATCATATTTTGAGACGATTCGACTATATACAACAATTTAGCAAAGCGCAGATGAGGAGAAATTAGTCTTTTAATCTGCCGGTTAGCCACGCCTACCATTATAGGGCTTTAGCGTCCCCAACAGGTGGATGACGTCAGCGGTAGACTAGGCTCATCGGTTTTACTATTCAGCCCATTGAGGGGGAATTGTTCAGAACGAGGAAAACGCGACGAAGAGAGCTGCAAAATGTCATTGTTTCAGTCTCTCTACTCCCAATATTTTTACAGGATATTCTTTTTATCCAAGTATTTTTCCCCAATAGCTATATAAATGGCTTGAGAAGGACCAGTCAGCCCGTCGAGGGGGAACTATTCACAATGAGGAAAACGCGACGAAGAGAGCGGCAAAATGTCATTGTTTCTGTCTCTTTACTTCAATATTTTTACAGGATATTCTTTTTACCCAAGTACTTTCCCCAATTGCTAAATAAATGGCATGGTCATGACAAATAACAATCTTGTGCTAAATGGAATATAAAATAATAAAAATCCATTTATTCAAGACGAAATGGCAAAATTACTCCATAATGGTCAAAACAGTCGACTTCACCTTTACTGTCACACCTCCCGAACGATATTTTATGACACCTAAATCGGACATATGTAATTTCCCTTCCCCGGCTTCGGAGAATGTAAACAGACCAGAAGGAGTGACAGCTAGCCGACATGCTAACCCGAACCGAGGGATGTTTCAAAGTCTTCGAAGTGGAAAATCACACATAACTAGCCTGGATTATTTGACATGACGACCCGGTTGTCGAGTTTCTCTGCGGATCGGCAAACCGCCCGGCGGAGAGCAATTTACAGTTCGTTCCCTGGAGGAGGGTGGCTGGAGTTGTTGTGTAGCTAACGCGCTAACAGCTAACTGCTAATGAGCATGAGGATAGCTTTTTACATGCCTATCAATGATCAAACGTAAGTAGTCCTTTATTTAAAGGAATTTTATAGTGTTTACTTTGTAATCACTGTATTCGTATTTGACATAATACAAAACAAGATGTTTACTCACTTCCTTGTAAGTCCAATGGTCCCACAGTAAATATCCACAGTGAATGGGAACCTTTTGAAACTCCAAAAAGGCGCATACGCCTCTCCCGCATACAGAATGATTTTTCTGCAGCCGTTTGGCTGGCGTGATGCAAAAAATAAAAGTATTAATCCGCAAAATCAGCTGAATCCTTCGTCCTCATACACAACAGTACACTGTATAGTGAAGAGAACGTCTTCTACCGTACACGTCACAGCGCCCGCCTCCTCAATGCAAGACCGAAGCCGGAAGTCACTCATTTTCATGGCGCGGGATTCAAAAAACTAAATAAATATAGCGATCGCTTCCACACACATCCAAGCGGTCCATATCATTCAGGGGCATAAAATACCGCGTGTATTATGAAATAAACATGCTTTTTCGTGTCACAGGCACTTTAAAGGTAGTTCTGAAATTTATGGAATTTCCGATATTTGAAAACCATCAAAATCCATGCCTAAAAAGACACAGGAGCCCTTTTATTTTGCATCGAAGTAGAAATAAGTTGCGGAATTAAGTTTGTCATTAAACTTGCCTATATCCAAGGTCAAATGCATTGTTTGATTATTACCAAATTTCCACATAGTGCACTAGACAAGTCAAAGAGCTATTAGCCTGCCATTCCCAATTCTTAAATATATTGATTCAATTGCGCTTCTAAAAATGCCTTCAGTTTTTCATGTGCTCAGACGTGTACTCGACTCGTATAAATGTTGCGAAAGGCTGTTATTTTCAAAATGAATCACAATAATGGCCAAATGAGTCAAACCATTTTCAGGCTTGTTCTCTAAATCGAGCTAAGGCACATGGCTATATTGAAATGAGCTGCCAAAATGGATGTTTTATACCTGCGGTTCAGTGAGAGACACCTAAATAAGTGAAACACACACGTACACACTAAAATGCACTTCACACTCACATTATTGTACTCCAGGCTACTCCTTTTCAACTTCCCACTCCCTATCATCCACTGTGCTCAGCATTCATATTTTTCCACAGAAATATCCTTTTAAAGTGATGGACATTTCAACTGCAATTTTACTCCGCATGAATGATTTTCCATCAAAGAAAAAAACCTAACCCTGGTGCAGATGTATATATGGCTAGCTATAGACGGTTAGAGAGACAGATACTGCACTTAATTCATCTGCAAGGGAAATTCACTTTTTACAATTTAATACAGTTTTGATCAGAACATTTTTGTTCATTCGTTCGTCCTCCGTATCGCTTATCCTCACGTGCGTCGTTAGGGTGCTGGAGCCTATTCCAGCAGACCATCGGGGGCAGTAAACCCTGAAGTGATTGCCAGGAAATTACAGGGCTTGGTCTGAACTTGTTTAATGTGAAGACAATGATCCTTTTATTGGTATTCTTGTGCTTCCTGTGGAGGAAAATACATGTAAAATGTAGTGTAATATATCTAGTCTGCAGAGAAACTATAAATCATTCAACTGTCTCCAAATGCATTAAGCGATATTATAAGATAAGGTAAAGCGATTGAAGGATAAAGCGGAATGAAATGGGGGTGCAGGGGGAAATCAGACTGTTCAGTATCTCCGAAATAACTTTCACCGCAGTTCCCACAATGACAAATCCTCCCGTTTCCATTCTCCTAAAATCTGTGTCAATGACATCTTCCCTGCATAATGAATTCACTGTGCAAAGACGCGTCTTTCTTTTCTCTCTATATTTAGCTCATCCTTTATCTGAAAGCACCAGAGATAGTCTTATTAGCTAGGATTACGTCTGATCGGGGAGCTCTTAAGCTGTTTTGTGCTTTATCAAAGTGACATTAATTGAGAGAGTTTGGAGACGCCAGTCGGTCGGAACGGTCGTCTTGTCGGACCTCTCGGCCGAGATTCCGGTCTTTGTGGCGGGGAGAGGGTGCACAGCGGGAGTTAAGTTGTAGCTACTGATGCCGTAATGATTAATGAGACACGGGTGGTGGTATATCTGTTAAATAAGGCTACGATCACACCAGACTGGTTCACCCATGACTAATAGCTTCATACTTGTCTTTAATTTAATTCTACTTATGTGTGTTTACATGAATTACACCAAAACAAATATTTCCTGTCGGGCCGAGTGGTTTGCACCTTCAGGGAGCACCGCTCGCCCTTAATGAGATATTGCAGTCGATGTGCGGGACTACTATTTAAACCAAACACATTTCTGCTTTCCCAAGGGCTGTTATTTCCTTTAGGACCTCATGAAACAGCTTTTTGTTTACTCATTAATATGTACTTTCAGTAGCCCCCATGTAAGTTGTTAGTTTGAGTGGGAGGGCAGAGGCGGGGAGCTGTCGGTATGGAGCTGCGTGGGGGATTATTGCCTTGCCCTCTGCCCTTCAAAGACACATCGGCAAAATCGATTTACGGAGAAGAAAATTACGCGCAGGAACTCTTCGCAGTGACTCTGTCTGCGCTGTGATGGCACACAAGTGAGAACGACTGTGCTTAATTGGGACTAAATTGACTGAGTTTGTGTTTTATTTTAGCTCACAGGTCTGTCAGATTTCAGGATAGAAATATCTAATGTTGACCAAGGAAGCTGATCACAATGGAGTGTTTGTTTTTAGGATGCCAAATTAGGGAAATTAACAAAAATGACCACTGTCAACCAGGATAATCGCTCTTTCAGACTTTTTTAGATAAATCCACCACATTTAAGATGTATTAAAGAGGCTAGTGGTGATGGATGGCAAGTATGGGAATAGGAATTATCACGTTTACTCAAATTGGCTGGATTCAAAATACATTTAGGGCATGGGAGCTTGACTCCTTTAGCCTTTTTTCATATTTTGTTTTGATTGACATACCTATTGGCAAGGGGGTAGGTACATTTTTTAAGATGGTAATCAGTAGGCCTACACAATAGATCCTTTGAACATCGCCATTGCAATGTGCACATGCGCAGTAGTCCCATCGCAGGACGTGGGATTGTTTTTAATGTAAAATTCAGTTTTTTTTTTTCATAAAAGCAGCAATTGTGCAGAGACAAGGCTTCCTGTATCTCTTTTATATACACCAATCTTCATCATTCATAGATAAAACCCCTTAGCCTTGATTAAACAGTATTATATGAATACTAGGGATGTCTTGATCGCATATTTTTGCACCCGAGTCCAAGTCACCAGAGTTTGAGAATCTGCCGAGACTGAGTCCCGATCCAATACCGAAACAAAAAGGTGTCTTTTTGGTTTGACGCTCACCCTGCCGAGAACAGCCTCTCACTTACACAATGAATGTGTTGCCACAGCACACTTCAGACTATGTATGAAGTTTAACGATGATTAACACATTTGTGCCTTTGATCATGGAGCTACTGAGGCATCTTTGACCAGATCAAAGCTACAAACCTGTCAATCATCATTAAATTAAAGTACCAAACGGCAGCTGCACTGGTGAACAAGAAATAAAGTTTGGTCACACTGCTTTTCAGAAGGGAGTGTGAGAGGCTGTATGAGGATGAAGCAGGAAAACATAAATATATATATTTTTTAATTAAAAACCTGATCCTTTTCACCCGATTCTGATCTTCAGAAAAATGGCGCGATCAGCCAGATTTCTGATCACGTGATCGGATTGGGACATCTCTAATCAATACAATGTGGTCATAGTAAGTTAACCAATCTCTTCCCAAACAGAGCTATTCAAGTAAGGTGAAAACTCTTGTAGTTTTTTTTTATTGCAATACATATCGTAATATATCGCAAATCCCCCAAAAATCACAATGTAAGTTTTTTCCAATATCGTTCAGCCCTAGTAATCAAGGTTGTGGCCAATCATTTAATTGTTTAACCATCTACTCTTAATTTAACATTTTGTATTTTACTAGTCTTTTAAACAGCATCATGCATCTTGAGCCACTTTCAGACATAGGCTTAACTCTGGTTAAGTCCTGGGATTTAATCGGGTGGCCCTTATGTCTGAAAGCAATTTCCTGGGTGGACTAACATGGACATTAACCAGATCGCATCTTAGTATAATGTCCGGGACGTTATCTGGACGCGGCATACATGAAAGCAGCTGCTTAATTCCCCGGTCACAGCACGAAGCCTGATGACGTAAATAAGATGGCGGGCCGATCGTTACTTCCTCAGTCTTCGCAGTCAGACAAAAAACGGTGAGCAAACATCGCAATTATCAATATGGCAAGGTGAAAAGATAGCAAAATTAAACTAAAAAAATAACTAAAGTAATTTGCTACTTAATCTTTGAGCCAAGGAAGAGACAGCCCATCGTCCATCTTTGTGGTTTGTTTTGTTGCAAATGTTGACCAAAAATGACGGAATGTCAGGGTTATAAAATCCCTTCCCGCGCCCTACATGCACGGACAGTGCCGAGTCGCCAACACGGGAGAAGTCTGAAAATGTCAGACCCGGGTAATTCCAGGTACATCTCCTCATGTCTGAAAGCCACAGTTGTGGTCAAAAGTTTACATACACTTGTGAAGAACATAATGTCATGGCTGTCTTGAGTTTCCAGTTATTTCTACAACTCTGATTTTTCTCCGATAGAGTGATTGGAACAGATACTTCTTTGTCACAAAAAATATTCATGAAGTTAGGTTCTTTTATGACTTTATTATGGGTTAACAGAAAAAGTGATCAAATCTACTGGGTCAAAAATATACACACATGGATCTGAAAAAGCGAATCATTGACTTGAACAAGTCAGGAAAGTCACTTGGAGCCATTTCAAAGCAGCTGCAGGTCCCAAGAGCAACAGTGCAAACAATTGTTTGTAAGTATAAAGTGCATGCCACTGTTTTTTCACTGCCACGTTCAGGAAGAAAATGCAAGCTATCACCTGCTGCTGAGAGAAAATTGGTCAGGAGGGTGAAGATTCAACCGAGAATCACCAAAAAGCAGATCTGCCAAGAATTAGAAGCTGCTGGAACACAGGTGTCAGTGTCCACAGTCAAGCGTGTTTTGCATCTCCATGGACTGAGAGGCTGCTGTGCAAGAAGGAAGCCCTTGCTCCAAAAGTGGCTCGACTGAAGTTTGCTGCTAATCACATGGACAAAGATAAGACCTTCTGGAGGAAAGTTCTGTGGTCAGACGAAACAAAAATCGAGCTGTTTGGCCACAATGCCCAGCAATATGTTTGGAGGAGAAAAGGTGAGGCCTTTAACCCCAAGTACACCATGCCTACCGTCAAGCACGGTGGTGGTAGTATTATGCTGTGGGGCTGTTTTGCTTCCAATGGAACTGGTGCTTTACAGAGAGTAAATGGGATAATGAAGAAGGAGGATTACCTTCAAATTCTTCAAGATAACCTTACGTCATCAGCCCGAAGACTGGGTCTTGGGCGCAATTGGGTGTTCCAACAGGACAATGACCCCAAACACACATCAAAAGTGGTAATGGAATGGCTAAATCAGGCTAGAATTAAGGTTTTCGAATGGCCTTCCCAAAGTCCTGACTTAAACCCCATTGAGAACTTGTGGACAATGCTGAAGAAACAAGTCCATGTCAGAAAGCCATCAAATTTAACTGAACTGCACCAATTCTGTCAAGAGGAGTGGTCAAAGATTCAACCAGAAGCTTGCCAGAAGCTTGTGGATGGCTACCAAAAGCGCCTAATTGAAGTGAAAATGGCCAAGGGACATGTTACCAAATATTAGCGCTGCTGTATGTATATTTTTGACCCAGCAGATTTGATCACTTTTTTCTGTTCACCCATAATAAAGTCATAAAAGAACCAAACTTCATGAATGTTTTTTTGTGACAAAGAAGTATCTGTTCCAATCACTCTATCAGAGAAAAATCAGAGTTGTAGAAATAACTGGAAACTCAAGAGAGCCATGACATTATGTTCTTCACAAGTGTATGTAAACTTTTGACCACAACTGTATGTCACAGGTAAATCCCGAATTTAGCAGGATATAAATCTAAAAGGGACTTTCTTCTTCACGCCTCTGCCTTTTTCTCTAAACAGGCTGAGCACCGTCCCACCAACCTCCACACACACACACACACACACACACACACACACGTACAAGTCGACTGGGACACAGTTTGGGGAAATATTTTATTCAGTCAGTTTTTGTTACATCAATAAAATTTGAATAAACAACTTGTCCTGAATGTTTGGGCTAACATAGCTCACAAAACACAATACACAAAACTTTAGCAATTTTAACTTTTTGTTTAATATGTGTATTAAATTGCTAGTTTTCTTTTTTTATAGACTAGTCAACTGGTCACAAATAAAATCTGAAGCTAGTCGGCAGGGAAATTAGTAGAAATTTCGATCCCTAACTGTTATGTGGGGATCGGAGACAGATCAGTACTTTTAACCCAATTGGTCGACTTCCTGTTGATTACATGATTCAACAGCTTTTCTTTTAGTTGAGTTGTAGAAAAAAATAAAACTATAAACAAAGGCTGCAACGAGGTCATAAAATGTGGGCTGTAATCCTTCACAATTTATAATAGCCCATATATCTACGTAGTGCTCTTCTTTCTGATATAGGGTCACATGGTTGAATTCCTCTGATAGTGCCACATCTGCTGAGACGTCTCATAACTTGCGTCGGAATCTGACAGCCTTACCGTTGCTGAAACAAACATTGACCTAAACTAAGTCCATATTTTACACGCGTTGAAAGCCACATTTGCATTCCGGCCTCCCATCCAAGCAGCCGGAGACTATTACCATTTCATTAGCTGACGCTCGCCTACTCTGAAGCCGTTGTTGACTTGTCATTTTTGGCTTGGCTTACCGCCCTTCTGCTCAGTCGCCTTGGCTGCAAATTCACTGTCAATGAGTGAAAAGGTGTTAAGTCACGGCTCACCAAATAAAAGCGGTGGTAGACGGCTGCAATGAAGTCATGACCCGATGTTTTCCTCACACACCCTGGCACCCGTGTTGTTTATTGCTCAGGTGCCCCCCCCCCCCACCCCTCAAAAAAAAAAAAAATAAATAAAACAGCCAGCCTCGGCCTGGTATGCTTGTCCAAGGACAGAGAAGATAAAAAGTCAGGAAACGTTTTTTTGAAAAAGCAACTCAAGAGTTGGCTTCTTTTGGTTCGCAGCTCATTACTGTCCCCGCCGACTATCTGCCTTGTGCTTAACTGACCTGCCGACCGCCTCCGTGACGCCTCACTCCAAAATATGCTGCTGTCATTCTCTGATGAAATCGGCATAATGATATAAACCCCAAAATATGTCGAGCGTATCTTTTATCATTCCTCCATTTTTTTGTCTGCTTTGTGCAGCAATGCGTGTTTTATTTTCCATAACCCCCCCCCCCCCCCCCACACACACACACACACACCCTTGTATTCTGGGGTCAGTAATGAGCTGCTCTGGTTTCTCTTTCCTGCCACAGGCATATTTTCTTTCTCCACATGCACTACCTCATCATTCTCCTTGCTTCTTCCTTACGGTTTCTTCTCTCCCACTTTTAAGAATGAGCCCCCCGTGCGGCCATCATCTGTCTTCGCTGTGTGAAATATGTATGAGTGCTTGTACATTTGCCCTCCGGCTAGACGCAGGCGGCATCACCCGTGGCCTCCGAGGCCGGAATGTTAAATTGAGAGGCGGTCCCTATCCAGGAAGCTTTGCGAACCAAAAATCTGACTGCAACAAGATTCACTAGTGGTTATACACTCACCGGCCACTTTATTAGGTAAACCATGCTAGTAACGGGTTGGACCCCCTTTTGCCTTCAGAACTGCCTCAATTCTTCATGGCATAGATTCAACAAGGTGCTGGAAGCATTCCTCAGAGTTTGGTCCATATTGACATGATGGCATCACACAGTTGGTGCAGATTTGTCGGCTGCACATCCGTGATGCGAATCTCCCATTCCACCACATCCCAAAGATGCTCTATTGGATTGAGATCTGGTGACCGTGGAGGCCATTTGAGTACAGTGAACTCATTGTCATGTTCAAGAAACCAGTCTGAGATGATTCCAACATCATGACATGGCGCATTATCCTGCTGAAAGTAGCCATCAGAAGTTGGGTACATTTTGGTCATAAAGGGATGGACATGGTCAGCAACAATACTCAGGTAGGCTGTGGCATTCCAAAGATGCTCAATTGGTACCAAGGGGCCCAAAGAGTGCCAAGAAAATATTCCCCACACCATTACACCACCACCACCAGCCTGAACTGTTGATACAAGGCAGGATGGATCCATGCTTTCATGTTCTTGACGCCAAATTCTGACCCTATCATCCGAATGTCGCAGCAGAAATCGAGACTCATCAGACCAGGCAACGTTTTTCCAATCTTCTATTGTCCAATTTCGATGAGCTTGTGCAAATTGTAGCCTCAGTTTCCTGTTCTTAGCTGAAAGGAGTGGCACCCGGCGTGGTCTTCTGCCACTGTAGCCCATCTGCCTCAAAGTTCGACGTACTGTGCGCTCAGAGATGCTCTTCTGCCTACCTTAGTTGTAACGGGTGGTTATTTGAGTCACTGTTGCCTTTCTATCAGCTCGAACCAGTCTGGCCATTCTCCTCTGAACTCTGGCATCAACAAGGCATTTCCGCACAAAGAACTGCCGCTCACTGGATATTTTTTCTTTTTCGGACCATTCTCTGTAAACCCTAGAGATGGTTGTGCGTGAAAATCTCAGGAGATCAGCTGTTTCTGAAATACTCAGACCAGCCCTTCTGGCACCAACAACCATGCCGCATTCAAAGTCACTCAAATCACCTTTCTTCCCCATACTGATGCTCGGTTTGAACTGCAGGACATTGTATTAAACCATGTCTACATGCCTAAATGCACTGAGTTGCCCCCATGTGATTGGCTGATGAGAAATTAAGTGTTAACGAGAAGTTAGACAGGTATACCTAATAAAGTGGCCGGTGAGTGTACGTCGTAATAGAACTTCCTGCAGTGTTACAACTTTTTGAATACATAGTACTGAAATGTCACTGTCATTGCACTGTTAACCCTTTAACACCGAACGTGTCGGATGCGACACGTTTACGCATATCATTTTTGAAGCCTCGTAACGCTGTAATTACGTCACGCACATGCCCCTGGTTGCTCTCATTTGAAAGTACGGAAGTTGATGTCCACACCAGTTTTTATTTGAACTCAATTGACCAAGTAAAACGGGAGATAATGTCATTTGAGTTTTATAGTTTTATTGCACTCATACATATGCATTAAAACGCTGCATGGACCATGTGTCTATCTCCATATTTCCATAATTTCTTGTCCTTTTTAAAAACCGAAAGCAGCACAAAAGACTACATATCCCAAGAGCCGTTGTGATGTCAAGAAGGACGAACCTAATGTGAACATTTTTAATAAATTGCCGAGCTAGGCGCCAACTAAGGAAAAGGAGGCATGAACACCGGTTGGATTGCGCGAGCGACTTTGAAACGTGCAGAATGAATCGAAAACTAAATTTAGCGCAAGCTAATGCATTTTTTCATTAACTCAAAGAATAGGATGAGCTGTATTTGTCGTTCTTTTCTTCGGATTAGTCGGCGTATCGGCGAGTAGAAGTAACAGCAGCGCTCAAACGGCGAAAGAGTAGGCTGTGTGACATTGTATGTGACGCAGCTCAGTGACCTGTTCAAAAACAAACTTTATTGAGTGCGCAAAAAAATATATATATAAAAAAAAAAAAAACTTTATTGGGTCGCATGCCTGAAAAATTGAATTGATTGAGCTACTTGTCAATATTTTTGAAAATACTTTTTTTCAATGTTATATATTTTTTTCTTCACTATGAATCTTTTCAATTTTTATATAGATGTGTGTTCGAGAAGCTTGATTGCATTTCATATATACCTTTGATAAGGTGATGGGTACAATACCTAACTTCACAAACCCGTTTTGTATTGGATGATATATAAAAAAAAACTCACTATTTTGCACTGTATATAACCTGTTTTGACCATAGTATGTGTAAAGGCCAAAAACGCCTATTACCATACCTGCTGCTTGTGTTGAATTGTCAAACATAAAACTATTCAATCTTATATTTTTCTATTGAATGTTTATCCTAGCAAGTTAAATGAATATTATCAAGCTTCAAAACGGTTGGTTGAGCACATTTGGTTGTCAGTGGGACATCAACATTACAAATTTAAAAAACAGATTTTGGGATTCTTTTGTCTTTTGGGTCCAAAATTTGGATTAAAATTGGTCAGTGAAGACAACAAACAGTTTGGACATGAAGTTCAAGGTATCCTGGAAAAAAGGGACCCGACTTGGCCATTGTGAACAATTTTTTCTTTGAAATATAAAGGCAACATCAAAGGCATGCAAATTCGGCCAAAATAGGCTTAGGTGTTAAAGGGTTAACAGATATCCAGGGTTTTCCCTACACTGTAAATGCTAACATTCAAATTAATTAAATGTGATAAGTGAACTAAACTCAATTTTCATCAACCTGTTGTGAACACTACTTTTAAATAAGTAAGTAGTAATTTGGGGTTGGAGAACTTGCTGAACTTGATATATCCAAGTTAAGTCAAATTAGAAAAAATAATTTCTTGTACCCAGTGTCCTTTGGGCGTTCTATCAGACATGCGCAGATCTGCCCTGCCCACTTTCGCGCTCTTTCCAACACCTTTCTCAGTTATTTTCGCCATTGTGGGTTTACTTGTCCTCAGCACACTGATTTGGTAAGTACATATTTTACTCTTTTGTAAACCGTCGATTTGTCTTGTTGTAGTGTAGTAGCCTGTGTGCTGCCAGGGAGGAGAAGTGTCAATTACATCAAATATCACCGCTAGCAAGCATGCTATATGACCGTGACAGGAACCTCATCATTTTCAGAAACAAATGTAGACTACAGTTTATGGTAGACTCCCATTTTATGCCGGCCGGCGTTTTGAATTCTTGACAGACGGGGCTCGTAACGTTTTTAGGCGATGGGAGAGGTTTTTAAAACCGATTTAAAACAGTTACCGAGCGGTTTTAAGTTAGGTAGACCGAGGGGAGGTTCGCTTCCTGTTTTAAAAATAAAAACACTAATTCTATCGTTAGCGGGTGTTTTATTTTGTGAAACTAACAGGAAGTGCCTTAATCACTACGGCTAGCTTGAGTAGCGCCGAATTTGCACGTTGTGGATCTAAATGGCTACTTTCTCACGTAAAAATGTTAGAAATGTCGATAAAGTGATTTATTTACAGAGTTAGTGCTAGAATTAAGTCAGCTTCAGCCTGTCTATTTCGGCTCAGGTAAGAGCTAAATGCACAGTCAGACCTTATGTGCGCCAACGTAATCGGTTCTTGCGTTGGAGCAGGGGTCCCGAAACTACGGCCCGCGGGCCGGCCGGATACGGCCCGCCTCCACAATTGGTCCGGCCCCCTGAACCCCCCCCCCAATAGTGTTATTATTTCCTGGCTTTTTTCTGTGAAGAACCCAGACAGGGTTATTTGGTTATTATCTATTTAATTAATTGTGTTATTATTATTCATTATTATATGAAATTATATTATGTTATAATTATTTTTATTTTATTTTGTTCCAAGAAGAATTCAGAAAGGGTTATTTAATTATGGCTTTCTGAAAAACAATAATTTTTTTACATTTAGGCACTGCTGCAATCGTCACACTTTTTCTGTTACAAACTGACCCGGCCCCTCATCAGAGAAGGGAAAAGTCATGTGGCCTTCACAGGAAAAGGTTTGGGGACCCCTGCTTTAGAGTGTTTGTCATCTGCCCTTCCATTTGCTTTTCTTCATGTGCAGTGCTCCCCCTCCATGTTTGATCAAACTGCACTGAAAATTTGAAATTGTTTTAAAATGCATTAATCGCAAAAATCAGAGGACTAGATCACATTTCCCCCAGTTATTTCACCACTTTAACTTTGGTCTAACCTAATATAGGAATACAGATAGAAAGAGTGCAGAGATCACACTCGACGCCATAACAACCTGGTGTGTTTAAGGTTGGTCATTTATGTGCCTATATTTTGAAATTGTTGCCTTAATTTTGTGTTCTTTTTCACCATCCCCCAATCAGGCTGAAGCAAATGGTCAAAAGTCCACACATACCTCAGTCTCAGCAATTACAGGTATGTTTCATACACTGATCAATGAATCATTTAATATTTGTATTTGTTTCATGGGTTGGGATAACAAACATGCATTAATGTTTTTACAGATGGATTAAGAAATTAATTGTACATCTCAATTTGAATGTTCAAAAATAATCAATTACGTTAATTTAAAAATAACTCATTGTTAAACATTTTAGTTTGTGAATATTAAAATAATTTATTGCAGATTTTAATTTGTGATTAAAAATAATTGGACATTTTAATTTGTGACTGTTAAGAAAAAATTTAACTTTTTTTTTCTTCTAACAAGTTCTCAATGCTGAAATTATCATGTCTTTTCAGGTCAACCAAAGCAGTATTCTCTAATGCAGTGGACTTGCAAGTACTGCACATTTTCTGCTGAAAAGAGCCTACTTGCTTAAGCATTACCGCTTAAAACATGGATACCACACTCGGACATCCCTACTCCCATGTCTTCATAAGGACTGCCTCTGCACATTTAAATCTTTTAATGCACTCAAAGTACACCTATCGACATGGCACTCTCAAAAAGATGCAGGCAAAAGTGGAGAAACTGCATTTGACCGTCAGTTGTGCAACTTTGTGGAGCCCTGCTCAGGAGCAGACTTCTTTACCCATTTGCGAGGACATCTTAAGCTGAGGCAAATGGTTACTTGCCCATATCAAGACTAACTTTCAGAGCAGTATTTATTCGACCTTCACTGCACACAAAAGCAAAGAAATGTGAAATGTGTTTGAGCCATAGTGTGGGTAGGACATTTGTGTCTAAATCATTTAATCCCAATAAAAGTTGCTTTAATAAAAAAAAACTTATTTTTAATCAAAGAAAAAGAACCTTTTGCAAAAATATATTTTTTTGAAAATATATATATTTTTAAATATATATTTTTTTTATTGACGTGTCACTTTTTTTTAAAGGAAAAAGTTTCAAACTTTTTTTTTAAAGTGGAAAAAGTTTTGAACGCATTTCTTTTTTTCTTTTTGAAGTGGAAAAGGTTTTAAAGGCACTTTTTTTTCGATTGAATCATTTTGACACAAAGATACGACTTCAACGCTACTTCCGACATGTTTGAGTGGCAGGTGACTACACCAATGGCATAAAAGAATGACTAATGGCCACCAGGGCTCCATCGAGCCATCGGACTCTGCTCGAGTCCAAGCCGAAAATAGGGCACTGGTACGGGGGGGTGACATCGGCATCTCACCGGAGTGCCCGCGCTGGTATGGTGCGCTGCTGCTTAATGTGATTCAAGAGGGGAACTTCACCCACTGCCCTGACGTGACGGTTGGCAATCGGGGTCCAACCGCAGTGTCGCGACGCGCCGGTATGGGAGTGGCCGACGAGTGGCCCGACACTAGCCTGCCCAGTAGCCCGCGCCGGGAGCCCCGTCGCTTCAGCTTTGAATGAGTGTCGTGTCAGTCGCGGGCCGTCTACTCAACAGCCGGCCTCCGCGCCGGGGTAGTGATATCGGGGTCCGCCAGTGTGCCGCAACAGGGCACCGTACCATCGCCGGCACACCGGTGAGATGCCGATGTCACACCCCCGTACCGGTACCCTATTTTCGGCTTGGACTCGAGCAGAGTCCGATGGCTGGATGGAGCCCTGGTGGCCATTATTTTTGCTTCCTGCTTTTATGCCATTGGCGTAATCACCTGCCACTCAAACATGTCAGAAGTAGCGTTGAAGTTGGATCTTCGTGTCTAAATGATTCAACCGAAAAAAAGTGCCTTCAAAACTTTTTCCACTTCAAAAAAAAAAAAGTGCCTTCAAAACTTTTTCCACCTTTAAAAAAAAAAAAAAAAAAAAAGTTTAAAACTTTTTGCTTTTCAAAAAAAAGTGACACGTCAATTAAAAAATAAAAATTAAAAAAAAAATTTTTTTTCAAAAAAATATTTTTGCAAAAGTTTTTTTTTTCTTTGGTTAAAAACAGTTTTTTGATTGAAGCAACTTTTATTGGGATTGAATAATTTGGGCACAAATGTCCTACCCATAATATGGCTCAAAAACAAAAAGGATTGCTTCGATCAAAGAAAACAGTTTCAATGAAAAATAAAGCGTAAATTTCTGAGTCTCAAATATTTTTTCACATTCAAACCTTTTTTTCTACAATTGTTTTTTTTTTTTTTTTTTTTTTTTTTTTTTTTAAATTGAAGTGATTTTATTTTGAAAATATACATTTTTTGTTTGAAGCAACTTATTTTTGGATTGAATAATAAAGACACAAATGTCCTAGCCAAAATGTGGTCCAAACGCAGAATTACATCAATCAAAAAAGTTGTTTCAATAAAAAAAAAATTAAATTTTTAAAAAAAAATTTCAAAGAAAAATAGTTTTCAAACATATTTTTTGACTTACAAATTTATTTTTGCATTCAAACAATTTTTTTTGATTGACATGACTTTTTCTTTGATTAAAAAAATAATAATATATATATACTAATGAAATATTTTTGAATAGAAATTACTTTTTTTTTTTTTTTTTTTTTTTTTTTTGAGGAAAAAGCTTAATATGAAATTAGAATTTGAATAAAAATAAGACACATATTCTTGGTAAGATTTTAGGTTTCTCAGGTGTATAACTCCAGTACACGTTTTGCATTTACTCTTTTAGTGATGTGAAAAAAAACAAGTATCTTGTTTACTGTATCAGGTGTTAAAGTGAAATTTGAATTTGAACTGAGTTGTGTGTTTTAAAAAGAGTTCTGTATTTTTATGTTTATTTTATCACTGCTGCACAGTTTAAACCATGGCACAATGTTGATTGTAGTTCCAGTTTTGATCACTAATATTGTTGGAGAAATCAGAACTGTTAGCTTTACCAGAGCTCAAGCTCATGTTGTAATGGGAAACTAGTTTGACGCCATGTCTTCAATGCTGAGTTAATGTCCTGAAATTATGATAATAGGATCTCGCCTGTTAGTCTTTGGAAATTACAGGATAGGAGTGGACATTGATGCAGTTCAGGTATTATTCAGTAATTTCTGTAGCAAAAGGTTATTTTAGGTACTTATACTTTGTATGAGGTGCAAAATGTTTGCAAAAGTAGGTTTATAATTAATCCACTGATTGTTCATTGATACTGAGCATTAACCAAACACCGTTCAGCCTGCCAGGAGCCAGTGTCTCTCATTAAATGCACTTTTGAGCATTTTAAAGTAAATTTTAATTCCATTGAATTAATCCAATGAGTGTTCTCCATTTATTGTGTTTTGGGGGTCATTACTGTTAGATAATGTGTTTTTAATGAAATTAGTATGTGCAGATGTAATTTCTATTGTGGAATTCTTTTAGGTCAAGAAAATTAAGTTGACCTGAATATGATGGGAGTACTGTGCACTCAAAATAAACAAGTTACTGTAAACCAGTTATTTTAGTTAGTTTGAGTACTGCCAACTCAATAAAAACAAGTGACTATAATCCAAATTTTTTAAGTTAATTTGAGTACTGCCAACTCACAATAATTAAGTTAATCAAATCTAATTCATCTAAGTCAACATAAATTAATTTTTTTAAGGCAGCAAGTTTGCATATATTTTTTTAGTAAAGTCAACTTTTAATATTTTACAGTGTAGGATTTTTTTTTAAGCTGTGGTGGTATGGCCGAAGTCGGACAGCCTCACATGTTGTGCTGCTGCGAAATTGCTTTATTTAATGACTAATGAGAATTTTTTTTAACAACATTAATTTTGTCCGAGAAAAAACATAACAAAAATCTATTTGAAATATTTTATTAGCCAGGCTAATAAAATATTTTGAAACGTGACAGTCTACATTTAGGAAGGAGTAAAGGGGCCAAATAATAAATAAATAAATAAAATTATTACGAGATAAAATTTAAAACTAAATAAAACATCAAACTTAGCTGGGAGATACGACAGAGCATTAGCATAACTCATTCTATTGATAATAATTTGATGAAGATGAGGCAAGAGAAAAAAAGTCGAGCTATTACTACGAGAATGAATGTCGGATTAATAGTATGAGAATAAAAATCGTATTATTACGTAAGGCTAATGTAGCTGAATAAGCAGCTACATACTTCACGTTGCGCGTTGCCGCCTCCTTTAAAATCAACAATATTGAAAGCATCTTGTCTTTTAGAATCGGTTTAACAAATAAGGAAATCCTTAATATTTTGCCTCATCTACATCAAATTATGATCAATAGAAGGATTTATACTAATGCTTGTCGTCGCACTCAGCTCCGTTACATGTACGTAAAATGTGTAGCTGATTTCAGTGACATTACCCCTACTGAATATTAGCCTGTTTTTCCTCGTAGCAATAGTGCGACTTACATTGCTTTTCTTTTTCTTTATTTGGCCTGAATATGCAATGCATTACCACAACAATAATAGTCCTTCTGTTAACGGACCCTCTTTCAATGGCAACGTAAATCTATTCGAAATACTTCAAAACCCTCATCTGAAATTACTACCAGTGATATCAGCAACAAACAAATTCTATGCTAGGACGCGACGATCCGTGTAAAACACACGCCAAAAAGAACCTAAACGTCATGTCAATGTCAATATTAAGGTCGTTTTCACAGGTTTAAACCAGAGTACATTCTTTATCTTGAAATGCCTTTCTGTGGATTTTTCTCCTGACTCCGCGCCAACATAGTCAGACTCACGTTTGCAACAGGAGAACCGATGTAGTTTACAAAATAAAGTGTGTAAAGGAACAATTTTTATTTGATGTGCTATTTCATACGCCTTCTGGCAAATGGTGTGTAAATAATGAGCTATAGATATTCATTTAGACGTATTTTTATATTATACAAATAATACATTATAATGTATCTTTAAAAAAAAATCTTAGCATGGAAATGTGGCTTTTATTTTGGTGTGGCAGTGCGCCACAATGTTTTTTTTTTTTTGTAAACTCTGGATGTCATTAACTCATTCACTCCCAGCCATTTTCACCAGAGCAAGGCCCTTCGCTCCCGGATGTTTTACTGGATTTTGACTGATTTTACAAGGCCCACAGAAAATTCTGTTCTATTGCTATATAAACATGGAACCCACCAAAAGAAAGATTAGACTCTCTTTCAACAGAAAAAAGTAAGTTCATATCTTTTTCCATTCTTTACGAATCAGTATTAGAAAATAGCTTAGTTTGGGCAATTTTCCAATTTCTGATCAAAAAACAGAGAAATTGAGCTTTTTGTGAAAGCATACATTTCAAACATAACTTTGACTTTAACATAGCTATTTTTTGCTTTAGTTACATCCCAAACATCTGAATAATGTTTTCCTTTTACAAAATATCATAAAGAACAAGACAAATAGAGCTTTTGATAACAAAGTAACAATTTATTTACACGCAACTAACTGAGAGATGACGCTGTTGTCGCCGAGATGACGCTGTTGTCGCCGCGACAGCCGGGTAAGCCTTTCCCTCATTGTTGCCTGTCTTATAAAGAGGATTTTTTTGAGTCTCTGCGGGGTCTGTTTGGCGAGCAGCACGGACGGAAACAGCATCTTCCGCTGAACCGGTGGTCCCGGTTGTTCTGCTCGGTTGTCCACCGCCTGGCATCCCGGGCATCCTCTTGGTTGTTCTGCTTGGTCGTCCGCCGTTTGGCATCATTCCACTGGCGCTCCGACCGTGGGGCCTAGCCGTTCGTTGCCGGTGAATCGGGTTGTGGGTCTTACCAAATGCGCTACTGCCCTCCAGTGGCCAGTTTTAATGCTTTAACATTGATTTTCAGCTTTGTGCTTTGGAGCTCAGTTGAATCAGGACCCAGAGATGTCTTTTATAAAAAAAACAAAATTAAAAAAAATGTAAAAGACATATACATACGTCTTTGGGACAGTGAAACAATAAAAAATAGAACGTATTTATATGTTTTTGGGAGCAAATGAGTAAAGTGTCATCCTGCAAATGTTGTCAGTTTTGAATGGGTGTAAAAGATGTGGACTGGACATAAATGGATTTAGTGACAAAATTTGCAGGATGACATTTAATGACAATTTCTATTCTATTCTGTTCTATTCTATTCTATTCTATTCTATTCTATTCTATTCTATTCTATTTAAAGCTTAAAAACCTCCTTTGGTCACATGTATCAGGCCAATAACAGCCTGCTTTCTTTCCTTCCTTCCGTCCTGCCCTCCCCCTTTCCTTCTTTTCTTCCATTACTAAAACCAGCTTTTAAACCTTGTTTCCATCGCAGATCTGATTTTTTTGTTCAATATATATTTTTTTTCACAACCTCCTTTTTTTCCCCCTCTTACCTTCCTTCTTCCTTTGCCTTATTTGCTGGCTCTGGACCCACTTTTCATTTTCTACTATTCTTTGCTTTGCTTTAAACTGCTTTTATGTGTGTTTTTTTTTATTTTTTTTATCATGACTTTAACAAAGGACTCCTTAGAATGCACTTTGTTTGTTCTTGACTCAAAAGAATTGCTTTAATGCCTGGTACTAGCACAAAATAAATCATTGTACTTTGAGAACACCCGGATATACAAAGGTATCATCTGGACAACTATCTAACCTGCCCCCCGCCTTCCGCTAACTGAACGAGAGTGGCCTATTTCGGCGACCTGGAGATGAATGGAAAAGGCAGGGATGTTTTCCTCAAATCGTGGTGTACTCTTGCGGTTTGGATGCCGACTCACTAATTGAAACAAGAGGCCGCAATGTTAGCTAAGCCGCAGCTGTGTAACTCTTCACCCCGATCGCACACTCGAGCATCCTCGACACAAATCCCTAGCTGCTTGTTTTGGACTGCCAAGGGTCTGAGGGTAAGGTGATTAAAAACCTTTTGTTTGTAATTTCGTCTATGCAGCACCATTGTAGGGGTGGGAGGATGGGTGGTCGGGCAGGCATTGTGTCGACTCGTTGAAGGCATCAGGTGAGCTGCCGGTGTACTCGAACAATGCCGAAACTGATGAACATTGTTATTCATTCATGAGCGTTCGGCCTGCAAAGCCATTTGTCTGAGATGCTTTTAACAAACGCAGTAGAGCGAGAAAAGGACGAGAAAATAGAAATCCTTATCTTATTTTCTTTTCTTAAACAATAAAATGAGTGCACGCATTCTCAGCTCAAAGCAAGACAGGTAGAGTTCGAATGCCAACGGCTCATCTCGTTTTAAAGGCTGCGCTTCGCGGAGTTGTAAGAATTTTAATTAACCTAGCGGCTGTCTAGCTGTCATACGGCCTAACATTCTAAGGTAGAATAAAAATATCTGAACTTTCTGTTGTTCTTTTGTTTGTCTTGCCTTTTATGTCGTTTCAAAAATTCCCCATGAGGCCTAAACTATACTATTGAAGCAACGGTAAGGAGTAACTGGAGTAATTGGAGCAGTGTTTTTTTTTTTTTTAATAACTGCATCAAAACCTGAGCATGTTCAAATCTTTATATGTACAGTATATGTTGAACTTAAAAGGTACAATATTGTGGAAATTTGAGTTTTTAATGGCTTGTTTCTAAATGCAGTATACAGTAGGGATCAACGTCATGAGTGCCTTTCCATGCACGAATTGTGATTTGGGATATTAGACAACAGAATACATTTTTCATCTACTTGTTTCTGCAAATGTGTAATCGAACGTGGAACAAGCCAGTCACTGTACAGTACACTTTCCATAAGACACAATATATTGCTCCCACATTGAGTTTTGCTGCCCAAGATTTGGCAGCTTGGCTGGGCGAAGATTCAACCTTGAATTTGCCTGTCGGACTTTACATGAAGTCTAATGTCAAAGCCTCAAGTAAGGAAATATGCTGTGTTAGCAACAATTACTATGGGCTAACAATGTTACCCATGTTAGATGTATTCTGATAATTGGCACTTATTCAGATGCAAGGTTGTAAACTATTTTTCCTAATATCTTAATCAAACAGTTTTTGTTGTATTTCATTTTTATTTTGTTTGTGTTCTATATAATGTCTAATAAGGTGGCCTGGTGAGAACAAGTACACTGAAAACAGTCAAATATTTTTGGCAGTGACCTGAAGGTGAATATAAAACCCAAATTTTGTACAAGAATCCACTGTATGTGCCAGCACTGGCAAAAACACAGTACAGTTAGTCCCTGGGTTACGAATGAGTTCCATTCTAAGTTGGCAATGTAACTTGAATTACCACGTAACCACCCCTAAATTTTAAAATAACTATCCAAAGACATGTATTATACATCATATTAATAAAATAATCTAAAAAATAAGATACTGTGTGGTACCAATCTGACTTTTTGGTCATGGCGGTGCTCACAACTCCAAACTGTGGTAAGGAGTGGACCGGCGATTCTTGTGGCTCGTTCATCGTCGCTCCGTCCGGTTCTTCCCTCGAGTAGATGGCAAAGTGCATTAAAAACACACAGACACGTTGGACGGCTCTTGCAATGGAGACTTTTAATAAACAAAATAGCGGTGGACATGCAGCCACTCAACAAGGCCAGCCAAACCGGCCGACGTCGGAGCGGGGTGCGGCTTGTGGCCAAGCCAAAAAAAGCGCATTCTTGGCGGGCACGCCATTATCGGCCGGTGACCATGCTGTGGGACAAGCCGCCAGTCGTCGGCCGTGTGGCCATCTCGGTGGACAGGAAGTATTTTCAGTTCAACCACAAAATGCAAGCCACCTCCTTATTAAAACGTGTGCCATGACCCCAGTATTTGACATAATATAAAACTCGTAGCGTACTCACCTCACAATGGTCCCACAGTTGTCGGACTTGTTTTGGCCATTATCAGCGGTGAACGGGAACTTTTTGAAACCCAAAAAGGCTCACACGCCTCTCCCTGGTGCAGTAACAAAAGCCTGCAACACACTGGGCTGGCGTGATGCGAAAAATAAACGAAATAATCCGCAAAATCAGCTGAATCCGCAGTCGTTCTGCATACTGTAGTATTGGCCGTATACTGAAGATGTTTATCCCGCTGACGTCACATCCGCATTCTTCATAAATCCAGGGAGTCACTCATTTTCATGGCGAGGATTAAAAAAATTGAATAAATATATCGATCACTTCAACACACATCCAAGCAGTCCATTTCATTCAGGAGCATAAAATACCGCGTGAAATATGAAATAAACATGCTTTTTTCTGTCATAGGCACATTAAACCAGTGTATGACTCATTGATACTGTAATTTTTGCATTGTAATTCTTTATCCTTAGTTGTATTTTGACAGAAAGTGTCAAATAACTTTTAATGAAACACTACAGAACTGTTTAAATAGTGAGAAAAAAAAATCTGAACAGTAGCTTTAGCACTAAAAGTTTTTTTCCGGTCTGGTCAGTCAACGGATACATTCATATGGACATATCTACAAAATTTTAAATATGTGTCCCATCTGTACTTCCCAAATCCAAACATGCTCATTCCAAAGCGAGCGACCTTGAAGACATCCTGTTTGGTCTGGTCTTGTGGTGTTGAATAAACATGCTGTGATAGACGCTTGCTAGACCGCAACTGGGGAATGTTAAACATGTGCCTTTTTTGCTGCGTTGCATTTGGACAAATCTTCCGTAGCTGCTATTTCGGTCATTTGACGAGTACACTGGTGCCTTTGTCCCATGCCATTACATCAATAGTTCCACTGTTGCGGTTGAATTTGTATAAACCCAAGTGAAACTCCCTGTTTTTACAGGATGCCAGCGTTGCAGGTAAGCATGACGGAGGCCCGAGTGTGAAAACTCTTCAAATGTATCTCCTCTCACAATGATAGGTGAGGATAAAGCACTACAGTGGTACCTCTACATACAAAGTTAATTTGTTCCAGGACCTTGTTTGTAAGTCGAAATGGTCGTATGTCGAGCAGGATTTCCCCATGACAATACATTATAATCCCATTAATTCGTTCCACAGCCTGAAAACCTACACTAAATCCTTAATAAATGCTGCTGGTTCTACTGCAAATAGCAATTACGCAGAGCAAAACAAATAAATTATAAATAAATCTCCAAATAATAATATCATAATAGTAATAATTAAGGTTGTTCCGATCATGTTTTTTTACTCCCGATCCGATCCCGATCGTTTTAGTTTGAGTACCTGCCGATCCCGATATTTCCCGATCCGATTGCTTTTTTTTGCTCCCAATTCAATTCCAATCATTCCCGATAATTTTTCCCGATCATATACATTTTGGCAATGCATTAAGAAAAAAATGAATAAAACTCGGACGAATATATACATTCAACATACAGTACATAAGTACTGTATTTATTTATTATGACAATAAATCCTCAAGAAAGTATTTACATTATTAACATTCCTGCTGTGAGAGGGATCCACGGACAGAAAGACTTGTAATTCTTAAAAGATAAATGTGACTTTTTATATTGTGACTAAATATTGCCATCTAGTGTATTTGTTGAGCTTTCAGTAAGTGATACTGTAGCCATGCCCAAATGCATGATGGGAAGTGCAACCATGACTGTGCGTAGTGCTACCAATTGATATATCTTCTCTGCGTTGGGAAATAACCTAGGGTGTTAAGAAAAAGATCAATTACTACCTTGCTTCCCCACATTGCTTCCCACAATATTTCTAATCGTAGGGAGATGGATTGTAAGGCTTTATCCAATTAAGAAAAAAGCTCCAAAGGCTACCAAGATTCACTCTACTCATTTTACGCTGCCGTTTAGGTCTCTATATAGGTAAAAAGGCGCTATTACAGATTGAGCGCGACAATGCGTGAGTGGGTCGTGCAGCTTATGCATTTATTACGTTAAATATTTTAACGTGATACATTTTTTTAAAAATTAATTACCGCCGTTATCGGGATAAATTTGATAACCCTACCTTAAGCCTAAACTAAAGACTCTGGATGAGTGTAACATATTATGTCTGTAACGTTAAATACAATTAGAAAACGATTTAATTAAAATATATATATATATTTAAAAAAGGCATGTCCGATATTTTTTTGCCGATTCCGATACTTTGAAAAGGACGTGATCGGATGCCGATCGATCGGGACATCTCTAGTAATAATAATAATCATAGCTGTAATAATGTAACGAATGGGGTTCTAATGTGGTGTGGCTGACTTGACAGAGTGAGTGAGGAAGGGAGGGAGGACTTATGACTTTCACTTCGTCCAGCTGCGGCGGACAATAGGCATGTTTTGTTGCACAAGTTCTGGAATGAATGATTAAAAACCTGATGAAGCTGCGGACTTTTTGCCAATGTTACCACAATAAGATTTGTAACCTTAACTTATAAAGACTGGCGAATGAAGGTCAGAGGAGAACCGTTGAGATTCTAGACATTCTACGGCGGTATTATCAAGTTTTGTATAATTTCCATGGTAAGCCACACCTTTTTCCTTTTTTTGCCACCTGCACTAACATTCTTGGAACCCATGTTGATTTCTCCCACAAGAATATCCGGTGTGCGTCAGTCTTGTGGGAAAACAAAGTAACTGTGGCGCTGTCATAAATCGTCGTATTCCGAGCATGTCGTTGTATGTAGAAACAAATGGCGAGTCAAATTTTACGTCGGATGTCGAAAAGATTGTGTGTCGAAGCGATCGTATGTCGATGTACCACTGTATATGAGTTTGACAATATTTATATTCAGGAAAACATTGATGAAGTTGATGAAAAATGCCACAAAGTATTCAAATAACACATAGGAACAATATTGCTATAGTATCTGTTTACTTGTTATTGTAAACTAGTCTATTTTGTAATTTTTATTTTAACTTAATTCAGTTTGGAATGAGCCGCCATCAGTCCCATCAAAATAATCTATTCAAAAACATTGTAACATTTCTTCAAAAACAAAAAAGAAATTGATACGAGGTATAACCCAAATTACCTTTGCTGAATGGTTATATTCATCTGCTTAAACATTGTAAAATTGATTGAAGTGGTTCTTAAAATGATCAGAGTTCTTTAGAAAAAAAACACTTTTTTTGCACCATGCATCACAATGAGTGATACCACCAATTTTAATACTGAAAATGTAAAAAATTAACATAAACATAGTAAGCATAAGTCTCCCTCCTCCATTGGTGAATGGGAGCAATTAATTTTTCAATCATGTTTAGCACTTTAGCTGTATATACAACTATATGTAAGAAATGCACTATTTACAGTTATGAAATATAAGTACAATTTCCCTTGAATTTCATTAAAGTGGTGTTAAAAATTTCATGAGATGAATGTGTTTAGTTGCTAATGATAGGCTCGCAATCCCAACTTTAGGCATATTTAGGCATGACCCAGCGGTGTATTTTGTACTTGGCACCTTTCCTGTTGGGTGTGTTTTGACGGAATCTTCTACTCACCTCCTCCAAATGGGAGTAGAAAGCCAACACAGCCAGATGGCACGGCCCGTGGGATTCTAGCAAGTCTCTGGATGGCTGGTAGGAAGATGGTGCCATGTGGTGGGTCGCCCACTCTGCCCCTCGGTTGCCTTGGCTTGGTGGTGGTCATCCAGGCGTACATCGGCCTGCCAATTAAAGGCGTGCCTACAGTCCTGCCAGAAGCTTCCTCGCAGCCCTCATCTTGTTTTCGTCTTCTTATTCACATGGCATCGCTGGCTGAGCCCCTGCTGCTGTTTACGCCGCTTCACTCTGGGTTGCTCATGTCCATGGTTATTATTTTTTTTAATTCATTCCTGGACCAAAATAAGAAACAAACTGAAGTTGGCACTGTAACGCCTTAAAGAATATACTAACAATTCCAGAGGAAGCGTTTTCTGGCTTCTGAAGTTCTAACAGAGGTGAAATGTTGCTTATGTGTACTGTAGGCATGGGCGGACATCAGATTCTGACCGTATGATAACCTTGAGCAAAAATATTGCAGTGTTACGATATCAACATGAAAGCTTTAAAATCTAAAAAAAAAAAAAGGGTTTATTCTAACTGCTTTTTTCCAATAGTGGCTTCTTTGTTGATAAACAGGAACGACCGTGAATTGTAATACATGCTGGCGAACACTGGAAGTCCTGGGATTTTTTGGCTATAAAGAAATCCCACAAAGGTGTCAAATGACCCCAATACCAAACTGACTACTTGGTTTTGTCAAACAATAGACCACTCAAACAAGCAATCAAGCAGCCTAGGTGTGAAGGGGGGGGTCACCCTGGATAGCTGCAATTAGCATCTTGAATATTTGCAAATCCAGACTTGTTAACTCCTGGGTTAGTGTAAAAATGATGAAATGGTTATGTGGCATGAAACTATGACTAGCATCCATAACTGTAGCTAAACCAGACTGTCTACATTTTAGAAAATTGAGTGTTACAACAAGTAGGGCAAATCCCATCAACCACCTTTACTTTGTCTTGACAAGTCCAACATTCTGTTGTCAAGGTTCACAGTTTATTATGTTGAAGCACACAATAACCAAAGAACTTTCCACTGCAGCTCAAACAGCTGTTTTGTCACAGCAAACACAAGCTTCAGTATACTGTACATACGATAGGCAAACTGCAGCTTTTGGAATATGTAAAAAGGTTGTCCCCCCGACTGCCTGCCTGAGCGGTCCACTGTCCAACAAAGCCAAGGCAGCCCTGCCCTGCAAACACTCAAGATGGTAATTGGAGCAATCCAACCCTGTGGTTTTGGGAGTGTGAATAGGAATGAATAATGAGGACCTCAGTGCTCACAAAAGATATGTTGATTAGGGTCAGATGACCCTTCTCTGGTTACAAAAGGGATTTGTATCAACTGATCCACCCCTGGTAGTTCTAGTGTTAAAGGACAGATGAAGAGTTCAATTGTTGAGCGTTTTGTTCGTTTAAATTGTATTGAATGCATTATTCGCTGTGTCGAAACTCATATTACAAAAAAAAAATAATAATAATAATTGACAGTGTATTTTTTTGAGTTACTGCCATAGCAATACCTTAGCAATGAGGGACGTGCCTTGCTGCCAGCCACTATCTGATTAATTAATGTACATAAGACCTCGCCAGCACTCCAACATGAAAGTATACTACTACGATATCCTCGCCATATATTGCAAGAGTTCCTGGGTCTTACTCGGGATTTTCGTCATGTAATCTCGATTCGTAGTGATGAATTGCTCGAACGAAGGCTCGAGACTCAGACGAGAGAGAATCAGTTGCCCTAAAAGCCTTCTTCTGCAAGGATTTGGACATCTTTTCTGACAGTTAAGCAAAGGAACTTCTCCCCGGTTGCTCGATTGCTTCTTTGTCTTCAACATTTCAACAGGTTTCAAAGCCTAGGTCCCTAGGAGAATACAACCGTGGTTTACCCTTACTGGCTTTTGTAATTCTAAAATTTCATACAAATCTGTTTATATGGTAGGGCAAATCCCACTGTCTGTTCGCTGAAGTCTCATAAGTAGATAGGGCAGCTGACAGGTCGTCTATTCATGTGAATTTGATACATTTATTCCTAGATCTATATAACTACTAGTCTGTTTCTGGAATTACTGATATCTAAGAATGACTGGGGAAAGAAAGGTTCAGAGAGAAATCACAATACTAGACATAGGCTTACCACTCTTCCTTTCGTGATGTGTGATCAATCGCCGTCATCACCACCGTCTGCTCTGCCAAGTAAATCAACGTTATCTGACGCCTCAGGTTCAAACATTTAAGGATTAATTGTAAATAATCTTTCCTGGGAGCCCTCGTCATCGTTAACGTCATGAAAACGCGATCCTGAACGAGTACTTTCGCTGGAAATATCACTATCGGCGGTGCCGTTCGCCATGTCTTCTGTTGCCTCCTGTAAATGATGTCACACTTCCGGGTTTGGGAAGGCAGTATTGAAGGAGAGCTAAAATACTAAAAAAAAACATACGAAAAAACCCCGCATATTTTCTCGCAGTTACGCGTTAGAAATGACATAGTCGTTTTGCCGAACTCGTCCACAGCTTAAATTTGTCAAACTACACCGAAATCCGACAAACTCTTCATCTGCCCTTTAATTGAAAATGCAAGGTGAGCTAATACGCTTCAATTCGGCACTGGTTGCGAAGCAACGACAGGTTTTGGGAACGTTGTTGTTGATGATGTTACCTTGTCTATGACATTTATGTTGTGGTCTGGGCAATCGGAAAGCAGTTAACTTTGAGCTCTTGGTGTCTTTCCTGGTTTCTGAGACACTAACAGGTGGTTGTGGACAGTGGGACAGTGGTTATTTTAAGGAGGATCATGGAAGGTGGGGATGAATGGGAACCTGAGATTCACTTCTCCAAGCCCTGCAGCATTGAAAGAAAGTGTTGCTGTCACAACAGACTGAGTGTGGGAAGCCAGAGCAGCTGTGTGAACACAGACACTGCAATATCTCGCTTCTTCAAGCTCTATGTAGAAGGCACAGACTGAAACAAATTACATCACATTGAGTGATCGATGAGGATTTTTTTTTTTTTTTCTAAATCGCACGGAAACAATACTCAAAAAGGAAATCACAATTCAAATTGCCTCCAAAGCCATCTTATTGTTCATTATAGACTCCCATACACACTTACGCACAACCATCAAGGGATTCAAAACCAAAGCACACTTTGATCACAATTTCTAACTAGCTATTTCCAAAAATGTTTCATAGTAGAACAAAGCTGAAACTGGCTTTAAGCACTACTGTGTAGTAGATTTACTCCTGGTATTATGTCCTCTTCATACGACAAGGCGGTTTTATCCACAGGGCTTTTTCAGCTCTCCCACCTGGATTATGATGTCGATGCCAGAGGTCAGGGGTTTTTGTGCTTTGAGTGGAGGTTTGGTGAGAGTGTGTAAAAAGGACGTCGAAATGTCAGCAAGAATGAGGCGGGACGACAAGAGATTTGGGAGGTGAGTTAGCAGGTGCTGGAAGCATTACCGTAGACCACCTGCCTCTGTTACACCAAACACTCCAGGCTCCATATGGAAAAGACAGATGCGAGTAAGACATCAAGTGCGCTTGGATTCAGAAGTCATCTCCTTCTGGAGTTTTGGAGCTATGATATTCTGGATCAAACGGTTTATAGATGATCAAACTTCAAGTGGTTAGTTTTGCCATTTCATATTCTGATTGTCATTAATATTTGGCATCTCTGACGGTCTTCTTCAAGCAAATGTACCGCAAGTGACTTAATCAAAATGATTGATACCTGATATTTGTCTTATATTGTAGTTAGGCTTATTTTTTCTTTCTATTGTAGCATCTTATGTCAAATAGCTGTTTGCACATACAATTTTTCTAATTCTTTTCTTTCTTATCTAATATACATACGACGGAAAACACTCAGGTGACTTGAAGTTCCGCTCTGAGACCCCCAATTTGGCCACACTAAAAATTGTCCTATATGCATGTGTGATACATCATTGGAAAGCTTTAAATCTAACATCTCTGGGGAAAGAAACATTTTGAACAGGAGGGACATTTTTTTTTAAACAGCAAAACCCTAACTGTGAGAGCACGCGAGAGCATTAAAGACACCATGATTTTAACGAGATATTATCGGGTACTTACCTTGTTTCGATCCAAAAACTAAGTCTAGCATGGATCATCGAGTGTCAAAACACAGATTTGAATGGCCACAGCCGGACTTTTGGGGGATTTTATGGGTGAAACATGGTCATATAACTAGGGTCGTGATGCAGAAATCGCAGACATTAGGGAGTGGTCGAGATGTTCTATTTCATATATTTACCCTTTTAAACGTCTTTGTTTGAATCGATTATCATCTCAAATAACGGGGAAAATGCGACAGCAACAAAAAAAATACAATACACGATAGTTATGAGGTAGATATCCGTGACTTATTTACAGCTACCACATTTTTCATTGTGACGTAATTTGTTTAGAAGTTTAAAATATGCAAGTGAATAATTTTTTATTCTTTTTTTTTTTTTAAAACAAAGTATTAGACATCAATTAATGAGTCTAAGCTAAAAATGACAGACATTTCAATAATAAATACAATTACTGAGCTTCTTTTTATGGCTGGGTTAAAACAAAAGCGGTTGTGCAACGTCTGTAAACAGGGGTTTCCAGGGTAAAACGGACAAATTAAAAATAGTTCGGGGGTTAATGCGCCATGAATCTGCTGTGACAGCATATAGACATATTGTTCTATCAAACACAACAGTTGTTTTGGCTTAAAATACAGCAGTTTATTTTAAAGAGTGTTGCAAGACTGCTTTTTCACTCTTGTTTTCCGCCATATACATAGACTTCATAATGTATTGACCTGACACATTCCCCATTCACTGTGTCACACCTTCCCGAAGGGGGCCGTCCAACACTCTGCTTCATTTATTGGCCGTCGGTCACATGCAGCGATCTAACGCCAGATTTAGGTTGAAAAAATACAAAAGCTGTACTGCATACAAACAGGAATGATTGTCTCAGGACTGATTTGTTCGAGGATTCATTGTAATTATGATATTTTCCATACCATGCATGCATTTGGACACAATGGGAGAAATTAGCAGCTAAAGCATTGGCATTGTACTTCGCAATATTTATGTAAAATAACTGCTAACTGCCCGTTTTTTTGCTTTTAACCAAGAATCGAGACACTTTTAGGTCCATATCTATAAAGAATTCAGGGATTTAATAATTAATTCACAAGAATTTTCAACGGAAAAATCTCTTTGTTTACATATGGCCGCCGCTAATTTCCTTACTAACTAGCCTCATAGTTCGCAATATTTACGTAAAACAAATGCTACCTGCACGTTTTTTTTTTGCTTTTTACCAAGAATCGACACTGTTTTACGTCCATATCTATAAAGAATTCAGGCATTTAAGCATTTATTCACAAGTTCAACGGAAAAAGCTCTTTGTTTACATACAGTATGGCAGCCGCTAATTTTGTTACTTACTAGCCTCATAGTTCGCAATACGTACATACTTTAACCAAGAATTGAGATTGCTTTACATCTATATCTTTAAAGAATTAAGGGATTTAAGCATTTATGCACTAGAAGTTCCAATGGAAAAAGTTCTTTGTGTTTCCACTCAGTCAGCTTTGACGGAGAAAGGCCCACTATGAATCGGCCCCACGCTTCGTGTCCCATCAATACATTATGAAGTGTATGGTGTGTAAGGCGGAAAACACTCTGGTGACTTGAAGTTCCGCTCTGAAACCCCCAATTTGGCCAACTTTCAAAATTGTCCGATATGCATGTGTGGTACATCATTGAAAAGCTTAAAATCTCTATTTTTGGGGGGAAGAAAATATTTGAACAGGAAGGCATTGTAAAAATAATGAAATACATTTAAACCCTATCAGGAGGTGAGAGCATGAAAGAGCAGAATTACAGACTTTAACGAGATATTATCGCGTATTGTTTTGATCCAAAAACTCCATGTTGCATGTATCACTGAGTGTCAAGACACAGCTGTGAATGGCCACAGCTGGATTTTTTGGGGATTTTATGGGTGAAACATGGTAATATAACATCAAGGAGTGGTCTAGATGTTCTATTTCATATATTTACCCTTTTAAACCTTTTTTAAAAATATTTTTTTCTTTGTTTGGATCGATTATCATCTCAAATAACGAGGAAAATGCGACAGCATTAAAAAAAAAAAAAAACAATTAAGCGATAGTTATGAAGTAGATATCCGTGACTTTTTTACAGACGCCATTTTTTTTAATGTGATGTAATTTGTTTAAATTTAAAATATGCGAATGAATAATTAAAAAAACATTTTTTTTGGTTTTTTTAAACAAAATTTTAGACATCAATTAAAGATTCTAAGCTAAAAATGACAGAAATTTTGACTAAATATAAAAAAAAAATTACCTTCATTTTATGGCTGCGTTGAAACAATAGCGGTTGCGCGACATCTGTAAACGGGGGTTTCCAGGGTAAAACAGACACATTAAGAATAGGTCGGGGCCATGAATCTGCTATGGCAGCATATAGACATATTGTTCTATCAAACAAAACAGTTGTTTTGGCTTAAATACAGCAGTTTGTTTTAAAGAGGAGTGCAAGAGCAGAAACTGCATTTTCAGTCTTGTCTGTGTTTTCCGCCATATGTAGTTAATATATATATATATATATATATATATATATATATATATATATATATATACGCGTATATATATATATAAATATATATATACATATATATATATATATATATATATATTGTATTGTATTTTAAATTATACTATTAATATTATTCTATTATTAATTTTGGGGATTGTTTTGTCAATATTTTTATTATTTATTTTTTGTATTTATTTTTTCCCATTAAATAAGTGTTTTTCTTTCTTGCACTGTATTTGTTTTTCAACGTATAGTTTTTAATCATATATTTTATTAAATAGTAAATGCTTTGCCTAATTGTTTCAAAAGCACCCTCTCCCCCAATTACCTTTTGAAGTATTAATGAGTTCGTGTTTTGATTTGTGTGCGTCCCATTAGCTAATCACTGGCCCATTTCTTTTGCCAATACAGCATCAGGATAACACGTACATAAGCATTGTCACTCTTGTTGTATCGTGGCGTGATCTTGCCGTTTCATCTCTCGTGTGTCTGATGAAAAATCCAAACATCACGAGTCACTTTGAGTTTCATGACAGCGTTCTGACCTGAGAAACTTTTATCTCAAGGCCAATTGTATGGATTGAGCCTTTTTTTTTAATGGAAGACAAAGGAGCTCTGATCAAATCCCAGTGCAATTTCCCGGGATAATAGCTCGTTTCAGAAAGTGACATTCATTAGTAAAGAAACCTTAGAGCATCCTCGTCCTTCCCGGAGCCTCCCTTCGGGTTATATGCCGTGAGAGACGGTTTGAATACACACTGATCTGCAACCTGCCTGGTTTGACTATGCAGCACACATTAAAGAAGTGACGTCCGTTTTCCAATTATGGTTGCTTTCATGCCATCAGACGTCAGAGCCGCCTCAAAATGAAATCACATGCTGCGTCAAGTTGGTGACATATCTTTAGTGCGTGTCATCAGAAGGTATGTTTAATTTCAAAATACTTTCATGTCTTCACAGCACAAAATGATAAACCTTTTGGAGCACTAAACCTACAGTAGTAATGTCCTAGTGTGTATTGTATGGATTTTGGTATTCTGTTCGTGGTCCAGCACGTCTAGTTATATTTCTGTTTCTGCTCTTGTGTGTGAAAGGTATTGCTCATTAAACTAGGGCTGCAACTAATGATTATTTTTATAATCGATTAATCGGATGATTAATTAAACGATTAACCCAAACATGTCACTTTTTTCAATGACCTTCAAAATTTAATTTGAAGTTGTTTTTGGCATGTTGTAAGTAACAGTGAAGACAAAATGGATGACTATTTCCTCCAAAAATAATATTTTGTTGCATTTTTTTTTTAATTACAGTTACTGTTTTAAGTGCATAAAACATGTTAAAGTTTTTAATACGGGTTTTGAATATAAAACATACAAATAATTTCTCCGTACATAAATCAGACTAAAGTCCTGTTCACTCAAATATAAAAAAAAAGTGCTGCTAATGGCGTACCGCATGCAGGCTATTTTTAGACCGTGACGTAGCATCGTAAAGCGGAAGTAAAGCCGAAGTGGGACATTATAGACCCGCCTTCGCATAGACTCAACGTAATTAGTGCTACTTTTCGCCGGTAAGCTTTCAAAAACGAACATGCCGATCACGCATTGCTTTTTTGGAACTTGTAGAAACGACTCTAGACATTACGACACATGAAGGATGTTTTCTTCATACGTTTCCAGAAACCAAAAACTCGGGTGGAAAAAATGTGAAGACAGAATCAACTTGCGCGGACTTTAACACCAGCTCGGCGAATCCATTCACATTTCATATGCAGTAAACATTATGTTGGGTTGGCATTGTCTTTCAGAGGACAAAGGGGTAAGCCATTTTTGTATTTTTAACTTATTTTTTTAGCGTAACGTTGTGCCGTACTGCTTCTGTCTGACAATGAATGACCTGAAAAGAATTACAATGGTATCTGATTGCCACTGTTACCGTTTCTGTTATATATACGTATATAAAAAAAAAAAAAAAACTTTAGTAAGGGGGAAGTGTAACTAAATTATACGATTAAGATGTGTTATCAATGAAAAAAATAAAAGTTCGTTGGCTGTCACTGAGTAACATTTGCGATCGCGACACAAAGCTAACTAAATTACCCCCAAGGACGGTAAGAGACGTAGGACAACCAGAGGATATATTAGAAAGACGGGGCTGATGGTAAAGGATAGCTTGTTGAAACAGGAGAATGTCATTGTCAGTCGCGTCGATAAAAAAGCTAAAGCTATGCATAGGTTTACTCGTTTTTTCTTATTTTTTCAGCCTTCAACACTAAAGCCAACTCTTTAACTGAACATTTTTATGTTCTTCCACATCTTTGCCAGTCAATTTGGCACCAGGCACATCATTTTCGGAGAGAATTGGTAGGTTTAGCTCTGCAAACATCTCCTTCGTACACGATTTCCATTCATTTCCTATTAGGGACAAACGGTGGCTTGTCCGTACTTAGCAACAGTAGCTAATGTCATGAATATTAATGAGCGAAAGTGACGTGTTGCTTGCGGTACGCCATTGACATTTTTTTTTTCTTGTGGGCAAACTGCTGATATAAAATGTGTCAATGATTCATTTATTTTCTTTAAACAAACTAAACAAAAAAATCGAATGAGAAGGCAGGCCAATTTCAAAGTATACTCTCTTGAATGATAATTTACAGTTTGAATGAGAGTTTGTGTTGGAATCAGACTTACTATACATAAATGGGTTTATGTGTGTGGTTTAAATGAAATGAGACAACTTTACTATTTAACAATAACTAAAGTAATAATTTTCTCCAAAACACAATACAAATGGACACTTCAGACACTAATGGCATAATCGCTAACTAGCTAACCAGTAACGTCTCTTCAGCAAAGAATACCAAAAATATAATTGGCATCACTGACTCACCTCTGACAGAGGCACACTGGATCTAACAAAGCAAAAGACAATCTAACCACACTTTGTATTATTATTATTATTATATTATTATTTCAGCAACTCAACCTGAGTGTGGCAGTGAACTCTCTCTCTCTTGCTATAATCACTGGTATGTGCACACAGCCTCACATTACACACACACAAGGACCCAAACGGGACTGCTCATAGCTGCCGGCAAAATTTGATTTATAAGTTAGTTGGCAACTAAATTTATTTATAAATCGATTTAATCGATTAGTTGTTGCAGCCTTACATTGAACACAGGGTTGAAGCAAGCTCACCCAAAATATCTTTTGCATATGGAGTAGATTGTGATTGTTGCTTTCCAATAAGTAAAGTTGAAACAAAACAGCTGCTTAGTTATTAAGAGGTGGGAATCTTGGGGCATCTAACGATTCGATTACTATTACGATTCAGAGGCTACGATTCGATTTATAAATCAATTATTAGCCCCCAGCTATTAGCTGCTTTAATGTTTCGTACATTAGTTACGAAAATTGTACAAAAATCCTCTCAGGCTTAAAGGGATCCTCTATTTTTAAGACAAGTAATTCTTAAAAGATAAATGTTAGTATGAGTTATAATAATTTGATATTAAAACCCCTCTTAATGTTTTTGTTTTAATAAAGTTTGTAAAATGATTTTAAGTGATAGGTCGCCATTCTTGTTACGTCGCAGTGCGTGACGTCACTGGTCCCGTTGCCGAAATTCCAGCGTGTCACTTGTTAGCTTTCCCAACATGTCGTCAGTTCTACCCTTCCTATTTGAACCAGATCTGAAAAGTGAAGAGCAGGACAGCACTGTCGGTCGTTCACAAGATGAGCGTCAGGGAAAAATGCGTGCAGCAAATACCTGATAAGACAAAAGTTGGGCAAAACTGGTGATGCGAGAAAGTCCTGTTGGGAACTCCAGTTGGGAGCGAGAGTGTATGCTGTCCGGTTTTATTAGCAGATAGTCAAGGTAACCATATTGCGTTTCCAAACTTATCCCAAGAGCCAAGAGCACACCTTGTGTAATCCATGTCTTGTACATTGTAACGCGTGGTACCTAGGATACGTGTATGAAAGTACCAAAAGGGGAGATGCTTCCACTATGCACATTTATTCACAAAAAATAATATTTCCACCTTGACCACTCTTCACTCGGGAGCTCAGCAGTACGCAAACACGCGTTCCCTGACGAACTCCCAATATTGTTGTGAGGTCCACGTCAGAGTCACTGTCGTCACTGTAGCGTGCCATAGGGCTTTAATTATTTAGTATGATTTGGGGAAAACTCCCACGAAGAACAGTCAACATAAAATATATAGTAATCCATAGTAATCCAAATCAGCGTTTTTTACTCACTCGTGGTGGGTAGGGTACGTGCATACAGGGACCAAAAAGGGGGAGAAGCTTCCGCTTATGCACATTTATTCACTAAAAATAATAATTCCACCTTGACCACTCACTTCACTCCCCTTGTTTCCATTTGACTGGAAATTGCATCCAAAAGCAGCACATCATGGCATTTTACTTTGCGAGTTTAGGCAGCAATAAGCAATTGTTTAACATCCTACACATTTGGAAAGATACCATTTACGAGCCCGCAAACCATGGCGCTAACTAACGGTCAAAATATAGACTAAATATTATAAAATATTGCCATTGATTTAACATTTTATGTGTTTCTAACAACATATTTTAGTACAAGAGAATAAGTGTGGTTTATTAGAGCCTACAATTATTTAAGTTAGAGGATCACTTTACGTAAACTACTATTTCAGTATCAGGTTAACAGTTCAAAACCATAAATAAAATACTCAAGTCCCCATTCTGTATCAGCAGCTTTAGACTACATTAAATTATTTTAATGTTGTGAATCAACCGTTAAAGTTGTTGTGCAACATAACAAAGACCTAAGACACAGAGCATCTTTGACTTTATCCTTTTTTCTACGCATAGAAACACACATTGGGAAAATGTGGTCTTTAATGGCAAGCATGAAAATGGAATATTCATCTCACAATCCTTGTCTTTTTTTAGCTTGCCGTAATATTTTGCAGCGTAGACAGAGAGTGGCGACAAACCAAGTGCTAAATACTTCCTTTTCCAGCTCCTCTGGGTGCGGCGCGTGGGAGCGTCAGACACTTTTATTTTTTATTTTTTTGTGAGCGCCAAGCAAAGACGTTTCTCTGAAGACGACACATCTTGTGATGTGATCTGTTCCCATTGTGCCTCATCACTCCCGCAAGTTCCCCGCCCCGCCTCCCCTAAGGCAAAACTCTTAAAGTGGAGCACATATTTGTTTATGGATGAGGGATGATGTCTTACATTTGCCTCCTTTCGCCGAAACGCGGCCCTTCTCCTTAGTCACAATCGCTGTCATTGTGTCACAATAAGAAAGGCCGCTTGATTGATGGGCGCCACAAACGTGGCAGAATGTCTATGACAATGTTTTATCACGTCAAAGCGTGAAAACGGCCGTAAGCGGGACATCCACTGTTGCTTTTGATGTTTCCTTCATAACAAATCGATGTGTCTTCTGCCAGAATCATACAGGACAATGAATTGATTGACAGCGGCACCTGTGTCCTGTGCGAGCAACGTTTAGTGTTACATTATGTGCTACACAATGTTATTTTTGCAGAATTCCATTAAAACATAGGATTTGTTACAAGTTGGAGATTTTATCTGGACAATTAGGGAAAAAAACTTATGAACTAGCTCATTGGACTAATTTAAGTATATTAAAGTTGACCATACATTTTTTATTAATTATTTTACAGAAAGAATGTCTTTTTTCAATCTATTTTAGTTGGCCATTTTTGTTTGCTTAACACTTGCTTAAATTGTATTGCATATGCTGTAGCTTGGGCAAATTGGACTAAGCAGTAAATTATTGTTAGGCTCTCATATTCACATAATCATCATCAGCACGTTTATAGACAAGTTGCCTGAGCGAAATGTAGGCAGCGCCATCTTGGAAAATGTCTGCCTTGAACTTCCGGTTAAAAAAAAAAAACAACTTAAATTACGGTTGTAGTAAGCAGTGTTTTGACAAAGTTGAAACTGCAAAATTAAAGCAGAGGAACTCACGGAATCTCCAAACATGAAATCAGCGTGACGTAAATGAGACGTAGATGAGATTGCGTGATTGTTCTTATCGCTTCGTTGATCATTCGTGGACAAAATTATAACAACCTATCTGCCTGTGTTGACGTGAGGTGGAGATTGATACGCTGGCCACTTGAGTGACCAAAATGAGGTGAAATTACAAATTGCATTTCCGGATTTCGTTGTTACAAGGACATACTACAAGGTATGTACATACAAACAAAAATGGTATGTCAATCTTTTTTATTGCAGATATCGATTGCAATGAAACATTTGGACAACATGATTCCATTTCTTTTTTTTATTATTTTTAACGATTGGTGCATGTGCAAAACAGGTCAATATATAACATTTAATAAAATTATTAGAAAAATATTAACGACGGTTGAGCATACGAGCAATGTGTTATCAGACAGCAGAGCTCCCGACGTTACAGAGACCCTCGGCTGCATCCAGACGGGCTTTCTCCCGCTTTCCTTAGAAATTCCAGCTCCAATAGCGTATCTTAAAGTTTCTGCAGTTAAAAAGTTCCTTGTTGGATCTCGGGATCGAGCTGACGGCGAGCCACCGCCTCCAGCCTCTCGGCCACCCCTGGGTATAACGATGTAGTCTCGATATGTCCATCAATGTACAGTAAGTGTTGCTGTGAGGCACATCAACTTATCTTTCCTTGCCTAACAACGTTTTCTACCTGTAAAAAAAAATGAACAAAAAACTTATAACACTTGCATTTAGCGTTGACATAATTGTGCCATCTATACGTACTGATTAGCAACAGGCTAGCAACAGATACAGTAGTTGTAGGAAGTAATATTAAAACTCATCATAAATACAATCATCATATTAATAACAATATCAAAGGCCACAAGTCGTTTCATGCGCAAGATTTTAGCTTTAGTATTTTTTTAGCACAGGACACATGAAAATGCAGGTAACGGAACAACATACCGTCCATAATATCAGCGGCAACATGGCTACAAAATCCCCCGGTCTTCGTGGTGGCTTTAGCTTGATTCCACATCTGCCTTCATGAACATGTTGTCCTCCACTGTCATGATGATGGCAGATGGATTTGGTATTTCCAAATTGTTTTTAAAGTGATCCTCTAACTTAAATACATGTAGGCTCTAATAAACCACAATTGTTCTCTTGTACTAAAATATGTTGTTAGAAACACATAAAATGTTAAATCAATGGCAATATTTTATAATATTTAGTCCATATTTTGACCGTTAGTTGGTGCCATGGTTTGCGGGCTCACAGTGATGACGTCATTGGTATCTTTCGTGTTCAACAATTGCTTGTTGCTGCCTAAACTCACGAAGTAAAATGCCACGATGTGCTGCTTTTGGATGCAATTTCCAGTCAAATGGAAACAAGGGGAGTGAAGTGAGTGGTCAAGGTGGAATTATTATTTTTAGTGAATAAATGTGCATAAGTGGAAGCTTCTCCCCCTTTTTGGTCCCTGTATGCATGTATCCTACCCACCACGCGTTACAACTAGCGCCCGAACATTTTTTCTGCATCCTCAGTCAAGTGAGGGATCCGTCTATTTTCTGGATCCGACGGTCCCACCGCGTCTGCAAAGCTTAGAAGCATTAATTGATATCTATTTTTTTTTTTTTTTTTTAAAGACTTTATAAAATTATTCACTCGCATATTTTAAACTTTTAAACAAGTTACGTCACAATGAAAAAAATAGGCGTCTGTAAATAAGTCACAAATATCTATATTTGATCAAAATAAAGAAAAACTGAAGAAAACGTTTAAAAGGGTAAACATATGAAAATAAAAATCTCGATTACTCCTTGATGTCTGCGATTTCTGCATCGCACCCTTTATTATATTACCATGTTTCACTAATAAAATCCCCCCAAAATCCGGCTGCGGCCATTCACAGCTGTGTCTTGACACTCGGGGATACATGCTATATGGAGTTTTTGGATCAAAAAGAGGTAAGTACGCGATAATATCTCGTTGAAATCATGGCGTCTTTAATTCTGCTCTCTCATGCTCTCACCTCCAGTGAGGGTTTTGCTGTAGAAAAAAAAAAAAAAAAGATTTTAAGCTTTCTAATTATGTATCACACATGTATATAGGACAATTTTGAAATTTGGGCAAATTGGGGGTCTCAGAGCTGAACTTCAAGTCACCTGCGTGTTTTCCACCCTAAACAATACTGCAAAAGATATGTATATGTTTCCTGCTTTCTGCTAATAATGTCACTCCAAAAGTCCTGCTGCCCTGTTGGTCATAATCTTTCCCATCCCCATCTCTTTCAGTATGTTGCTCTCCCATTAGCCTATTGTTGATGTTTCAATTTGAGTGTCACAATGTAACGGTGTATTTAATGCTACAGCGTTTCAAATGAGCACAAGGCTCCTCGTGTTTTTGTCTCACAAAGAGCAAATTTACACATAAAACGTGCCTCTATATAAGAAATGTTCGGGTTACGAGACGACTTCCAGAACCAATTAATGCCGGAGATAGAGGTAACTCTGAGTGTTTTTGACTTATGAACTACGTAGATCACTTGACTGATTTAAGTACAGTATGTATTGGCAATATGTTTTATGAGTTATTTTTCATGAGAAAATTTGCTTGGAAAATGTCCAGTATGTCTTTTTTCAAGCTATTTTAGTTGGTCATTTCTACGTGCATAACATTTGCTTAAATTTGACTGACGTAGAACTCGGACTAATTAGACTGAGCAATAAATTATTGTTTGGCCCTCGTGTTCATAAAATCATCATCAGCACTTTTATATATTTTCCACTCTTTCTGAAGTTTGCGAACAGTCATTACCTAAAGCACATTTTATGAATAAATGAATTGGTGTTCTTTCATTTATCATGTGGAGTGTTCGAACATTTCCCTGTACAGCACATAAGACAGTTGTTCATATGGTATGGGTGAATAGATGTAAGAAAATAAATCCATGGGGCATTAATAAGGGACATATATTTACATACTGTAGATTTGATCCACCTCATGCCGCAAGAACTGCATATTCACTGCTGTGGAACATCGAGCGCAAAGGCGGATCGATGGAGGTAAGTCGGGGAAGCTCAGCGGGGGTCAAACCCTGGTGTATTACAATACCGTTCTGATAGGCAGGTGGGATTTGTGCACTCACTTAAGAAAGAGGCAGATTTGGGAGCAGTTCAGCCAACAGTTGGCACTGAATTGTGTGTGTTCAGCACATTTTATATCTAATGATAACAAAAGAAAATATCGGCTTGTTGATAAACTAAAGTGGAAGAAACTGTAAATCCAGTAACTAAACCCTTTCATTTAATTCATGTTGTCTGACATTTTGACAATGATTTAGACATATGCATCACCATTAGGGGTGGAAACTTCCGGTACCTCATGGTACGATTCGTGACGGCTCGTGATAACGATGATCTCACGAAATGACGATACGATATTCTACAATGCAATTACTGTACTTTTCGCACAATAGGGCGCAACTGACTACCCACCAAATTTAGCACTAAAACGGCGTTTGTTCATAGATTAGCTGCACTGGACTATAAGCCGCATCTGTCCTCACTGTTTTATGGGATATTTGCACCAAAAGATATTAACCGGTAACTATTTGACAGCGGCTTCATATGACTGTCATAAGACAAATGAACCACCATGGAGCTTTGAACCAATTGGCTGCAAAGATTTCTTGTTCCAAGAAGTTTAATTTGGCCATCACTTCTCCCTTGGGGCAGACAGTCAACGTCTGCTGCCACCTGCTTTCAACACTGTTGTTGTCCAACATGCTTTCTAGCATGCATTGCAGCACTACAGATGTAAATAACAATCAAAATTCATGTTCTGTGGTAATTATTTCTTCAGTTACTGTTCCATTTGTTTAATTAATTGCTAGTTATGATATTTGGGAACACTTTATTTGACAGTGACGCCATAAGACTCATAAGACAATCATAATTATGACATGACAATGTCATGGGCATTAATGAATGCTTATAACAGATGTCATTTAGTGTCATTCTCAAATGATCTCACTTTTGAATGGATGTGAAAGATCCAAGGTGGACATAAATGGTGTTAGTAACATAATTTGACTGATGACACCTAATGAGATAAGCATTCAGTAATGCCCATGATAGTTTCATGTCATAATTATGATTGCCTTATGAGAGTCTTATGGCGCCACTGTCAAATAAAGTGTTACCAAATATCATACCCAGCAATTAATGAAACAAACGGAACAGTAACTGAAGAAATAATTACCACAGAACATGAATTTTGATTGTTATTTAACATCTGTAGTGCTGAAGAAAGCCCCCTAACAGTTTGCTGAAGACATGTCAACAAAGCACATGGATTACTGGAACCATGTCCTATGGTCTGATGAGACGTGTGGGCTTTCTTGTGTACCGTCTTCAGAAGAGGCTTCCTCCTGGGGTGAAAGCCATGCAAACCAATTTGATGTAGAGTGTGGCGTATGGTCTGAGCACTAACAGGCTGACCCCCCACCTCTTCAATCTCTGCAGCAATGCTGACCTCCTGTAACGGATCACATGCCATTTTGGAGGGAAAATGGCAAGCAGTACTCAATTTGGACATTTAGGGATGTATGTAGTTTCTAAGGTGTGTACTCACTTTTGTTTTGTTCCCAGGGGTTTAGATATTAATGGCTATATTTTGAATTATTTTGTGGGGGAAAATAAATTAACTCTATTATATAGGTTGCACACAGACTAATTTTCATTGTGTCAAAGTGTCATTTTGTCAGTGTTGTCCCATGAAAAGATATACTTAAATATCTGCAGGAATGTGAGGGGTGTACTCACTTTTGTGATACACTGTACATCCCCTCCCTCATCTTTTTCCATTTTCAAACATTTTTAAAAAAGCTCCAAGGAGCCACTAGGGCAGCGCTAAAGAGCCGCATGTGGCACTAGAGCCGCGGGTTGCTGACCCCCATCCTAATGTCTTTGTAGCCGTGTGGCAGGTTTTTGTCATTGTTGACTTTTCACAGACACAAACTGAGCAGTGCCAATTGGCTTTTCACGCTTGAATTGCTTTTGTTTTCAGTGGAAAATTAAAGAGTGTTAGCCCCTTGGCTCACTCGCCCTACTGCCCCATAGTGAGAAGTGTCCCACAGAGCCGTTCTGCGCAACAAGTCATTATTCCACTCGGATGCCCTGAAGGAGTTGCCACTGGTATTGAACTGTTTTCATGAACATACAAAAGTGTCCCTGTGTGGCGGATTCTGATTCTGATAAAAACAAAGACCACAGGCATGGTATCAGAATTGTTTGTCATAAGAGTGCACTTCTGGCCACACGTTGTTATTTTTTTTTGCTTTGCCAAACCACCTCTTGAATTCCTCATAGGCTACATGTGGGCTACTGGCACCATAAGGACCAAACACAGGCCGGAACATATTGAGTTAGTCGCAGCTTGCCTGCAGTCTTTGGCCACATCACTCCTCCGCTTCCCAGCAGGGTCCTGGGGTAATAATATTCCAACCTTTCACAACGACCGGGAGGCTCAGAAACCGATGGGCAGCTGGAAGGCCAAATGAGCCCCATTCATCACCGTAAAGCAATTTTTAGGGACTTTATGCTGATACGTCTACAGCACAGTCCTCGATGCTGAGGTGTAATTTTAGAGATTTTTAGGGATAATACTAAGGATCTTTCTTTAGATATTCCAAAGACACACAGAGTTGTTCCTGTTAACTTTTTAAGGATTCTGGGGATGATACTCGGGTTCTTTTGTTCGATTTTTCAAAGACAAAGCAGAATTTCTGCTCCTTGCTAACAGACATGTTCTTGCTATCTTATGTGTGTTTTTGTAGCAGCAAGGATTTTGGCTCCTTGCCAAAAAAGACGTGGTGCTGATGCTACGTTTGTTATTTTTATTTTTATTTTTTTTTAGAATACTACCAGGTATCTTCTGTTAGATTTTCATAAAACCAGGCATCCCACCAATGCTTTCTTGTAACCTTGTCTTTTTTATAGAGCTAACATTTAGGGATCGTGCGTCAAGACAAACCTGTTAATCTTTTGTTAATTTATTTATTTTTTTCAGGGATAATCCTAGGTATCGTTTGTAAGATTTCCAAATGATGGGGAATTTAAAGACCTCACCTTCTGATGTTATTTTGGGCTCTTTTGTTACGTACTCACAAAACAAGCAGCTGAATTTTTGCTTCTTACCAACAGCTATTCTTCAGTTTTTTTTTCCCTTAGGGATTTTACAAGAAGGAACAACTCATGATCTTTTGTTAGATAAACCAGAGACAAAGCAGAATTTCAATACTTTGTCTTTTTCAGGCATTCTCGTATTGTTCTGCACTGCAATCATCTCCACATAGGTTTTTTTTTACTTGCTGTTTTAAGGTTTAACTCGGTTTTGAGGTCTGTGTCTCCAAAGCCCTTACAAGGGGGATTGCAGGCGCAACCCTGCTATTTTAACTCCATATATAGTCAGGCAGGCCAACCGCAATGTTCAGGCCAGACTGACTGTCTGGCTCTGGACCGGGGTGTGCCTCACTCTGCAAGCGGGAGAATGGGGGACGGGTCAATGGGTCTTGCTTTCTCCTCTCACTGAACGTGATCTTAACGCGGAAAGACGAACCGTTTAAAGGCACTCCCACCGCAGAGTAGCAACTATATCAGGCGCAGGATGTTGTGGCGTTAAACGTCAGCCTGCTGAATATCAAGCAGGCTTGAGTCACCACTCTCCCTGTTCTTGCTTGTCTTGAGCATAGCAAGGGGTCCGTTTAGTTTGTTGAATATATACAAAAATCAAGACCAATCTGAAAATGAGAAAGATTGACGCTAAATGATGAGACATGAACCCTTGACTAAACAGACAGGAAATTTGCCAGAATTTTAAGCGAATATCCTAAGGCAGGTATCCCCAACCACAATGGCACATTTGCTACTGGGCTGCAGAGAAATAACAAATAATTTGTTAACGACCGCAATCTGGCCTATGCATCTTGACACATCAATATGCCTGTGTACTCTATTGACTAATCCGAGTAGAGATTTGTGTACGCCGCCCTCTAGTGGTTGGCCGCCATGACTGGGGTGTTTGCACACCCATAGCAGCCCAGCATCACTCAATGTAAACAGTAATGTTAGCTGCTGTTGACTGTGTACTGCAGGCTGGACACCTCAGCAATGGTGGACGGGGTACTTCCGGTCGTTCTGCTCGGATTAGTCATTATAATCAATTGGAACTAGCATCTATTTATCATATCTATGTGCGCTTGTCCTCAATAATGATAGAGGTGCATCAGATTTGTTCCCGGAAATGATAAGCCAACACGTTAGTGAAGATAGATGAAAATCAGCCGTCATTAGACAATTTTTTTTACAGGGGAAAGGCCACCTGCTTAGCCAGAAAAGGAGCCTACAACTTGAGGTTGACCGATCAATCGGCCGGCCAATATATCAGGGCGATAAATGGACTCTTTCCCAACGTCAGCCATCGGCCAATTAACAAAAAAAAATAAGCCGATAAAAAAGGATTTTGATCAGGCATCTACAGGCTGCAACAGGAAGCTTCAGGCTTGCCTATTTTGTAAATATTGTAAGATTTTTTGTTTTTAGGTTGCATGAGAGAATATGAAATGTTGCTTTAGCCTTTAAGGTGCTTACTGAGTGATCCTTACACTCTATAACTAGTAGCGTTAGTGTAGCATTCACGTTAGCATTAGCTTTAACACGGCGAGCATCGTCTTTAACTCTCACTTGTTTACATCTCGTCATGACGTCCTGGTGGGTTTAGTCATTTGAAAATAATATACTGTTTGGTTTGGTAGCACTAGACCACATTAATCCTTTAAGTCTCAGGCCATCATTGCAAATTTGAAGCTGTTGAAGCAATTTAATTTTTAAATATTTCCTTTCATAACCTACCTGCTTTTAAAAAGAAAATTTATTGGCCTCAAATATCGGCTTAGAAAAATGACTTTGGATATCGGCAACCGGCCGAACATTTTTTTTAAGTAACGGTCGACCTCTACTAACAACCAAGTTCATTCTGCATAATGTGCGGCTAAAAGCTAGCAAAAAAAGCAACAAAAGCGAATGCACTGAGAGCAGTGGGGTGCTGAGGGTGCAGCACCCCCTGGTGTTGGGGAGGGAAAAAAGTAGTAGGTAGTAAAGGTAGGTTATTATTATTATTTTTTTTTAAATAAATCAATTAATAAAACATATTGAAACAATAGCATCTTTAACTTTGGGGTTTTAACATATATGTTGAAAATGTTTTTTTCTTTTATTGCTAATAACATAGTCACCACCTGACAATTTGTTTGCTACCAGGTTATGTTGAATAAGGCCCTATTAGAAAGGAAATGTTAACTGTTAACAGAGGAGGCGTTAATATGGCACTAAAAACACATAAGTGATTCTTTTTTTTTTTTTTTTTTTTTGGGGGGGGGGGGGGGGGACTGCAATTTTCTAAAATTTAATTCGAGGTTGAAAATGAAGATGATTGTGATAGTTTATAATTGTGCCCAGCGAGTAAAAGTTTTATTTCCAATAAAAAAACTCCAACACACACTGTAGATGATATAGAATGCTGTCTTTGTAGTAACCTTGTAGTAGCATTTCAGCCATCCAGCATGCGTGTGTACTGCCATTGTGAACGTATTGTATGGAGAAAAAGTGCGAGCATGACAAATTTGGACTGAAACGGCTGTCTTTGACGGGAAAAACAAAATAAGATCCTCAGCACCCCCTGCTGTGAATGACTTCCAGCGCCCCTGACTGAGAGCATCATACCTCGTGGCGAACTGTATTGTTAAAGCAAAGAAACCTTTCACGTTTGGAGAAGAACTCATTATGCCTTCGACCAATGATATTTGCCATCAAGTTTTAGGAGAGGCTGCTGTTAAAAAAGGTCGATTCAGTATATGGTGAGTTACATTTTCCCTACACTTAATGTTTGTTGTCGTGTTATTTTGTATTAACTGTAATTTTCAGCCACACATGGCCGTTCCGTGGTGCAAAAAAGGTTGGAGACTACTGTCCCAAGGTGATTATGTTCATTCCCAAGTGTGCTTCAAATATACAAAAACCTGCCTTAGATATTATGTCAGTATTACTCTCAAATTTGGACCAAATTTACTTGACATTGAAAGCATGTCAAGAAATTTGAATGGATCACAGTAAAACTTTTGCAATCTGTACGACTGAGTAAAACAGACTGTATTTTTCAATATGGTTTCATATCTTCTGTTCAGCAAGGGATGAGGATCAACAATTCCTTTTGTCACAGGTAGATTGGGAGTGACAAGCGGAGAGTATCCCGGTAAACATGAGCCCCTCTGACATTTAGACACAGATGAGCTCACTCCAACACGGAAACTTTCGCTCTCGATCCTCGCCAACGTCACGCTTACAAACTGTATTTGTTCATGTGCGTGCCGCTTGCAAGCTATACCAGCTGTTGACCCAAGTGAGGACATTGAGGGAGGTAGGAGGGAAAAGGAAGAACGGCGCATATGGAAGCGACAGAGAAAGTGAAAAAAACATGTTGCAAGACTAAAAAATATGCCATCTTGTGACTCTGAAAGCCATACACTGCTGGCCAAAAGTGTTGGCACCTCTGAAATTCTGTCAGATAATGCTCAATTTCTCCCAGAAAATGGTTGCAATTACAACTACTTTGGTAGTAATATCTTCATTTATTTGGCTTGCAATGAAAAAACACAAAAGAGAATGAAAAGAAAAAATCATTATCATTTTACACAAAACTCCTCAAATGGGCCAGACAAAAGTATTGACACTCTCAGCCTAATACTTGGTAGAACAACCTTTAGACAAAATAACTGTGGACAACGGCGTCCGGTATCCATCAGTGAGTTTCTTACAATGCTCTGCTGGAATTTTAGGCCATTCTTCTTTGGCCAACTGCTCCAGGTCTCTGAGATTTGAAGAGTGCCTTCTCCAAACTGCTATTTTCAGATCTCTACCCACAGGTGTTCTATGGGATTCAGGTCTGGACTCATTGCTGGCCACATTAGAGGTCTCCAGTGCTTTCTCTCAAACCATTTTCTAGTGCTTTTTGAAGTGTGTTTTGGGTCATTGTCCTGCTGGAAGACTCATGACCTCTGAGGGAGACCGAAGTTTCTCACACTGGGCCCAACATTATGCTGCAAAATTTGTTGGTAGTCTTCAGACTTCATAATGCCATGCACACGGTCAAGCAGTCCAGTGTCAGAGGCAGCAAAGCAACCCCAAAAAATCAGGGAACCTCTGCTATGTTTGACTGTGGCAGTGCTTCTCAATTATTTTCTGTTACGCCCCCCCCAAGGAAGACGTAAATGTTTCGTGCCCCCCCAAACTCTGCCGCCACTGTAAATAGTATCATTTGTCTATAATATTAATATTATAAGTACGCCTCTGCCTCACATTGTATCCTTTTTTTTCTATTAGAGAAAATAACAGAGATCAACTTATAAAGTATAACTTTATTAACATTGTTTTGTTTGTAACAGAAAAGACAACGCGCATCAGTTTGCTTGAATTAAAAAAAACAAAACAAAAATGTGATACTGAAAAATAAAATCAGTAAATAATAACATTCAAATTGATTAGAAACATTAACTCATGAGGACAATATGCCAAAAAATTTGACCAAAAAAACAAAACTGAATCGAAGAAGAAGAAGAAAAAAAAAGTGTCTTTGGACAGAAGGACAGTTTTTATTTTCGCTGCTCCCAGTATAACCTCCAGTTTGCAATGATGTGGGGTTATTTTGCACTGAGCATGCTAACAGTGCTCACTGGTTTACTGATATCACACAGACAAAGCGGGACGATTGTTGGCAATATTCGGCACTTTTTCGCTGAAAAAACAATCAAGCGGCTTGTAAATGACATTGGGGTCTAATGTCTTTAAGTGGCGTCTAAATTGATTTGGCTTCTGGCTGTCCGCTATAATCATTTTTAGACACAGTAAACAGTGGTCTTTCCTCGTCTACCACTGTATTAAATGTCGAAGCCAAAAGGCAAACGGCCCGAAAAAAGCGCATTCTCGGCGGCCGAGGGAGAACCGTAGGTAAGGGCGGTTGTCGTGACGATCCCAAGCCGAAAATGGCACTTCTCGGCAGACACGTGAGAACCGGGGAAGACAGTGGGTCGCTGCATGAGTCCGGCCGGAAAACGGCTTTAGAAAACGGCGCACAGCTCTCCAGCTCTTCATGAGTCTCTTCCATGGATCCGTGTGCTCTTGCTTACTTCAAAAATACTGCGCACACTTTGAAAATGAGAGCGCCACTGCCACCCACTGAGTGGATGTGCAAGTACACGTTATTCTAGTACGGAAAAAAAAAAAAAAAAAATGTTCCCCGAGGTCACACGTGCCACCCCTGGCATCGCTCTGCGTCCCCCTGGGGGGGGCGCGCCCCACTATTTGAGAAGTACTGGACTGTGGGGACCATGTTCTTTTCATTGAAGGCCTTGTTTTGTCTCATCTGACCAGAGAACATTCTTCCAAAACGTTTTTGGCTTTCTTAGGTAAGGTTTGGCAAACTCCAGCCTGGCTTTTTTATGTCTCTGGGTCAGAAGCGGGGTCTTCCTGGAGTCCTACCATAGAGTCCCTTTTAATTCAGATGCCGACGGATAGTACGGGTTGACACAGTTGTACCCTTGGACTGCAGGACAGCTTGAACTTGTTAGATGTTAGTCGAGGTTCTTTATCCTCAATCTTTCGTTGAAATCTCTCATCAATTTTTCTTTTCCGTCCACATCAAGGGAGGTTAGCCACTGTGCCATGGGCTTTACACTTATTGATGACACTCCGCACGGTAGACACAAGAACATTCAGGTCTTTGGAGATGGACTTGTAGCCTTGAAATTGCCCATGCTTCCTCACAATTTTGCTTCTCAAGTCCTCAGACAGTTTTTTGGTCTTCTTTCTGGTGGTATACACAAGGACATAGGACAGAAGTTTAATCAGCTTTAATCCATTTTAACTGGCTGCACATGTGATTTAGTTATTGGCACCACCCATTATGTCCCACAGGTAAGTAACAGGTGCTGTTAATTTCGAAAATTAGAGAAGCAGCACATTTTTTCAAAGGGTGCCAATACTTTTGTCTGGCCCATTTTTGGAGTTTTGTGTAAAATGATAATTACTAGTGTTATTTTTTCCCCCCATTCTGTGCTTTTTCATTGCAAGCAAAATAAATGAAGCTATTACTACCAAAGCATTTGTAATTGCAATCATTTCCTGGGAGAAATTGAGTATTTTCTGACTGAATTGCAGGGGTGCCAATGGTTTTGGCCAGCAGTGTATGCCACACATGGTATTAACCTGCCATGATGGAACCATGCTGGTAAATTAAAAAAAGTCTGATTGTTGTAAAATGTTTAATTTTCTCCTAGAGTAATGCACCTAAGTCATTCATAATGACATATTCGCCTTACTTCAGTACAAGCAGTGTGGGATTGATTCACACTCAGTGGCATGGTAATTGTGAATAGAAATGGTTTCAGTCTTTCTGTGTGCCCTATCACTGACTGGCAAGCAGTTTAAGATGTAGTCCGCCTTTCACATGAAGTCAGCTGGGATAGTCTCCAGCACCCGTGACAATGGATGGATGAATACACCTTGAGTTCAGCTCATTTGGCATGGGGAAAGCTTCACAATGCGTTATGGGTGTTCATAATTAGTTGAATTGACATTGTTGTGTAAAAGATTCATGGAAAAGTGAAATGTAAGATTATTCTAAAGAAAGAAAGAGAGTCTACCTAATTTTCCGCTCTTGATGTGTACAACAGCCCATGTGAGGGGCATTATGAATTCATAGGTTCCGGGGAACCAAATGAGCTCCCGTCACCTGGAATTTGCACTTCCTCTCGATGTATTATTTTTACAAGCGACGCCTCGTAACCTTCAACAATTCCCTGGTAGGGGCGGTCACAATTCCATTCGTCAGTCTATTAGAAGTAGTTTTTTTTCTTTTTTCGCAATCTTCTTTGCAAAGTAGGTCGACTGAGCCTAACCTTTGGTGTTTTACGTGTCGCAATCTGGCATACTTGCGTGTTGTAAACAATCTCAGGGGGTTCTGGCAGGCTACTTGACAACATCAGGCCTCCTGTGGCATCAAGTGCCAACTGGGTACCAAGACAGAACGGATGCACCGTAGGGACGTTTGGCACAGTTGACTCACTACCTTCCACTGTTGGCGCGGAGCAGCTCATGTTCATCAGTCAAGTCGCAACAGCTGGGGCCTTATTGTGGCTCTTATGCGTCTGGAGCCCCCGCAACTTCCTCCATTTTTCCACCGCATTTTCTCTAACATATGCTGCCATAATCACTATCACAAAGGCCTTCTCGGTTTACCTACTGTGTGTGAGGCTTTATTTTACGGGCTTGACATTCCAGATACTCTCGGGCGTTGACACTCGTGCCCACAATTTCCCGCAAAAGCAGTTGTTTACCCCCGCGAACCAACCACATTGAAAGCAGTTGCTCCTTTCTTGGGTGACCTGGTGTTTGGATGAAAGATTTCCAGTCATAACACCTATCCCAGTTGGACCACCCACGAGGGGGCCACCACGAATCAACCTCTAACACGGACGTTTCCCCTTTTTTGTGTGTTGGATTGAAACAGACTCCTGTGTTCCCAAATTGAATCTGCCACATTAATCCTGCCTTGAAGAGGTTTTCTTTGGAAGTTCACTCGTGGCTACCCTACAAATCTCCTAAAAATATTCTCAATGCAAAACAGTTGTAACATAACATTATAACTCAAGAGCACCTCAGTTGACCTCATTTTAGCAAGTATGAAAAAAAAAAAAAAACATTATTGGGAGTGTTTTAGCATTCTTTTAAGATATGTTTGGATTGTTACTTCGGTTTCCCATTTTGCATGCCTTTGATATTGCCTTTATATTTCAAAGAAAAAAAGTATTCACAATGGCCTGGTTGTGTCCCTATTTTTCAGGACACCTAGAATAGGCATTTTGGACCCAAAGACAAAAAAATCCTCCATATCTTCAAAATGTGTAATATTGATGACCTATTGACAATTAAACATGCTCAGCAAACCGTTTTGAAGCTTGATAATATTTATGGCGGAAAACACTCGGGTGACTTAAAGTTCCGCTCTGAGACCTCCTATTTAACCAATTTTCAAAATTGTCCGATATGTACGTGTGATACATCATTGGAAAGCTTAAAATCTCAATTTTCTGGGGGAAGAAACATTTTGAACAGGAGGTCATTTACAAAAAAAAAAAAAAAAAAAAAAAACATTTAAACAGCAAAACCCTATCTGGAGGTGAGAGCAGAATTACAGAAGCCATGACTTTAACCAGATATTATTGCGTACTGACCTTGTTTCGATCCAAAAACTCCATGTAGCATGCATCACCGAGTGTCAAGACACCGCTGTGAATGGCCACAGCTGGATTTTTGGGGGATTTTATGGGTGAAACATGGTACGATAACGAGGGTCGCGATGCAGAAATCGCAGACATCAAGGAGTGGTTGAGATTTTCTTTTTCATATATTTACCTTTTTAAACTTTTTTTTCCACGTTTCTTTGATATGATCGATTGTTTATCATCTAACATATTAGAAAAATGCGACAGAAACAAACAAAAAAAATACAATCAAGCGATAGCTATGAGTAGAGGTGGGAATCTTTGGGTACCTAACTATTCGATTACGATTCAGAGGCTCCGATTTGATTATAAATCGATTATTGATGTCACCCAAACCCCCCCTTTTAATGTTTTGTACATTAGTTCCGAAATAGTTTAAAAATCCTATTAGGCTAACCCAAACTAATATTTAAGTATCAAGCTAACAGTTAAAAACATTAAATAAAATACTGAAGTCCCCATTCTGTATCAGCAGCTTTAAACTTCATTCAATTAATTTAATGATGTGAATCAACCGTTAAAGTTGATAAAATTGCTCCCGTTATTCCATAATTTCCCTTCTGTCTACTTACAATATGTCAAAGTTTTAAAACGGTTTCATTATTTAAAGATAGATTCAAGTCAAGATTTTGCTGATTTAGGAGTATTTCAGATAAAAAGTTAATTAGGTTCGCTACAACAGAGCCTTCTAGAGAAGTCTACTTCTTTAAGATGGCGGCTGTTTACAACGCGGCAACTACTAAACGGCAAGCCTGTCCTCTCGCATCTAGTTCTTTTTATATGTTCTATATATCTATATTAGGGCTGTCAAAATTATCGCGTTAACGGGCGGTAATTTTTTTTTTTTTTATTAATCACGTTAAAACATTTGACGCAATTAACACACATGTCCCGCTCAGACAGATTTAAATGACAGTAGAGTGAAATGCCAACTTGTTAATTGTGTTTTATGGAGTTTTGCCGCCCTCTGCTGGCGCTTGGGTGCGACTGATTTTATAGGCTTCAGCACCCATGAGCATTGTGTAAGTAATTATTGACATCAACAATGGCGGGCTACTAGTTTATTTTTTGATTGAAAATTTTACAAATTTTATTAAAACGAAAACATTAAGAGGGGTTTTAATATAAAATTTCTATAACTTGTACTAACATTTATCTTTTAAGAACTACAAGTCTTTCTATCCATGGATCGCTTTAACAGAATGTTGATAATGTTAATGCCATCTTGTTGATTTATTGTTATAATAAACTAGGGCTGCAGCTATCGAATATTTTAGTAATCGAGTAATCGACTGAAAGTTCTATCGATTAATCGAGTAATCGTATAAAACAAATATATTTTAAGGTGAAGAGCAATCATAAATATACGTGAGAAAACAAGACATTTCATCTAATCTTGAACCATTTTCAGTCAATCAATGTCTTTATTTTCGATGTATATTGTTAAAAACAGCAAACAATTGCATCTCAGATGTACAGTGGGGAGAACAAGTATTTGATACACTGCCAATGGGAAAACCCATTGGCAGTGTATCAAATACTTGTTCTCCCCACTGTAACTAGAATAAAAAAAAAAAGATTAATTCACTGCTTTCACTCAAAAAACCTTTAGATCTTATTAAAAAAAATATATATATACTGTATATATATATATATATATATATATATATACCTAAAAATGCCGTTACGCTTGATAACACACATCACTTAAAAGTTAGGATTTTTTCCCACGTGTTTCAATTGAATTTCTATTTGTGACAAGACATTTTTAAGTTCTAGTTAAGTTTTAAGTTAGTCTAAACTTTAAGTCCTGTTAGGATTTTGAGTTTTTGCAGTGTTCAAAATAAATGTATGATACAGGCTGTATTGGAGCACATTAGGGACCAGTGCTACTTGGTGTTTTATCCAGCAATGACTACTGAGCTAAAATTGATAGTTAGCATTATTGAGTTTTTATTTTACACCCTCATCCCTCCACATCACTATGTTATGTTAAAGCCTGTATGCAAGACACGTTAGCCACGCATCGACAGTGGTCATAATTAATAGAAACCTAGCCCTCCGCAGGGCTACCGTTATGTGAGCTAGTGATAGTAACATTAATCTTATTTATTAGCGCTTAGCGCGCTTTATTAGCGCCAGCGCTCTACTGCTTTAAGATGGCGGCTGTTTACTAACGCTGCCCAGACGGGGCCGAGTCTGTCATTTCGCATCTAGTTCAACATACATGTGATCTCTGAGACTCATCAGACGCTACCTGCTACCAACGTAGCATCGTGCGGGCTAGTATTTAGCAACGTCGGCGTCGTTTGTAGCGGCTGTCGGCTGCAGTAAGTTTTTTTTTTTTTTTTTCTTTTTCCTCTACGCACGTGACATCAGCGCGTTGTCCCGCATTAAAAGTAGTCCGAGCAAAACGTGATGCTTAGAGCTGTCAAAATAAATGATTACTCGAGGTGAATAAAATTACTCGGATCAGTTTTTAAACTCGAGTTACTCGTTATTCGTTTCAGCTCTATAATAAACAAATACAGTCCTTATGTACCATTCATTTTACAGAATATATATATAATTTACAGAAAAATATGGCATATTTTATAGATGGTTTGAATTGTGATTAATTGTGATTATTTACGATTAATTAATTTTTAAGCTGTAATTAACTTGATTAAAAATTTTAATCGTTTGACAGCCCTAATCTATATATATATATATATATATATATATATATATATATATATATATATATATATATATCATCTAAGCCGTTTGAAGTGGGAGGGATGGCAGCGAATGAATTCATTCGCTGCCACCCTCCCACTTCAAATGGATTGGACGTTTACTTGTGACAAACTCATTCCAATTCACAGCAGAAGCTTGTTTTTCTGTTAATTAGTTGTTTTTACAATATCCTAGAATGATTTCCTGACCTATGTATCGATAATCGTTGTATCGCCATATCGTCAGATCATCGTTATCGTGAGGTACCAAGAGGTTCCCACTCCAAGTTCACATTACGTTTGTCCTTTGTGACCTCACAAATAATGGCTCCTGGGAAATGTAGCTTTCCGTATTGAAAAAGGACAAGAAATGATGGAAATACGGAGATAAACACATGACCAGTGTTTTATTGTTTATTTATGAGGGCAGTAAAACTCTAAAATTCAAATGACATTATTCCTCGTTTGACTTGGTCGATTGACTTCAAGTAAAAACGAGAGTGAACGCAACTTCGCACTTTCGGACGGAATTACAACGTGACGTGGCTTCAAATGTGACATTTGCGGGGGACACATGGGCGCTTCCCACGGCGTTTAAGGGTTAAATTACTCGAAATTATAGTCATGTCACATGATTGAGCGTTTCAACTGTTCGAACCTTTTACATAAGTATCGGTTTCACTTCCTAGTTATTTACTAATCTAATCATTCGGTAAACCTCCAATTTCAGTCACGGCAAACAGATGCCACCGTCTTCTTTCAAAACATTTTTGGCTCTCATCTAATACAAGCGATGCATCAATAAATCACTGAAGCGCCGTGCTTGTACAAACACCGAGATAAAATCTGAATTCCCACATGCGCGCCGTCGTTGTGATTAACTGAAAGACTGGAAAGCTGCGGCTAATTACTCATGAGCGCGTATGAAACATTACATCCATAAATAAACATTTATTTATACATCTGATTTAATTAAGCACCACTTAAAATGTATTGTTAGCGTGTTTGTTTTTTAGCACTTCATTAGAACTCTCATCAGCATTTCAATACGGCTTTAAAAATAATAAATAAAAAACGGTATTGCACAGGTTAAAGGACGTTTATAAATGCCACACTTAAGCTTGGCTGATGGATCTATTAATATCTAAATTACTTTGCATATTCATCTCCTAATGAACACCCGTCGATTAAAGCATTGTATTGGGCAAAAATGGATAAATAAGACTTGAGTTGAGTTGCACTGCAAACTCTTGATCATCGTCATAAACACACAGTTTTAAAAGACATGAAAGCCACAGAAAGACATAAAAAAGCGAGTCCTGCTGTTTAATCATTTAAAAAGCTGCGACAGGAATGAAATGAAATATCTGGGACGAATGAAAAATCAATCAAAAAGCTGTCGTGGGCAGACGAGGGGTGGGGGAAGCAGTAGCGTTAGGAAGCTTTGTTATTCACGTCCAAAGAGCCGCTCTGATCCTCCAAAACACAAATCTGACTAATATTAAGTCTAGAAAGTTTTAAAGCTTCCAAATACAAACAGTCCTTTTGCTTTGTGATGTGCCAGAACAAAGACGTCAATGCCTGATACTATGTGAAAGATCAATGTGCCTACCTTACGCAAATGAAAACATTTGAGCAGTTGCAGTAATTTTTGTCTCAATAATCAGACGGTGGTGCTTTGTTTCCATCAGTTTTTTGTTGTTGTTATCATCTTGTCTTTCATTCTTTCTTTTTATGCTTAGCTTTAATAACCAAAATCCACATGATTGTGCTGGAATCTTACTTATTGTTTTATTTTCAAATACAGTGGTATGAAAAAGCATCTGAACATTTTGGAATTTCTCACATTTCTGCATAAAATCACCATCAAATGCGATCTGATCTTTGTCAAAATCACTCAGATGAAAAAAACAAAGTCTGCTTCAAATAAAACAACCTAATCATTCAATGGTTTTCATATTTTAAGATCGTAGGCCAACAATGACAGAAGGGTAAAAATAAGTAAGTGAACCATCACATTTAATATTTTGTGCCCTATAATAACTTCGACCAGACGCTTCCTGTAGCTGCAGATCAGTCTGGCACATCGATCAGGACTAATCTTGGCATGAATCGCTGTCTTTAGGTAATGCCACAGCAACTCATTAGGGTTCAAGTCTGGACTTTTACTTGGCCACTCCAGAACGTGTATTTTGTTCTTCTGAAACCATTCTGAAGTTGAATTACTTCTGTGTTTTGGATCATTGTCTTGTTGCAGCATCCATTCTCTTTTTAGCTTCGACTGTCTGACAGACAGCCTCAGGTTTTCCTGCAAAACATCTTGATGAACTTTTGAATTCATTCTTCCATTAATGATTGCAAGTTATCCAAGCTCTGAGGCAGGAAACAGCCCCAAATCATGATGCTCCCTCCACCATGCTTCACGATGGGGAAGAGGTGTAGATGTTGGTGAGTCCATTTTTCCTCCACACATGACATTGTGTGTTACTCCCAAACAATTCAACTTTGGTTTCATCAGTCCATAAAAATATTTTGCCAAAACTGTGGATGTCCAAGTCCCTTTTTGCAAACATTAAACGAGCAGCAATGTTTTTTTTAGACACCAGTGGCTTCCTCCGTGGAGTCTTCCATGAACACCATTCTTGGCCATAGTTTTACATATAGTTGATACGGGCACATAGATATTGGACCGTGCCAGTGATTTCTGTAATTCTCTTGCAGACACTCTAGGGTTCTTTTTTTACCTCTCTGAGTATTCTGCGCTGAACTCTTGGCGCCATCTTTGGTGGACGGCCATTCCTTCAGAGAACAGCAACAGTGCCAAAGTCTCTCCATTTGTAGACAACTTATCTGACTGTCGATTGATGAACATCCAGACTTTTAGAGATGGTTTTAAATAAATTTTAAAAATACATTTTAAACACCAAAACCTTATCTGGAGGTGAGAGTACGCGAGAGCAGAATTAAAGACACTATGACTTTAACGAAATATTATCACCTACCTACCTTGTTTTGATCCAATAATTCCATGTAGCATGTATCACTGAGTGTCAAGACACAGCTGGGAATGGCCACAGCTGGATTTTTGGGGGATTTTATGGGTGAAACATGTTAATATAACAAGGGTCGCTATTCAGAAATCGCAGACATCAAGGAGTGGTTGAGATGTTCTTTTTCATATATTTACCCGTTTAAAAGTTGTTTGACAAATTTTATTTGTTTGGATCGATGATTTATCATCTAAAATATCTGAGAAAATACAATAATAACAAAACAAAACAAAAATACAATTAAGTGATAGTTAAGAGGTAGATATCTGTGACTTTTTTACAGACACCATTTTTTCATTGTGACGTCATTTGTTTAAAAGTTTAAAATTTTTTTGAAGTCGTTTTCTTTTTTAAACAAAATATTAGACATCAATTAATGATTCTAAGCTAAAAATGACATTTTCAATCATAAATATAATTAATTACCTACGTTATATGGCTGGGTTGAAACAAAAGCGGTTGGGTGATGTCTGTAAACGGGGGTTTTGAGGGTAAAACGGACAAATTAAAAATAGTTCGGTGGCTTAATGTGCCATGAATATGCTATGGCAGCATACAGACATATTGTTCTTTCAAACACAACTGTTTTTTTCGGCTTAAAATACAGCAGTTTATTTTAAAGAGGGTTGCAAGAGCAGAAACTGCTTTTTCAGGGGCAGTTTACATGGCGACTCTGCGACACAAAGACACAATGACTGAGTTGCGGACTCGCCTCGCGTGCATATGGTGTCGGCGGAGACGGAAGGCGAAGACGCAAAATTCTGAATCCTGCCTCGAAAGTGGAAGAATTCGATTGCGGGGGAATGAGGGGGGCTTGCTTCGCATGCGTATCAAAGGCTACTGCCGCGCCGGACCCGCGACGATAACGTCAGCACTCGTACACGTCACATTGGGCGTGTACAGCGGTGCTATTTAACATTAAAAACTGCAAATGGCGGAACGCCGGCTTTTATTTATTGTTTTAATAATATTTTTACATTTAAATATGTTTAATGTTTCCATTTTTGTGCCTTTTGGAGCAAAAGGAAAATGCCACTGCTTCGATTGTTTTCTTCTAGGCTGAGGAGGTTGTTGGGATCAAAGTGCATCATTCGGTGTCACCTTGTAAATCTGTACTGCCCCCTAGGGCCTGGCATGAATACTACATCGTTTTCATGCGGAATTGCAACATTGTTCGAATGGAAACGAAACCATGTAGATGCACATTTGAAATGTTTCGTCTTCTCGGAGAGTCACCATGTAAACGGCCCCTCAGTCTTGTCTGTGTTTTCCGCCATATACATATATATACAGCATATATAGTATAAAGATACACGATAATATCGGTGGCCGATGATTATCGGCCGATAATGGCAATTATGACGTCACACAGATTATCCAGATAATAAAAAATTCAACCGATAATGCAATCCGATAATTATATCCTTGATTTAGCCTCCAAATGTGCACAACCGAAGAATTCAGCATGCCGCCTCCTCAACCCCTCCCCTCTCTGAAGCCCCTGAGGAAGGAGGGGTTGAGGAGGCGGAGTTACATGACAAGAAATAGTTTAATATTATGGCGGCTGTTACTAAAAAAACGACGCTCTCGCCATTTGCGAAACATGTACCGCAGAAGTTCCACGAGGCCGAAAGAAAGCGTCCTCATTCAAAACCACTAACCCAGCATCCATTTAAAACTGCATCACAAAGATTTTTGGAACGAATACCAGGCTGCTGCTGCTAGCGGGAATGCTAAAGCTATTGTAAACACTAAGTTAAACTAGGGGCTTGTGACGATACAGAGTCGGGTTGTTTGGGAAAGCAGCCCAAGGCGGGTGGTAAACTCGCATCTAAGGCTAAACACCAGCACGACTGGAGACCGATAGTCGGCAAGTAGCCGTCTTCCGACGGAGCCCGCCGCTCTGGCCGGTCCGGCAGGCCGCCGCCGCCTCGCCATTGGCGGGGCGGGCAGAGCCCGGTTCCCCGGCTTCAGGACCTCCGGCGAACACCCCGGTTTCTCGAGCGTTCCCTCACGGCGTGTGAGCAGAGCCAGGCCCCGAATACGCCGCGGCAAACCGGCCGGTGCGGGCGGATTATCCGGTACGAACGTAGCCGCCGCCGAGACGAGACACGATTTTTTTTTTTTACCGAAATGACCCGAGAGCCAAAGAAAAAATATAAAAGGCAGTTTATACGACCACCATTCTTCATGAAAAACATGCCAATCATATTTTCACCACTATATTTGGAAAAGTGATGTCCAGTAAGCAAGCTTATCATGACGGCACAGTGGTTAGATGATAATTTAAACATGGAGAAAACGAAGTCAGCCCGTCAATAATGCATTCAGTATGTAAAATGACGAGCGGTCAGATGACTTTGTAATGCTGCCTTTATTTTCGGCTTAACAAAACTCAGGCACAAAACAACACGCACGGAGATGCGAGCTCCAACTGCATCCAAATAGTACTGCCGTTTATCAGTTTAGCTGCTGTAAAGCAAATGTCGCGACTCGTGAGTGCCGCAAATGTAAACAAAGCGCTGCAGAATGGGTACATGACATTTCGCTCTTTTGAGTTAATCATTTTCACAGTGTGCAACAAAGCATATAACATTAGCAATCACTTTTCAAATTAATTTAACTTATTTGTCTGCTCAATTACAGTCACAGTAGATAATCTAAACTTATTGGCACTTATTAACACTTATTAATTTAAATATGCACATTCCTGTTGTAATGAAATAACAATAATATTCTGTAGCCACAAATATTCAAAATCTTTTCTTCTTCCAAGTTTTTTTAGGATTAAGTATAATAATGTATTGCTTAAAATAAGGCTGTTAAGATTATTTTCAGCTAGCTATTTTTCTTCCAAGAAATCTGAGAGAAATACACCTGAAGCGCTGGCAGATAATTTCACTCATTTCCAATAGATTTACACTTAAAACTGACTAGTTTTAAGGAAGTGTGTTTTGCAGTGTATTAATGTTATGTTAGGAATGGCTTACTTTTAAAGGCATTTTTGTGCAATTTAGGTATTTACTCTGTAAGTAATTGTTGCCAAAAGTTTACCATTACACAATGTCAGACAATGTCATTATTTAAATGTTGGAATTGACGACTTGTTCATATTTTATGTTGAAAAAAAAAAAAGAGCAATAAATTATATTTTTGCACAGTAATATTTTCTTTTGCTTAAAATTTTACATAAATCTTTTAATAGAATTATCGGCTTGACATTATCGGTTATCGGTAGGAATGAGGAGGAAATTATCGGTTATCGGTATCGGTTGAAAAATGTATTATCGTGCATCACTAATATAGTATATAAATATAAATACTGTATATATTGCACATTGTTACGATGTGAGTATTGTGCATTCACACATCGCAATGACAATGTCCAAACGATATATCGTTCAGGCCTAGTTTGTATACATATACAGTCATGTGAAAAAATTAGGACACCCCACTGAATATTCACTTCTTCATTAAGAAATGTTCACATATGAATGTCTGATCTTGTTTTTCCTTGTCTCTGGAAAATAAAAAATAATTTCCGGTAAACAACAAAAATTAACATTGTTTTGCTCATTAAACCAAATATATCAACAAAAATGCATATTCTATCTGAGGAAAAAGTTAGGACACCCTACCACTTAATAGCTGGTGTTAACCCCTTTGGCTGAAATAACTTCAGTGACACACTTTTTGTCGCCGTCTACCAGTCTTTGACATCAGTCTGAAGAAGCTTCTCAATGGAGAATACTTTCAGCTGTGAGATGTTTGATGGGTTTCTTGCATGTACAGCCCATTTCAAGTCACCCCACAGCATCTCAATTGGATTAACACCTGGGCTTTGACTAGGCCATTCCAGGACTCTACATTTCTTACTTTTCAGCCAGTCCTTGGTGAATTTACTGGTTTGTTTCGGGTCATTGTCATGTTGCAAAGTCCAGTTTCGCTTCAGCTTTAACTTTTTAACAGATGATCTCACATGTTCCTCAAGCACCATCTCATACACGATAGAATTCATGGTGGAGTCTATGATGGTGAGCTAGCCAGGTCCTGCTGTAGCAAAGCATCCCCAAACCATGACAATTCTACCTCCATGCTTCACAGTTAGTATGAGGATCTTTTCCTGGAATTCTGTATTGGGTTTACGCCAAATGTCCTCTGTTCTGTTGTCCAAATAATTCTATTTTTCAAAGAACATTATTCCAGAAGTCCTGGTCTTTGTCTACATCAGTGGTGTCCAAACTATTCCACATAGGGCCGCAGTGGGTGTGGGTTTTTATTCAAACCCATCATGAGGACAACCTTTCACCAATCTGGTATCTCACAAGTGTAATCCGTTGATTGCAGTCAGGTGCTGCTCGTTTTGGCACAAACTTCATTGGTTAAACTGCCTGTGCCAAAAACCAGGACCCACAGCGGCCCTTGAGGACAGGTTTGGACACCCATGGTCACATTCACTCTGGCAAACTTCAGTCTGGCCTTCATGTTCTTTTTGGAGAGCTAAGGTTTTCCCCCTTGCACATCTCCTATGAAGGGTAAACTTGTGAAGTCTCTTTCTGATTGTAGAGGCATGCACTTTCACATCTACAGTCGCAAGAGCCTGCTCTAGGTCCTGTGATGACATTTTATGGTATTTGAAGACTTCTTTTAGCATCTTGCGATCTGCTCTCGGGATAAACTTGCTTGGAAGGCAAGAACTGGGCATGGTGGCAGTTGTTTTGAATGTCCATCACTTGCAAACTATTTTCCGGACAGTGGAATGGCTGATTTTATATATTTTTTTTAATATCTTTTGAAATCACTCATCAGCGTCTACAATCTTCTTTCTGAAGGCCTCAGACAGCTGCTTTGATCTCACCATGGCTGTATGTGTATATGTCTACGCATACTGTGTATATACCTACGTATCTATGTGTACTCTTCATGAAGTCAGATCATCAAAAAATGATTTATTACTTACAAGTAATAAGGCCCAATTATTTCATTTGATAAATAGATGAAAAATGAATAAAGAATAACTATATTTGAATTCACAACTTTTCGGAAAATGGGCCAAATGAATGCGAACCATATTGAAGGAATCTGTATAATATAATGCTTAGCAGGGCATTTTAAATGTAGGCTGTATACACCCCTGCTGTTGAGTGTAGAGCAATAATGCTTTGATGGTGGCAACATCACTGAGCCAGACCACTAAGGCTGACTTATTGCTCAGATTCCAAAGCAACGCATGCTGAAGTGCGGAAACATTTATAATTGATTTAAAGTTGATAAAATTTGAATTTATTTATGTATTTATTTGATATCAGTGCACTCGGAAAATTGGAAGCTGTGCCCACATGAGTATCAACTCAACAGGTCCCCGCTCAATTCAAATGATACATTATACGGCTAAGCCGATTAAAAATCAGCTGCTATAGCCAGAAATGTTTTTGTTTCCCACATTCTCAGGAAGAATGTCATAAAGGAAAAAGGTGTTGTTAGTCTAGGTGTGTGGAATGACATCACTCTCCAGGCTTCCCCCTAAAAAAATGTGATGTTAATTGACATGGGGTACAATAAGAAGCAATCACTGCAAACTAATCAAGCTACTTGCAATGTTTAGCATGGGGTTGAAATAGAGGGTATTAATTAAAGATTAAAGATAGAATGGAGCACGTTTAGAAGAACGAAGCAGATATTTTCGATGGTCATTGCTGCACTTCATTTGTAGCCTTAAACAACAGCATTGCAGTCAAAATTGGCAAGAAATCAGAGGTTTGTGGCGTGATTTCTTCCGATTTGTATGTGTGGCCAATCTCCTTGGCCGTACATGAAAGACCCATGGTAGGCGTAAAGAACAGGAGACGCTTGATTTGAGTACAGACGCCAACGGCAGAGCCTAATCATCTCCCTAGGTGGCCGCTAACTTTCGGCTAGCTGATTGAATTATCTGTTTGGGAAGAAAGGTTGCCTGCCAGCGTGACCGATTGGCCTCCTGCTTGGCTTTAGTGCAGCCTGGTAAGTCTCATGCAAATATCATCATTAGCCATTGTCCATGTTTTTGACAAGCAAACTGGCAAAGAAAAAACTTTAAAGATCGGCATCCTATGGAGATGACAGATAAACTTTTGTTTTTTTGGACTGATCAAAGACAAACTCTGATATAAGCAAACAATAGACAAACGAGTGGGCATAATATATGTGCTCTAAATTACCTCGGCTTAAAGAATGCAGCGCAGTAGACCCCTGGAATTCAATCTCTCATCACTCAAAGTTGCCTTTTTGCGGACTCCCTCTGTCAAGGCCACTGCCAACCTCTGACCCGTAATCCCAGCAGCCTTCCCGGCCTCCACATTGACAACAATGAGGAGATTAAAAAAAAAATAATTGTGTTTGGTGTTCAAACCCTGGTTTACATGGTTTCTGTCAATGTTTTTTTGTATTGTTGAACACAGCGTTAGTGTTACTGATCACAAACATTGTTTCTATCTGTGAACCAATGTAGAAATGTAAATGAATCGGATCAATGGTGATATCTGTAGGGTTTCCACTAGGATTATTTGAAACTGTGGTGGTGGTGGGCCGCGTCGGAGTTGGACAACCCCATCATGTGCCGTGGCGAATTTGTTTCATATCATGACAAATAAGATTCTTTTTAATATTTATTTTTTTTCTAAGAACCATAATAAATATTTGCAAAGTTTGCATCCTGCCTGTAAACACTTGATTTTCCTGGACTAAAAAACAATAATAAAAGGGGAACTCAGCAATAGATGTTCAATTTATACTCATTTTGACGCGTGCTGCTAGATGGTCCACCTGTTTCTCAAGTCTGTCTTCACCTACACAGAAATAAGAAAACAATTAGATCCAGGAAATTAAGACACTCAAGCATCTCTAATTTACGTTGTACAGTTCTGTACAATGTACAGTTGACTAAATGTCTTACTCATTGGAGAGAAATCTCTCTATCACTTCACTGTTGAGATGGGCACTGTCAACGCTATGGCCGACAGTTGTCGCCAGCAGCACTCCCCATTCATCAATTTGTGATGCCATCTTTGACATCATGACATCTGACCTGCTCCATATTCTGAAACACATTCAATGTTTTACCAATTTGGATTTAAATATGTCTAATTTACATTAGTCAACCCGATTTCAATTCGAACAAGTGTCTTTGTGGGAGTTACTTTTCTGATTGTTAGTGCAAATTCATTTAATGATTTGTTTCATTGAGATGAAAAATACTTCTTTCAATGCAAATATGCCATCTGTTTTGTAATTTTTTTTGGATAAGGGATATGCCAGGTTATAGACAATAATTATAATAATGTCTATAGGTTATAGAAAATGAACCTATTTCAACTTCACAATTTCACGTAAAGTAATGCAATTATGACTATTAAAAATAATAGGTGCACAATTCTTAAAACTCACCTTGATTTGTGGGGTACAGCCACGGCTTGAACTTTGCCATTTCTGTCCATGTTGGGTCTCAGCTAGATTCTCTGTTTGCTTATTTGCTTAATTGAGAGTTCTTCTACGCTGAACTGTGTGCCTTCCTGATCTGCGTCTCAAGCTGTGATCTTGTCTCATTTGAAAACATTATCTAAACATTAAAATACAACGCTTACCATCACCGTTTTGTTATTTCTACTCCTCAGCAGTGACGTGCGGTCAGGGGAGGCAGGTGAGGCAGAGCCTCACCTGTCATCATGACAAAAAAATAATTATAGCATCAAATTTATATGAATATTTGTCCATTGCTCTTTATGTATGACTCATTTCAAACATTTTTTATAGTCAAAATCGCTGAATTTGCCTATTTCCTGTTCAAATAAAGAAATGAAACGAGAGGTGCAGCAGCAACGAGTAAAGCCTCACCTCTGATTGCGCAATCCATAACAAACTGGGTTGATACATGGAATTGGAGCGTGCTGGTTGCCGTACATCTGCATGTCGCCATTATAATGTTTCCAGATACGTTTATTTGACCTGATTTTCCACAGTCTGGCTAATGTCTTTATCCCTTAAAGTTTAATGTTTGTTAGCGACATATTTAGTTTTGCTGATGGGGAAATAAAACCGCAGTGAAAAGGCACAGGTTGCGGCAGATAGTACTCTGCCGCACTGCAAGGGGCGTACGTGAAACTGGACTTTCCGTTAAATGTGGACGCGGTTAACACAACACCGGAGCTAAAAGGTTTGCTTCAAACTACGGGACAGAAGATAACTCGCGCTTTTCAAACGGACTGGTACGCCCGAAAAGACTGGCTATGTGGCTGTCCTTCGAAAATTCGCCTTTGCTGCTTTCCCTGCCTTTTCTTCTCAACTTGTGCCAATATCTGGACTAACACGAGATATTGTGACATTAAAAAACTACCACGAAGCCTCAGCAAACATGAGAGCTCGACCACTCACATTCAAAGCCTGATTGCTTTAAAAACTTTTTGGCTTTGACGAACAGCGGAAGCTCAACGGTAGCATCCTCAAAGCTAAGGTAAAGAAAAGAGTTTGAAAGACCTCATTAATGCAACCTGCATCCTAGCTAAACAGGAGTTAACATTTTGTGGTAACGATGAGCGTGTAAGCTCTTCTAAACGTGGCATATATGTAGAACGATTACATGGTTTTGCTGAGAAAGATGAAAGGTTAGCTAGACTTTTGGACACATCCACTTTGTTTTCTGGCATGTCAAATAGAACACAGAACGATCTAATTGAAGCAATCCTCTCCATTGAGGCGGAGAGATTTTTTTTAAGTAAAGGAAAATAAGGAGGACTTTTACAAAAAGGGCGTAGGTTTGCATAGGGACGGTAGGGACATAACACTACCAACTTTTCAGGATGCTAAAATTGTCCCCACCAACTTTTAAGCAACCTTACCTTTTTTGCATGATATAATGTTCAGTTATATAGAGAATTTAGATCTTTCAACAGTTCCATATGTTGTAAGGATAGAATTGACCCTACCATTATTAAGTGAATTATTTTCATTATGTTTGCTAATAAAAACCAGACATTTATTCAGGAAGTTTTCAAAATGTTTCTTTAGTATTTTTTGAAAACAAAGGTTTGAATCGAACAGTGTATCATCTGAACCAATGCATGTAAAAGTTATTATCAGAAGATAAGGATTTATTTTGCATTGATCATTTTGCCTATTAATTAATTAGGTTCATATACATGAGAAATGTGGCCCTTTGCCCCCTTCATCCAGTCTGTTTGGTCTAATTAATGTCCCGTCCCCAGCAAAAAGTGTACCTACATGCAGGTTATGCTGTTATATTGTCCCTACGAATGTTGATACCAAACCTATGCCCTTCCAAAGTAACGCCGGTTTTTGTGGTGAAGGACAGGCGCAAGAGCACAAACAGTTTTCATTTCAATCTTATAAAAAAAAAAAAAAAAAAAAAAAAAAGAGCTTAGACCAAGAAAAATACAATACAATATTTAAAAACTACATTTTGGCCTCAAATAAAATATTCTTTGTTTTTCTTTTCACACTTTTTGTTTAGTAATCTGTAATAAATTGATTAAAGTATCAGAATTAAAAGTTTTAAAAACAACTGAATATTTCACAAAAGGTCAGAATTGAATTCTGTGGTTTTGTACACCACTCTTTACTCTCATTTATGTTGCATGAATTATAGAATTGCGACGACCAACACATTGAGGGTGTAGAGCAAATGCATGTTATTTTCCTACTTTTACGTATCGATAATATGTACCGTGTGTACATGTTTTGTGAAGAATCCTGATGAGATATGAAATAACCAGTAGCCAATTGAATAAGCTACCCTTTTTGGTTTATATATTTGGAAATCTGACACTAAAGGAGTCAGTGCCTCACCAACCATGAACCTCACCGCACGTCACTGCTCCTCAGAACGTGAGAGCTAATACCTTCAAACTGGGGAGCATGAGCCTCATGTTCGAAATATTTAAATAGCTTCAGACACTAATTAAATATTTAGGAACATGACGGTCTCGATCACAACAACAATAATGGTCATTTGGTTGGCGGACCCATGTACACAGGAACTTTTCTCTTTCCAAAATACTGTATTTCAAAATCCTCATCTGAAATTACAACAAGTGATGTCATCGCCGAGCAAATGCTATGCTAGGAGGCGACGATTCGGGTCAAAGACACGCCATAAAAAACTTGAGTGTTACGTTAATGTCATTATTAAGGTCGATTTTACAGTCTTAAACCAGAAGTAAATTTGTTAACTTCAAATACCTTTCTGTGGACCCCCCCATTTCAATCTCCGCGCCGACGTACTCGAGGCACAAGCTTTCAGTAGGAGAACTGATGTGCTTTTCAAAATAAAGTGTGTAAAGGAACAATTTATATTTGTCGTGCTATTTCAGACGACTTATGGCAAGTAGTGCGTAAAAATGAGCTTCTTATGTTCATTTAGACGTCATGTTGAATAATACAAATTATAAATTAGAATGGATCTTCCAAAAAAAAAAAAAACGTCTCATTTGCAAGGCTTTTATTTTGGTGTGGCGCCGCGCCACGATTTTTAATTTGTAGGCAAAAGCCTGTTCTGTGTTTTTAGACAATTAAAAATGAATGATAATGCGACCAGAATCCTCCACGAGAAACACTATTATATGCATATGTCTATTGGTTTGATTTACAGCAGCTGAAAAGCTTGACAATGCTGAAAATCTGCGTAAATGCTGGTTCATCAAATCCGAGCAAGGTGTGCGTAATAAAGTGGCCGATGAGTCTATAAGAAACATTTTCTCGCCCCCATAGACTGATTATACATGTTCATTTGCTTTTAGTTGTATCGCGCTTTTTACACATTTAAGATACTCAAAGCGCTTTAACAAAGTTTCCGTTCTCTGACATTAAATCTCGTTGTACTCGGTATAATGACAAACGATTAATGAAACGATTAATCGATCTGATCGAACTGATCAGATAAATGACACTTTTTTCAGTTACCCCTGCGATTTCACTGTTGTTTTAGGCATGTTGTAAATAACCGGACAAAATGGATGACTACGTATTTCCTTCAAAAATAATATTTCATTACAGTTTCCTGACTTAACTTTAGTCTATAACTACTGTTTTAACTCATTCACTCACGCAGTTTTACTGGATTTTGACTGCTTTTGCAAGGCCCACAGAAAATTATGTTCTATTGCTATATAAACATGGGACCCACCAAAAAATTGATTAGACTCTCTTCTTTCAGCAGAAAAAAAGTTAGTTCATATCTTTTTCCATTCTTTAGAAATCAGCATTAGAAAATAACCTAGTTTGAGCAATTTTCACATTTCTTTTTTTCTTTTTTTTTTTTTTTTTTTTTTTTTTTTTTAAACCTGTCCTGTTCAGTTGTTTGACACAGAGAATGGAAGTCTAAGTGCCCGGGTTGTCTGAACAGTTTTAATGTTACACATTGAGAGTCTGATATACTCCCATTGTGATCATTCAAAATACCTATTTATTATGACAAAGCAGCGAACAGGAAGGGATTATGGGGGACAGAAGAAAAGCAACACAAGAGAAGAAAGAAAAGAAACACATACACAAACAACAAGAAATACATAGAACATCTAGACTGATTATTAATATGCTGGTGCCATCGTCAGCGAGATGTATTTCCGGTTTACACCATGTGGGGGCCTATTGGCCAGTGAAAGAGGGGGACGGGGGTGGGGGTGTCTGTAAGCTAAGTGATTGAAAGGGGTAGAGTGTACACAAATCAGTTCTGTGATCTAGAACCCAGTAATCATGTGAATCTTTTATGAGGGTAAGCCCGTTGGCGACCAACCCTACGCCGCCCCATCGCCAATCCCGGCACCAGGACCCCCAACTCGAGCATGCCCTACCGCATCCAGCAGCACGCGAGCCCCACTGGGCGCGCGACAGCCACGCAGACGGGCGGAGGACGGGCGCCAACCCAGGGCCAAGGCCCCCACCCAGCCAGCCCGGGGAGGGAGGGTGGTACTGGGTTCAATTGCAGCCCATCCCTCCTCCCGCAGCCCAGCAAAGGAGCCATCGTCTCCTCCCCCCCGGGATCCAGGGTGGTCCCCCGGGCCACCCGCGCACCCATCAACCGGCCTTCAGGGATGGCAGGAGGGGACGCACCACCAACCCCACGTCTACACCCACCTCCGCCCACCCGGGCCACAAGCCACAGCCGCAGCCCCCCAACTGGCACACCACGCCATGGGACCCCCAGCGGCCCAACAAGCCCAGGGTCCCCCGCCGGTGCAGGCAACACCCAGCTGATACACCGGCGCCCAGCCAGCGGCCCGCGACGGAGCGCAGGGCGGATGTCCAGTCAGAGAAGAGGGGAAGCCGGAGGCAGGAGAACGCCGAGGAACTGCCACAGGGCGATGCAAGGTCGGCGCCCCGACCCCCCACCCCACTCCCGCGGCCGGCAGCCCAGGCAGAGGGGAGGCCACACCCCAGGAGCCACGCCATGAGGAAAAAGTGTGGGACCCACCTACCACCTTATTACTGTGGCTGCCAGGTTCCCGGCTGGCAGCCATCACCCAGCACCGTGATGGGATTGTGAGGGGAGGGTAGTGCAATGTATGCACTAAAATAGGAGAGCTTGGCTTGGGGCAGTGGGACCGCAGCATGGAATTTCTGCCCAGCCGCCCGTCCCACCGCCCTTTGCCTGAGCTCTCCTGTGGAGTATGATGTGTGTGGTGCGTTTAAAAAAGGTGCAGGGATGGCGGGGCCTGTCGTGAGGAGGCAACCGTGAGGTACCCCCCCCCCCCCCAACAGGCCCCAACCATCCCTCAACCTTGGTGTGTGGTGCATTAAAAACAGGGGGGAGCTGGGCCGGGACTGTAAAGCCCCGTCCCAACTCTCCCTGGAGAAATATATGAGCATGTAAGTGCCAAGTTGAAAGATATTTACAGTGCCGAAGTGAGGAGTGCGTGAGTTAAGAGGCAGGCTCCCGCGGGCGTGGCCCCGTCCACCAGAACCACCGGCCGCAGGGCGGGAGAAGCGTCAGGGCCCCGATCAATCCCCGCTCTAGAACACCCACGGCGCCTCCGCGACCGCCCCCCCCACCCACCGAGCACCCACCCCGCACTCCGAGCAGGCGCCACGGGGACGTCCACCCCACCGGCATGGGACAACAAGCCCCACCCAAGGCCCCACGGGCCCCAAGAGGCCCCGTCGATGGCCCTGCCGGCAGGGGGGCAACGGCAGCAGCCGCGGCCCAGAGAGGCGGACAGGGCCGGGGGACAGAACAAGGGGACGGAAGCGCACCCCCCTCAACCCACCCACGGGCCAGGAGGGCCGCGCAGTATGGCACCAGAGGGCACCTCCCCGGCACCCGGTACAGGGTGACGCGGCTCCGGCCGGGCGGACCCGGGAGGGAACCATGGCCGCCGCATACACCCCCTGGCCCCTACCCCAACTCCTCCCCACCCCGGTCGGCCGGGGAAGGGCCGCGGCCCCGGACCGGCACTCGCGCGGCACCCCCACCCGCCCACGACACCAGCGCACGCCCGACGGGACCCCTGCACAGCCCGACGCAACCAGACAAGCCCCGGCCGAAAATCCCGGGGGCCAAGACCGGCGACGGGACGGCCCAGGGCAGGACGCCGAGCAATTTTCACATTTCTGATGGAAAAACAGAGAAATTGAGCTTTTTATAAAAGCATACATTTCAAACATAACTTTGACTTTAACACAGCTATTTTTCGCTTTTGTGGCATCCCAAACATCTGAATAATGTTTTCGTTCTAAGAAATAACATAAACAACAAGACAAATAGAGCTTTTGATCTCAAAATAACAATTTATTTACACATAACTAAATTATTGAACTGTTGAACTATTTGTGCACATAACAACGAGGAAGGCTCTCGGCTGCTCCCGGTTGAATGAGGTGGCTCCCAGTAATCTGATGACTACGGATCAAGGTCGCTTTCACTTTTTTCATCATCTTCATGGTTGGTTTCAACCTCGGGCTCAGGAGTAATGCAACGTGAGCTCCGCAGAAGGCGTGTGGAACCTGACGCTGTTGTGGCCGTCACCATCTGTCTCATCAAGATAGATTTTTTTGAATCTTTCTCTGACGATGGTTTTGTTTTCTTTTCAAAACACTCCTCCAGTGTCATTTGCCTTTTTTTTCCCGATCGTTCTCCACATTTTTCTCAAATTCTCACGCGTCTTCACAAGATCCCTCCAACTTCCGATTCCTGGCTATTTTTCTCCACTTCCTTTCTTGGCCCGAGATGAGTTCTTACAAAATGCGCTACTGCCCTCCAGTGGCCAGTTTTATTGTGCATTGCAGTTTAGGTGCAACAGAACCTAGAGATGCCTCTTGTCAAAAAAAAAAAGAACGTAAAAGACGTATAAATACGTTTTTGGGACTCTGAAACAATTAAAATTGAACGTATTTATAAGTTTTTGGGAGCAAATGAGTTAAGTACATTAAAGTTGTTAAAAATGGTAATAAAGGTTCTAAAAATAAAACATAATATTCTTTTCAGTACACAAATTAGACAAAAGTCCTGTTTTCATTCAAATAAAAAAGTCCTGCTGATTGACTCTTTTTTTTTCCTGTGGGCAAAGCACTGATATAAATTGTGTCAACTCATTTTCTTTAAACAAACTAAAAATCAGAACCGAATAAGAAGGAGACACAGTGTGATGGATCTGTTTTCTTTATCTAACAGTTGTTCATAAATCCAATCCAAATCCAAATTTCAAAGTGCACTGTCTGAGTTTGAATGGGAGTTTGTGTTGAAAGCTCTTATGACTGGGTTTTTGTATGCACTTTATTTATAAAAAGAAATAAGACAATTTTATTATCAAACAATAACTCAAGTGCTAATATGCTTCTCCAAAACACAATTCACACGGACACTTCAGACACTAATTAGCATAATCGCTAAATAGCTTAGCATTCCATGCTAAATAGTAACGTCTCATCAACAAAGGATTTAAACAATACAATTGTCTTCATTTAATCACCTCTGAATGAGGCATACTGGATCTAACAACACAAAAGACAGTATAACTCTTGGCACTTCGTAATATTATTAATTCAGCAACCCAACCTGGGTTTAGCAGTGAACATTCTCTCTGTTGCTCGAACCACTGGCGTGCATGTTCACATTACTCACAAACAAGGACACAAATGGGACAGCTCGTAGCTACCGGCAAAAATCGATTATCAAATTTGTTGGTAACTAATTTATTTATCAATTTAATCAATTAGTTGTTGCAGCCTTACAATCAAGGCTTTCTATTCTATTCTATTCTATTCATGTGGGGTTTTAGTATTTTGCTCAAAGATACTTTGACATGGTTATCAGAGCAGGGGATCGGACTGTCAACCCTTTGGTTGAGAGCTGACTAAGCCATCACTGAACTAGGCTGCCTCCAAGGAAATCATTGCCATTAACACCGTCTTGTACCAACTTTCCATCCTTTGTTACATCTCAGACCAATAATTGTCACCTCTGTCACAGCCTGGAATTGCATCCTGACACCTCCTGAGCGACAGTCCGGGGGAATTCTTTCATGCGCAATGACACCTTTTCTGCCCAATTATTCTGCTGCTAATTTAGCTTTATTATCTCTGGTTCACTGCCATTTTCCTCTTTCTTTGTGACCACAAAACATTCTTGGTCATTCACACGCCAGCAGCTGGCCTTCCATCTTTCCATGGTGCACCTGTTCGACGTCTCGAGGGTCATGCTAGCTGGTCATCATGATCTCATCTCCCGAAGCTTGTCTGGTTCTCATCATTTTTTTCTTTTTTTTTTTTTTTTTTTTTTTTTAAGTTTAATCAACTGCTACTGAAGACGAATTGGACACGCATCTCCCTGCCTTGGCTGCTGGTGACATATGTGTTGTTCCGTAGCATTAGCATAATGCTCATTTAGGTACCTGCGATGAGTCATTCCAGGTAATTCAATCTATATGTAAAACACCAGTGCTACTCAGTGACAGCCTGGCTCAGCCATTCTGCCCCAAAGCACACTTGGTGCTGTAATTAGAACTAGAATTGGGACAAAAGTATGCCGCCTCAGCAAGGAAGTCAAACTTGGACTGTGTCACCACTCATGACTGACATACTGTATTTTGTTCCGCCTGCAAGAAGCTAAGCGGTTGTTTAGAATATATGCTGTCAGAGAAGCACAAACATACTGTAAAACTATTGATAGTAATTTGGAACAAGGAGTACAACAACAACAACCTTGCATGAGCCACATGTGCTAGTATATGGCAGAAAACACTCAGGTGACTTGAAGTTCCGCTCTGAGACCCCAATTTGGCCAAATTTCACAACTGTCCGATATGCATGTGTGATACATCATTGGAAAGCTTAACATCTCCATTTTCTGGGGGAAGAAAAATTTTGAACTGGAGGTCGTTTATTTACTTATTTGTTTAGTTATTTATTTATTTTTAACCAGCAAAACCCTATCTGGAGGCGAGAGCACGCGAGAGCAGAATTACAGACGCCATGACTTTAATGAGATATTATCGCGTCCTAACCTTGTTTCAATCCAAAAACTCAATGTAGCATGTATTTCTGAGTGTCATGACACAGTTGTGAATGCCGACAGCTATATTTTTGTGGGATTTTATGGGTTAAACATGGCAATATAACAAGGATCACAATGCAGAAATGGCAGACATCAAGGAGTGGTCGAGATTTTCTTTTTCATATATTTACACTTTTAAATGTTTTTTTTCTATTTTTTGTTTATTTGGATCGATTATTTGTCATCAAACATAATGGAGAAAATGTAACAGTAACAAAAAAATACAATTAACCGATAGTTATGAGGTAGATATCCGTGACTTTTTTAGAAACCATTTTTTTTCATTGTGACGTAATTTGTTTAAAAGTTTAAAATATGCGAGTGAATAATTTTTAGAGTCGTTTTATTTTTTAAACTAAATATTAGACATCATTTAATGATTCTAAGCTAAAAATTACAGACATTTCAAATAATAAATACGATTACTTACCTTCTTTTTATGGTTAGGTTGAAACAAAAGCGGTTGCGCGACGTCTGTAAACAGGGGTTTTTAGGGTAAAACGGACACATCAAAAATAGTTTAGGGGCTTATTGCGCCATGAAAGAGGAGTGCAAGAGCAGAAACTGCTCTTTCAGTCTTGTCTGTGTTTTCCGCCATATACAGTGTCTGACCACTTGTAAATTTCCATTTACCATACCAAAGGATAATGACTGATAAGTAGCTTGTACATTTGACCCAATGTAGTCATCACACAGTGGAAAGAGATGCTGTTGATGGGGCCATTTACATGGTGACTCTCCGAGAAAACGAAAAATGTCTTGTTTGCATCAATATGGTTCCGTCTCCATTCAACCAATGTCGCAATTCCGCATCAAAACGATGTAGTGTTCATGCCAGGCCCTAGGGCGCAGTGCAGATTTACAAGGCGACAGCGAATGATGCACTTTGATCCCAACAACCTCCTCAGCCTAGAAGACAACATGCCCCCCCACTCAAAGCAATGGCATTTTTCTTTTGCACAAAAAGGCACAAAAATGGAAACACTCAACATATTAAAAATATTATAAAAACAGTAAATTAAAGCCGAGGTTCCGCACTATTTTCTGTTGTTAACGTTTTGTAGCACCGCTCAATATGACGTGTACGAGTGCTGACGTTATCGGCGCGGGAGATTTTGATATGTATGCGGACCAAGCCTCCCTTAAGCCCCCACAATCGAATCCTTCCACTTTGGAGGCAGGATTCCAAGGTTCGTGTCTATGCCTTCCGTCTTCGCCGACACCATATGAACGCGAGCCCACTCCGCAACACAGTCATTGTGTCTTGTTGTCGCAGAGTCGCAATGTAAACTGCCTCTAAATGTGACCTTAAAGAAGCTTGAACAAACCTACATAACACCTACGGGAAGTCAGACCTGTATTTTGTTACCAATTACAGGTAGTCCCCGGGTTAAGACTTACTCAACTTAAGTGGTTTCAACTTTATGATGCCGGATCCTCGTCCGTCATTTTGTCTCCAGACGTTTTTTTTTTTTTTTTTTTTTTTTTTCTAGTTGCATAAACATTACGTCATTGTACCTCACAATATCTTATTTTTTGCTTTATTTTATTAAGATGACATGTTCTGTCCTCACTAAACGTGAAGTTGTTCAGCTTTACCGACAGCAAGCAAGGCAATTGTGCTTTTTGAAGTTTTTTACTTCCTTCATTTTTGACAATTTGTAAAACTGTATCACACATATGTACACTTATATGCATTTTAACAATAAAACACTGGACACAAAACAACTGGTGTTCAAACGTCCATCCACGCTGATCAATATGTATATTTAGTAGATTAAATTAGCCTAATTTGCCTAACAAAAGTCAGCTATCTTAAATGCTATGAATGCTAACGTATTTACGAATTTCACAGCAAATCGCTCACACATAACTCCACAAACTGTAGCTCTAAACTTAATTACAAATGCAGACACACACATATATTAAGCTGAAACAATTTACAGCCTTAGGTGGTTCAAACCAGAGTGCAGCTATCCTTTATCCATGTCAGATGTCTGAGTCTGCTCCTCAGTCATACAAGGCGACAGTTCTGCCAGACCCAACACAGCCACCAGAGGGCAGTGTATCCTCTGTCATTAAACAAAATACAATACTTTTGGACTTTTTGGATAGTTTTTTTTAGATTGAAGGCTACTGAAAGAGTTAATTACAACTTAAGTCGCCAGCGTAGGAACAAACTCGTTCGTAACCCGGGGACCACCTGTAATCTGTTATATTTGACTAAATATATTGATTGAAAAAAAGATTCAGTTGGACATTATATATCTGCACTGGGTCACCAACAGGGACTAAACACTGACAGATATTGTTTTATGCCAGCAAGAAATAGAGATTGTTCAACATAGCTGCTGTCACACTTAAATGAAGCATGAGCACAACCATACAATTTTCAACTCTGACTTGGAACAGGGATTACAACAACAATCCTAGATGAACCGCTTGCTGTTTCTGTTTACCAAATCTCTTATCACATTTCCTTAACAAGATATACAATTCCAGAGCATGACTGATACATGCCTTGTACATTTTAAAGCCATTCTTGTGTTGAAAAATGCAACCTCAAATGAGAAAATATATTCCTACAGATTTCTACCCTGGAAATTCTCAGAAATCGTAGCCCATTATAAGGAAAAGACTGGACCAAACAAGTTGGAGAGAAAACTGTAAAGTAAGAGACATGCAAAAAATATCATCTCAGAATGCGTCACCAGCCTTTAGTCCATGTGAAAATGACAGCTGGTGCTATTTGAATGGACTGACTCATTCTGAAAGCCGTCAAGCGACGGCGCGCTTATTTATACCCCCTCGCTATTCCATGTAATGTCCATTGTTTATTTTCAACTTCTACTTTCCCGCTCATGAATAATTTGACGGTGTTCATCCATAATTTAAGGAAGCGGGCAGAGATTTACATGGCTATTTGTGTCGCTGACTTTTGTTTAGTGGCATATTCAATAATTGTTTAATATATCAAATTGACTGTTTGGCGGAGAGTGGAGTACCGATTGATGCCACTTCTGCTTTTCCAAAATGTCGGGGCTTCGCCATGCTTGCCAGAGGAGCCTCTTCCTCCTCCTCTTCAAACGCTTCCTCTTCTTTTACTTCTTCAACACACTACCAGTCAGTTTGTTGACATTACACAGGGCCTCATGCTATAGCTGCTTCGCATTAGCGCCGCTGTGTAGCTTTTATTTTCCCCTGAGACGTCCTCATGTGCGGGAGCATTCAAAGATTGCCAACATTAATAATTCCATTGAAGGCCCAGCATTTTTTTCAAAAGGTACGTTCCCAATAAAATATGAGCTTCTGTCATCCTAAAGGAATTTCAAAAATATGATTTTCACCCATGCTTCCATTCAACTGGATGTATTATTAACTGCTGTGTTACTTTGGGAGAAACCTTACTTATATTTTGACAGATGCATGATTATTCCTACTCCCGCTACATTTTGGGGCTGCGCAGGGAATTACTGAAAGCAAAAAGACTGTAATTCCTGAAGTTGTGACAAAGTATCTTTGGAAATTCACCAAAAGTGCATGTCACTGCTCATTTTCCATTCCCAGTTTAGCGTTTATCCATTTATATTCTCAACACAAAGTGAAGCAAGTTCTTCAAGTGAGGTATCCGGATCTACGTACGTGTACTGTAGATAAATCACATGGAAGAATGAGGAAAAAAATACAGTGGTACCTCTACTTAAGACATTAATTGGTTCTTTAAGTAGTCTTGTAACACGAAAATTTCGTAAATAGAGACACATTTTACACGCAAATTCCCTAATTCGTTCCGAGCACTACTGATACGCCACATGAAATTTTATAATTAGGGTAAAACCGGAAAAAAACGACAAACACAATTGAATCATTCATACTCCCAACCGTTAATGCCTGTAATGAAGTACATAATAGAACAAAAAGCCAAGAAAAAAAAAAAGAAAAAATATATGGTGATCCATCGTTTTTCCTGCTTAATGGGGACCAGAACCCGTGTGTGTGTTCAATATATTTATTCAGGTTTAACATTGGAACGACATACAGATGAGACATGTTTTTTTTTTCACTTTTATATAGTAGTATAGTAATAGTATAATTTAAAAAAAAGTATATTTTAATAAATGGCTTTTAAGCACTTCAAATGTAATAATTATACATTTAAAACATGTTACTGTCCCACCAAATTATTTTTAAACAAGAATAAAGCATAAAAATGGTTGTCTTTATTAACCCTTTAACACCTAAGCCTATTTTGGCCGGATTTACATGCCTTTGATGTTGCCTTTATATTTCTAAGAAAAAAAATGTTCACAATGTCCAGGTTGGGTTCCTTCTTTCAGGACACCATAACCTTAATGCCCAAAGTGTTTTCTTCACTGACCAATTATAATCAACATTTTGGACCCAAAAAGACAAAAAAAATCCCCAAATATTTTTTTCTAAATTTGTAATGTTGATATCCCATTGACAACCAAACATGCTCGACCAACCGTTTTGAAGCTTAATAATATTTATTCAACTTGTTGGGATAAACATTCAATAGAACAAAATAAGACTGAATAGTTTAATGTTTGACAATTCAACACAAACAGCAGTTATGGTCATTGGCGTTTTTGGCCTTTACACATACTATGGTCAAAACAGTTTATATACAGTGCAAAATAGTGGAGGGGAGAAAAAAAAATATATATATATATATATATTTGGCGGTTCTGCTCTGAGACCCCCAATTAGGCCAAATTTCAGAATTGTCTTATATGCATGTGTGATACATCATTGGAAAACTTACAATCTCGATTTTCTGGGGGAAGAAAAATTTTGAACAGAAGGGCATTTAAAAAAAAACAAACAAACAAAAAAAAAACATATAAACAGCAAAGCCCTAACTGGAGGTGAGAGAGAACGCGAGAGCATAAATAAAGACGCCATAATTTTAACGAGATATTATCGCATACTTACCTCTTTTCGATCCAAAAACTCCATGTAGCATGTATCACCGAGTGTCAAGACACAGCTGGGAATGGCCACAGCTGGATTTTGGGGGGATTTTATGGGTGAAACATAGTAATATTACAAGGGTCGCGATGCAGAAATCGCAGACATCAAGGAGTAATCGAGATTTTAATTTTCATATATTTACCCTTTTAAATGTTTTTTTTTTTTTTCCCGATTTTTCTTTGTTTGGATCGATTATTTATCATCTGAAATATTGGGGAAAATCCGACAGTAACGAAAAAAATACAATTAAGTGATCGTAATGAGGTAGATATCAGTGACTTTTTTTACAGACGATGAGTTTTTTCATTGTGATATAATTTGTTTAAAAGTTTAAAATATGTGAGTGAATAATTTATCTATATACAAATTGAAAAGATGATAGTGAAGAAAAAAAATCTAAAATAACATTGAAACAAAGTTTTTTTCTAAAATATTGACAATAAACTAGTTCAGTTCAATTTTTCAGGAATGCGACTCAGTTTCCTCATGAACAGGACACAGAGCTACGCTAGATTTAGTTTTCGATTCATTCCGCACATTTCAAAGTCACTCGCTCAATCTAACCGGCCATCGCGAGCTCCCGTGCCTCCTTTTCTTTAGGCAGCGCCTCGCTCGGCAATTTATAAAAAAAAGTGCACATTAGGTTACCTCACACTGGCTCCTGGCATATGCAGTCTGCGCTGCTTTCGGTTTTGAAAACAGACAAGAAATGATGGAAATATAATGATATACACATGGTCCATGCACAGTTTTAATGCTTATTTATGAGTGCAATAAAACCATAAAACTCAAATGACATTATCTCCCATTTTACTTGGTCGATAGACTTCAAGTAAAAACTGGTGTGGACCTCAATTTCCGCACTTTCAAATGAGACCAACCAGTGGCATGTGGGTGACGTAATTACAGTGTGACGAGGCTTCAAAGATGATAGGCATAAAGTTGTCACTGCCGACACGTTCGGTGTTAAAGGGTTAAATGCTTCATTGAGTGAGTCCACTCAGATCTGCTCCATCCCCTCACTTACAAACAATGAGTTGCCACAGCAACTGTTCAATAGGTTAAACCATGACAGACGCATGTGGCACTTTGATGCCGAGGCTTCCAGTGATCTGTGGCAAGATCAAACAGAACACGCCGTTAAGCAACTCCAGTGCATTACCTGAACAACAAAGAGCAGGGAGAGGAAGGGAGGGAGCGAGAGTAAGAGCCCGCAATTGGCCCGGGACAGCTCATCTGTATTTTTTATTCTTTTTAAATTGAAAAAAAGCTGTGATGGACTGAGGGTGCGAAGTTTGAAGCGCGAAGTAGCGAGGGATCACTGTAATAATACTATAAAAAAAAAAAAATATATATATATATATATATATATATATATATATATATATATATATATATATATATATTATAACGGAAGGAATCGGGTTCTAATGTGGCAGATGTTTTTTGCATGCTGTTCCTGAATGCTGGCGATTTCTTTGTCAATGTTACAATAATAATAATTGTTTATAAAGACTGGCGAATATAAGTAGGAGGAGGACCGTCAAGATCTTAGTCATATTCCGGCTGTATTGTCGAGGCAGTTCACTGACGCGAACACCACACTCATATTTTTCATAATTTCCATCTTAATTTCAATGGTAAGCGTCCCCTTTTTTAACCAACTGCACAAACCTTCTTGGGTCCCATGTTGATTTCTCACAAGAAAATCTGCCGTGCATTTGTCTAGCTGGAAAACAATGAAATTGCGACACTGTCATGTCATAAATCGTCGTATTTCAAGCATGTCGTCATATTTGGAGACAAATGACGAGTCAAATTTTACGTCGGATGTCGAAAGGATCGTATGTCGAGGTACTGCTGTATGGGGAATACAATAAAACCAAGATTTGGCAGCAGGTGGAACACTTAATATTCTATATTGCATGACAAAAGCTGGAGATTGGCCTGTTGGAGTTAGATCAGCAGAGGACAAATGCAATTGATCGTTGTATATTGGATGTTAAATTGAAGTAAGTCTCCACTTAGCGACACAATCAGCATGCACAAACGCTTTACGTGCGTTATAGTTTTAGCCTCATCCTCAAATGTGATTTACGCTGATGCTCCTAGAGCGGCAAATTTATGGGCCGGCACCCGCTTAAACGTCTGCTTTGTCAGCAGTGAGTCACCGTCATGTTTTGTGAGTCACGGGAAATCAGCTCGTAATGCCTTCCAGCTATTTATCTTTGGCTGCCTATAATTCTGAACAAGGGAAGAAGGATATTTTTTTTTCTTTATGTCATGTGTTTGAGTTGACGGGCAGACCTGACTGGCTTCAGGCAATTTGTCAAACAACAAAAACGCTGCTCGTGTCCTCCCTGTGACAGGAAGTTGGGTTGGCTCACTTGCTTTACACTTGAACATGGTTTGACAGCCTTGAAAATGATTCGACTTGTTGTTCAAAGACTCAAAATCGTAACCAGAAATTAAATAAAGGGGTTACGTTATCTAGCCAAACAAGTCCTTAGATATAGTGTATTGTAGATATGTTCTCATTTTGGCTTTCTACAGCATCAGACCACAATTAGAGCAATCTGATTAAATGGCCTTTAGTCAGTGAATTCATTGGCCTTGCTTTTCTCCGATGTAAAATGCTCAATGACGAGAAATTAATCTTGTAATCTGCCATTTAGCCCTGCCTGTCATTATAGCGCTCTAGCGTCCCAAACTGAAGGATGACGTCAGCAGGGTCACGATTTCCTCTGATTTAGAATTCAGCCCATTGAGGGGGAAGATTCAGAACGAGGAAAATGCGACGAAGAGAGCAGCAAAATGTCATTGTTTCAATCTCTCTATACTCATATATTTTTACAGGATATTCTTTTCATTAAAGTGTTTTTCCCCAATTGATAAATAAATAACAAATAACAGTATTTTGCTAAATGGAATACGAAATATTACAAATGTATTTATTCAGTACGCCAGGGCAAAATTACTGCATAATGGTCAAAACTGTCCACTTCTTGCACCTCTCGACCAATATTTAATGCCACCGGAGTTAGTCCGTCTTTCGTCATTTCCCTGCCCCGGCTTCGGAGATGGAGGGCATAGCGTAACATGCTAACCCCCAAAAAATGGCGTTTCCAAGTCTTATTCTCGCCTTTCGAAACAAAAAAATTTACAAAAAACTACCCCAGATCATCTCACATGGAATCGGGGTTGATTGTGTTCAACAATCGGCCAACCCCCTGGCGGCAAGCAAGTTACAGCTCATCGTTCCTCTGCTGTGGGCAGGAGTGCTCTTTGCCAGGTAAGCAGCTGGAAAATGACCGCCGGACAAACCGGCCGATGTCGGAGAAGCGCGTGGCAGCCCGAGCCTAACCCAAGGATCGTGATCTATTGCCAGGCACACGAAGAGGGCAGAGGGGGCTGGAAGTCTAGACGATATAGAGAACCACTTCCTCGTAAGTCCAATGGTCTCACAGTTGTCGGACTTGTTTTGGCCAATCTACGTGGTAAACGGGAACTTTTTGAAACCCAAAAAGGCTCACACGACTCTCCCTGGTGCAGCAACAAAAACCTGCAGCACATTTGTCTGGCGTGATGCAAAAAACAAATTACTCTACAAAATCAGCAGAATCCGCAGTCCATCTGCATGCTAGAAAGCAATGCTGTATTGTGAGATGCTGACCGGGGTGACGTCACATTCGCATTTTTCCTTAATCCAGGAAGTCACTTATTTTCATGGCGCGGGATTAAAAAAAATTGAAAATATAACTCAATCACTTCTATACACATCAAAGCGGTCCATTTCATTCAGGAGCATAAAATACCACGTGAAATATGAAATAAACATGCTTTTTGCTGTCATAGGCACTTTAAAGCAGTGAAGTTTACCAATGTCCCTGTCCCTGATAAATCTGTTGCTCTCAAAGGCAAGATGCTAAACCCGGGAGCATGGGCGCTTGTCAATTCAGAGACTAGTGAGACAGAAGTATTTCTGTTTGTTGCTTATGAATCTCTTCAGGGCGAGACCTTCATCACACATTAGCCACTGTGACCTTGTGGAGTTGACTTGTTGGAGTTTTGTGTTTTATAGTGAGTCATCAAACTCAAATTCTATTTGGTAGCAATCATACAAAACCTTTAGGACAAGTTCATCTTTGAAACACTTCTTGAATGAAATTGCTGAAATGACGCAGGCTGGCTTCTTCAAAGCAAAATGCCACATTTGGGGCATGCCTTTTTAGGGCTAGCCTAGTTTATTTGATTGCAATTGGGTAGCAATCAGAAAAAAGTAGAATGAATTTGCCTTTGAAGGACCCCTGGAAAAGACTGACATATCCCTATAATAATGGCAGACTTCATTGTGCCTATGGCTTCTTGTATGATAACGATTATACCATCCAGTTATTATACTTCTTGGTGACCTGGAGTTTATCCTATCTCACTTAAAGCAAGGGCTGGAGTGCACCTCGACCTGGTCATCAGCCAAAGGCAGTTCTAATAAGTAGCGCTGTCAAATTTATCGCGTTAACGGGTGCTGATTAATTTTTTTTAATGAATCACGTTTGACGCATTTAACGCATGCGCGGAATGACCCGCTCATGCATTGCCTCAAACAGATTACAATGATGCCATTTTTTGCACATTGAGAGCTAAGAGGCAGACAAAGGCGAGTGGACTTAGGCATTCATTGGACTCTGCCGTTTATTGGCATAAGCTTAGGCAACTCCTTCACAACAAACATAAGTATCATTTAGTGAAAGCACAGCAAAAATAATATTCATATCTCTCAAAGAAATAATGTTCACAATAAGAAAAGCGCTTCAATCTGTAATAATTAGGCTCAGACTTTGGACAAACCATTCAAACATTTCATTTAGCTGTCGTTTAGCTCGACAAATACACTTGATGGCAATATTTAGTCAAAATATACAAACTATCAGAGGTCTCGTACGTTGTGAAGCCAGCACTCAAATGACTGTGAAGTACAATGGATGGACAAGTGAACAGGGAACTATGGCGTCAGTCAAGGGACAAAACACACTCATTGGCTTGATTTCTAAATAATTTAAAACTTGCCATTGGCAACTTGTGGTGTATTTCAATCACTACCTTACGTAGTTAAAGACACTGTGGAAGAACGGCAGGGAGCCCATGTGACGTCATCGCTCAGCGATGTCAACAATGGCGAGTTACTAGTTTAATTTTTGATTGAAAATTTTACAAATTTTATTAAAACGAAAACATTAAGAAGGATTTTAATATAACATTTCTATAACTTGTACTAACATTTATCTTTTAAGAACTACAAGTCTTTCTATCCGTGGATCCCTTTAACAGAAATAATTTTAATCATGTTAATGCCATCTTGTGTATTTATTGTTATAATAAACAAATACAGTTGTGTATTTATTGTTATAATAAACAAATACAGTACTTATGTACAGTATGTGGAATGTATATACCCGTATTGTGTCTTATCTTTCCATTCGAACAATATTTTGCAGAAAAATATGGCACATTTTAAAGATGGTTTGAATTAGAGCTGAAATGAGTTTTTAACTCGAGTTTAAAAACTGATCCGAGTAATTTTATTCACCTCGAGCAATCGTTTAATTTTGACAGCTCTAAGCATCACATTTTGCCCGGAATACTTTTAATGTGGGACAACGCGCTGATGTCACGTGCGTAGAAGAGGAAGCAATAAAAATAAAAAATAAAAAACCTGCAAAAAACTTACTGCAGCCGACAGCCGCTACAAACGACGACAACATTGCTAAAAACTAGCCCGCATGATGCTACAGTGGTAGCAGGTAGCGTCTGATGCGTCTCATAGCGATCACATGTATGTTGAACTAGTTGCGAAATGACAGAGTCCGCGGCGTTAGTAAACAGCCGCCATCTTAAAGCAGTAGACTTCTAAGCGCTGATAAATAAGATTAACGTTACTGTCACTCGCTCACGTAACGTTAGCCCTGCGGAGGGCTAGGTTTCTATTAATTATGACCACTGTCAATGCGTGGCTAACGTGTCTTATACACAGGCTATATTTAATCTGTGAAAACATAGCACTGTAGAGTGATGAGGTGTAAAATAAAAACTTAATAATGCTAACTATCAATTTTAGCTCAGTAGTCATTGCTGGATAAAACACCAAGTAGCACTGGTCCCTAATGTGCTCCAATACAGCAAGTATCTTACATTTATTTTGAACACTGCAAAAACTCAAAATCCTATCAGGACTTACAGTTTAGACTAACTTAAAACTTAACTAGAACTTAAAAATAGCTTGACACAAATAGAAATTCAATTGAAACACGTGGGGAAAACACCCAACCTTTTAGCGATGTGTGTCATCAAGCGTAATAGCATATTTAGGTAAGAAATATATATATTTTTTATAAGATATAAAAGTTTTTTGAGTGAAAGTAGTCTTTTTTTTTTATTTTTTATTCTAGTTACATCTGAGATGCAATTGTTGGCTGTTTTCAACAATGTACATCGAAAATAAAGACACTGATTGACCGAAAATGGTTCAATATTAGATGAAATGTCTTGTTTTCTCATGTACATTTATAATTGCTCTTCACCTAAAAATATATATGTTTTATCCGATTACTCGACTAATCGATATAATTTTCAGTCGATTAGTCGATTACTAAAATATTCGATAGCTGCAGCCCTAGTTTGAATTGCAATTAATTACGATTAATTCATTGTTAAGCTGTGATTAACGCGATTAAAAATTTTAATCGTTTGACAGCCCTAATAATAAGCATGCCAACTGAATACAGTATAATGTTGTCAAGCGAAGCCTGGTGCTTCTACATTTTCCCCAGGATGAACATGTCTCTCGTGACATATTCAGAGTTCTTTGCCATGGTGATTTAAAATAATAGTAACGCGATACAGACACCGGAATCTGCAACACCTGCCACCACACGCTGCAAAAACACTGGTTGACATTATCACAAGTGACCATAATTTCTGAAAGTGAACACCTGGCCCAAAGAAAACACACAGAAATAGTGGAATGCAGACTACTTGGGTAGCCAGTTGAGATAAAACACATCTTTAACTCCCTAGCCAGAAACCCTGCAGGGGTGCGAATCACCTGGCTATGTCGGACATTTTGCCTTGAAGGCATTAAGACACTGACGCGCAAACATATCCGAATTAGAAATATAGTATTGGAGTGTAACATCGCTCATATACTGTAAGAAAAACTTTCTTGTGAGAAGGGTACGGGCGCATTGAAGCTTACCTGGTGGATCTTGCTACAGCTATCTATGTCAAGATAAATGAGAGCGCGCTTGAAAAGAGAAGGGGCAAGCCGGAAGACAGGTCCGAGAGGGGATCAAAGGAGCGTGGAAGAATTGTTGGAAAGAGCCTTGGAGGGTAAGGAGTGATGAGTCTAAGACAGCTGCGGCATCATTAGTGTATTAGAATCCATCCTGGAGGACTGACCCCCCTTCCCACGGACATGGTCAAGCAGCTGCCTGTGTGCCTCATACTTGGAGTCATTTTGCATTCATCACCCCTGGAGGTCTTTCTCACTTCTCTTCCTTGAGGTGTTTTTCCCCATTCTTGGTATGAGCTGTGCTCGAACATTTATCCTCAGCTGGAGGCCTCACATGAAAAATGTGTCCATGCTCAGTTCTCAGATTAGGAATTCAAGTTTATCTTTCATATTTGCAGCATTTTGACAATCAAATGGAGATACAGTCGAATTGGTACGGTCAAATGCTCTTAGATTTCTTTGATTTTGATTTAATCGTTAAAAACTACGACCCTGTTAAATTGCAGATCTAATTGAGAACAAAAGTCAAAGGAATAGAATGAAACGTCTGCTGGCTTAATTTTTCCTTCTACTGAGGACTCGCAGAGTCTTAAAAAGTCAAAAAAAAAAAAAAAAGAAAATACTTAAATCCAATCATTTGAATTTTAAGGCCTTAAAATTCTCCTAAAATATCGTAAAAGGTCGCAAAAATCTTTTGACGCTACTTTTAATTTATAACATGCATAAATTGAAGTCTTGATTTTAAATCAGTGTTGTTTTCATCAACAATAACGAAACTATTTCGTCAACGAACACTTTTTTCATGACGATCACAAGACGATGACAAGCTAAAAACGTGTTTTAGGAGCCTAAAACATAACGAGATAAATGCCTGTTTTCATCTGACGAGACGAAAATTGGCAATAGTTTCATGTCACATGTTCACTATGTGTGACATTTGTATGTGTAGTTAGCTCCATGCAGGCTTGCACATACAGTGCTGCTCGAAAGTTTGTGAACCCCACAGCGATGGTCAGATTTTTTGTAAAAAAAACTAAAATAACCTTATTAAATGTTAAGTTATACCCAAATCCACAATACTGACATTCCAAATAATGGACTGAAACAAAAGAAATAGTTATATTGTCATTCTTTATTTACCAAAAGTGGTTGATTTAAGAAAAACTCAGATATCATGTGTGCAAAAGTATGTGAACCCCTTCAGTTAATAGGATATTGCGCCTCCTTTTGCAGAGATTACCTCAACCAAACGGTTTCTGTAGTGACTAATCAGCCTCTCACATCTACTTTGGGGGATTTTTGCCCATTCTTCCTTGCAGAACGCAGTCAGTTGAGAGAGGTTTGATGGGCGTCTGGCATGAACTGCTCGCTTCAGGTCCCGCCACAGCATTTCAATGGGATTTAGGTCAGGACTTTGACTGGGCCAGTCCAGAACACGAATCTTCTTCTTTTTCAGCCATTCCTTGGTTGTATTGCTGGAATGCTTTGGATCATTATCATGTTGCATGATCCACCTTCTGCCAAGCTTTAACTTCACAACAGATGGCGTCAGGTTATGTTCTAGGATTTGACAATATTCCTCAGAATTCATGATTCCCTGGACTATGTGGAGTTGTCCAGGTCCTGAGGATGAAAAGCAAGCCCAGATCTTGACATTCCCACCTCCGTGCTTCACTGTTGGGAGAAGGTTCTTTTGGTGGTATGCAGTGTTGACTTTTCGCCAGACATGGCGGTTTTGGTTGTGACCAAACAGTTCAATTTTGCACCTACATCAGTTGATGAAAACTCTTTTTTATTTAGTCTCGACAACACAACTGTTAAAAAAACAAAAAAAAAACTACTGAATTGATTGATTAGGAAATCAGGTTGAAATAATAGAAAATTCCAAAATGTTGAGGGGGTTCACAAACTTTCGAGCAGCACTGTAGGTAAGATTTGGTTTGTTATGTTGGCCGGAGAGAATATGTAATGTTGCTTTAGCTTTTAAGGTCTGTGTTGTGTGATCATCACAAAATGTAACTCGTAGCGTTGACATAAGGCAAATGCTAACTTCGAACGTCCTCTTAAACTCTCGGACAACTTATTTATTTATTTATTTACATAGTTTGTGGCGTCCAGATGGGTATAATCAATTAAAAAATATTGTAGTGTTTTCCTGCTGAGTCTGTATTATCACCAAGTTGGCGTTGTCCTTGTCTGTCAATGTTAATTCGAAATAGTTTTGACTTTATTTATTTATTCATTGTAGGAGTAATTTTAAAGAAAAAAATTACAGATGTGAATATTTTAGTAAACATCCACTAAAACTACAAGAAATTAGTCCTGAGTTTTCAACAACAACAACTAGACAAACATATTTTAAGATGACTAAAATATGACTAAGATTAATAAGTATTATCATCTAAAAGATAAAGACTAAATCGAAAATTAAAAGGGCTGCCAAAAACAACACTTTTTTAAATGTTTCGATTTTTGAGGACACTATAACATCACTCTAACTTCACTATCAGTTGATGCGAAACTCGGTGTGGGGCCACTCCGTGGAAGGCCTATTTTCAAAAATCTTAAAATTCAAATATTTTCAAAACCAAAGCCGCCAGGTACCTAAAACCAAAAACGGCATCTCCATTGGGCATATATGAGTCTTCATGCGCAGCGGCATTAAAAAAAAAAACAAACAAACAAACAAAAAAAAAATCAAAGTTGTTTCCTAATAAAATGCCGAATAGTTATTTTTTATATAAGTATAACAATACTTAAAAATGTTGTAAAATTCTCAGATTATGTGCTAGATGCACAAAAATCATCAAATGCAGAGATAATCACCTATATTCTCAGGATCAATAGCAATATTTAACATATCGTGTAAGTTTTTTTTTTTCCGAAATCATGACTGTTTTATTTAGTGCAATTTGTTTTCAACACCTAAAAAAAATCACCAAATTTTCACACCAGAAACTTATTACTTGAGGAAAGCATGCCGAATCATCTTAATTTTACTCAACAAAAGCACATTTTTTCATTTTTGTACATGCAGTCACAACGTAATTTTGGTTGAATTCCGATGTCACTATTGTCTCAGCACGTCTTACCGGCTATCTGGCCCTCATCGTTTTTAGATTGATATGTTACATAAAATAAAACACATAAAAGCCAAATTATTTTTTGTATGGATGCAGAAATGTATAAATTACTAGTTTCCTGCCAAAAGAAACGGGCAGTTGGCTGAATATTAACTGATTATTTGAATGTAAAGTTACAATATTGTGTATGGATAAAATCCAACATGGCGGCCATCACAAAACAAAGAACTTTTTTACGTTGAAAACTCTTGTAAATATCATCTTATATCTTGTAAATCCCAGAATTTCTATAGATATAAAAGTAAAACAGTCGAAATTCCTGGTTAAAAGCAAAAAAAAAAAAAAAAAAAAAAAAAAAAAAAACAGGCAGTTATCATTCATTTTATGTAAATATTTCAAGCTCAAGTGAAACAAATTTTATCCATTCATTTAATTGTTTTCACAACGTTACAAAGTGCATGCATGGTGTTATTTTATGTAATTACCTTGAATCCTCGACCAAGTCGCTCTTGAGACACTCAATCCTGCTTGTATGCACTAAAACCTTTGTCCTGTTTCTGTTTCCACCTAAATCTGGCGTTAGAACACAGCGTGTGTTTGAGTTTATCGCAGTGAAAGCCACCACGATGCTCTGCCTGGCCCAGCAGGAAGCTGTGGCAAAATGTCTGTAGGAGCCGTCTCGTGAACTGATATTGAAGTCTTATGGCTATAATTACAAAGCAGAACTACCTGTACTGCCTGGTCAGAATTTATCGAACACAAGCAGGTTTTGGAGTGCGCACACAGTTGCGTGTTGACAGCTCATTTACAACCAATTTACAGAAGTTACATACATGGTTAAGTGCAAATTTAATAATTTGTGGCTTGAGAACGTAAGTTAGCGCATGGTTGCAGCCGGTGGAGGGAAACTCGTATGAAGCACACTGCACTTTGTGCAAGAACATTTTAAAACTTGGAACATTGGGTATCAAGGCATTGGAATCCCATTGCAAATCTGAAAAGCACTAGGCAGTCATAAAATGCCAGCAGCAAACACTGTTTGGGGTTTACATGTTTCTCACAAAACAGAAAGTTCTAGTGTTTTTGGTTAGGTTTGTATTACAGTGTGAAAGAGCTAGGAATGCATTCATATACCTTGCCAGTAATTCTGGGCCTCCAATTTTTCTTTAAATCTTTTGTACATTTTTTTGCCGGTATCGATGTGAAATGGGTCTTGAATTTTATTCATTTTAGTCTATAATTTTTTTTTTTGAAGTCTTAAAGTGCCTATGAAAGTAAAAAGCATGTTTATTTCATATTTCACACGGTATTTTACGCTCCTGAATGAAATGGACCGCTGGGATGTGTGTGGACGCGATCGATTTATATATTCAATTTTTTTTAATCCCGCACCATGAAAATGAATAACTTTCTGTTTTGAGGAGGAATGCGAATGTGACGTCACCCGGGTCAGCATCTCACAATACAGCATTGCTTTATAGCATGCAGATGGACTGCTGATTCTGCTGATTTAGCAGATTAATTCGTTTATTGTTCGCATCACGCCAGCCAAATGTGCTGCAGGGTTTTGTTGCTACACCAGGGAGAGGGGTGTGAGCCTTTTTGGGTTTCAAAAACTCCCACCCCGAGATTGGCCAAAACAAGTCCGACCACTGTTGGACCATTGGAGTTACAAGGAAGTGAGTAAATATGTGTTTTGTATTATGTCAAATCCTGGGATAATGGCACACGTTTTAATATGGAGGTGGCTTGCATTTTGTGGCTGACAATGCTCCTTGTCCATCTAGAATGCCAATTGACAGACGACCGGCGGGTTGTCGCACACCCCTCTCGGTCCTCTTCACGTGCCCACTGGGAGAGCGCTATACTCAGTTTAAGCTCGTGGAGTTCTCCATATCGTCCAGACTTCCAGCCCCTTCTTCCCTCTTCGTGTGCCCGGCAGCTACGAGCTCCTCCGACGTCGGCCGGTTTGTCTGGCGGTCGTTCTCCAGCTGCTTCCCCAGCAAGCCAGCTCTCCTGCCCGCAGCAAGGGATCGACGAACTGTAACTTGCTCGCTGCTGGGGGAGTTGCCAATCAGTGAAGACAATCGACAACCATGCCGCTGTGTGAAATGATCCGGGGTGGTTTTGTGGGATTTTTCACTTTGAAAGGCGAGAATAAGACTTTGAAACTCCGCTCGGTTCGGGTTAGCATGTCTGCTATTTACGCCTCCTGGTTTGTTTATGCTCTCCGAAGCAGGGGCAGGGAAATGACAAAAGCCGGGCTAACTCCGATGGCATAAAATATCGTTCGGGAGGTGCAAGAAGTTGATAGTTTTGAGCATTATGGAATATTGGAGTAGAAAGGTTGAAACAATGACATTTTGCTGGTCTCTTCGACACATTTTCCTCGTTCTGAATAATTCCCCCTCAATGGGCTGAATTTTAAATCAGATAAAATTGTGACCCTGCTGACGTCATCCTCCAGCTGGGGAAGCTAGAACGCTATAATGACAGGCAGGGCTAAATGACAGATTTAAAGACTAATTTCCCATCATCTGCGCTTTGCCAAATTGTTGTATAAAATCGAATCGTCTCAAAATGATTCTAATTCACATATTAATGCTATTTAAGATTTGTTTTATTCTGTCACAGTCACTTTAAATTTTGCATTATAACCCTGCAGAGACCCTGTACAAGTATTTCCTTACCGTGTTTCTTAATGAGGGTTACCAGCAAATAGCTGGTGCATATGGACAAATACAGTGTTTTCAACTCTCATGCATTGAGCATCTCTCACACATTTCAGACATTCTCACGCCTTACATTTATCAAGCCCCAAAAAACTGAGAACCCCGACAAAAACAACCACTGTTGTAATGTAAAAATAATGAAGGTGCCAAATCTTAAAACTATGAAAAGGAAAATATATATTTTTTTAAACAGAGTAGGAATGGTAAATCAAATTATTGGTAGAATTAAAACAAACAAAAAAAAATAAAATCTGAAATTATGATTAAAACAAGGGTGCCTAGACTTTTCATGTCCATTGTCTATGTGTAATACGACATATTTATATATTGACACATATATGTTTATGTACCTGTTTTTTTTCCTGCCAGCTCACAGCTCGTTGCTGCAATAAGCGGAGGCATTTATCACAAGTGTGTGTGTTAAAGTGGAGAGATGTTGTATTCCCATTCTGGTAGCGCTAAATTGTTGTAATGTTTAGTACGTGCCTGACAAAATCCTTTGCTTCTCCCGTCGCCCGTCATCCGTCTCTAATTGCCGCCGACCTCACACATCATTTGCGTGTCTGTCGTAAAAAAAGAAGGGGAAAAAATGGTGGAACCTTACGCAGGGGAGCCATAACCGTTTTCCGGCCTATATGCTTTTTTTACGGCCGCATTTAAAGGCTTCATAAATACGAAGCAAAGCATTAGGGAGTGCAGAGCGGTTGCCAAATCACCGTCGAGACACCTGCTGGCTTCTTCTCCGTATATCAGTGTGGCGAGCACGGGAAGACAATTAGATTCTTTCATCTAATGCTGCTGTCTTTGTCACCCTTTCAATATCATCATTTTACATTCATGCATGTTAGGATTTCTGTCTAAGGTTGACTTTTTCAATTATATACAGTTTTTAATTGTTGATTTTGTACAGATTTTCAAGAAAGTGTTAGGGTTTACAAGCTGCTTTCAAACCGGGTTTAGGGTTTCATACTGTAAAACTCAAACGGGTTTAGTGTTGCAATGATTAATCGATTAACTTGAGTAATTCAATTAGATAAAAGCTTCAAATCAAATTTTGCTGCTTCGAGGATTTAGAGTGGCGTTGTCATGGTTTGTTTGGAAAGTATTTGCATTTGGTTTGATTGATTTAGTGGATACACTGCCCTCTAGTGGTAACAGTCAATATGACATAAATACGTTCTATTTTTAATTGTTTCAGTGTCCCAAAAACGTATTTAGGTTTTTTTTTTTTTTTTTTTTGGACAAGAGGCATCTCTAGGTTCTGATGCAACTAAGCTGCAATGCACAATGCTGAAAACCCATTTTAAAGCAATAAAACTGGCCACTGTAGGGCAGTAGCGCATTGGTAAGAACTCATCTCGGGCCAAGAAAGGAAGTGAAGAAAAATAGTCAGGAAATGGAAGTTGGAAGGGATCTTGTGAAGACGTGTGACAAAAATGTGGAGAAGGATCGGGGAAAAAAAGGCAAATGACACTGGAGGAGTGTTTTGAAAAGAAAACGAAACCATCATCAAAAAAGGTTTCAAGAAAATCTATCTTGATGAGACGGACGGTGATGAAAGAGAAGTTTACCCCATCTGCCGAGACGGCCATAACAGCGTCAGGTTCCACACGCGTTCTGCGGAGCTCATGTCGTGTTACTCCTGAGCCCGAGGTTGATACCAACGATGAAAAATATTGAGACTGATCTTGATCTGGACTCATCAGATTACTAGGAGCCACCTCATTCAACCAGGAGCAGCCAAGAGCATTCCCCGTTGTTATGTGCACAAATAGTTCAACAGTTCAATAATTTAGTTATGTGTAAATAAATTGTTACTTTGCTATCAAAAGCTCTATTTGTCTTGTTGTTTGTTATTTTGTAGAAGGAAAACATTATTCAGATGGTTGGGATGTCACAAAAGCAAAAAATAGCTGTGTGAAAGTCAAAGTCATGTTTGAAATGTATGCTTTTACAAAAAGCTCAATTTCTCTGTTTTTTCATCAGAAATTGGAAAATTGCTCAAACTAAATTATTCTCTAATGCTGATTTCTAAAGAATCGAAAAAGATATGGACTAACTTTTTTTTTTTTTCCTGCTGAAAGAAGAGAGTCTAATCTTTCTTTTGGTGGCTTCCATGTTTATATAGCAATAGAACATAATTTTCTGCGGGCCTTGCAAAATCAGTCAAAATCCAGTAAAACGGCCTGGAGCAAAGGGGGTTGGTCTGGTGAAAGTGGCTGGGAGTGAATGAGTTAAGACCAACATAATGTTGAAAGTTTTTGTTTGAGCTATGATTGTTTATGCATTTGTAATCTAGTTTTCGGTATAATTAGTAAATTTTTGTAGGATTATGTATTTAAACGATTTGTTAGGAGCATTGTAAATAAAAATAGAAAAAAGTCAGCATTTCATTGCATTTAAGCTAGTGTATTTTTGCTATGCAAGTTAGCCAATTGTATTTTTGTTGTACTACGATCCTCATTAATTTTTTTCTACCGTTTGAGGCTAAGCTCAGGTATTTTAATGTATTTTCAAATGCATATATTGCTCGTGTGAAATGAAAGTGCAATTGTTCAGGAATTTTATTTTGTATGCTTAATACAATAAAAGTAATAATACAAAAAAAAAAAAAAAAAAAGTATACTCTTTTGAAAGTGCAATCTTAGCAAGTTAGGGTTTAGGGTCAGGAATTTATTCTTCAATGCATTAAATGTTTCTAATCCGATTACTTGAGTATTCAAACTAATTGATTGTTTAATTGATTACTTAAATAATCAATAGCTGTAGCCATATTCTGGTTAATAATACACTTTTGTGTTTGAAACACGGGTCTGAGTTTAAATTAGAGTTTAACTCCTGTCTAAGGTTTTAAACAAGGATTTTAAGGTCGCGTTTCAAGACTCTGTTGTGAGTCCAAATTTAGTGTTACAAAACTGGGCTAGAACTTACCCTGGGTTTACACCTGGGTTAGGATTTCTCACATTGAATCATAGGCGGAGTTACTTTCATGGTCCACATCTGCAATCCTTGATTCTCGCTCAGTAGCTATTGTCGTCTTTGAAAGCTTAGGTTTGAAAATCCATCTTGCCTCTTGTCTCCTGAGGTGTGTTTTTTTTTTTTTTTTTTTGGCTAAGCAAAGCAAATAACGGTCTCCAAGGTGCTAATACCATGATATGTTTGAACAATATTTTTGACCCATTATAAAAAATTTTTTTTTATCAATTTCATTCATTTTTGTTGTTTGTTCATTGTTCTATAACATTTATAGACAATATGTTACCGGAAAAGTCTTAATTTTAAATCCATATATTGGAAAGTCAGCTATATGCAATAATATTTTCAGCCACTGGGGAGGGGGGGTCCCCCGCCCCCCCTTAATCAAGCGTTAATTGATAAAATGAAGGATTTCTGGTCAGTGTTAAGGCTTAAATTTGAGTAGGGTTTTAAAAACATCAGGGTCAAAGTAGGCACAATTTGGTTTGGTTTTCAAAATGTTATTTTGATTAAACCGACTTCACTCCCAGTGGATATGCTGTAAATCATAGAGTGCGTCCCCACAAATGCAAATAGAAATAAACAGTCGGCACGAAAGAAAAACAGCATTGCACTCTGAACTCACACACATTTAAAAACATTTACTCCGCCGTCTTCTCCATTTTTCTTCCTGCTCAAGCTGATTACATACTGGATGGGTCATGGGCGAGCACACTCTTGCAAAACACACAGTTGTTCAGCATAACACAATTGTTTTGCATACACAAAGTGCATTGTTCTTCGCCTGCTGCAAGGTGGACGACTTCCCTCCCTTCTGGCCGCCACACGCTACGAAGATGAGGCAGATTAAACTGTCTCGGCATCCCTTTTTCTTTGCAAACAACAACAACAAAGTGGGTGTTTAGCCGCAATGTTCTCTGACCTCATGAACAAGTTATCCCATAAAAGATGCATGCCTCCAGTAGCGTGTGAGGGCACTCACCGGCAGCACGACTGCGTTTAAGTTTACCAAATTGTCTTGAATCCTTTCTGCCTCATTTTTTCGTAGTCGCGCTCCCCCGTTTCCACGACGGGAACGTTCTCTGTGACAGAGCTGCGAATGAGTCAATCAGGAGAAAAGATGGAGACGTTTTCTCAGTGCCCACGAGTTCAAAGATCCAGGCCCAATCAGGCAACGATGGCGTCAGATGATGGGCGACCTTCCCGCCGGCACTGGCTTTTAGCTGATTATGAGTATCTCTCCTGCTTGCAGCTCACCGGGACGTCTTCACTTATCTCGACTAGGCCGGGCAACGTGTAGAATATTAAGCGTTGGATATGTCTGGCGGCTTTTATCTTGATTATCTAAAACTTTGCAATAGGATCAAGCAGTGGTCTTACTTGGAGTTTTTACATGAGGACTTGGTTTTAGGAGCCTTTTTTATCATCAACATTGTTCAGTGATGCCGTGATTTATGAGCACCTCAATTTGAATTACCGAATTGGCCCGAAAATAAGACGGTGTTTTTTGCATTGAAATAAGACTGAAAAAGAGGGAGTCGTCTTATATTCAGGGTCTAGACATTATACCCATTCACGACGCTAGATGGCGCCAGATATCAATTAAGCGAATGCTGAACTTGAGGAGTAATGTTCTGTCATGACAGATCTCAGCTACTCTCAAGTTTAATCAGTTTGCATTATTTTATTGCAATGTTTTTCCTTATTCAGATTTGTTTCAAGAGTACAGTTACAATTAGACCTCACTTTGATGGTTAATTCAGTTATTGCAATTTTGTTGTTTTATCACAATGGATTGGTTTATTTACATTTCATAAACCAGAAACCATTCATTCACGAATGTGGTTGCACTTTAGTTTACATATTTAAATGTTCATATATTAAGATTTGAATGAGGCAAAATAACATGCTTTCTCTCTCAAGTATATTGTTATAATCATTTGTTTCAGATGTACTGTAATTATTTTCGGTATCAAAATTAATTTGGTGTTCAAAAAGTCTTTTTCCAAACTTGAGTCTTGAAAAAGAGGTGGTCGTCTTATAATCAGGGCCGTCTTATATTCGGACCAATACGGTATGTGACATCGCCTATGCCAATTCATGGCTTTGTATCGAAAGCCAAATTTTGTGGTGGATCACACTTGAGATAAGCTTGGAGTGAAATAAAAAAATAAAGGAGTGTTTAAGGTCCTCTAAAGCAGGGGTCCCCAAACTTTTTTTGCACTACGGACCAGTGTTATTTGGGTCTTTTTTTCACGGACCGGTGTTCTGACAAATTTTGCAACCCATCAAAAATTTCAACGATGCGGTTCTGCGCATGCGCGTAACATTAAACATAGCCGCAAAATGCGCAAATGCAGCGATTCCAAAGTAAACACTACAAACTTTCTTGAAAGAAAGGAATATTAACTTATGTTTGATCATGGACTTGTAGAAAAGTTCTCCTCAGATACATCCTGCCATGTAAGCTGCACACAACTTCACACCACTCTCACCATTAACGACTTCACCTTGTCGTTAAACATTAATTAAGAAGCCCGCTTCACAAAGATACGATGTTGGAAATTGTAGCAAGGTTTTCAATGCTCTTGTAGCGATGTCAGGATATTCCAGAATGACTTTAATCCAGAACCTCGGTAGAGTTGTTGTCTCAAATATATGTTTAACAAGGTCGCCGTCATTTGCGAGCTCTACAAGTTGATCTTTCTGTTGCTCAGAAATGCTCGAATCACTCGGTTTATTCACAAACGGATCACAAATCCACTCTTTCGCACTTCGTGGGTCTTTGAGGTTGTAGGCTTGTCAGGTGCCCTTTTCGCCGTAAAAATATTTCCAAAGACGTCTGTTTTCCAGTCATCTTCGCTCGTGTGGGGGCTAATTATTTCCGGGAACAAATGTGCTGCGTCCGCGGCCTAGCAATACGTTATTATCGAGGACAAGCGCACATAGATATATTATAGACACAAACAAGATGTACTGCTAGCAGTCCAATGAATGGATTTCTATGACGACATTCTAATCTATCCCGTAGTATTATATCTAGAGTAGAAAGGGATATTGGTGTGTTAAGCGGCCCGGCAGATGGGGACCCCTGCTCTAAAGCAAAGAGAGCAAAATTTGCTGATGAAATTTTAAATTTGGTTTTCAAATAAGCCTCAAAGTAGGATTTTGAGCCAACTGTTGGCTTCCATTTTGGGCTTCAAGATACTTTTCAGGTTTCAAGGTGTGCTTTTAAGAAGGGCTTCAATACAGTTTTAGGCTTTCAGATTAGAGTAGAGGTGTCCAAACTATTCTACATAGGGCCGTAGTGGTTGCTGGATTTCATTCAAACAAAACAAGACGACAGCTTTTCACCAGTCTGGTGTCTTACAGGTGTAATCAGCTGATTGCAGTCAGGTGCCATTTGTTTTAGCAGAATTTTTTTGGGTTAAACGGTCTGTTCTCGATTGGTAGAAACAAAAACCAGGACCCACAGCAGCCCTTGAGGACCGGTTGGGACACCCCTGTATGAATCATCAATTTGTCTTGAAGCTCTAATTCAGGTGTGTCCAAACCTGTCCTCAAGGGGCGCTGTGGGTCTTGTTTTTTTTTCCTCCCAATCGAGCGCAGAAAATTTAACCAATGACGTTTCAGCTAAAATAAGCAACACCTAACTGCAATCAACTGATTACAGTTGTAAGACACCAGGTTGGTGAAAAGGTGTCGTCTTTTTGTTGGAATGAAACCCAGCATCAACTGCGGCCCTATGTGGAATATTTTGCACATCCATCTATCCATCCCTGGTTTAGAGTTTCAAATTTGAGATTTTAAAACAGAATGAGGGTTTCAAATATAGGTGTCATCCCAGAATTATGTTTTGAAATGGGTTAAAATGATAAAGTACTTGGTACAATTCAAAGCTTTGATCAGGGTTTCAAACAACAGTTTTGGCTAAAAGTAAGGGGTTTGAACTAGAGCTGAAACGAATACTCGAGTAACTCGAGTTTAAAAATTGATCCGAGTAATTTTATTCGCCTCGAGGAATCGTTTACTTTTGCCAGTTCTAAGCATCACATTTGATGTCACGTGCATAGAGGAAGAAGCAATAATACCTGATGGCAGCCGACAACCACTATAAACTATGCCGACGTTGCTACAAATCATGTATATGGAACTACTACATGCGAAATGACTGACTCGGCGGTGTTAGCACATGCATATAGCACTAGATGTGAATTGACAGACTCGCCGGCGTTATTAAACAGCCGCCATCTTACATCAGTAGACTTCCCAGTGCTAATAAGTCACATTAACGTTCCTGTAATTTGATAGCGTAACGTTAGCCCTGCGGAGAGCTAGGTTTCTTTTAATTATGACTACTGTTGATGCATCGCTCACGTGTCTTACATATAGGCTTTATTTAATCAGTAAAAACACAGCGCTGTAAAGTGATGAGGGTTTAAAATAAAAACATAATAAACCTAACTGCCAATTTTAGCTCAGTATTCATTGCTGGATAAAACACTAAGTAGCACTGGTGCCTAATGTGCTCCAATACAGCAAGTATCATACATTTTTTTTGAACACTGCAAAAACTCAACATCCGATCAGGACTTACAATTTTGACTTAAAACTTAACTAGAACTTAAAAGAAACTCCTGGGAAAAACACCTAACTTTTAAGTGATGTGTGGTATCAAGCGTGATGACATTTATAGGTAAGAAATAAGATTAATTAACTTTCTCTCTCAATAACGATGGAGGTAGATTTGTGTTTTTATTATTCAATCGTGTTTTTATTATTCAATCAAAAAACAAAGTTACTTCTATCAAAAACAAAGTTGCTTCAATCAAAATACAGTATATACTTTTAATCCCCAAAAAGTCACTTCAATTAAAAAAAATTGTTTTTGATTGCAAAAATAAATTTGAGACAAAAAAAGCATTTGAAAACTATTTTACTTGATTGAAACACATTTTTCCATTGAAGTAATGTTGTTTTGCGTTTGGGCCACATTTTGGCTAGGACATTTGTGTCTTTATTATTCAATCAAATAAGTTGCTTCAAACAAAAAAATATAAATAAAAAGAAAAACTTTGCACACGTGTCAATCACTGTTTACCAAAGCCTGAGAGGGTTTGAGTAGACTCACTATGAAGCATTTAATAAAGCCAAGCATTTTCTTACTACTTTATTCTTGTTTAAAAATAATTCGGCGGGGCAGTAACATGTTTAAAACTTACCATAATTCTTACATTTTGAAGTGCTTGAAAACCATTTATAAATGATACTTTGGTGGAAAAAAGTGAAAAAACGTCATATATATGCATCTTTTTTCCAATGTAAAATCTGAATAAATGCATTGGAACAGGCACAAAAAATGGGGGGGGGGCTACTTCGCGGTTTTCACTTTTTGCGGCGGGTTCTGGTCCCCATTAACCGCGAAAAACGAGGGATCCCTGTATTTCTGAAAAGCTTTAAGAAGCAGGACTCATTCCCACCACTCGTCGGGCCGGTGTTGTGCCGACACCGGCCGTCAGCTCAAATCCAAGCCGAAAATAACGCGTCTCCGGCGGACAACGGGAGCGATGTGAGGCGCCACCTCCATCCGAGAGCATGCCGCTTAATTTGACTCAACAGTGTGTTTCTTCGTTTATATTACCGCTAAATACACAAGCTTGACGCCAATTTAACGGGAGCTATTTTTTTTCATGGGAGATTTGGCTAGCTCTGGCAGTGTTCATCGCAAGCTGCAACGAATGGCAGTAACTTTTTTATATCGCAAAATGTGAAAACGATTGAAACCATTACTCACCAAATTCAATCTGCTGGCAAATACAGGCAAGTGTGTATGCTGCGCTCTGGTCTGCCCCGGTGTGGATAAGGCCTGCTTTTTGTTTTCGCAGCTATGCAATGCCAACCAAAGGCTCTCCGAGCACTCCATGTACAGTAAGGAGTGCGCGCGTTTGGAATAATGGAACGCACCTTGGGCCGATGATTGGTTCTCGTCAGCGAAGCATCTAGAAGGATTTGCTGACTGTCCAAGTGTGACATTTTTTAAAGAACCGATTTCTTAAGTGCTCAGTTTACGTACTAAGTTAGTCACATGATGATAATAATAATGTAACGTTGATAAGTCAACCGTTTTATCAGATTGAAATTCTTTATTTGTGGAAACTTATTGAACAACACGACTGCTGTCTGCCGCAGCCAACGCACATATCTCCCCCGCCAGAACAAACGTAAACACGGAAGGCACGTCCCTCGCTCTCCCGCACCTCCCTCACCCCTCTACGTCATGCGGTGCATTCAGGAACACATGCTAACACCCTCGCCACATTATAACTCGATTCGTTACAATAATAATCATTAAATAAAACCTCCCGACCCCCCCTCTTCCTCCCAAAAATAATTTCTCCTCGGATCTACGCAATTCACGTAGGTCGCCATTTTTGACTTCAAAACGGCGAATTTCGCCGAAAGGTGAGAGATTTTCATGCCTGATGTAGGGATGGGAATCGAAATCCGATTCCAATTCGGAACCGGTTCCGAGTGTTTCGAGGCCTCGACATCACAATGAAAAAGCCTTAACGATCCCTTTAATGATCCCTAAAGACGCATATTGCGTCGTGACGTGTCTTGTTGTCCAGACGCATCAAACTAGCATGGCGCCAAGATCCACTCGCTCCAAAGTTTGGCTACACTTCACCAGTAAAAAGGGTGAAAATGAAAGGTTACCATAGTTTAGCACGAGCGTTGCCGCCGTAAACATAACAATGACAGCACGTAGGTTCGAACGCTCAAGAGTGTGTCTTCACTTCACGAGGAAAAAATTACAACAAAGTGACTTGCAGTCATTGCGAGATGGAAATAACTGCATCGGGAGGGAATAGACTGCACTGTCCTCACCGAGACGCTAAGGCTCAGTCCTGGCTATACAGCTAGCTAAACTCCCAAATGACGATGCAGAAGACGTTGGTATAATTTGCTGACTTTATTCAACCATCACTTGAAACTAAAAATAGAAATGAAACAAATCACTTTCGTCCCCAATAACAAACAGGTTTGCATCAACGTAAATCAGCGATGATTAGCTGCTAACACAGTAATAACAAACAGTTAGCATGCGTTCACTAGCATTAGCACATCGTTTAAACCACTACACAACTGGATTTAAGTGTCCGATCGCGAGTGGAAACACACAACAACAACACAGAAGATGATTCACACAGGCGTTGGCTCTGTATATATTTTACAAACATTAACAAAGAACGCAGGCTCGTGGCAGTGTTTCCCTTTCTCACTAACTCGCTCACTTGCTTTGGATGAGGCATTTCTTCTTCACGTGAGCGCGCTCTTGTTTGCATGAGGAAGCGCAAGGGCGCCACCACTTGAGCGTGAAAGCACCATAAAAACTAAAAGGCATGCATTTCAATATACTGGTAAATAAAAACAGGGGTCCCCAAACTACGGCCCGCGGCTCCATATTTGGTCCGGCCCCCTGAACAATTCCAGGGAGCATTTTGAATTTTTTTTGTTTTTTTCTCCCTCAGTAGTGTTATTTATTTCCTGGCCTTTTTCAGTGAATAACTTAGAGAGGGTTATTTGGTTATTATCTATTTAATTAATAGTGCTATTATTATTTATTATTATTATATTATATTATATTATTATTTTTATTTTATTTATTTTCGTTCCGTGAAGAATCCACATAGGGTTATTTGATTGTGGCTTTCTGAAAAACAATATTTTTTTTACATTTACGCACTCCTGCAATCGTCACACTTTTTCTGTTACAAACTGACCCCGGCCTCTCATCAGAGAAGGGAAAAGTTATTTGGCCCTCACAGGAAAAAGTTTGGGGACATTGCCAAAGGCAGAACAACGACCTATATGCCAAAATATACCAATATTTTTTTATTTCTATTAGAAAAATGTTACACATTCTTGTGCATTTGCCACTTTTTGCCACAGTTAACGTTGAGGCTTTGGGCCTCTTTTGACCTCGTTGTGAGTTTTTAAGGTTGTGACTTCTGATTAAACAAACTTGATGCCAATCAAAATTTTTGTTCTTCTTTTTCCCGAATTTAGAATCGATAAAGAATCGAATCGTTAAGCAATATCGATAATGTTATCGGAATCGTAAAAATCGTATCAATTCCCATCCCTAAATATATGTGACCTGAGCATCCCTATGGTTAAATTCTGGTTTCCAACCAGAATTATGGTTTTCATAATGAAGCAAAACCAGGGTTCCAAACACGCTTCTTTGTTTGAAAGTAGTGTTTCAAGATAAGGTTTGAATTCTAAATGACTGCATCAAGCCAAAGTTTGTGTTTCGGAGAAAGATTTCAAGCCATGGATAAGGTTTTAAATTAGTATTTCAAGTTAGTATTTCAAGCGTGGGAGGGTGCTTGAAGCCGAGGGCTTCAGGAGTCACAGTTTAAGACCTGCATTTAAATGCGCTGTATCTTCACGACCATAATGCGCACCTAAAGGTCAAAAGTTTTCTCCAAAATGGACGGTGCGCCTAAAAATGTGGTCCGTCTATTCTGTAGAATGAGGACCAACATTTGTCTGTCTGAGCAAGTTTTGAAAAGGCGGACGTAAGTGACAGCCGCATGAGAACATTAAAAGGAGAAGGTTGCTTGTGATAGGGAGCGTGTCCCCAGTAGCTGTAATGTTCAAGTGTGTGCATTTGGCAAACAACATTGGTTTGGCCAAGGACTTGTATGCACGCTAGCGAATGTTTTTCATGAGCCCAATAAAGCAGTGCACCTTGTGTGTGTGTGTGTTAAATACAAAAATATCACTTGAAAATGAGGCTGCGCCTTTTAATTCATTCACTCCCAGCCATTTTCACCAGAGCAAGGCCCTTTACCGTTTTTCTGGATTTTGACTGATTTTGCAAGGCCCACAGATAGGGATGGGAATCGAAATCCGATTCCAATTCGGAACCGGTTCATAGTGTTTCGAGGCCTCGACATCACAATGAAAAGGCCTTAACGATCCCTGTAACGAGTCCTTAAGACGCATATTGCGTTGTGACTGTCTTGTTGTCCAAACGCATCAAACTAGCATGACGCCAAGAACCACCCGCTCCAAAGTTTGGCTACACTTCACCAGGAAAGAGGGTGAAAATGAAAGGTTACGATGGTTTAGCACGAAGCACGAGCATTGCAGCCGTAAACATAACAATGACAGCACGTAGGTTCAAACGCTCGAAAGTGTGTCTTCACTTCACGAGGAAAAATTACAACAAAACGACTTGCAATCATTGCAAGGTGGAGATAACTGCATCGGGAGGGAATAGACTGCACTGTGCTCACCGAGACAGCTATACAGCTAGCTAAACTCCGAAATGACGATACAGAAGCCGTTGGTATAATTTGCTGACTTTATTCAACCATCACTTGAAGAGTGAAACTGAAAATAAAAATGAAACAAATCAATTTCGTCCCCAATAACAAACAGGTTTGCATCAACGTAAATCAGCGATGATTAGCTCCTAATTCAGTCATAACAAAACAGTTAGCACGCGTTCGCTAGCATTAGCACATCGTTCAAACCACTACACAACTGGATTTAAGTGTCCGATCGCGAGTTGAAACACACAACAACAACACACGAGATGATACATACAGGCGTTGCCTCTGTAGATATTTTACAAGCATTAACAAAGAACGTAGGGTCGTCGCAGTGCTTCCCTCTCTCACTAACTCGCTCACTCGCCTTGGATGCGGCATTTCTTCTTCTTCACGTGAGCGCGTTCTTCTTCGCGTGAGGAAGCGCAAGGGCGCCCCCACTTGAGCGTGAAAGCACCATAAAAACTAAAAGGCATGCATTTCAATATACTGGTAAATAATACGCTTTACCGGGGGTCCCCAAACTACGGCCCGCGGGCCGAATACGGCCCACCCCGACATTTGGTCCGGCCCCCTGAACAATACCAGAGAGCATTTTTTTTCCCCCCTAATAGTGTTATTTATTTTCTGGCCTTTTTCTGTGAAGAACTCAGAGAGGGTTATTTGGTTATTATCTATTTGATTAATAGTGTTATTATTATTAATTATTATTATATTATATTATTATTAATTCATTCATTCATTCATTTTCCATTATTTTTATTTTATTTACTTTTGTTCCGTAAAATATCCAGAAAGGGTTATTTGATTGTGGCTTTCTGAAAAACAATATTTTTTTACATTTAGGCACTCCTGCAATCGTCACATTTTTTCTGTTACAAACTGACCCCGGCCCCTCATCAGAGAAGGGAAAAGTTATGTGGCCCTCACTGGAAAAAGTTTGGGGACCCCTGCAAGTTTAACACATATTGCTAACGGCAGACCAACGACCTATATGCCAATATATACCTATATTTTTTTATTTCTATTAGAAAAATGTTTCAGTAAAATGTTACACATTCTTGTGCATTTGCCACTTATTGCCACAGTTAATATTGAGGCTTTGGGCCTCTTTTGACCTTGTTGTGAGTTTGTAAGGTTGTGACTTCTGATTAAACAAACTCGATGGCAATCAAAACGTTTGTTCTTCTTTTTCCCCAAATTAGAATCGATAAGAGAATCGATAAAGAATCGAATCGTTAAGCAATATCGATAATGGAATCGGAATCGTAAAAATCCTATCAATTCCCATCCCTACCCACAGAAAATTCTGTTCTATTGCTATATAAACATGGAACCCACCAAAAGAAAGATTAAACTCTCTTCTCTCAGCAGAAAAAAAAGTTCATTTTCCATTCTTTTGAAATCAGCATTAGAAAATAGCTTAGTTTGAGCATTTTTCCAATTTCTGATGAAAAAAACGGAGAAAATTAGCTTTTTGTAAACGCATACATATCAAACATAACTTTGACTTTAACCAAGCTATTTTTTGCATTAGTTACATCCCAAACATCTGAATAATGTCTTCCTTTTACAAAATACCATGAACAACCAGACAAATAGAGCTTTTGATAGCAAAGTAACAATTTATTCACACATGACTACTGAGAGATGACGGTTTGTCGCCGAGATGACGCCATTGTCGCCACGTCAACCGTGTAAACTTTTCCCTCATCGTTGTCTGTCTCACAAAGATGGATTAATTTTTGCGTTTCTGCGGGGTCTGCTCGGCGAGCCCCTGCACTGGGGGTCTTACTCGTTTTGCTCGGTCGTCCAGCGCCTGGCCTCCCAGGCATCCTCTCGGTTGTTTTGTTTGGTCGGAGAGCCGCCTGGCATCATGCCGCCAGCTCTCCTACCGTGCTGCCCGGCCGTTCACTGCTGTTGAATCAGGTTGCCTTGTCTTACAAAATGCGCTACTGCCCTCCAATGGCCAGATTTATTGCTTTAAAATGGGTTTGGAGTGTTTTTCTTTGTTTCTCAGATAGAGCGGAACTATATATGCTTCTTATATAAAAAAAAAAAATTAAAAAAAAAAAAAAAAAAAACACAAAAGACGTATAAATACGTTTTTGGGACAGTGAAGCATTTAAAAATAGAACGTATTTATACGTTTCTGGGAGCAAATGAGTTAATATGGTGCACACTATGGTAGCAAAAATACGGTACATTTCAAGCAGGGCTTTGGGTTTCAAAGTAGTGTTTTTAGCACAGATACGGCTCTGCAAAACATAGATTAGGGATTCAAATTACGGTTCCAATCAGTGTTGGGGTTAAAAATCAAGGTTTTAAGTCAGGGTTTAGGTTCCAAAGTAAAAAGCCAAGCCAATGATGATGGTGCTTTTTCATTACCAAAAAGTTAATATAAAGTTCTTCATGTACTTTTCCAGTTGAATAGATTTAACAGAACAAATCTTTGTGCTTGCTAGCCTAAAATTCTTTTAAAACCCTCAGGCTCAAATCCATGAATAGAATCCATTAGTTGACCTTCTATTGCTTTTGACTATCTCCTTCAGGCCAAATCCTTTAAAAAGGTTTTTTTGTTTTTATCTTGTTAACATTTGAACATTCTCGAGGATATGTTCAGGTGTTAAAGATACTCTTAGCCGTAAGTAAGAAACCATCTTTGTATTATCCCAGCAGTGTCCCTCAATCACCTCACATTAGAGAAAGCCTCATTGACTATATTTAGAGATGAGGAAGAATACAAAGTAAGTCAATATCTTATAAGCAGGTTGTAGGAGGCTGCGAGAGCATTGCGGCAGTCTTGTTACTCCAGCAGGGCCTCAGAGGAAACAGTGCAGTTGTGTCCGTGTCTGTGATTCATAGAACATGTCCCCCCCTCACTTTTTATCCAGTCGTCTAGATTATAGGCCAGACTAATGCTTTGTGACTCCCACTTGTACCACCGCCGTCATCCTGCAGGCACAACGTGATTGAACATCCGACGCTGCCTTGTCCCTCCTAGGTGCACTTCTACCTCACCTCTCAGCTCCTCTTCTTATTATTACAGTCTTGCAGGAGATGAAAAATGAGATGTACAATCCTCTGCTGCTCTCTTAGTAGATAGATGGGTAAAGAGCTTGAATGGATGTACCCTTGATTGTTTTCCTCAGAAAAGACAGTGAGAGGAGACATGGCGTGGTGATGATATAAATGGTATTCCTCTCAAAGTATGGCACAACATTTGGTTTGGCTTTTGAGTAGGCCTGCACACTATATCGTTTGAATATCGCCATGGTGATGTGTGCATAAGCCCGTCTCATCAGACCATAGGAGATGATTCCAGTAATCCATGTGCTTTGTTGACATGTCTTCTGCAAACTGTTTGCGGGCTTTCTTGTGTACCGTCTTCAGAAGAGGCTTCCTTCTGGGGTGACAGCCATGCACACCAATTTGATGTAGAGTGTGGCGTATGGTCTGAGCACTAACAGGCTGACCCCCCCACCTCTTCAATCTCTGCAGCAATGCTGACAGCACACCTGTAACAAGGCACATGACATTTTGGAGGGAAAATGACAAGCAGTACTCAATTTGGACATTTAGGGATGTACGTAGTAGGGCTGCAGCTATCGAATATTTTAGTAATCGAGTAATCGACTGAAAATTCTATCGATTAATGGAGTAATCGGATAAAACTTATTATTATTATTATTTTTTTTTAAGGTAAAAAGCAATTATAAATATAACTGAGAAAAAAAGACATTTAGTCCAATATTTAACCATTTTCAGTCAATCAATGTCTTTATTTCGGTGTACATTGTTGAAAACAGCCAACAATTGCATCTCAGGTGTCACTAGAAAAAAAAATCACTGCTTCACTCCAAATACTTCTAGATCTTATAAAAAAAAAAAAAAAAAAAAAAAAAAAAAAAAAAAACATATTTCTTACCTAAAAATGTAATCACTCTTGATAACACACATCACTTAAAAGCGAGGTGTTTTTCCCACGTGTTTCAATTGAATTTCCATTTGTGTCAAGCTATTTTTAAGTTTTAAGTTAGTCTAAACTGTAAGTACTATTAGGATTTTGAGTGTTTGCAGTGTTCAAAATAAATGTATGATACCTTCTTTATTGGAGCACATTAGGGACCAGCGCTACTTGGTGTTTTATTCAGCAATGACTACTGAGCTAAAACTGACAGTAAGCTTTATTATGTTTTCATTTTACACCCTCATCACTCTACAGCGCTGTGTTTTTACAGATTAAATAAAGCCTATACTCTATGTAAGACATGTTAGCCACGCATCGACAGTGGTCATAATCAATAGACCCTACCCACGTGATGTCACAACTCCGCTCTCCTGAATGGTACCGCCCAGTTGTCCGTCAAAACATAGTGTTAACCTGTTACGGCTACGTACATTCCTCCTATTTACGGCGTGTTTTTCTGCTCCTTAACATTAATAATCAAAATGGTGAAGGCGTGTGTGGCTGTTGGTTGCACTAACAGAGAAGATGGAAGGAGAGACTTGAAGTTTTACTGTATTCCGAGGGATCCAAAGAGGAGAGCGAAATGGACGGCTGCAATTCGACGTGAAAACTGGGCACCAAAAAATCCCCACAGACTATGTAGTAGTCATTTTATATCCGGTAAGATGCATTTAAGATATACTTAGAGGGTTTTGGGCTGACAAATAACCACAATTAAGATCATTGCTAGGCTAATCGCCGACAACATACACGTATGTATGTAGTGAGAGTGCTATCGCTAAACCATATAAACATTAAAAGCCTTACCTCCATTGACAAACGACATGAAATACATTAGACTTGACAGTGGATGTTAGCAATAACAAAAGATTTTGAATTGAAAATTTCGTAACTCACCTTTGCAAGCACAAGATAGATTCCTGCCGAATTTTCGTGGACGAGGACCTATTTCACCCAACCAGAAATGAAGTATTTATAAGCCTCCAAGCTCTTGAAGTTTTTCAAATTTTCGTGAGAATAGGCTGATTTTGTGTGGACAAGATAATTGTAAATATCAGCGTAGCAGATGCCAGGCAGACAGGGCGAAGACAGTGGGTCGAAAAACATCGATTTGGGCATCAAATATGGATCTGGCGACTGTATAGAATGAAGCTTTTCCACATAACGCCTTTTATGCAACACATCCAGTGAGTTTACGGCATCAGAAAGCACCGGGTCTTCCATGAAATGCATTTTAAATTCCTCGATCAATTGAAACCAATGCTAATACAGAGACAAAATGACGGACAAGTGGGCGGAACCATACAGCGAGCACGTGGTTTTGTGACGTCGGTGGGTAGGGTCTATAGAAACCAAGCCCTCCAAAGGGCTAACGTTAGGTGAGCGAGTGACAGTAACGTTATATTTATTAGCGCTGAGAAGTGTGCTGCTTAAAGATGGCGGCTGTTTACTAACGTTGCCCAGACGCGGCCGAGTCTGTCATTCTGCATCTAGTTCTAAATGCATGTGATATCTATGAGACACACCGGACACTACCTGCTACCGCACTAGCATCATGTGGGCGTAGTTTTTAGCAACGTCGGTGTAGTTTGTAGCGGCTGTCCGCTTCAGTAAGGTTTTTTTTATTTATTTATTTATTTATATTGCTTTTATTGTTTCTTCCTCTGCTATTTCTATACTATATTGGGGTGGCATGGCTCAGTGGTAGAATAGTTGTCCCCCAAACCAGAGATTGTTGGTTCGATTCTCCGCCCTGATGAACTCGTCTAAGTGTCCTTGAGCAAGATACTGAACCCCACGTTGCTCCTGGTGCTGCGTCACCAGTAGGTAGATGGCGAGATAGTGTAGAGCGCTTTGAGCGCCTTGAAAGGTGGAAAAGCACTATATAAGTATAACACCAAATTTCATCAGCGCGTTGTCCCGCATAAAAGTAGTCCGGGCAAAACATGATGCTTTGAGCTGACAAAATTAAACGATTCCTCAAGGTGAATAAAATTACTCCGCTCAGTTTTTAAACTCGAGTTACTCGAGTTGCTCGAGTATTCGTTTCAGCTCTAGTACGTAGTTTCTAAGGAGTGTACTCACTTTTGTTGCCAGGGGTTGAAATATTAATGGCTATATTTTGAGTTATTTTGAGGGGAAAATAAATGAACTCTATTATATAAGCTGCACACGGACTACTTTTCATTGTGTCAAAGTGTCATTTTGTCAGTGTTGTCCCATGAAAAGATATACAGTGGGGAGAACAAGTATTTGATACACTGCCATTGAGAAAACCCATTGGCAGTGTATCAAATACTTGTTCTCCCCACTGTACTTAAAGATCTGCAGAAATACGAGGGGCGTACTCACTTTTGTGATACACTGTATTATCTTTAAATACCAGCTACTCTCAGACTCTCACGCGATTTTGCAATCCTCGCGTGAACCAATCAAGCCGCTCCACAGACTTGCTGCTCATTAAACCCATCCTGTTGAATTTGGGGGCGAGCGTCAGCGTTGACGTGTCGCAGACTCGCCAGCTGTAAAACCAGGGTAAAGATTTAAACTAAACTTTCAAGACAGTTTGGAGTTTTAAATTAGGATTTTAATCCTAGAATCAAGTGAATAGAAGTTAGAATTCAGGATTCAAACTTGGGTTTCAAACCTATGTGGGTGTTTCAAAGAAATATTTCAGGGTGACAAAGTGTCTTTTCCTCTGATGATTCCTAGACTTTCATTTTTATCGCACACGGTGGCGATTTATCCTTAATTGCTTTACAACAACTGACCATTTGTGCAGAGCCATAGTGGACCTCAGAGATGGAACGGTGAACCAAACTTGAGTAAGCATCAAAGCCAGCCACACTAGCTTTTCCATTAGCCTTGTAGCACAGGAGGGTAATGCCATTAGGAATGCCATGAAGGGGTTGTCTCAAAGATTTGCGGATGCCTTCAGCTTGTTCCCATGGTGTTGTCCTTCCCCCACATCAAACACCCCCGAGGACACGTTTGATGTGCCGCTATCTCATTTGGCACTTCCTCATAAACTCCTCGCTCGGAGGCCAAAAACACATTTAACCGCATATCCGTTTGTCTTTTCCCCTCGCGGGGTCACATTTGTGACGGGTGTCCGTCCGTCACTGCGGCGGAATGGACAGCAGAAGACAGTCTCTCATGCCCTGCGGCCAACCGCCGCTTGTCAACATAGCGATCATGCTGTTTTTACCATTTCAATGACATTCCTCCTCTGTCACAGTATTTTGATCTATGGTGCCTGATATAATTTGCTGTGATGTAATGCGATATTCTTCTTTGTACTGCATTTTCACCCTGGACATAACAGATAGTTTGCCCAGGTCTAATCCTGTAAAATGGCAATCTGATTATGGCACTAGTGTCTCTCGCAAAAACGACATGAAACTTTGAAAGTTAAATAAATGGGAGGTTTTGTTTTACAAGTGTCACAACACTTGAGGCCACAAACAAGAATATAAAGAGAGAGAAGGTCCACTCAGTTAATTAACACTTTAGTGTTTTTCATTTGATTTGGTTTTAGAGGTGCTATTCGCATTTTTTTATGGGAGCGCACCTTTCAAAAAATTCAACAAGTTGTTGTACTGCTGCCATTGTGAAAAAAGTTGGTTATGGTTAGAACGATAAACCTTTGCATGTTCATGTCATGTGCCCATCTCACACTTTGACTGACAATCTTCTATAATGATGTCGATTTTAAGCTATTTAGTAAGCATGCAGCTCTGCATGCCATTCAAAGTTGTCACTATTCCGTGAGTCTATTTATATTTTAAAGTATTCTGCAGTTTAGGAATAAATTATTGCCATCACCCAGCAGTGCGTAATCAGTCAAACTGTCGCCACAAAACTGATAAGATGCCCCAAGTTGTCGTTTTCAAATGGTGTCTCGTCTTATGACAAATGGTGTGCAGGGGATTGTTTTTCCCCTGAAACATGTACAATGAATGTTTTTTTTTTAAAATAACAAAATGGGAGAAAAATTCAGATGGACCTAAAAATAGACATTTCATGCAAATGTTTTAATAACGGTATAAAAACATAGGGATGTCCAGATCCGATCACGTAATCGGAAATCGGTCCGAACACACCATTTTTCAGATGATTGGAATCGGGTGAAAAGGATTTGGTTTTTAATTTAAAAAAATATATTTAAGTATTTCTGCTTCATGCTCATACAGTCTCTCATTCTCCCTCCTGTTGCTTTTTCTGGTCAGCAGTGCAGCTGGAGTTTGCTAGTTAAAGTTAATAATGATTAACAGGTTTGTAGCGCTGACCTGTTATGTGAAGGCTCTGTAGCTCTACAGTCAAAGGCACGAATGTGTCAATCATTGCTTAGTCAATCTTTGTTGTCTAAAGGCTATTGTCGGCAGCGTTAGGATCAAAGTGTGAGTAAATTTGAGTGGATTCACTCGTATGAATGATATGAATGTTATGGAGAGTGATTAAAAGTATGGTGTTAAAGGTGGTGCAATGAAAAATGTGGGTGCGCATACATTTTTTATTGCATCACCTGAAGCGCACCAGTGTAACCGATGCAAAAAGTGTGGAGCATTGGATATATATATCACAATGTTACTTTTTTCCAATATCCTGATTGCCTAATTTATATATATATATATATATATATATATATATATATATATATATATATATATATATATATATATATATATATATGTGTGTGTTTTTGCTTTTTCAGAGCTAAAAAGTAATAAAATAATCCAGAACTACAATGGCATTGCCAAAACATACAAAATATGTGGCGGAAAACACAGACAAGGCTGAAAAAGCAGTTTCTGCTCTTGCACCCCTCTTTAAAACAAACTGCTGCATTTTAAGCCAAAAGAACTGTTGTGTTTGATAAACCAATATGTCTACTTGCTGCCATAGCAGTTTCATGACACAATAAGCCCCCGAAGTATTTTTAATTTTCCCGTTCTACTCTGGAGACCCCCGTTTACAGACACTGCACAACCGCTTTTGTTTCAACCCAGCCATAAAAAGAAGGTAAGTAATTATATTTATTATGTGAAATGTCTATTATTTTTAGCTTAGAATCATTAATTGATGTCTAATATTCAGTTTTGAAAAACGGCTTTATAAAATTATTCGCTCACATATTTTAAACTTTTTAAACTTTTGAACTAATCCAAGTTACATCACAATGAAAAAAATGGCGTCTGGGATATCTACCTCATAACTATCGCTCGTATTTTTTATTTAATTTTTTTGTTACTGTCGCATTTCCCCTGATATTTTAGATGATAAATTATTGATCAAAACCAATAAAAATTGAAAAAAAAAAAAAAAAAAGAGTTTAAAAGGGTAAATATTTGACAAAGAAAATCTCGACCACAACTTGATATCTGCGTTTTCTGCATTGGGACCCTTGTTATATCACCGTTTTTCTCCCATAAAATCCCTCAAAAAGTCCGGCTGTGGCCATTCACAGCCGTGTCTGGGGGAAGTACTGTAAAAACTACAGCACTGTAACATGTTTGGAACTTTTGTTTAAATAAAAAAAAAAAAAATTAAAAAAAAAACTTTTTTTTTCAGTATCGGAGCGGCAGAGTCTCAAAATCAGGTGACTCGGACTAATATACGATCAAAATATACGATCAGGACATCCCTAAAAATATTCCCACCGGTGTTTGGATGAACTGATAGATATGCAGACATGGTTGATAGTAGATGGATGGAAGCTGGAAGAAAAGATGGATGGAAAAGATAAAGAGATCATCAGACAGAATGGAAGGACAGATCAAAATAGGGGTACACAGATGGACGATATGGATGAATACAAAACAATGTGTGGAGAAGATGGAAGATAAATGGAGGACTGCTTTTTTCAAATTGCTAGTCTGAATAAATGATGAAGGCATGCAAGTATGCTATTGAAGGACGTGTAGATAAATAGACAGCAATACATAGGCTCAAATCACCAATGGTTGTCACAATAAACAACGAGATGGACAAAAGTGGGTTATTCACGTGGTTTGAAAGAACTTGAAGGCATGAAATCATTGCTCAGATGGATGGGTGAAGAAAATTCAACCGTGCAAAAAGACTGAGACGTAAGTGGACATATATTGTCTGGCTATACAGACAACAAAATGGATCATACTGAGATGGAGAGATGCATGTCGAAATGAAGGATTTGACTAGATGGATGAATGAAAGAATAGGACAGACACTGCTTAAAGGGATCCATGGATAGAAAGACTTGTAGTTCTTAAAAGATAACATTATTATGAGTTAAAATAATTTGATATTGAAACCCCTTTTGATGTTTCTGTTTTTAAACCATTTTTAAAATTAGTTAACAAGTAGGTTGTTGTTGACGTCGCAGGGCGGTGACATCACTGGGTAGCGCTGCCAGGCTTCCAGAGTATGACTCTAGCGACATAAACATACAGTGAGGCAAATAAGTATTTAGTCAACCACCAATTGTGCAAGTTCTCCTACTTGAAAAGATTAGAGAGGCCTGTAATTGTCAACATGGTTAAACCTCAATCTTGAGAGACAGAATGTGGAAAAAAAAAACTGAAAATCACATTGTTTTAAAATTTTTAAAGAATTTATTTGCAAATCATGGTGGAAAATAAGTATTTGTCCAATACCAAAAGTTCATCTCAATACTTTGTTATGTACCCTTTGCTGGCAATAACGGAGGCCGAACATTTTCTGTAACTCTTCACTCTTTGCTTAGTGTAAAGAAATCAACTGTGGGAGCAGTTATTAGAAAATGGAAGACATACAAGACCACTGATAATCTGCCTCGATCTGGGGCTCCATGCAAGATCTCACCTGGTGGAGTCAAAATGACAACAAGAACGGTGAGCAAAAATCCCAGAACCACACAGGGGGACCTAGTGAATGACCTACAGAGAGCTGGGACCACAGAAACAAAGGCTACTATCAGTAACACAATGCGCCGCCAGGGACTCAAATCCTGCACTGCCAGACGTGTCCCCCTGTTGAAGCCAGTACACGTCCAGGCCCGTCTGCGGTTCGCTAGAGAGCATTTGGATGACCCAGAAAATGTGTTATGGTCAGATGAAACCAAAATAGAACTTCTTGGTAGAAACACAGGTTCTCCTGTTTGGACGAGAAAGACTACTGAATTGCATCCGAAGAACACCATACCCATTGTGAAGCACGGGGGTGAAAACATCATGCTTTGGGTCTGTTTTTCTGCAAAGGAACCTGGACGACTGATCTGTGTAAAGGAAAGAATGAATGGGGCCATGTATCGAGAGATTTTAAGTGAAAATCTCCTTCCATCAGCAAGGGCATTGAAGATGAGACGTGGCTGGGTCTTTCAGCATGACAATGATCCCAAACACACAGCCAGGGCAACAAAGGAGTGGCTTCGTAAGAAGCATTTCAAGGTCCTGGAGTTGCCTAGCCAGTCTCCATATCTCAACCCCATAGAAAATCTGCAGAGGGAGTTGAAAGTCCGTGTTGCCAACGACAGCCCCAAAACATCACTGCTCTAGAGGAGATATGCATGGAGGAATGGGCCAAAATACCAGCAACAGTGTGTGAAAAGCTTGTGAAGAGTTACAGTAAACGTTTGGCCTCCGTTATTGCCAACTAAGGGTGCATAACAAAGTACTGAGATGAACTTTTTTTTATTGACCAAATACTTATTTTCCACCATGATTTGCAAATAAATTCTTTAAAAATCGTACAATGTGATATTCTCGTTTTTTTCCCACACATTCTGTCTCTCATGGTTGAGGTTTACCCATGTTGACAATTACAGGCCTATCTAATACTTTCAAGTGGGAGAACTTGCACAATTAGTGGTTGACTAAATACTTATTTGCCCCACTGTATTTTATGTGTTCCTAATAACATATTTTGTTAAAAGAGAATTGTGGCTTATTGGAGCCTACAAGTCTTAAAGTCTAAGGTTCCATTTAACAAAATGGAGGTATTATTAGACGGATGCATGTATATATATTTGATGGGCAAGGAAGGAAGCAAAAATGTTTGGTGCAAGAAATTGATTTTGGACAGGAGAAGGACATATCTGATAAAAGGATGAACAAATGAAGAAATAGAATTGGCAGCACAGATAAATGGTGGAATAAAACGGATCAAACTGAAGAGGAGGAGAAGAGAAGAAGGTGGTAGGTAGTACAGAAAAGATGGATAGAAGGGACGGACGGGATGTTGAGAATTCTGAAGGCCCGATGGTTGTCTGGATAAGAGACGAGACACTTTGGATGGATGAAGGAAAATGATGGAAGGACAAATAGATGTAGGTGTCAATTAGGGAACAAGATGGAGGGGTAATTGGGCAGATGGATGTCGTGGTAAGACTAGACAAGCTGGATGATGGGGTGACCGATAAATGAATGTATGGTATGGAAGGACAGATGGCTGGCGAGATAAATGATGGACAAGATGGATAATACATGGGGGGGGACGGTTGAGAAGGACAGAAGGATGTAAGGATGAAGAGAAGGACACAGCTAATGAATGAATGAAAGAAGACGGCCGGATGGATGGCGGGAGGAAGGAGTGGATGAAATTAGTGTGCAAAAGAAAAAGACAAGGCAAGACTGAACAAAAACGGAGATGATGATCAATACAAAAATGTTTGTTTGATTTTGTAGCTAAAGGGAGAGAACAATTTTTTTTATTATTATCCTTGGTGGGTCATCCGAGTCAGCACTTCGACTTGTGTCTTCAAAACCTCGTTTGGCTTACGCATTGAACTTTTCAGTTCCATCTCCAGGGCATCTATGTAACTTTACTCCATCTCACACAATTCATCTTTTCAGTTGTTTGAACCTTTCACTACAGTCATGCCGCAGCAAAGACTAGATGCACACTGGAAAAGGGGAAGCCTAACCCATTTCATCTGCTTGTTTGTCACCAGAAAATGGAAGGAGATGATGAAACGAGTGCGTCGTATGGATTGTGTACTTTGTTGTGTGAATACAAGATATATAAAAGAGCTGTTCTGACCCACACCACTGCGAGTGTTTGTTTTCAATGCATTGATCGAGCCGCACGAGGCTGCTCCCGACACTTTCATCCCAGCAAAGGGCTGCAGAGGTGGAACAAACAGATCGGCTCGGCAAACAAGCCTTTGCCGAATGCACCAGTCGGCAATGTGGTGTTCTCCTTAATGGCGGAAAGCTTTTGCACTGAAAGTTCTTTGAATAAACTTTTGTCGGGAAATGCAAACGTTGTCCTCAATGTGACAGATGACAGTCTCTACTGTGAAATTACTCTGACAAATATTGCCACTTAGGGAGTGGCAAGCAATTACATATTTGATTAAAGGGAAATAAAAAGAAAGGAAGGGGGCTTCGGGTATTTTTTTGCCAGTAGCCTGCTGCCTGTTAGAGAGCGCGTTTTTACCACGCATTTTTTTCCTGGTGTTGTTTTGAATGGACGGCATCAATCTTTAAATGAGCATGCAAAGCTGAACTGGCATTTTTTCCCATGATTGACCCTGCATTTGTGGTGAATTTGGTGTCAGAGGCCACTTTTACAAGGTTGCTGTGCTGAATAAACTACACTAACATGAAAATGGGCAAAAATGCGGACGAAGGCATTTTTGATGCTTTTATGGATACAGTATCAGAAGTAGACATGTGTCGATTACCGGTTTCAAGGTGAAGTGTGGTATTAAAACGTCAAGGTTACAAAAATGCAAAAATTTCTGTCATACCATCCCCAAGGTATTAGGTATTTTTTAGAGGTGCAGGATAATTTTCGGTCTGATAATTATCGGTCCGATAATAGGAATTATGACGTCATCCCAATAAATACAATGGCATTTTTAATAGGCCTGATAATATATTTTTGGCACAGTGTCGGTGGATTGGGATGTCTGCGTTTGAGTTGTTTCATGGTCCAAGACCACAAAAGTCTTCTCTACTGTTGCACCAAATGTTTTATCTGCTGACAAAGTACAATACCTGTTGGGTCTATGTTTGTTTTAGTTCAGTGGTCATTGTTCAGGGGAACACAACGTCAATGATATTGACTAATTGATCGTGATTGACTCAAACTATATTTATTTGAAAAAAAAAATATGGGCACTTGATTTAAAGTCAAAACTGTTCTTGTCTTTGTTTTGTTCATTATAATAATGTTCATGTCGTCATGAAAATTCTGGTTAAGTGAAATGCAAATCTATGCTGAATCCACCACTAGTATTTTTGGCCTGCAGGTGTTCAAAAACTCATGTGAATATACATTTTAAAATTATACATATATTATCGGTTATCGTATCAGTATCGGCCTTGAGAAGCAGGAAGTTATCGATATCGGTTTCAAAATATGGATATCGTGCACCCCTGGTATTTTTTATGCCCCAAAAATGCATGGAGAAATCCCTCGCTTGCAGCTGTAAGGTTCAACCCTCGGCCACCGGTTGTTGCTCAGTGTCAATGAGTCAGCTGTGCTACACGATGGCTGGAGGAGGTGAAACTCCTGAACTTTTATTATTTTAATACATTTTACACACTTTTATATTATATTCCAATTTGCTAATATGTTTTGAAAGATAAAATTCAAGTTCAATGGAAAAATGTATATATATATATATATTTAACCCAGATATCTCAAAGTAACACATTTTAGAGCTGCAATTTCAATACTGTGATACCGTGAAATTTTGGCTTATGGTTATCATACTGTCAGAATATCATACCGGCACATGCCTAATCAGAAGTATAATTTTTACATCTTCTCATTTCTCTGAGTTAAAGGCTTTGCCATGAAATTTGATTACAAAATGTATTTGACAATTTTTTTACACCCTTAGGAGCCCATTTGCATTACCTCTAAATATTGGTATTCTTCCGTTTTGCTGTTCTGAATAGGCGACAAATAAACCCTTGTTATTTTGTCAAACCTATGGGGCAGTTTACAAGGTGACCCTTCGAGAATATAACAAATTTCATGTTTACATTTACATGGTTCTGTTTTGGTTCCGTCTCCATTCGATTGATGTTGAAATTCCGCGTGATAACGATGTCGTATAGTATAGTAGTTTTACAAGGCGACAGCCAATGATGTACTTCCTTCACAACAACCTCCTCAGCACGGAAGACAACTTGCCCACCCACTGGAAGCAGGGTCTTTTCTCTTGCTCCAAAATGTGAACATTAATCCATCCATCCATTTTTGCCCGCTTATCCGAGGTTGGGTCGCGGGGGCAGCAGCTTCAGCAGGGAAGCTCAGACTTCCCTCTCCCCAGCTAGTTCATCCAGCTCTTCCGGGGGGATCCCAAGGTGTTCCCAGGCCAGCCTGGAGACAGTCTCCCCAGCGTGTCCTGGGTCGGCCCTGCGGCCTCCTCCCAGTGGGACGTGCCCGGAACACCTCACCAGGGAGGCGCCCCGGAGGCATCCCAATCAGATACCCAAGCCAACTCATCTGGCTCCTCTCGATGCGGAGGAGCAGCGAGAACATTAAATATATTTGAAATTAAACATATTATAAAAACAGTCAATTGAAGCCAACATTCTACCATTTTTGCTGTTTTAAATAACAGCAACTAAGCATGCCCAAATTGATGTGTGTGAGTGCTGAACTCATCAAAGCGAGAACCATGGACTTTATAATGATATGGACGGGTCATACACTGCACCACGACTACAAGTAGGGGTCCTGCTCACATCAACTGGAGTTATTCTCAAACACACACACACGTATCGATTTAATGCCGGATTTAGGTTGAAAAAGTACACAAGCTGTACCGCATACAAACAGGAAGTATTTTCTCAGGAGTGATTTGTTCCAGGATTCAAGGTAATTATTATATTTTTCATACCATGCATGCATTTGGCAACATTGTGAAAAAAATCAATGGGAGAAATTAGCCGCTACGGCATTGACATTATAGTTTGCAATACAGTGGTACCTCTACATAAGATCGCTTCGACACACGAACTTTTCGACATCCGACGTAAAATTTGACTCGCCATTTGTTTCTACATCCGACGACATGCTCGAAATACGACGACAATGGCAGCACCGCAGACGAATGCACGGCGGATTTTCTTGTGTGACAAATCAACACTGGTTTCAGAAAAGGTTGGTACAGGTGGTGAAACAAGGAAAAAGTTGCCGCTTACCTTCTAAATGAAGATGCAAATGATAGAAAAATATGAGCGTAGGGTGGGCATCCGTGAAATGGCTCAACAATACATCTCCACGGTCCTCCTCCGACCATCGTTCGCCAGTCTTTATAAGTTAAGCTGACAATTCTTATTGTGGTAACATCTCCAGAGAAATCGCCAACTTCGCCACGTTTTTATCATTTATTTCACAACTTATTCAAAACAAAAACACCTTCTGTCTGCCACAATTGACGGTGTTCTCAAGAAAACATTCAAAGTGAAAGTGAAACTCAAGCTCACGGGTCTGTCTCTGGCACGTCAGCCCCGCGGTGCGTTCAGGGTCAGCAAAAAACGTCCGCCACATTAGAACCCGATTCGTTACATTAATACAGGAATTATTGTTATTTTTATTATTATTATTATTATTCCGATTTTGATGTATAATTTATTTGTTTTGCTATGTGTAATTGCCATTTGTAATAGTACCAGCAGTATTTTTTAAGGATTTAGTGAAGGTTTTTGGGCTGTGGAACGAATTAATGGAATTATAATGTATTCCTATGGGAAAATCCTGCTCGACATACGACCATTTCGACTTACAAACAAGGTCCTGGAACGGATTAACTTCGTATGTAGAGGTACCACTGTATTTACGTAAAATAAATGCTAACGGCCTGCTTATTTATTTATTTATTTTTTGCTTTTGACCAAGATTTATTCTGTTTTACGTCCATATCTATGAAGAATTCAGGGATTTAAGCATTTATTCACGAGAATTTTCAACTGAAAAAGCTCTTTGTTTTCATTAGGCCGCAGCTAAAGTGGCTTAAAGACTTATCAGCACATTCGACATATTCACGTAAAATAAATGCTAACTGCCCGGTTCTTTGCTCTTTTAACAAAAAATCAAGACTGTTTTACATCCATATCTATAAAGAATTCAGGAATTTAAGCATTCATTCACAATAATTTGCAACGGAAAAAGCTATTTGTTTTCATAAGGCCACAGTGAAAGTGGCTTAAAGACTATCAGCACATTCGACATATTCACGTAAAATAAATGCTAACTGCCCGGTTCTTTGCTCTTTTAATAAAAAATCAAGACTGTTTTACGTCCACATCTACAGTATAAAGAATTCAGAGATTTAAGCATTTATTCACAAGAATTTTCAACGGAAAAAAGCTCTTTGTTTTCATAAGGCCGCAGCGAAATTGGCTTAAAGACTAGCAGTACATTAGACATATTTACGTAAAATAAATGCTAACTGCCTGGTTCTTTGCTCTTCTAACAAAAAATAAAGACTGTTTTATGTCCATATCTATAAAGAATTCAGGGTTTTAAGCATTTATTCACAAGAATTTTCAACCCAAAAGCTCTTTTTTTTTATCAGGCCACACCTACAGTGGCTTAAAGACTAGCAGCACATTTGACATATTTACGTAAAATAAATGCTAACTGCCTGGTTCTTTGCTCGTTTTACGTCCATATCTGCAAAGAATTCAGGGATTTCACCATTTATTCACAATAATTTTCAACGGAAAAAGCTCTTTGGTCTGTGTTGCCACTCTGTCAGCTTTGACGGAGACAGCCCCCCCCCCCCCCCCCCCCCCAGATAGGCCTATCTCCCCTATCCTTTTATTTGGTTGTAGAGCAAGCGTCGCAATCAAATTGTTCTGCTTTGGAGATTGGAATCAAAAGTCTTCGCCTTCCGTTTTCGCCATCACCATGTAAAGGCAAGGCCATTCCGCGACACAATTGTTGCATTTTTGCCACCATGTAAACAGCCCTTAAATATCTGAATCCCTTTTACACTCGCCACAAAAGCCATCATTTGTTTGGCCATTATTTTGTTGTGGGTGGTGGTGTTTTAAATATGTCACAAGACACAACGTGGGTGCAAATTTGGTTCTATTCTTTTTAGCCCCTTTTGCATTGCTTGTAAACACTGGCACTTTCTTGCCTATGTTGTACTGTATTGTTTTTCGGGGTTGAAACACATAAAAGCCTTTAGCAAAGTGTCAGAAACCACTTTTACAGTCCTTGTAGAGCCATACTTTATCCATAGTTATTTTTTGGTTGGCATTACTCAAAATGACATTGTAAATGACTTCAGTGTGGGCAGCAGTACACTCGGTGACATTTTGAAAGTGAGCGTGAATTCTTCCCAAGTCCCCTGTGATTGACCAGCCCAAGGTGGACTGTACCTTTATTTTTTTGTTGTTGTTGTTGTTTAGTGTTTCGAATACTGAATCGGGACACAAACAATTTCTTTCCCCTTTATAGTGGGGTGTGGTATCATAAGCCCTCTTTTAAACTGGATGGAAAACCCAGAATTTTCCCATATTATTGTCTTGAATAAATGGGAAATGTTAGAGAATGGATATCAAAGTCTACTCCGCTTTTTGTTTATGCTTTCAGAACTTTTCTGAATATTTGGTCTGAAAACAAAAATTTACAGACAACGTTAACTCATCTGGGTTTTGTCAGTTTCTCCACCACAATATGACAGCAAATTCCACCGCTTTCCGTGCGTCGCCGTAAATCGGCTATTTATGAGCAAATCTAGGAGCTAAAACGTTGTGGGAGTTCAGTGGCTGAAATGTGGAACAAGAGCAGCTACAAGGGAGGAAAAAAAAGTGAAGGAGAAGCGAAGCTTCATTAATTAAACATAAACGCCAACCAAGAGGAGTTTCGGTCTTGTTTGTAATTGTGAATATTTGATGAGCCCAACGAAAAACTCGCTTAGCGCACGACCATATGCTCACGGCAGTGTACGGATGGCAGGAAGGCTCATCCGTAGGGCCTCCTGCAATACACTGAAACGCACATATTGGAGAAGAAAACAAAAGATAAAAAAGTAAATGTTTCATGATGGGCCATTCAGTTTTAATCACGCTGGTATTTTGTTGTTAGTAACAAGTTAGGAATGAATGTGTTTTGATTCAGAGAAGAGACGATCAATTGTGAATTTTGATGCGATGGGAAAATGTTTTGAGTCTTCTCTCTTATTCACTTTGACGCTTATGCTGTGTTGTTTTCTTCAGATTGCAAAGTACATCACTAAAGCATGCTGCTAAATATGATCATATAAGGCTACTAGGGGTTTGACAAAATATCAAAGTGGTGATATATCGTGATTAGGGCTGTAACGGTACACAAAAATCTCGGTTCGGTACGTACCTCGGTTTTGAGGTCACGGTTCGGTTCATTTTCGGTACAGTAAGGAAACAAAATGCAAAATACACACCTTTGTGCTTTCAACAATAGGAACATTAGCCTATACAAAGCTAGAATTCTGCCAAAGAAGTAGCGGGTATTTAAAGATAATAATCCAACGACCATTTGCCTTTCAGACCCCGCGTATTGGTCAATGAAAAAGATTTTAACATGTATTTTACAAATGAAATGCCTCAATGAATTGTTTTTTTTTTTTTTTATGAACGGTTTTCAAAAGCTTTATTGGTGGATTTTCTGAAGTTAAAGCGCCACACAGAAATTAATAAATTTAATTGTGTAAGCAGGATCTGTGTATTCTTATTATTTAATTACAGGTGTTTTAGCTCATTTCAATTTATTTTATTTAAATGGGCTATTATTTATTTTATTATGTGTTTATATTTTACAAATGTGATGTTGTATTCATTCATATTGTATATTTTATGTTGTATAACTTTAGTTCCTATGTGAATATTAGTTCCCACTTGTTTTGTTGTGGTAGGAGGGTTTTGTATTGAACACGGGGCCGTGTTGGTTATTATTATAGCAGAGAAGACAGCAGTAAATCAACAAAGACAAGTCAACTGTGCCCCGATCTACCACTCAAGAGATCTGATGGACTCAAAAAGTGGGTTAGGATTGCATATTACCGTAATTTCCCGAATATAACGCACACTTTTTTTCCCCAAAATCAACTTGTAAAATCATGGTGTGCATTATAAACGGGTACATGGATGGAGACAGAAATATATATTTATTATATACAGTATATATATATAAACCGATTTTTTTTTATTGACACGGCCACGTTGTGTTGAAGAAACGTATGCGGCAATCCGTTGCCGACCACTACGGTACGTGACGTCACCGTTTTATTTCGGTAATACTTCACTGTGATCGGCCGAATCATTTCGTCTGTGTTAAATTCTGCTTTTTTCACTCTTCATAAAGCACAGAATTTAGCTTCTTGAACTCATTTGAGTCAACGTTTATTGCAGCTCCGCAACTCAGACCATAACAAAAGTAACAACACAGACTCCCTGTGTGTGTCAGTCAACTATATCTGTCCCTCGGGAAACTCAAACCCAAATAACAATAGTTCCTATCGTTACTGTCGTGTCGACAGCGATGAGCTCTCTCGGATTTCCGACTTACGTTCTCACTTTCATTTTACCGTATCAATCCATGGAAGAAACATTTATTCATCATGATGAAACGAGCAAGTTATACAGCAGCCTTTAAAAGAAAAGTCACATCTGTTTTGTTTTCTCCTAGATTCTGGTAAGTTGGAGAAGTTGTCAAATAATATTATTACTGTAAATATTGTCAGTTTATCATAATGTTTTGAACTACCACTATGCTATGCTTGTGCTGTGTTTCACCATTCCGTAAAATGACATTTCTGTATCTGTACACGAGCTCTGTTTTCTTGTATTCTTCTATTTATTGGTGCTAAATTTAGGGTGCGCGTTATAAACGGGTACAATAATTTTCCCTAGATTTTACAAGTAATTACGGTAGTTTGAAAATCGACTGGATCCACCGTATTTTTACACGAGTGACTTCCGGTCTGCCCGATCCTAGCTACCGGTAGTAATATTGACGCAGGAGGGTCGCGTCTCGCGTCAAATAATAAACTCTGCCGTTCTTTTCGCGTGTGTCGTGTTGAGTCGCTTTTGGGACGCGTCCGTATTGCGCTTTTCACTGTGTTCTCGCGGCGGCCACGTTGTTGCGCCGTTGACGTTTCTGGGTTATACTGTCCTACCGTGTTGGTCCTCATTATATTAGAGAAGACGGAGTAAATATAATCTACACAAAGAAACTGTAACCCGATCGACTCACAGCCTCGAAAAGTAAGGGTTACATTACGTCAGAAACTCGTTTCGTACGCCTCCGTTGCGAACCTAGCACCACGTACCGAAACGGTTCAATACAAATACATGTACCATTACACCCTTAATCGTGATCATTTGTATCCCAAAAGGTTATCGATATGTTATTGCCAAGAATCGAGATATCGTTTTAAAATGGTGTCAATGTTTAAAAAAATAAATGCATTTTTTAAAAAAACAACACGTTGCTACCAAAATCTTCCAACATAATAGTGTCTCAGTTAACTCTAGGGCTGCCATTGACGATGCTCAAAGCCCAATACATTTAGACTGGGAACGTTCGTTCATTCGAAACCAGAACATTCACAGTCACTCTATCTGATTTTCAGGTCATTTACAGGTTACTTGCTGTTCATTTTAGGGCATATACAGTACAGGTCATTTCCTTTTGAGTTTGAGTCACTGCCTATTTATTTGGGTGATTCCAGGTCACTTCCTGTTCTGTAACTCAAAATAAACAGGAAGTGAGCCATAAAATGCCCCAAAATCAACAGGAAGTAACTGAAAATCAACAGGTAAATGACTTTAAATGGCCCAAAATTACCTCATTGCCTGGCATTGGCTGCCACTTACGCCCATAGACGTTCAATCCGTTTGAAGTAGGAGGGATGGCAGCGAACATTCGTTCATTCGCTGCCACCCTCCCAGTTCAAATGGATTGGACATCTACTAGTGAAAAACTCATTCCAATTCACAGCAGAAGCTTGTTTTTTCTGTTTTTTAGTTGTTTGTAGAATATCCTAGAATGATTTCCTGACCAATGTATCGATAATCGTTGTATCGCCATATCGTCAGATCATTGTTATCGTGAGTTTTGTACCGCAAATCGTATCGTATCGTGAGGTACCAAAAGGTTCCCACTCCTACACGATACTGTGATAAAGCATGGAAACACATGGCTTGTTGCCGAAGGTTATTCTCATATGCTCTGAGTACTAACAATTTTATGTTTGTCATCGCAGATTAACCCAATATGCTGTATGTGCTACACCATTTAGCTCTTGTATACTGCATTCCATGCACCTACTACACAGCTTTTTACTTGTAATAATCCAGTGTCAACTTCTTTATGTGTAGTATTTTGTTGTTGTTGTTGTTGTTTTTTAATCTTCTCACTTGCCGCCTTTTCCTGGTAATTACCTGGGGAATGAACGAGAAGGCAGTTCGCCTTCCCTGCGCCACAACGGCGACATTGTCTGACATTAAGCCATTTTCTCCTCCCTCCTCATCCTCCTCCGCCCATGACTTGTCACTTCATTGAAGCGAAGTCGGCTGAGTAAGCTCCCGGCCTCCCACTGCTGCTGCCGTTTGACTTCTTCACAAGCGTCCTAACTCGGTGCCATTATTTCTCCTTTTCTTCCTGATGATGATTGTTTTCAGTCTTTGCTCGTTTCACGCTCGTCTCTGGGGCAGCATTTTTTTGGGTTTGTTTGACGTCGGCGCCTGTATGGTGCATGCATGCGTCCCCTGCCACATTGGATCATAACACCAAAGAAGAAAGAAATGCGTGTACAGCGGAAGTCGACCGGACAGGAATAACACGGGGGGAAAAATGGGAGGAAAATGGGAAGCCGATGCAACAATTTTAGGTGTGAATGTGGTGCCTGTAAGCAATACTGTATATGAAAATGTGTTTGTGATCATGTTTGAATATAAACACACATCAATGTGGGCCAGAATAAGCGTCAATAACATGGAAATGGGAAACGGCATCCCAAAACATTTGCATAATCAGAGGTATATTGTACAGTTGTCCGATAATGACTTTTTTTTATTGATAACCGATACCCCGATACTATTCAACTTCAAAAATCCGATACCGATATCAAACCGATACCGATATATGCGGTTGTGGACTTAAAATATGATGGCTAATTGTATTGTGCTGCCCCACTGGATGCTTTAGATCATGGTAATGCTCACATAACAAATCCCATGCATCTTAGTTTAGACACCTAATGGTCAATAGGTAGAAATCAACCGATATAGGTTTATCAGGACCAGTACCATTTTTTAGTAGTTAGAGGGCCGATAACCAATTTTTGGAGCCGATATTTATTTGCAGTAAAAGTGTAAAAATTGGCGTAAAAAAATTGGTAATGCAAACACTGAATAAATAATAATAATAATAAAACACTTAATTTGAAATTCTTAAAGCATGTTTATTGAATCATACATCATAGACTTTATAATATATTCACGGGATACAGGGCGCAGAGCCGATTAATATGGGGCCTATGTCCGTCAAAGCTCACCAAGTGGAAACACAGACAAAGAGCTTTTTACGTTGAAAATTCTTGTGAATAAATGTGTAAATCCCTGAATTCTTTATAGATATGGACGTAAAACAGTCTCGATTCTTTGTTAAAAGAGCAAAGAACCGGGCAGTTAGCATTTATTTTATGTAAATATGTCGAATGTGCTGCTAGTCTTTAGGCCACTGTGGTGGCGCCTTATCACAACAAAGAGCTTTTTACGTTGAAAATTCTTGTGAATAAATGCTTGAATCCCTGAATTCTTTATAGATATGAACGTAAAACAGTCTCGGTTCTTGGCTAAAAGCAAAAAAAAAAAAAAAAAAACGGGTAACTAGCATTTATTTTACGTAAATATTGCAAATTATGACGCCAATGCTGTAGCAGCTAATTTCTCCCATTGATTTTTTTCACCTTTCAAAATGCATGAATGGTACGAAAAATATAACATTTAAATCCTTGAACAAATCACTCCTGAGACAATCCTTCCTGTTTGTATGCGGTACAGCTTTCGTACTTTTTCAACCTAAATCTGGCGTTGGATCACTGCATGTGTTTGAGAATAACTGCAACCGACTTCGACCAACTGAAGCGCAGTGCGGGACGGCCCCCTACTTGAAGGTGTGGCACATTGTCTGGGGAATGTGTCCCGTCAATATCCTTATGAAGTCTATGCACTAGAGGTGTGCAAAATTTCCGATTCTTAGATTATTCGCGATTCGGCCGTGCAAGATTCGAGAACGATTCACAAACATCCAAATTCCGATTATGGAAATATGTCACGTAAAAACGAACTAAAACACATTCATCGCGGTCTTTACGACGCAATGAGGAACGGACTGCATTGCGTCCCGAGAGTAAACATCATGCTTGTCATTACACGGGTAATGACAAAGCTCAACTCACGGCTCTGGTTCAACTCATGCCACTAGATAAAAAAGCAATAATACCTGACTTCTGCCGACAGCCGCTACAAACTACGTCCACATCATGCTACGGTAGGTAATAGATATCATATGTATATAGAACTAGATGCAAAATGACGGACTCAACGGCGTTAGCAGCACATGTATTGAAAACTAAATGCAAAATGACAGACTTGCCGGCGTTAGTTACCAGCCACCATCTTAAAGCAGAAGACTTCTCTCGAAGGCTCTGTTGTAGTGAACCTAACGTAATTAACTTTTTATCTAAAATAGTCCTAAATCAGCAAAATCTTTAAAACAGTTTGAAAACTCTCACGCCTAAAGTAGACAGAAGGGCAAATTATGGAATAACGGGAGCAATTTTCACAACTTTAACGGTTCATTCACAACATTAAATTAATTGAATGTAGTTTAAAGCTGCTGATACAGAATGGGGACTTGAGTATTTTATTTACTATTTTGAACTGTTAACTTGATACTGAAATAGTTGTTTATTTAAGCCTGAGAAGCTTTTTGTACAATTTTTGTAACTAATGTACGAAACATTGAAAGCAGCTAATAGCTTGGGGGGGTTGTGCGTAGGGTTGCCACCTTTCAGAAATAAGAAATACGGGACGCCCCACTTGCGCCCAAAGCTGTACAGGCAGAGAAAAAAAAGGGACATCTTCAAAACTCCTAAACTGCATCGAAATGTATCTATTCATTTATATTCCTTATTAGTTCAATATGGAACGCAACATTTAATTCCCAATTTCGGATCGTTCCTTATTTTAAGGGACAGGTGGCAACCCTATTTGTGGGTGTCATCAATAATCGATTTATAATCGAATCGTTGCCTCTGAATCGTAATCAAATCGTTAGGTGCCCTAAGATTCCCACCTCTACTATGCACACATACAGAAAATAATAGCTAATAACAAGGTGGGCCTGGTTCAGTGTTCAGTGGTAGAGTAGTCATTCCCCGTTCGATTCTTCGCCCTGATGACTTCGTCTAACCATCCTTGAGCATGATACTAAACCCACGTTTTTCCTGCAATACAAGCGTAAATCCGTTTACCGTTTAACCAATCAGAGGACGGAGTGAATACTAGTGGAGTAAAGAGAGGCGTGGCTGCATCTTAGCTGAAATAACTGAAATAATTGATTTTTGAAAAGGCCGATACCGATATACATCAGATTTCCAAATATCGGTGCTGATAATCTCTATCAATAAGCATAACTGCTGTGCTAAGCTGTGACCAGCCAATGTACAAATGCAGAAGGTGTCTACATGCACTTTGAAGGCAGCACACATATTGGCCCACAACCAATAATGTGAAAATGACGATATTATCTGGTATCATTTAAAAATTCTTTTATGAGCCGATAAACTTCTCAGTCGATAATATCGGACAATTCTAGTATATTGTCGTATCAGAAGCTCCTTTTATGCACATAGTGGATATTTTGTGCCGTCAAAGTTAACCTTGGGGGGAACGGTGGATGACTAAGGGTTTTGGTCGGCCTTTGTGGAGTGTGCTTTTTCTCCCTCTGCCTGTATGGGTTTTCTCCAAGTTATCCGTTTTGTTACCAGAACCCAATTTTTATTTCTTTTTGTCTCTGCTCTGCGATTCGCCGGCAAGTAGTTCAGGGTGTACCCTACCATCTGCGTATAGTAAAATGAGGTTGTAGCACCCCCGTGATTCTCGTTATGATTCAATGCTGTAGCTAATTGATGCAGGAAAATTTGTTTTTCCGTGTTGCAGTTCTGAAAATAAAGTACACCATAGATATGGGATCGGGGGCATAAAACTGCGCTATGGTAAAGACTGGGCTCAGCACAGACACCATGTGAATGTTGATCAGGTGATTTTGCCATGCGACCCGTAGCCACGTGTAGAGATGCACTAAGGGTGCCTTGTTTGCAGAGGGGCGACTACTGACTTTGCTCAGAATTTTTGCCAGCGTTTGTAGCTTTTGTTTGCCAGGCCGGGTCACGCTACCACATTGAAACTCAGACAGACTGCCTTTGTAGTGACATAGGGTTATCACCACATGTTAGAATCGTCTCAGTTCTTCACATCTAACAGTAAACGGCAACACCTTCCTTGACTCAGTCGCGCGACTCCATCCGCCCGCGTTCTGCATCCTCTGGAATGTTAATTAAAAAAACCCGAGACGTTCGCTTATCGGGCGCGTCGCATATTCCCACCCACTTGAATCGAGTCGACGCTGTGCCGCGCGTGTGAAATCTAATTAAAGGCGCTTCATTTCACAAGTTGCGCATTGCCTCGGAAATGCATGCAAAGCCAATACTGTACAAATGTTCATGATAGGCATGTTTTTATCCTTTTTTCCCTTAATTTTCCATTTTGATTGTTTTCTCGTTTATAGGCAGTTCATGTAACTTATCTGCATGAAATGTGCATATCCTTGTCAGCTTCTTTACTGGAAAGTAACACATGTGTTGCTGTTGTATCAAAAGCCCCGTGAGCCAGCCCTTTCCCCCCCTTGGTTTGGTCCTTCTCAATATATGGCATCGAAATGTAGCGTTTGACCCATAAATTTTCCAGATTTATTTTCTGCCTTTCCTTTTCCACTAAATGAAAACCGGATGCTTCGTCGCTGCCAGATGAGTTCATTCTGGGTTCTCATGCTTTGCTGCTTGTACAAAGCTTGCCGAGAGACTTGGAGTGGTTGGGGATGATAGCTGGCTTAGACCCAACTCTTATTTTAAGGAATTGGGTTGATTTTTTTATTTAATTTTTGTTTATTATAAACCAGGAGGCTCTCTTTTATACACCTCATTGATGTAAATATGGAACATTAGGGATTTCTTCATCACACAAAATTGTGTTCGTGGTTCGGAGGTAGCTGAGATTAATTTGAACTGATGTGATTGTCCTTTAAATGTAGGTTGGGAGTTTCTAGTTTCAACTCTTGTTTGGTCCTTTGAAGATGGTATTCTAGAGGAACTGTATGTCCATCTGAAATGGAATGACTCTCATACAGTGGGGCAAATAAGTATTTAGTCAACCACTAATTGTGCAAGTTCTCCCACTTGAAAATATTAGAGAGGCCTGTAATTGTCAACATGGGTAAACCTCAACCATGAGAGACAGAATGTGGAAAAAACCCAGAAAGTCACATTGTTTGATTTTTAAAGAATTTATTTGCAAATCATGGTGGAAAATAAGTGGTCAATACCAAAAGTTCATCTCAATACTTTGTTATGTACCCTTTGTTGGCAATAATGGAGGCCAAACGTTTTCTGTAACTCTTCACAAGCTTTTCACACACTTGTTGCTGGTGTTTTGGCCCATTCCTCCATGCAGATCTCCTCTAGAGCAGTGATGTTTTGGGGCTGTCGTTGGGCAACACGAACTTTCAACTCCCTCCACAGATTTTTTATGGGGTTGGGATCTGGAGACTGGCTAGGCCACTCCAGGACCTTGAAATGCTTCTTACGAAGCCACTCCTTTATTGCCCTGGCTGTGTGTTTGGGATCATTGTCATGCTGAAAGAACCAACCACGTCTCATCTTCAATGCCCTTGCTGATGGAAGGAGATTTTCACTCAAAATCTCTCGATACATGGCCCCATTCATTCTTTCCTTTACACAGATCAGTCGTCCTGGTCCCATTGCAGAAAAACAGCCCTAAAGCATGATGTTTCCACCCCCATGCTTCGCAGTGGGTATGGTTTTCTTCGGATGCAATTTAGTATTCTTTCTCCTCCAAACACGAGAACCTGTGTTTCTACCAAAAAGTTCTATTTTGGTTTCATTTGACTATTACACATTCTCCGAGTCCTTTTCTGGATCATCCAAATGCTCTCTAGCGAACCGCAGATGGGCCTGGACATGTACTTTCTTCAGCAGGGAGACACGTCTGGCTGTGCAGGATTTGAGTCCCTGGCGGCGCATTGTGTTACTGATAGTAGCCTTTGTTGCTGTGGTCCAGCTCTCTGTAGGTCATTCACTAGGTCCCCCCTTGTGGTTCTGTTATTTTTGCTCCCTGTTCATGTTATCATTTTGACGCCACAGGGTGAGATCTTGCATGGAGCCCCAGATCGAGGGAGATTATCAGTGGTCTTGTATGTCTTCCATTGTCTAATAATTGCTCCCACAGTTGATTTCTTTACACCAAGCGTTTTACCTATTGCAGATTCAGTCTTCCCAGCCTGGTGCAGGTCTACAATTTTGTCTCTGTTGTCCTTCGACAGCTCTTGGTCTTGGCCATAGTGGAGTTTGGAGTGTGACTGACTGAATTTGTGGACAGGTCTTTTATACCAATAATGAGTTAAAACAGGTGCCATAAATCCAGATCACGAGTGGAGACTCATTAGACCTCGTTAAAAGAAGTTAGACCTCTTTGACAGCCAGAAATCTTTCTTGTTGGGAGGTGACCAAATACTTATTTTCCACTCTAATTTGGAAATAAATTCTTTAAAAATCAAAGAATGTGATTTTCTGTTTATTTTTTCCATATTCTGTCTTTCATGGTTGAGGTTTACCCATGTTGACAATTACAGGCCTCTCTAATATTTACAAGTAGGAGAACTTGCACAATTGGTGGTTGACTAAATACTTACGTATTTGCCCCACTGTATATCCTTGAGTTCCTGACCATGTAGCAACCCCACTCACCAGACCTGGACATCCACTTTTAGAAATGTGGAAGTACGGTTGCCAACTGTCCCTTGAAAAATGGAATTGTTTCACCTGGGGGCACCTCCCCAGTATCCGGTACAAAGAGACGCAGCTCCGGGAGGGCCGTCCCGGGAGGGAACTATGGTCGCCGCACACACCACCCAACCCCCGCTCCACTCAACCCCACCCCGGCCGGCCGGGGAAGGGCCGCGGCCCCCGACCGGCGCCCGCTCGGCACAACCACCCACCCGCCCGCGAGATCAGCGCACGCCCAACGGGATCCACGCACGACCAGACGCCACCAGACAGCCCTAGCCGAAAACCCCGGGGCCAGGACCAGCGACGGGACAGGGCAGGACCCCAACAAACTCCACCTGTGAAACTGACAGAAGGAGAAATTTATCAAACACCCTTAGATGCATGCCAAGGACCAGTAAAGTGTATTATTTAAGCATAGTTCCCTAGTTGTTCTGAATCTGGTAATTAATATATAGAGTGTCCCAGAAAAATTGCATATGTTCCGCAGCAGCTGGCAACCAAATTGTCTATGGGTTTCTTTGTAGATTAAACCCATGGACTGACTAATCTTTGGAGGAAGAAAATTATTTATCACATTCTGCTGGGAGTGTATAAAGCGGTTCAGGTTTAAACATGGCCAGTTTTCAGCTGCAGAAGGATGCATACAACTTCCTTGGACACCCCGCGTACATGCATTTATGTATACATTTTTATTATTTTTATGGCATTCCTTCGCAGACGAAGAGAATCCTTATTCTATGTTCATCATTCGTGCGACTATTCCCCACTGTTGTTCATATTTGTCCATTTTGTTTGACTGTTTGTTGTTATATATTATGATTAGATTTAGCCATTGGTTCATGCTAACGTTTTGTTTGTTTTTCCAATCAGCAATATTATTTTTTGGGCTATTGTTAAACTTGCTAGTAGTGGAAGGGCTTGATGGTTTGAGATATTCACTGTATGATATTCACTGTGTTGACTAAATACTTATTTGCCCCACTGTATGTAGGGGAAACCCTGCTGGGAAGTGAATTCTATTACAACTGGATTACTTAGGCTGTGTTCACACTGCAGGTCGTGCTTTTGATAATTCAGTTTTTTTCTTGTAGCTGCCATATTGCAAAGACATATGTGACTCGCAGTGTCGAGGGAATACATCCGCAAACACGCAATAACATGTCATCACCATGTCACATATCGAAGCGTTTATGGATGTATGGCGAAGTCTCGCCTGTCGCTCTTTTATGGAGACACTTTTGAGGATTTCATGCTATCAGATCCAGCCGTTTTAACCTAATATCTTCACGTGTGGTATCAATGATGAACAGGTATTTTCTGCGCCTACCTCCACTATGGCTCGTTTGCGTGTATACATGCAGATACAGTATGCATTCATACTGCAGAGGTGTAGGATATACAGTATATCCAATTCTTATACACATATGAGTAAACCTAGGTTGAGGATAAAAAAAAAAAAAAAAAAAAAAAAAGAATTGTACTGTTTATACTGCAAGAAAAAAACATCTGATATGAGGCGCATATGAGCAAAGAAATCGGTAGTGACCTGCAGTGTGAACATAGCCTTAGACAGGACTTTGGAATAGAACTTTACTCACACTTTATAAATGGTACATGAGAAACTAAATGGATTTTCGATATTGAGAGTACCTCTCGATTCCAAACAATGCTTTTGGTTTTACTTTTACTCCCGTTTAGTGAAAGTACAACAACAACAATAAACCTAGGCCATATGACGAAAATCTGGATATTAGAGGTACATTAGTGGGAAGAGCATTTTGCACCTCTTGTCGATAACAATCTCCTCACGAGTGTCAGGTGGCTTACGTAACAGTCCATTAAGTTTTTCTGCTTGGAAAAGGCTATGGCAGACACCTCCAGATCAGTCACGTCAGGAGCTCGGATGAATTCTCTTACATCTTTTATGGGACATTAGACCGAGCGGGGAGATGACCCAATTTGAATGCATATGTTTGACACACACACACACGCACACACAAGGAGGCTAATCGCAGTGCTCGTAAAAAGGAGCTGCCAGCTGTAGCATCGTATCTCTGGCTAAATCTTGTGTGTTTTCACATGAATAAGCCGCAGCTTGATTACAGCACACTTCTATTAACAAGGCTCTTTCACTCTTGATGAAATCTGTTACCGTATCGTTGCTCACGCTCTGGCCCGGCAGATGTAATTGTTTTAATTTGCTCGCTGTATATGCTGTTGCACTCTCAATTAGGACACATGTGTAACATATGAAAAGGAAAGGTGAACTTTGAGGCTTGAGAATCTTTTTCCAGTGGCGCCACGATCAAGGCAAGGATGTTCTTGGCCTACTCCACGCAGCGCTTCTGCGAAGGTTCTCTTTTAATTAGTCCTCTGCTAATGACCATTGGCAGCCAACCGCATGCTACTGGGCCTCACGCATGTGCGCTTGTTTGCGTGTGGGCTTCTGCCTTGGGACCTACTTACGTTTCATTTTATCATGACGGCGTCTTGAGCAAAAAGTCAGATTTTATACCAAGATATGTATTCTGTATGATGGCCTAATACGGGGGTCGGCAACCCGTGTTTAAAGAGCCACATGCCGTAAAAATGTGAATAATAAATATTAAAATGGGGAAAACTGAGGATTCAACTTTTCTTGGACTGAATCATTTGCATTCATAGCCAATGCTGACGGATTGCCTGAACGTTTACTCTGTGGCGAGAAGTTGTCAAATAACAAAAAAGAGTCATGTGAAAAGACATTTCCAGGAAAGGCATGCTACATTTGCAGCCGAGTACCCTGTTGGTGGGAGTGACAGAAAAAGTGATATTGTATTATTTCTAAAGAATTTAAAGGAGCGCAAAAATTTTAAGAAGCAGATTGCGTCACCAAACTCCACTACTGCAGTTTTGTTGCAACCTGGGAAATAATAAAGCATGGAAAACTGTTCACAGACAGTGAGTACATGAAGGAGACATTCATTAACATATCAGAACACCTATTTGCAGACTTCAAAAACCAAAACTGAGATAATACAGAAAATCAAAGACATGCACAGATAACTGGCATGTTATGCACATTCCATTTTGTTGTTTTTCAAAACCTCAAAATAAAAATGACATCAAAAATCGGATTTCTTTATTGCATTTCTTCAATTTCATAAAAGCAATTAAACAATTCAATAATATTTGAATGAAGTGGAATTTGAGGTGGCATCATGCATCAGCATAGTCATGTAGTGTGTTTAATGCACTGCAGGGAAAATAAACATTGAATAATGAAGGCTCATTATGTATTTTAGCCAACTCAGTCATTTTGATAGTAGGCTGATATAGCTAATAGACATACATACAGCATGTGCTGCCTTAATTATATATTTTTTGCGGCTCCAGACATATAGTATATATATATATATATATATATATATTTTTTTTTTTTTTGGTCCAATAAGGCTCTTTCAACATTTTAGGTTGCCGAGCCCTGGCCTAACATGACATGAATTTTTCATTAGGCTAAACTGTAGCCGTCTCGTAAACCTCAAGTGTCTGACCACTTCGCGGCCATCTGATGACCGAGGCAATCAGGAGAAAGAGGCGGGAACTGCTGATGTGACCAGGAAGCAATTGTCTAATTAAATATGATTTCAAAATGCAACGTAGTTCTTGTATAGAACAGTTCTTTGTCGGAAATACACTTAATTTCTTAATTAAAAGAAATGCAAAGAACTCCACGAAAAGCTTTTTTATTTTTTTTTTTTTATTTTTTTTTTAGTAATTTAGCAAATTCAAGTTCAAAATTCGTCTTATTTTGACAGCATGTTTTATAAACAGGTCAAAATTTGAGACCACACTGCCAATTTGTCTGCTGTATTCCCTCACACCAGGTGCGAGTCAACCTTCCACTGAGCAAACCAGTTCCTCCTCCCATCAGATAGAGGACTAAAAGTTAAAAGAAATGGATTAAGCCAGTGAACTGGAAGCAAACCAGTCCAAAACCTGGTCTAAAAAGCCACTTTGCCTAGATTTAATCAGCATACAAAAATAGGACTTACTCACCGAACTCCTGGGGTTCAGGTTAAGAACCACTGTGTTAGTGGTTTTCTTTAAGTTTGCATTATTTTATTCACTTGTAATCAGAGTTTTTGTTAACACTTTAAAATAAGAGTCCCTTAATTAACATTAGTTAATGCATTTTTAAACAATAACTAATGTTTAAGTAACATTACAATAATTAATATAATTGCTTATCCAACATTTATTATTATATGAATTAACATGAGTTAAAACATTAGTTAATGCATTAGTAAGGTTAACTAATGTTTAAGTAACATTACAATAATTAACATAATTGCTTATCTAACATTTATTAATATATGAATTAACATGAGTTAAAGCATTAGTTAATGCATTAGTAAGGTTAAGTAAGAATAATGAGGTCCGTTCACGTGAAATAATACCATACTTAAGGTTAGGTTAGCAGCCCCCTAGGACTCACAGAGCAATGTTTCTCATTTTAAAATAACACAATCACTTACTAGTACCAGTATAAATTAATAATTATTTATTAATGCGTTAATGTATATGTGATTTAATATTAAGTATTGTGTATATATATATATATATATATATATATATATATATATATATATATATATATATATATATATATATATATATTATTACCTAACCTTAAGTATGGTATTATTTCACAATAACGTACCTCATAAGTATTACTCAACCTTAGTTAACCCTTACTGAATGTTTTTTGGACCCTTATTGTAAAGTGTAGCACATGTGTCCCTTAACTAAGAAATTATAAATGCTTAGGTTAACAAACCCTAAACCCTAACTCTATATAGGCCTATATATATTTTTAATTTTACCAAACTAATAGTTACTGTCTAGTTATGAACTAATCCATTAACTAATTTTAATTAATATATTACTAAATATTAAATAAGGGATTATATGAATTATTGTAATGTTACTTAAACATTAGTTATTGTCTTAAAATGCATTAACTAATGCATTAACTCATGTTAATTAACACATGTTAGATAAGGGATTAAATGAATTGTCATCATACTTAAACATGAGTTATTGTCTTAAAATGCATTAACTAATGTTAATTAAGGGACCCTTATTGTAAAGTGTTACCAATTTTTTTTGTTTGTTTGTTTTGTTTTGTTTTAATTAGTTTTAATATTTTGCTCTATTTGGTAGCCTGTGATTTTTTTAAACATTGTTTGGGGAGCTATGTCAGCAATAGATATATATATATATTTTTTTAATCTCAGCACCCGAGTTGTTTGTCAAACACCACAAGCAGTGAATGTTTCAGACACGAGCGATGTTTACGTAAAATTAAAGTCGTCGTGGAGCGCCAGAGCGTTTCTGTGCATGTGCCGTGTTTGCCCTTTGACAAGTGCATTCTAATTGTAAATGAGATGCTCAACACAAACGCGAAGGAAACACAAATACGCGGTAAGCATCGTCTTCCTGCCGCGGCACACTTCGACAGATGTTCCGTTGCATAATTGTCTCATAAAAAAATATTTGTGTGCGCACTCGTCAGAATACAGGAGGCATTTGAACATGAATAATGGATGACACGCTTTTCGGATACTGACTACCTGAGATTCATGCAGATGTCTATGTTTGCTTTGGAGAGTTTTTTTTTTCACACCCATGCAACATTCACTCTCTGATCAGGTTAAGTGCAATGTTGTGCTTTTCTTTTCGTCGTGTGCCTAAATCAAAGCAAAAACTGCCAATAGGAAAACAAAATAAATGTTTTAGACAAATTAGGCCAAAGAAAAAGCTAAATAAATCAATGGAGCAGTACAGTGACTGACTAGATAGAGCATCCACCTTATGTTTGTGAGATCGAGGGTTGAGTCGTGTGTGGAGTTTTACCCTTTATCTCGGTTTTCCTCAAAATCATGCCTGATAGGTTAATTGAACACAGAATTTGAATATGAAAGGTGGCAACCAGTTAAAAAGACACTCCAGTCTCAGTCGCATATTTTTTTTCTAAATGCATTCGTCCCTTGACATATGATCACTTCGACAAATGATCTTTTCGACATCCGACGTAAAATTTGACACGCCATTTGTTTCCACATTCGACCACATCCTCGAAACACGAAGATCTATGACACTGCCGCAGTTTTTTTTTTTTTTTCCTTTTGCCACAAGATGGACACACGGTGGATTTTTTTTTTTTTTTTTTTTTTTTTATGAGAAAAATCAAGACGGGTTCCAAGAAGGTTAGTGCAAGTGGTTAAAAAAGGAAAAGATGACTCCTACCATCAAAATGAAATTGGAAATGATAGAAAAAAATGAGCGTGGTGCGCACATCCGTGAATTGGCTCGACAATACGGCCGTAGAATGTCTATGATCTCGACAATCCTCCTCCGACCTCGGTTCGCCAGTCTATATAAATAGGGTTTGGCATCCAGCATCGATGGGATCCGGGACTATCACTCCGGTTCCAAAAATTGTACAAAAATCCTCTCAGGCTTAAATAAACTACTATTTCAGTATGAAGTTAACAGTTCAAAGCAGTAAATAAAATACTCAAATCCCTATTCTTTAGCAACAGCTTTAAACTACATTCAATTATTTTAATGTTGGGAATCAACCGTTAAATGTGCTTTAAAATGACGGCTGTTTACTAATCCCAGAGAGTCTGTCATTTAGCATCTAGTTTTCTATACATATGCTAACGCCGCCGAGTCTGTCATTTTGATCTAGTTCTATATATGTGTGTGATATCTACCGTAGCATTTTTTGGGCGTAGTTTGTAGCCCCCGTCGGCTGCAATCAGGTATTATTATTATTATTATTATTATTATTATTTTTTTTTTTTTTTATCAAGGGGCATGAGTTGAGCATAATGTTCCAAGAGAGTCGGGCTGGAGCCTTCTCTCTCAGTACCCTGCGCCGCTTGTGTTTACTCTCAGTCTGTTCTTCATTGGGTCCCGAAGACCACAATGTGTTTTATTTACATTTTACTTGGCATATTTCAATAACCGAAATTTGGATTTTTGTGAATCGTTCTCAAATTTTCCACGGCCAAATCGCGAATAATCTAAGAATTGGAAATTTCGCACACCTAAAATGCCTACTGTTCACCGCAGTTGACACCAACAACAAAACATTTAAAGAGAAAGCAAAATCTGTACCGCACCTTACTCTTACTCTTTAGCCTCTGAAATTCCTTCACTTTTAGTTATGGGAGCACTATGTGGTGTCTGTGTGTCAGGCAGAATGCCTTTGTTTGACTGTCGTGCGGTTGTTTTACAATACTGGAGGTCAATCACGGTAGCGACTATGAATACTGTCCTTATATTTTCTTTTAAACGCTGCCAGGGACCCTATGTTGGTTAGTGCAGGGTCAAGAGCATTCCAGAGGCGAGTGCCTATGTTGGTAATCGAAAATGATTTTAAGGTAGTTCTGACGTGGTCGTAGGTAAACACATTGTTCCCTCTCAAATCATAATTCAATTCCCTTGCTTAGAAGCGAATTTGGAAGTTGTACAGAAGACAATTTGAATGAGCCTTGTACATCATCTGAATGGTTTTGAAGTGTATCAAATCATAACATTTTAAAAACTTGGATTGTAGAGCTCATTTGTGTGTGTATTATATAATTATTATGATTTTTATTGATAATTTATTTGTTTTGCTATATGTAATTGCCATTTATAATAGGTTATAAATAGGTATAATAGGTTAAGGGCTGTGGAATGAATTAATGGAATTATAATGTATTTACGGGAAAATCCTGCTCGACATATGACCATTTTGACAAACAAGGTCCTGGAAGGAATTTACTTCACGTGTAGAGATACCACTGTGCAAGAAATATGTTTGAAGATTGCCTACTGCCTTTAGTTAGCTGGGATAGGCTCCAGCATCCCCGCCACCCTTGTGAAGATTAGAGGGATGACTGAATGAATGAGTGTTTAGATAAGCGCCAAAAATGTGCACAGGCTGAGAACAATTGAGTGCTGAATCTCAGCGTTATAGCAAGAAACTCTCAGCTTCAGCACCCCCTCAGCCCTCATTGGTATAATCAGTATGGTGGGTATGGTATGTTTACTCGAGAAAGAGTTGAACAACAAAATAACCCTGAGGAAGGAGCCACATGCTGCAGACATAGATTATCTGATCACTTGTAGCAGCCTGCTGTCACTCAAGCTGACTCGAATAAAAAAAACAATTCCATTGCTTGTTCAAAAATGACCTTGGGTATTGAAACACTTGCAGCTACAGTGAGTCTGAAGACTTATATTTTACTGTGTCTGTTCAGTGTTACAACCGTGTTTGTGGTCGCGGGGCAGCCCAGTGCTGAGGTGGAAAAATAACTATCAACCTACTGATGAAGATAAGTTGAACAACACTGTTCAGCTCCAATGCAAATGAAGCTCCATCTGCTTTTCCCTTTTAAATTGAGAGGAGAAAAGTAGATGGTGGCGTATTCCGTGCAAGCAGAGGAGGTGTGCTCTGCATGTTGTGTTCCCGTTCTAAACTTGGCATTTTTGCCCTAAAGCGGATCTCTTTAATTTGACGCACGTCTGCTGTTTTAGCTAAAAGCTGCAGAGACTTACTTTACTTTTGATCTCCACTTAAAGGTGCAGTGCCTCATTTATCTCTGAGGCTCAGCAGGGTGTAGCCTTTTACTCGGTGGGTTATTTCTAAACATTTGTGTGATTTTTCAATTATCAAGGTAGAAGGTATCATGACTAGTGAGGGGAGAGTAATTAGATGACATGCACTGTACATTATTAGCGCATGGAATTGTAACTGTTGTACTTTTACTCTGGCACTGTGGATTAATTATGTTTATATTTGGCATCCAGTGTGGTAAATTATCATGGCCAACTGGCTAGAGAAGTGTTTTTCAACCTTTTTTTGAGCCACGGCAAACTTTTTTCATAAAAAAAATCCCAAGGCACTCCACCATCAAAACTACTCTTAGTGTGACACCTGGGCTTGTTGTATTGGAGTAGGTATCACTGCATCTCCGTTAATTCATTAACGTCTAGCCTAAATCCCAATGAAAGATAGCTTTTGCTTATTTTGGCACACCAGAGACTCCAAAAGGAAACAGTCTTTGCTTCCTTTTGACCGCCATTCAATGAATTTGGTCCAGTTCTGAGTAAGCATCTTGTCTTTTTAAAAATCTTTGCCATACAGTGGGGCAAATAAGTATTTAGTCAACCACTAATTGTGCAAGTTCTCCGACTTGAAAATATTAGAGAGGCCTGTAATTGTCAACATGGGTAAACCTCAACCATGAGAGACAGAATATGGAAAAAAAACCAAAACTGAAAATCACAGTTTTATTTTTAAACAATTGTTAAACAATGTGCCCCATTGGTGTGTGAATGTGTGCGTGAATGGGTAAAATGTGTGCTAATGTAAGGTGCTTTGGGCATGGTACCCATGCAGATAAATGCGCTATATAAGTACTGTCCATTTACCATTTAAAGAATTTATTTGCAAATCATGGTGGAAAAAAAGCATTTTGTCAAGACCAACAGTTTATCTCAATACTTTGTTATGTACCCTTTTGTTGGCAATAACGGAGGCCAAACGTTTTCTGTAACTCTTCACAAGCTTTTCACACATTGTTGCTGGTATTTTGGCCCGTTCTTCCATGCAGATCTTCTCTAGAGCAGTGATGTTTTGGGGCTGTCGTTGGGCACCTCGGACTTTCAACTCCCTCCACAGATTTTCTATGGGGTTGAGATCGGGAGACTGGCTAGGCCACTCCAGGACCTTGAAATGCTTCTTACGAAGCCACTCCTTTGCTGCCTTGGCTGTGTGTTTGGGATCATTGTCATGCTGAAAGACCCAGCCACGTCTCATTTTCAATGCTCTTGCTAGATTTTCACTCAAAATCTCTCGATACATGGCCCCATCATTCTTTCCTTTACACAGATCACTCGTCCTGGTCCCTTTGCAGGAAAACAGCCCCAAAGCATGATGTTTCCACCCTCATGCTTCACAGTGTGTATGGTGTTCTTTGGATGCAATTCAGTATTCTTTCTCCTCTAAACATGAGAACCTGTGTTTCTACCAAAAAGTTCTATTTCGGTTTATCTGACCATAACACATTCTCCCAGTCCTCTTCTGGATCATCCAAATGCTCTCTAGCGAACCTTAGACGGGCCTGGACGTGTACTTTCTTCAGCAGGGAGACAGGGTTTGGCTGCGCAGGATTTGAGTCCCTGGCGGCGCATTGTGTTACTGATAGTAGCCTTTGTTACTGTAGTCCCAGCTCCCTGTAGGTCATTCACTAGGTCCCCCTGTGTGGTTCTGGGATTTTTGCTCACCGTTCTTGTTATCATTTTGACGCCACAGGGTGAGATCTTGCATGGAGCCCCAGATTGAGGGAGATTATCAGTGGTCTTTTATGTCTTCCATTTTCTAATAATTGCTCCCACAGTTGGTTTCTTTACACCAAGCGTTTTACCTATTGCAGATTCAGTCTTCCCAGCCTGGTGCAGGTCTACAATTTTGTCTCTGGTGTCCTTTGACAGCTCTTTGGTCTTGGCCATAGTGGAGTTAGGAGTGTGACTGACTAAGTTGTGGACAGGTGTCTTTTATACCGATAATGAGTTAAAACAGGTGTCATTAATACAGATAACAAGTGGAGCCTCGTTAGACCTCGTTAGAAGAAGACCTCTTTGACAGCCAGAAATCTTTCTTGTTTGTAGGTGACCAAATACTTATTTTCCACTCTAATTTGGAAATAAATTCTTTAAAAATCAAACAATGTGATTTTTTTTTTTTTTCCCCACATTCTGTCTCTCACGGTTGAGGTTTACCCATGTTGACAATTACAGACATCTCTAATCTTTTCAAGTAGCAGAACTTGCACAATTGGTGGTTGACTAAATATTTATTTGCCCCACTGTAGTTTTGCTAGCTCGCCACCCCTACCGCTAGAGTCAGTGCTACTCTTACGTCTTCCGCAGCAATAAACAAAGTAATTAGCAACACAGAAAAAACACGAGTGCTAATTTAACTGAGATCGAGTTGATATTAATATAATCCTCACGGTTTCTGAGTTAAAGGTGAACTTTGGAAAGTGTTAATATATTTACTCGTTAATTCTGTTAAGTACAGTATGTGACACTGTCAGTGTTGTTTAAAAACAGATTAAAGTGTAATTTTAATACTAAATGGTGATAATCTTTTTCACTCTAAGTGTTGTTGTTTTTTTTCTTAACATTCATTATGTTGTTTATGACACATGATAGTGCATTTTAATACTAAATTGTGTTGTTGTCTTGCAACAGGAGTGTTCATTTTAAATACCCAAGCACAGAAAGTGGGCCAATTTGGCAATTGTACCCTACTCTGTCGCTCACAAGAGTTAAAAAATGACTTTGCAACTCCAAGTAAGCATAGCAGATGGGTTTACTTTTTATACTCCTTTTAATCAACTGAACACTCCCCACCTATTTACAGACGAAACTACTTACATTCGTAGTGTCATTTCAACCACAAATATATGTGCCTGCGAACACACCAATAGCAGCATCCTGTTGCTATGGCAAACGCACTAATAGTTGCCAATTTAGCCACATTTCCATACCATTGAGGCACATGTGTTCAATCGGCAGTATGCTGTTGATAATGATGCTACAATTGGTCCCAGATTCACTTATCTGTCCAATCATGTAATCAGAATGTTGACACACCCACACACACTGAGAGGAGTAGGAGTAGGGGCTGAGGGCGCAGAGGCCCTACCAGTTGTTTTCTGACACATGCACTTAAACTGGGTGTGGCTCATTAACTCTGCTAGGAGTATATTTAACACTGCCAAGGGTGTCTGCGTTCATCTCACTTAATTGACACCGCACAGAGAGCAATCTTAACACTGCAAGTGTTAATACAACACCAGAATCAACACCGATGAACTCAAAGTAATGTACAGTAGACCTAAATATCAACTCCACAGATTTAACCATGTACCTGTGAACATCTGCTGATATGGAAGAGTATTGCATGATTACTGACCATTGGACAGCACAGACATCAGACTTTGCGCATTTGCGGATTCATTGTCCAAAAACATTTTTACTTTGTACATCAATTAGGTGAAAGTGGATGATTTTTCACGGCACACCAGACACTGAGCCGCGGCACACTAGTGGTTGAAAAGCACTGGGATAGAGCAGGGGTCCCCAACCTTTTTTGCACCTCGGACCGGTGTTATTTGGGTCTTTTTTTCACGGACCGGTGTTCTGACAAATTTTGCAACCCATCAAAAATTGCAACGATGCGGTTCTGCGCATGTGCGTAACGTTAAACATAGCCGCAAAATGCACAAATGCAGCGATTCCAAAGTAAACACAACAAACTTTCCTGAAAGAAAGGAATATTAACTTACGTTTGATCATGGAAGGACTTGTAGAAAAGTTCTCCTCAGATTCATCCTGCCATGTAAGCTGCACACAACAGCTGCACACCGCGCTCACCATTAACGACTTCGCCTTGTCGTTAAACATGAATTAAGAAGCACGCTTCACAAAGATACGATGTTGGAAATTGTAGCAAGGTTTTCAATGCTCTTGTCGCAATGTCAGGATATTCCAGAATGACTTTAATCCAGAACCTTGGTAGAGTTGTTGTCTCAAATGTACGTTTAATAAGGTCGCCGTCATTTACGATCTCTCTGTTTATTTACAAATGGGTCACGAATCCACTCCTTCGCAGTTCGTGGGTCTTCGAGGTTGTAGGCTCGTCAGGTGCCCTTTTCACCATAAAAACATCCTTTTCGCCGTAAAAATATCTCCAAAGACGTCTGTTTTCCAGTTATCTTCGCTCGTGTGGGGGCTAATTATTTCCGGTGTTCTGCCAAAATCTCCTACATCGGCGAAACGTCTACATTAGTCGAATTTAACACCCAAAGTACTACTGTGCGCTCTAAACTTGTTTTGTTTAGATGCATACAGGAATAACGTAATAAAAAAATGCCTGCAGAAAATATTTAAATGAAGTTATATCAAATAAGGACGGTTTAAATACACTACGTGACTAATGTGGTCAACTGCTTCAAAGCTAACACAAAAAACACAATGGTTAAAAGTATGAGAGGGTAATACATGCAAAAAGTATCTTTGAGGCAGTGAAAAGGTTCTAGATAACTAAATAAAAACAAAAATAGTGAGTACTCGCCGCTTCTAACCGATGTGCGCATGCGTGTGGATGCATGCGCAAGCGCGCTTAGCATTGTGTAGGACGTTTCGCCGCGTAGTAAGGAGTGGCCGAACACCGGGAACAAATGTGCTGCGCCCGCGGCCTAGTAATACGCTATTATCGAGGATAAGCGCACATAGATGTATTATATACACAAACAAGATGTACTGCTAGCCGTCCAATCAATGGACTTCTATGACAACATTGTAATCTATCCCGTAGTATTATATCTAGAGTAGACAGAGATATTAGTGTGTTAAGCAGGGGCACAGGGTTAATTTGGCCAGAATGCGGTCGTTATTAAATTATTATTTCTGTGCGGCCCGGTAGCAAATGCGCCACGGACCGGTACCGGTCCGCGGCCCGGCAGATGGGGACCCCTGGCCTAGAGGACACATCACATAAATTGTTGGACATGATAGTGTAAAGCGCTTTGAGCGCCTTGAAAGGTGGAAAAGCGCTATATAAGTATAACACCATTTACCATGTAGAGCCCACTGTATACTTATTTTATTTTGTGGATTCATTTGAAATCTGCCTAATTTTGTCTTGCAAAGTGGTCGTTCAATGAATAACTGATGAGAGGAGCTATTATATAACTGTGATAGATACATGCTCCTATGATCACCTTGCACGTCTTAGAATTGTTTTTAGCCACTCTTTGTTTATTGTATTTTGCATTACAGTGAACCGTCGTTTTTTGCGGTTAATGGGGACCAGAATCCGCCGCGATAAGTGAAAAACTGTGAAGTAACGCCAAAAAAAAAAAAAAAAATGTTTTTGTTTTTGTGTGTTCAATGTATTTATTCATATTTAACATAGGAAAGATATATACTCTTTCAAAATTGTCCTATGTGCATGTGTGATACATCATTGGAAAGCTTAAAATCTCAATTTTCCGTTTCTGTTTACAGACACTATTGTTTTCATCAAAATATTCAAGTGAATTTTGTAAAGTAAATTTTTTAAACTAAATATTTGACATCAATTAATGATTCTAAGCTAAAAATGATAGACATGTCGAATAATAAATATAATTACTTACCTTCTTTTTATGGCGGGGTTGAAACCTGGGTTGCAAGAGCACAAACTTTTTCAGCCTTGTCTGTGTTTTCGACCATATATATTTGACGTTTTTTTTTTTTTTCACTTTTTTCCCAAAGTATATTTGAAAAACAACTTTTATTCATATATATATATGTGTATATATATATATATATATATATATATATATATATATATATATATATATATATATATATATATATTTGAATAGATTTTTTTTAGCACTTCAAATGTTATGATTATGATCAGTTTTAAACATGCTACTGTCCCACCAAATTATTTTTACACAAGAATATAACAGAAAAATGCTTGGCTTTATTAAATACTTCGTTGAGTGAGTCCACTCAAATCTGATCAAACTGCTTACTTACACACAATGAGTTTGCGCAGCAACTGTTTAACAAGTTAAACGATGATTGCTGCTGTCAATCATCGTTAACTTTAATAAACAACTCTAGCGCACTCACTGCCTGACCAGCAAAGACTACGCGAGTAAGGCTCATGACAGCTCATCTGTATTCTTATGTCTTCTAATTGAAAAAAAAAAATCTGGGATGGACTTAGGGCACAAAGTTTGAAGCGCGAAGTACCAAGGGATCACTGTATTTCTATTTAGCAAGGGTGCAACTATCTCAAAACATGAGCGAGAGAAGCAATCAGCTAAATTGTATGATATGTTTAGTAGTTCTGTAGTGGTAAATTTCTGACCCTATGACACTAGAACAAGCATGCCGCATTTCTTTTACTCCCTGATTACTTCTACATATGCTATAGTATATGTTCAACACATTTCTATTGTGATAGTCGAATATCAATAATAACTGCTGAAATGAACATTTCTGTTTGGTGCTGTCAGTATTGTTGATCTGGATGTTTCCATGTTTTTCACTCTCAGTCTAAGACTGGAGTGTTATTTGGCCCGCTCATGGTGTATTGAGTCCACCTGGGATAAAATGAAAAGATGAAAGAAACATCCCTGTCTCCTCTTCTTCTTCAGCTCATCGCTACTCGGCTTTCCCCAACCCTCTCAGCTTCCTTTTTCATCTGCAATTATCAGCCTTTGGATTTCTACTGGCAATTCACATCTCTCCCTCCCGACGTTCCGCTGATGGATTTAGACGTAAAGTGCCCCTCTTTCCCCCAGCTCCCCTGTAGTCTATAAAATAATGTGTCTTTTTGCGAGGGGATGTCAGACTTTGTCTTTTAATATAAAAATTGTTTGTGAAAGCAACATGAGATGAGAAGCATGTTGATTTAGCACTGTGCCAATTCTAATCTTATTTTCCCTTTTTTTCTCTCCCCCTCCGGTGCTGCTTGCTCTGCTCCGCAAAATAAAGGTAAGAAGCTTTTTGCTTATTCCTATTCATTTATTTTGTTTATTGTGACTCCAGAGAAGAAAAAGTTCTGCATAGCTTGAGGGGGGTCGTTACAAGATTCTTTGGATAATTGCTTTAAGAAAGCAATTAGCCCAAATCGGAATGAAAGCAAACAACCTTGTGGCGTATGTGAGAAAAGGCAGAGTATTGCTTGACTCAGGTTGGGGGAATAAAAAAGAATTTCAGTGCCGTTTCGTATTCCCCCAAGATACAGTTTGTTAAGTTCTTCATATCGTACGTCTTGTTGAATAAACCCATTCCGCAGTTGTCTGTGAATTGCCGGACAGCATTGACCTTTCAAATAGAAGCCTGTTCATCTGTCAGTTACGGAGCAAAGAATCAGAAAACAAAATGGAAGCAATTCGAATATTTACACAATGGCCTTCATACAAATTGTTGCGTAATGAGTGTTTATTATCTTCTCATTCTATTTTATATTGCCCTGTCTCTGTTATCCTTCACGTCAGAATTGTAGACATGCCGGCAGAGATTAATTTGAATGTTGATAACAGACCCTCGCATATCTGATTTGGTGTTGCAAACTCGATGAGTGACGGTTTCCAAACAGTTGATGGAGAGTGCAGAACATCTGTAATGACCTTCCTTCCTGCGATAATGGTTCATGCTGGCAAGGACGTAGGAGGATGTGTTGACCAAATTCTAATGATTGAGAATCTGCACTCAGTAACTAAATGGTTGTCTCTCACAAATAGATAGAATATACAAGCGAAGGTGTTTAGCAATATTTATGCCAACTGCAAAGACTCTACAACCACCGTTATTTAGCCTTTTGTTACCCATGTATTTTTTTTTTTGTACCGGTAATGCTTTTCCCTTAAAGGGAACCTCGGACTTAAAGACTTGTTGGCTGTAATAAGCCGCACTTGTTCTCTTTACTAAAATATGTTATTAGAAACACATAAAATATTGCCATTGATTAAAAAATCTATAATATTTAGTACATGTTTTGACTTAAGGAGGGCGCCATGTTTTAAGCACGCAATGGACGCTCGGGGTGATGACGTGGATTGTCATTTGTCTCAACGAATACTACCAGGTTACGTCCAACTCATACGCTCATCGGTTAAAAGCGGCGAGTACTTAGTAGGGTTGTAACAGTACACAAAAATCTCGGTTCAGTACGTACCTCGGTTTTGAGGTCACGGTTCTGTTCATTTTCGGTACAGTAAGAAAACAAAATGCAAAATAAAAAATGTGTTAGTTGCTTATTACACACTTTTGTGCTTTCAACAACAGGAACATTAGCCTATACAAAGCTAGAATTTTGCTCAAAAAGTAACGGATATTTAAAGATAATAATCCAACAACAATTTGCCTTTCAGACCCCGCATATTGGTCAGCTCTCTTTCTGAAAGAAAGAAAGAAGAAAAAAAGAAGTCCTGTGCTAAAGAGAAAAGATGACAAAGATTTTAACATGGATTTTACAAATCAAATGCCTCAATGAATCTTTTTTTTTTCTTTTTCTCATGAACGGTTTTCAAAAGCTCTATTGGTGGATTTTCTCAAGTTAAAGCGTCACACAGAAATTAATAAATTTAATTAAACTCTGCCGTTCTTGCGTCGCGTTGAGCCGATTCTGGGACGCGTCTAACACGCGGCCGCACTGTGACTGGTGTGCATTGGCTGATTGACTTTAACGCCCGCGTTTCACTGCGTTCTCGCGGAGGCTACGTTGTCGCGCCGTTGATGTTTCTTGGTTATATACTGTCCTACCGTGTTGGTCCCCATTATAGTAGAGAGACGGAGTAAATATAATCTACACAAAGAAACTGTAACCCGATCGACTCACAGCCTCGAAAAGTAAGGGTTACATTACGTCAGAAACTCGTTTGGTACGCCTCCGTTCCGAACCGAGCACCCCGTACCGAAACGGTTCAATAAAAATACATGTCCAGTTACACCCTTAGTACTTAGTAAACTCGCCTCTTGTAAGATGTTTTGCTGGTGTAGCGCATTTTGGCAGAACACCGTTTTTTTTTTTTTTTCTACTCTCGTCTCATCCTGTCTCTCCTGTTCATTTTGCTTTTACTGCTCGTTTTTTAAAAATCTCGACAGTGCTGTTAGGCTAATTAATTCCTCTCGGGTTCAAGTTGAAGGTGTTGAGCAGATTATATGTTTATGTCGCTAGAGTCATACTCTGGAAGCCCGGCAGCGTAACCATGTGACGTCACCACCCTGCGACAACAACTAGTTAAACGAATTGTATAAAAATGAAAACATCAAAAAGTGTTTCACTATTAAATTATTTTAACTCATAATAAAGGAATCCATGGATGGAAACACTTGTATTTACTAAAAGATAAACATAATTCTTAAAAGAAGAAAAATAATATTATGAGTTAAACTACTTTGATATTTAAACCCCTCTTGATATTTTCGTTTTCATACAATTTGTAAAATTGGTTTAACTACTAGGTCGCCATTGTTGTTGCAGGGCGGTGACGTCACATGGTTCTCTGCCGGGCTACCAGAGTAAGACTCTAGGTACATAAACATGTCATCTGTTCAACCCTTTCAATCTGAACCCGAGAGGAACATTAATGAGCTTGACAGAACTGTCGATATTTCACAAGACGGGGAGCAAAAGCAAAATGAACAGGAAAGATGGGATGGGATGAGACGAGACGAGAGTATGACTACACAGCCAAAATGTGCTACACTGGCGAAACGTTCTACAAAAGGCAAATTTGACACCCAAAGTACAGGGTGACCCAAAAAAAAGTTTACACTGCCATAATACAACTTAAATGCCATGTTTATTCATTTTAGAATTAGAATTTAATCACAAATTATACATTATTGTAAAGAACATGTACAGTACACTCTATTTTTCAATGTGTCCTCCCTTAAGTGTCACAACAGCCTCCAGGCGCCTGCGGAACACTTGACAGGTCTTCTTTATGTAGGATGCTGTCATCTTTTCCCAAGATCTAACAATGGACCTCTCCAAGGCTGCCACAGAAGTTTGTGTCTTCTTACAGGCACTGTCCTCCACAGTTGCCCATATGCTATAATCCAGGGGATTGAGATCTGGACTCTGGGGTGGCCACATATCACCTTGTCAATCAACTTTTTTGGTCCGCACAGATCGGGTTTTCCAGACCCAGGTTTTCGTGAGGCTGTTCCAGTATCTTTCAGCTTCTTTTTAACTTTGTAGACTGCATATCTGGATATTCTCAGATTTGCTGCAATCTCAGTAGCTGTCAGACCGGCACGCAGCAATTCCGGTACAGCTAAAGTTTTCTTCATTTTCAGCAGAAGCACAGGAATTGTAGAGACGAGAGATTACCAGCTGCATTGAGTGACCTTAATGAATCCCTTAAGCATGACAACCTATTTAGATATGTTTCAATGGCTTTTAAACAAGCAGTCAACTGAGTGTAAACTTTTTTTTGGGTCACCCTGTACTACTGTGCGCTTTCAGCTTGTTTTGTTTAGATGCATACAGACAGAACATACTAAAAATGCCTTGAGAAAATAATTAAACGTAGTAATAACAAATAAGGGTGGTTTAAAAACGCACCTGACTAATGTGGTCAACATATCAACTATCTGCTTTGAAGCTACCACAAGTAAACACAATGCTTAAAAGTATGAGAGGGAAACACATGCAAAATATATTTTATGCAATGAAAAGATAATAAACAACTCAATAAAAACACAAATACAGTGGTACCTCTACATATGAAGTTAATTCTTTCCAGGACCTTGTTTGTAGGTTGAAATGGTCGTATGTTGAGCAGGAATTTCCATAAGAATACATTATAATTGGATTAATTCGTTCCACAGCCTGAAAACCTACACCAAATTCTCAATAAATATTGATCTTACTAGTGCAAATATCAATTACAAAGAGCAAAACATATTAATAGTTAGTGTAGGCGTTCAATGTATTTCTTGTTGTTATTTGTTTCTTTTCTTTCTTGTTTCTTTTCTTCTTTTCCCCATAACCCATTCCTGTTCGCAGCTTTGTCATAATAAACGAGATAAAAGAAAATTAAATAAAAATTATAAAGAGCAAAACAAATACTGAATGAATAAAAATCGGAATAATTATATAATAATAGCAATAATAATAATAATACCTGTAATAATGTAACAAACCAGGTTCTAATGTGGCAAATGTGTTTGCTTGGTGTACCTGAACGCATCGCGTGGCTGAGTGAGCCTTTTTAGTTTCACTTTCACTTTGTTTACTTGCTGCGGGGGACACTAGGCACAAGTTGATGGAATGAATGATTAGAAACCTGACAAAGCTAGCGGTTTCTTTGGCGATGTTACCACAATAATAACAACTAGCATTGTTAAATCCATGTTGATTCCTCTCACAAGAAAATCTGCCATGGGTCCGTCTTGCGGGAAAACAAAGAATCTACGGTGCTGTTATAGATTGTCGTATTTAGAGCATGTCATTGGATGTAGAAACAAATGGCGAGTCAAATTTTACGTCTGATGTAAAAAACAAATTGTGTGTCGAAGTGATCGTATGTTGAGGTACCTCTGTAGTAAGTACTCGCCGCTTTTATGCAATGTGCACATGTATTGGACATCTTGCCACGTAGGAAGGAATTGCAGTAACCCGGTAGTGTTCATGTAGTGACAGTGACAAACTATGGCATCACCCCGAGCGTCCATTGCGCGCATAAAAAATGGCACCCTCTGGAGGTCAAAATATGTACTAAAAATTATAGAATTTTAAATCAATGGGAATATTTATCTGTTTCGAATGACACATTTTAGTAAAAGAGAAAAATTGTGGCTTATTAGAACCCACATCTCTTTAAGTCTGAGGTTATCTTTAAGAACAGTAAATGGTCATTATTCCTTTTTTTTGGTTGCAACTTTCGACCACTTTGAGATATTGTACATGCAATCTTGTCCAACAGGCATCCTGCTGGGCCTCCAATATAACCGGCATTTGGGCTGGATGCACTTGTCAAAAAATATCAGAAAGCAAGAACAATGAACACAACATAAATACAAGAGTCTGGAGCAGTCCCTCCTCTGCGTTTATGCTCCATATCCAAATCCATCTGAGCATCTTACAAGTCTGGCCTCTCGTCTGGCCTGCTCATTAAACGGACTAATTGATTGCTGGCCAAGACCACAGCCGGCGAGCCAGTGTATCAATTATTAAGTCGCATGAATAGATTAATATGGGAGAATGTGTACAGCGTTTAAACTTGTGGAAGCAATTAGGAAGCTTCTGTTTGACCGGTCGGGAAAGATGTATGCCTACTGTAGCCTGGGTTCCAAGTGCTTTTCCCAAACTCGTCCTTTAAAGGCATTTGACATGCTGGCCTGCCACTTTTTTCTGACTTATCACCGCTATCTCCTCCCAGCCTTCCTTGTTGAGTCAGGTTTGACGTTCTCTTCTGTTGTGGCAGTGCGGCAAAAATCTGAAAAATTCAGTAAGGAATGTAACTTAATTAGGGCTGCAGCTATCGGTTATTTTAGTAGTTGATTAATCGATGAACTAGTTAGTTTGAATAATCGAGTAATCGGATAAGGAACATAAAAAATTAAAAACCTGGGATGAGCCTCAAACAGTATAAAAAAATAAATAAATGAGTATCTATGTACAACAAAAGAACAATTGGCTAACTTACATAGCAAACGTCAGCTAGCTTAAATGCTATGAAATGCTTTTTTTTTTTTTTTTTTTTTTTACAAAGCGCTTAACAAATTGACAAATGGTTCACTCATATTCCCACAAAAATAAACAAATAGAAATACTAAATATACTAAATACTAATATTAAATATGGTTTAATATTATTATATGAATACAAAATAACTAAATATACCTATAAATTAAATTACAAATGCATTAAAAAACATTAGCCCAAACAAAAATGTAGCTTACGTTGGTCTTATCAGGGAGCAGTTTGATTCAACCATGTGAAATGAGGCAGACCAGAGGGCAATGTATCCACCCTAATCAAAAAACTAAATGTAAACAGTTTCAAAATAAACCATTACAACGGCACTTTAATTAAACGAATACTCTAAGGAACAAAATTTAATTTGAATATTTTTTTCTTATTGAATACTCGAGTTAATCGATTAATCATTGCTGCACTAAACTGAATCCCCGAATGTTGACATCACAAGTTTTAGTTTATTAGTCATAGGCATTTCATAGTGCAACAATAGTCCATACCGTAATTTCCCGAATATAAGGCGCACCCGTGTATCATGCGCACCCCAAATTTACTTGTAAAATCTAGGGAAATTTATTGTACCCGTTTATAACGCGCACCCTAATTTTAGCACCAATAAATAGAAGATTACAAGAAAAAAGAGCTGGTGTACAGATACAGAAATGTCATTTTACTGACTGGTGAAACACAACACAAGCATAGCACATTGGTAGTTCAAAACATTACCATAAACTGACAATATTTACGATAATAGGCCGCTGTATAACTTGCTCGTTTCATAAATGTTTCTTCCATGGATTGATACGGTAAAATGAAAGTGAGAACGTAAGTCGGAAATCTGTGAGAGCTCATCGCTGTCAACACAACAGTAACAATAGGAACTATTGTTATTTGGGTTTGAGATTCCCGAGGGACAGATATAGTTGACGGACATAGGAAGTCTGTGTGCTTACGTTTGTTATGGTCCAAGTTGCAGAGCTGCAATAAACGTTGACTCAAATGAGTTCAAGAAACTAAATTCTGTGGTTTATGAAGAGTGAAAAAACCCACAATTTAACACAGGCGAAATCCTTCGGCCAATTAGAGTGAAGTATTACCGAAACAAAATGGTGACGTCACGTACCGTAATGGTCGGCAACGGGTCGAATATATATATATATATATCTGTCTCCATCCATGTACCCGTTTGTAATGCGCACCATGATTTTACAAGTTGATTTTGGGGGAAAAAGTGCGCGTTAAATTCGGGAAATTATGGTATTTCATTTGTCAGTTTGTTATAGCGCTCGTCATCATTAAGGCCACAATTGAGCTTATGTCAATCGCTAGCCAATCACAGGGTACAGGTCGAGCGTTCACACTTGCAGATACAAATATGGACGATTTACAGTCAAGAGTGATCTGTTGACATTGGGCGAGAGATGGGACATACTTTCTTCTGGTCATTAGTCATTCATCAGGCACGTCTCAAAATGCAACCTTTCACTCTCACAACTATGGATTATTTTAAGACCTAAATAATCCGACCAGGCGGATAGATTTTGAATATGTGGGACCAGCAATAAACACGTACATACAGAGATAACACACAAACCCTAGTAAGTAGCGATGTACAGTAAACCTGGGACTGCTCAAGTGAGGCAGATTTACTAATCAATTTGTAACCTTCGGTCCTCCAATTTATAACGCCACCATTACTTCAAGACAGCCAGAGCGACTGATCATGTCGATATGAACATTAGTGATTAAAAAAAAACTGGTCCTAGTCTGGTACTTCAGAGTCCTAATGAGCAGCATTTTGACAAACGGCATGTCAGTGGGACGCACCTATTGATCTGGTGGTCCCGAGCTCCGATTGATTGTCCACTATTCCTCTCCCATTTCAACAGGCATGTGTCAGGAAATTCCGAGAGTTATGCTGGAGTCCTCAGCATGATTGGTAAGCCTGTGGCGGGCTCTTTAGCCACCTTGTTACCTGGCCATCAGTGGGAGTTGACGCAGCGCTAACGATGCCACAAAACATCCAGTTCCAATCGAACGGCTCACTGTCAAAGAGAGTTGACTGCCCCAAATAAATCAGAGATGCTTCCATCCATTTCAGTAATCAGCATCCCTCCCGTTCGAAAGTCTGTAAATATGCTTTTCTCGTGCTTTCTTCCTTCCAATTTGGTTGGGCTAATGTGGAGCGGTTGTCCCGGTTTTGGCAGACACTCACTGTTATGAAGTGTCTGGCAGAAGCGGCTGATAAATGAGTCTGGCTCTTTAGAGCCTCCGCTAAGTTCCCGCCGACCACGTGCAGGCCGGCGTTTCTGCGGCGAGTAGGGCATTACTAAGAAATTGATACAAGATGAAAAGAGAACAAATCCCGGCCTAATAGTGCAGAGCAGGAAAGTGTAAAGAAAAAAAAGTCAAATCAAGAATATGGAAATAAAATTGGCCATTTGGCATGCAAGCTTGGGCTTCTTCTATCATACACTGAACAGAAGTAAAGTACATTGTGTCCCAAATATGGTTCTGGGCTTTAAAAGTCAGATGAGGCTTTGAACTTCACACTTTTTAATCCACACTCACTCAACTCTATTCAGGCCAGTGGAAAATATCGGCAAAACACAAAATTTGGCCTCCGTTTTCCAGTAAAAAGGAACTTTTTGGCTATGTTCTTACCCTTTATCTATGTAAGGTCGTGGTGTCGTCAATGCATGCAACTTTGCACGAAAACACAGGACAAGAACCAGTCAGAGGATTTTTATGTATTTATTTTTCTACCAATCTGTCCTGTTTGGCTGCTGGAACACACAGAATGGGAAATCTGAATGCTTTTGAATACTGCAGTACTTCTCGAATAGTGGGGCGGGGAACATACTTTTTTGCCTAACTAGAATAAAGCGTAATTGCACATCCACTCAGTGGGTGGCAGTGGAGCTCTCATTTTCAGAGTGTGCACAGTATTTTTAAACCAAACAAGTACACACAGCAAAGAGCACTGAAGAGCTAAGAGGAGGAAATATGACAACGCGTATGTAGTGTTTGGATTATGGCTTTGACATTAAATACAGTGGGAGATGAGGAAACACCAGTCTGTTTACTATGTCTAAAAATGTTTGCAGCGGACAGCAGGAAAGTAAATCAGTTAGGACGTCTCTTAAAGACATTAGACCCCAATCACATTGATCAGCTCCTTGATTTGATTTGCAAGAAATGTGCCGAATATTGCAACTATCCCTCTTTGTCACTGTTACATCAGTAAACCAGCGAGCACTGTTAGCATCATACAAGGTGGCATACCAAGTTGCAAAACGACCCTATACCATGACAAAGCAGCTGATACTGCCATTTTTGTTTTTTCAGTCAAATTGTTTGGCATATTGTCCTCATTAGTTAATGTTGCTAATCAAGTTTGAATTTAGTATTTATTATTTATTAATTATTTTTTACCGTATCAAATAGTCAAAAAGCTGTGTCACGCCAGCGAGTGAAAGCCAGGCCAATGTTTATTCTGTATATCCTGGTAGCCTTTTTATTTCTTTCTCCTCAGACAAAACTCTTTTCACGATGCGTGCGAAAGCGTTCCCATCGACTTCCAATCCAAAGGAAAGGGGGAAGTGACGTATGCTGTGAAACAATCAGCATACTTTGTTGATCTTACTTTAAAAAAGTAATTAATTACAGTTACAGATTACTTCCCCCAAAAAGTAATTGAGTTAGTAGCATAGTTACCTGAGTGTAAGAGTAATTAGTTACTTGGCGTAACTGTTATTAAAAGTGGTATTAAACTGGTATTACTTTTCATTAGGGCTGTCAAAATTATCGCGTTAACGTGCGGTAATTAATTTTTTAAATTAATCACGTTAAAATATTTGACGCAATTAACGCACATGTCCCGCTCAGACAGTATTCTGCCTTTTGGTAAGTTTTACAGCAAGGCTTTTTGTGCTGTCTAACAGCGAACTCTTGTGGTCACTTTGCGACATGGTTTATTGTTGTCTTGCCAGTTCAATATGGCTGCATGACGTCTCGGGCTGACGCCGACGTTGTAATGTTGTGCCTATATGATCCTTGGACAAGATTTGTCCGTAAGTATGGTTGTTGTAAATAATGTACATATTATGTTAGTAAGCGAAATGTTATATTTTTGTATGAGACGCTTTTTGTTTATGTTTAGTGAACCTGTATAGCGTGCTAAGCTAACGTTGTTGCTAATGCAATGCTTGTGTATTTTTTTAGACCGTCGTAAAACTACAAAAAACATTTTTGTAGTTTTACGACGGTCTAAAGAGGACAATGGTTTGAGGCCATTTTATTAATAAATCAGATGAAAAAGGAAGAAGTCTGATTATTATGGCGTCGTTCACTAGCTGTCTAGCTTTGGAAAAAGTAGACACTTTGGAGTGAGGACAGCATAGACAGATTTAAATGACAGTAGAGTGAAATGCCCACTACAGTCCTTATGTACCGTATGTTGAATGTATATATCCATCTTGTGTCTTATCTTTCTATTCCAACAATTTATTTTACAGAATATATATATATAATTTGCAGAAAAATATGGCATATTTTATAGATGGTTTGAATTGCGATTAATTGTGATTAATTACGATTAATTAATTTTTAAGCTGTAATTAACTCGATTAAAAATTTTAATCGTTTGACAGCCCTACTTTTCATGTTTTACACGTTATTACATGATCCATTCTATTTCACATCAAATATGTTTTTATTAACTGATTAACTGATTGAATTGAAGTTTTTTTTTTCATTCAAAATAAAATAAATAAATAAATAAAAAAAAAAAAAAAAATATATATATATATATATATATATATATATATATATATATATATATATATATATATATATATATATATATATATATATATATATATATATATATATAGGCTTGAAGTTTAAAGGGTTTTTGGGACAATAGGCCCTTGCCCAATTCTTTACCCTGAACTTAACTAGACAGAGGGGTATAGCAGATATTGTGATAACTACGTTATGCTATCTTTGGAAGTCATTTAATGTTGTGAATCAACCCTTAAAGTTGTTACAATTGCTCCCGTTTTTGCATTAGTTCCCTTCTGTCTACTTTCGGCATGTGAATATGTTTCATCATTTAAAGATAGATTCAAGTTAAGATTTTGCCGATTTAGGAGTATTTTAGATAAAAAGTTACTTAGGTTTGCTAGGAAGGTTCTGTACAACAGAGCCTTCCTAAGAAGTCTACTGCTTTAAGATGGCGGGTGTTTACTCATGTCGGCGAGTCTTTCATTTTGCATCTAGTTCTACATACATGTGATATCTACTGTAGCATCATGTGCGCGTAGTTTGTAGGCTGTCGGCTGCAGTCAGGTATTATTGGAACCACCTAGCTTTGCGTTTGCAATGGCGTCACAACTCGTCCCGCTCTGCTCTCTCCATGTCTCTCAGACTTTTCTCGCGTCATTCAACCAACGTAGTAACGTATAGTAACGCACATCTTTACATCCTAAGTAACGGTAACGGCGTTGCAAAGATGAGAAAAGTCATTAATTAGATTACTCACCACTGAAAAACTAACGCCGTTAGTAACAACAATGCCTGCTACCCTCCTCAAAGTGAAGTAGTGGTGGCAGACAGTTGGGGGGGGGGGGGGGGGGGGCGAAACGTTTACCTCGGGGTAACAGAAAAAAACTGAGATGCACTGGAATACTGGAACGGTTTTGCTGTGCCCGAGTTTAAAATACATACCTGCTGTACATCCTAATGTGTACCTAGTGATGCGTATTCACACAGTTAGTGTAGTTAGTCTTGCATGTTAGTTGCAGTGTATGGAACTCCTACTTGGGCAACAAAAGAATGGTCAGGCACCCAATCATTGATACCAACTATTTTTAATTTTTATTTACTCTTAAAGGTTTAAAAATATAGGTATCAGATCAGAATAGAACTGTCCCGACTAGTTGAGGTAGTCGAAGTCATCGATGACGTAAATCAGTCGACGAACAAAACATCCCGTCGACGGTTAATGAAGGGTTAAAAAAATATATGCGTGGAAGGTTCCAGATGTTGGACGCTCGGTATGCAAGCGGGAAAGCGGCACAAAGGCAAAAAAGTGCACAAGTGTCCAAAAAATTGACTTATTTTAAAGAAAAGAAGGAGGGTACACTGATGTGTCCTGTCTCTTCAATGCCAAGCTTGGCTGCACGTCGGTGGTGAATGAACACCTACGCTGTCACCTAGTTGTAATTTTCGAAGACGAGGAGTAAGTTTATCTAACTAACTAATGACATGTTTTACTGAAGTTGCTAAGCCTGATGCAATATGCACTGAGTCCATTTAGCGCATGCTAAATAAAAATGAAGGCGGTAATTTTCACGGCTGCGTTTTATCGCTGCGTGCGTGCGTGCATACATTTGCGCGTATGTGCTGATGGCATATGAGACTCCAGTTCCTTTCTCTCGTCAACAAGCTGTAGAACTAAAGTTCTGACAAACAAAATAAGAAAACTATATTAAACATTGTAAACGTTAGCATTGCTACATTGAGGTGAATGTGGAAAAAAATACAACCTAATTTAGACTGTTATAAAACATTGGCAGTCTTCTCTAAAACGCAAACTTGAAGTTAAAAGGTGCCACTTCAAACATGAAAAATCGCTGGTTATCAGCATTTGCAAATGAAATAATGGGAAAAAATCTATTACACCACATGCAATGACAAAAATTGTTTTTTTGTTTTTTTTTTTGCGGAGTGTAAAGCCTAAGTTAGCTGTTTAGCGAACGTACTTCCGGTGAACATTTTAAAATAAAAGCATGTCATACTCGTTATATAAATAACAATTTCTAGAGTTAATCCCACATACTTCAGAATTGAGATTCTACACTTAGAATAGCTTTAAAACGACACCTTTTATGAAAAATCTGATTGACAATGAATAATTACTATTACTATGATATATAGTACTATACTATAATATTAATGCTAGGTATTTTTTTTAAAGAATTGTTCTGAATCATGTTGAAAAGGTGAAGTCAGTGTTCTGAATCTTTTTACATTCCATTCTTTTGCACAAGTAAATGCTATCAGCATTTAAACTCATTGTTTATTTGTGATTTATTATTGTTATTTACGTGCTTATCTGTACTTTAATAAAGAATTTAAGTGTTCCAAAATGTTTTGTGAATTGATAAGTGTCAAAAAAATAAATAAATAAATAAATTCTGAATTAGTAAAAAAAAAAAAAAGATCAGAAGCAGACTGTATCTGATCGGTACCAGCAAAGTGTACCACAAAAAAATCGGCTGAGATTGATTTGAAAAAAAAAAAAAAAAAATCAGGAAATTACTTTTAAACAGCCTTTTTCAACTTTCTTTTCTTTCCTTGGCCTCGGTGGTGTTCTTCGCATCACAAAAACATCACTAAATCCAGGCTATTAAATTGACTAACAATGATTCTTCACCATTGTGTGTTTGTAACCTGAGCACAGTATTAAAAAAAAAAAAAAAACTAATGAATAATTTTCATGGACTGCTATAAAAGTACAATGTGTTTTAGTCTTTTATGATAGTTTATGCTGCTGCTTGTGATTATTGCTTTTCACTATAAGTGCTCGGCGGTGAGTACGAAGTGGCTCTGCTAAATGTCTTCTACGCTGTTACGCTGGCGGTGACTAAAGCGTCGCTATCAACCGCTACATCTTCATACATCAATCCACCCACCACCTCACAAACACTCACGCACACACCAATCAGGTGTGTCCACTTCACACGATAAGCCAATTAGCGGCAATGCGATGTTGCCTTCACCTCCCTGTCATTAGTCTCAAAGTCGAGACAAAGACACTTGAGTCGTGTATGTGTGCGTGTGTGTGTTTGAATGGCACAAATAATTCCCACCATTGATTGGAAAAAGTCTCCCGCCCTCTTTCCCTCAGGGGGACTTGTTGAGGTTTCGCCACCGCATGAAGAAAAAGACGGGCAACTCTCGAATGCGACGTTCACCTTTGTGAAGCTCTCTCTTAATGAGAAGAATCCAATCATGAGACTCAAACTAGGTTGCCTCTTCTCATTTTTCTCCCGCTCTTCCCTCTGATCTTTTTTTGCCCCCTTTTAACTGGTGTAATTTATGCAAAAAAAAAAAAAAAGGAAATGATAAATAGCGTATCAATGCCAGTGCAGTCCTCCGGGCCGGGCATGCGACGCTACCCCCGGCTGTGAAGGGGTAAGTAGGTCGCACCAGTGTGTGTGTGTTTGTGGAGATTTAAGTGTGCTCGGGGGTCAAATGCAAAGCGGGCTAGGACAGAAGGGAAGGTAGCACATTGCTTTAATCACAAGCCAGCACTCCTTCAATAAGCTTCCAGTTCTGAGGAATCCGGTTCGGAAAAGCGGCGCCGCTATCTGTTTTTTTTCCCCAAAAACTTTTTGGATGTGCTCCTTTTTTTTTGCTTTTTCATCCTGCGGATGTTTCGGCAACTCTTCAAAGAGTTGTTCTGATTGAAATTGTTAGCCGGGAGCATTGTTGCCTCCTGCGCGACCTCAAGAAAAGCGGGGCTGGCGTATCGATGAAAGTGGACCATATAGTGCCAATTAGTGCTTGGGTTAACGGCCCCACGTTTTATTATTGCTAATGACTGCGCGTGTCCTCTCGGCAACCTGTGGTAACTTTCACCAAGTCGGGATGATTTAGCCCCCTTTCATACAACTTTCATCAACAGCCTACAGTTTTGAAAAGGGGTGTTGACGTCAACCCAATATTTTGTCATCTTCAAGTGTATCATCAAGGGCCTGTGTGTAACAGGATAGCCGGAAAAATTATGTGTCAAATTTAAGGCAGGCATTGTGATGGGGCAACTGCTACCACTTCAAAGCGGGCAATCCCTAAAGCCTCCTTACACTGGCCATTGAAGCCAAATTTACTAGTACTTTGTTCATCTTAGACAGACAGGCAGTGTGAAAGGGGTTACGGTAACCTTTTCAAAGCCAGTGCTCGTCAAGACCCTCTCACGTGTAGTTTTGTAAGGTACTGACGTCAACCCGTTAAATATTCAGCTGCTGGTGGAATTACTTAAGTACATTTTTGTGAATCTGTTCTTTCGAGTATATACAGGGTGACCCAAAAAAAAGGTTTACACTGCCATAATACAACTTAAATGCCATGTTCATTCATTTTAGAATTAGAATTTAATCACAAATTATACATTATTGTAAAGAACATGTACAGTACACTCTATTTTTCAATGCGTCCTCCCTTAAGTGTCACAACAGCCTCCAGGCGCCTGCGGAACGCTTGACAGGTCTTCTTTATGTAGGATGCTGTCATCTTTTCCCAAGATCTAACAATGGACCTCTCCAAGGCTGCCACAGAAGTTTGTGGCTTCTTACAGGCACTGTCCTACACAGTTGCCCATATGCTATAATCCAGGGGATTGAGATATGGACTCTGGGTCACCTTGTCAATCAACTTTTTGGTCTGCACAGATCGGCACTTCCAGACCCAGGTTTTCGTGAGGCTGTTCCATTATCTTTCAGCTTCTTTTTAACTGTGTAGACTGCACATCTGGATATTCTCAGATTTGCTGCAATCTCAGTAGGTGTCAGACCAGCACACAGCAATTCAGGTACAGCTAAAGTTTTCTTCATTTTCAGCAGAAGCACAGGAATTGTAGAGACGAGAGATTACCAGCTGCACTGAGTGACCTTGATGAATCACTTAAGCATGACAACCTATTTAGATATGTTTCAATGGTTTTTAAACAAGCAGTCAACTGAGTGTCAACTTTTTTTTGGGTCACCCTGTATATGAAGTGGTACTGTTACTTTTACTTCACATTATTTTATAGCACGGATTTGTACATTTTGCTCCACTACTTTTCAAAATGTCTTCTGCATTTAACGTTACTTTTGTCTGTTTGCTTGTTTGTCTCATCGTGAATTGATAGTTTCGTTTTCATACCTCCAGCGCAATCGATAAGCCCTGTGCAACTATACCGTAATCGAGCAATAGAGGCAGCAACACGAGTACAGGCAAGATTAGGCAGGTGAACAAGATATTGACCAATAAAAACCAACATTGAGAGCAACACACCTTCAGATGGGTGCTGCAAACTCTTATACAGAAGTTGGGGGTATGCATCTGATAGTTGCTTGCAATCAGCCATTAATACAAGGCAAGGCAAGGCAAATTTATTTGTATAGCACCTTTAATAATTTTCTTATAAGATATTTTTGAGTTTTTTGGGAGTTTTTTTAGCCTCTTAAGCTTCTGTTTACAGTGCAGTAAATTGTATTGCTTGCTTTTTCCTTGCAGACAAGATAAGACGTTATTGATCCCTCATAGGGGAAATTCAGGCATTGCAGCAGCCTCAGACGGTGTGCCATCAAATGTATAACATATAGACAAACTACACTACTAAATTAAATACAAGTGGAATCAATACTGGACTCAACATCAACATGATGGCAGATCGGCACTATATCAGAACATACAAAAATGCGTACCTGTCATTTTCCTTATGCTTCTTGTGCATTTAATTGTGAGCACAGACCTCTGCTGTTCCAAAGTGTAATGGCAGTGGGCACAACGGAACGCCTACAAGCGCTCAATTCTGAATCTCGGTGGTATAAAAATCTGCCACAGCTCATCACGGAGAGGGTGAGTCGGGTTATCCAAGATAGCTTTGAACTGGATCATCATCCTCCTCTCAGCCACAGTCTCCAGACTTCCTAACTCTAGCCCCACCAGAGAGTGGGCCTTCCTCACAAGTTTATTAGGTCTGCCCATCTCACTCCTTTAGACACCGCTCCCCAAACACACTACATCGAAAAACAAAGCGCTGGCCACCACTGACTGGTAAAAAGTTTTCAGTATCCTACCACAGACATCAATTGACTTCAGTCTCCTCAGGAAGAACAGCCTGCTCTGTCCCTTCCTGAAGAGGGGGACAGTGTTGTCAGACCAATCCAGTTTATTATTAATGTGGACCCCAAGGTTCTGGTATGAGTCCACCCTCTGCACCACCTCCCCCTGGATGACGACTGGAGCAGGTGACCTCCTGTTCCTCATACAGTCCACCACCAGCTCCCTGGTCTTGCTGATGTTTAGTCTCAAATAGCTGCTGCTGCACCATATAATCAAGTTGTCAATCAGATCCCTGTACTCATCCTCATTGTCATCCGTTATACATCCAACAAAAGACGAGTCATCCGGAACTTTTGGAGATGGCAGTAACCATCTGAACTGGAATTCTGAGGTGTACAGAGTGAAGAGGAATGGCATCAAAACCGTACCCTGAGGCACTCCAGTGTTGCTTATTACCAGAGGTGCAGCCACCCAGTCTGACATACTGATGCCGGCGAGAAGGTAGTCCAAAATCCATGCTGCAATGTCAGGGTGCAGCTGCATCGCCAGCAGCTTATCACTTAGGAGGCAGGGCTGGATGGTGACGAAAGCACTGGAGAAGTTAAAGAACATCACTCTCACATTGCTTCCCTGCCTCTCCAGGTGGGACATCGACCTATGGATCAAAGCATCCTCTACACCAATGTTTGGCTGGAATGCAAACTGCAGCAGATCCAAGGATGTTGATAGTGATGTCCTCAGGTGTCGAAGAACCAGCCTCTCAAAAGTTCATAAAGTGCAACGTGAGAGCCACAAGTCTATAGTCATTGACAACACTGGGTCATCCTTTCTTTGGAACTGGGACAATACAGGCGGTCTTCCACAGGTTAGGCACCCTCATCAGCTTCAAGGAGAGATTGAAAAGGTGTTGAAGCACTCCTGCAAGCTACCCAGTACACATGTTGAGGACCCGGGGATTGAGGTTGTCTGGTCCACTGGCTTTGCTGACTTTTGAGTGTAGTGAGATTTCTGCACAGTTATAAATACAATTGAGCAGTCAATGAATTTCCTTGTTCTTACTTTGAATATTGGCTCAGATCCCATGGTATAGAAAAAATATATATACAGTTTATTATTATTATTTTGAATTGGGAGAAAATACTTTTAGTTTTTACTTGTAAATTTTAAAGCAAGTTCCTTTGAAGAACAGACACCCAAGACTCATTTTCCTTGACCACTTAGTGTTGAAAGTTATTGTAGCTGTTCTGGACACAGACATCTAACAAAATGAATTCACAGCACCTTTGTGATAGGATAATGTTCTTTTGAAAAGCGAAGTGCTTTACTGCACATGTGCAATGGATGAATTTGCCGGGAAGCTTTCATAAAAGGAGCTACTGTTTTCCATACCTGGGCAGGACTCCTTAGCTTAATTTCCGCATGAATATTAATGGGCGTACAGCTATTGTTTACCAGGACGCTCTGCCACTGCTAATGTCAGCGTGTAATTGGTCAGGTAGAACAATGAGAACGACACTTAAGGTAACACAGGGATGCATCAGTGTATGTGTAGCAGGGTGGGGGTGTTGTAGGGGGTCTACTATGCTAATAAGCATGTATTAATAACATAATATTCAATGTCATGGAAATATACCACAGCAGATCGCTACATACTACTAGTGTTGCAACGATTAATCGATTAACTTGAACATTCGATAAGAAAAAATATTCGAATTTTGTTGCTTCAAGTATTTGTTTAATTAAAGTGGCATTGTAATGGTTTATTTTGAAAGTGTTTACAATTAGTTACTTTTATTGATTATGGTGGATACACTGCCCTCTAGTCTGCATCATTTCACATGGCTGAATTCAACTGCTCCCTGAGAAAACCAACATAAGCTAGGTTTTTGTTTGGGCTAATGTTTTTTAATGCATTCGTAATTTAATTTATAGGTATATTTAGCCGTTTTATGTGGGAATCTGAGTCCAAAGCATTGTTAAGAGCTTTGGGAAAAAAACGTTAGCATTTGATAGCATTTAAGCTTGCTGACATTTGCTATGTAAGTGAGCCAATTGTTCTTTTGTTGTACCTATATCCTCATTTATTTGTTTTTTTATACCGATTGAGGCTCATCCCAGGTATTTTAATTTTTCATGTTCCTTTTCTGATTACTCGATTATTCGAACTCACTAGTTCATCTATTAATCGACTACTAAAATAATCGATAGTTGCTGCCCTACATACTACAACTAATACTACTAATAATAACTATAATAAATTATAAAAGCAGTGTCTTTTGACTCTAGGTGACGATGTAGCTCTTGTAGGTTTTTTTTTCAATGTGAAAGTGAAATTTGTTATGCAGTTTGGCCCCATTTCCCTAATTGATCAATTAGATTCTTGTAGTTGATGGGATTGGATAATGTGTCTTCGAATGGTCTGAACTCGTTGTATCTTTGTGGCAATGTTAGTACTGAGCAAAATAAGATTGCGTTCCTCAACATAAATACATAAACGCCATTGACTCAATTTTCCTTCGTAATCTAGATTTTCCTTCGTAATCTAGATTCACCTGGGGGTGGGGCTCGAAGGCGAGCGTCTGGTGGCCGGGCCTTTTCCCATGGGGTCCGGCCGGGCACAGCCCGAAAAGGCAACGTGGGTCTGCCTTCCCATGGGCTCACCACCTGTGGGAAGGGCCAAAGGGGTCGGGTGCGTAGCAATTTGGGCGGCAGCCAAAGGCGGGGGCCTTGGCGGTCCGACCCCCGGTTACAGAAGCTAACTCTTGGGACATGGAATGTCACCTCTCTGGCGGGGAAGGAGCCCGAGCTGGTGTGTGAGGCAGAGAAGTTCCAACTAGATATAGTTGGACTCTCCTCCACACACAGTTTGGGCTCTGATACCAGTCCTCTCGAGAGGGGTTGGACCCTATTCCACTCTGGAGTTGCCCACGGTGAGAGGCGCCGAGCAGGTGTGGGCATACTTATTGCCCCCAGGCTTGGTGCCTGTACGCTGGGGTTTACCCCAGTAGACGAGAGGGTAGCCTCCCTCCGCCTTCGGGTGGGGGGACGGGTCCTGACTGTTGTTTGTGCTTATGCACCAAACAGCAGTTCAGAGTACCCACCCTTTTTGGAGTCCTTGGAGGGTGTGCTGGAGAGTGCCCCCTCTGGGGACTCCCTCGTTCTGCTGGGGGACTTCAACGCTCATGTGGGCAATGACAGTGAGACCTGGAGGGGCGTGATTGGGAGGAACGGCCCCCCTGATCAGAACCCGAGCGGTGTTCTGTTATTGGACTTCTGTGCTCGTCACGGATTGTCCATAACAAACACCATGTTCAAACATAAGGGTGTCCATATGTGCACTTGGCACCAGGACACCCTAGGCCGCAGTTCGATGATCGACTTTGTGATCGTGTCATCGGACTTGCGGCCGCATGTTTTGGACACTTGGGTGAAGAGAGGGGCGGAGCTGTCAACTGATCACCACCTGGTGGTGTGTTGGCTCCGATGGTGGGGGAAGATGCTGGTCAGACCTGGCAGGCCCAAATGTATTGTGAGGGTCTGCTGGGAACGTCTGGCAGAATCCCCTGTCAGAAAGGGCTTCAACACCCACCTCCGGCAGAACTTCTCCCTTGTCCCGGGGGAGGTGGGGGACATTGAGTCCGAGTGGGCCATGTTCCGCACCTCCATTGTTGAGGCGGCCGATCGGAGCTGTGGCCGTAAGGTGGTTGGTGCCTGTCGTGGCGGCAATCCCCGAACCCGCTGGTGGACACCAGCGGTAAGGGATGCCGTCAAGCTGAAGAAGGAGGCCTATCGGGCCTTTTTGGCCTGTGGGACTCCGGAGGCAGCTGACAGGTACCGGCTGGCCAAGCGGACTGCGGCTTTGGCGGTCGCCGAGGCAAAAACTCGGACATGGGAGGAGTTCGGTGAGGCCATGGAAAACGACTTCCGGACGGCTTCGAGGAAATTCTGGTCCACCATCCGGCGTCTGAGGAGAGGAAAGCAGTGCACTATTAACACTATGTATAGTGAAGATGGTGTACTGCTGACCTCGACTCGGGACGTCGTGAGTCGGTGGAGAGAATACTTCGAAGCCCTCCTCAATTCCACCGACACGCCTTCCTTTGAGGAAGCAGAGTCTGGAGACTCCGAGGTGGGCTCTTCGATCTCTGGGGTTGAAGTCACTGAGGCGGTTGGTAAGCTCCTCGGTGGCAAGGCTCCAGGGGTAGATGAGATCCGCCCGGAGTTCCTAAGGGCTCTGGATGTTGTAGGGCTGTCATGGCTGACACGCCTCTACAACATCGCGTGGACATCGGGGACAGTGCCTCTGGATTGGCAGACCGGGGTGGTGGTCCCCCTTTTTAAAAAGGGGGACCGGAGGGTGTGTTCCAATTATAGAGGGATCACACTCCTCAGCCCATCCATCCATCCATTATCTTCCGCTTGTTCCGGGGTCGGGTCGCGGGGGCAGCAGCTTTAACAGGGAAGCCCAGACTTCCCTCTCCCCAGCCACTTCAACCAGCTCCTCCGGCGGGATCCCAAGGCGTTCCCAGGCCAGCCGAGAGACATAGTCTCTCCAGCGTGTCCTGGGTCGTCCCCGGGGCCTCCCGCCGGTGGGACATGCCCGGAACACCTCTCCAGGGAGGCGTCCGGGAGGCATCCGAACCAGATGCCCGAGCCACCTCAGCTGGCTCCTCTCTACGCGGAGGAGTAGCGGCTCGACGCCGAGTCCCTCCCGGATGACCGAGCTTCTCACCCTATCTCTAAGGGAGAGCCCGGACACCCTGCGGAGGAAACTCATTTCGGCCGCTTGTATCCGGGATCTTGTTCTTTCGGTCACGACCCAAAGCTCGTGACCATAGGTGAGGGCAGGAACGTAGATCGACTGGTAAATCGAGAGCTTTGCCTTTCGGCTCAGCTCCTTCTTCACCACTACGGACCGGTGCAGCGTCCGCATTACTGCAGACGCCGCACCGATTCGCCTGTCGATCTCCCGCTCCCTCCTACCGTCACTCGTGAACAAGACCCCAAGATACTTGAACTCCTCCACTTGGGGCAGGATCTCATCCCCGACCCGGAGAGGGCACTCCACCCTTTTCCGACTGAGGACCATGGTCTCGGATTTGGAGGTGCTGATCTTCATCCCAACCGCTTCACACTCAGCTGCGAACCGCTCCAGTGAGAGTTGGAGGTCACGGCTTGATGAAGCCAACAGCACTAAATCATCTGCAAAAAGCAGAGATTCAATGCTGAGGTCACCAAACCGGACCCCCTCAACGCTTCGGCTGCGCCTAGAAATTCTGTCCATAAAAGTTATGAACAAAATCGGTGACAAAGGGCAGCCTTGGCGGAGTCCAACCCTCACTGGGAACGAATTCGACTTACTGCCGGCAATGCGGACCAGACTCTGACACCGGTCGTACAGGGACCGAACAGCCCTTACCAAGGGGCTCGGTACCCCGTACTCCCGGAGCACCCTCCACAGGATTCCCCTAGGCACACGGTCGAACGCCTTCTCCAAATCCACAAAACACATGTAGACTGGTTGGGCGAACTCCCATGCACCCTCGAGGACCCTGCTGAGGGTGTAGAGCTGGTCCACTGTTCCACGGCCGGGACGAAAACCACACTGCTCCTCCTGAATCCGAGATTCGACTTCCCGACGGACCCTCCTCTCCAGCACCCCTGAATAGACTTTACCGGGGAGGCTGAGGAGTGTGATTCCTCTATAATTGGAACACACCCTCCGGTCCCCCTTTTTAAAAAGGGGGACCACCACCCCGGTCTGCCAATCCAGAGGCACTGTCCCCGATGTCCACGCGATGTTGTAGAGGCGTGTCAGCCATGACAGCCCTACAACATCCAGAGCCTTTAGGAACTCCGGGCGGATCTCATCTACCCCCGGGGCCTTGCCACCGAGGAGCTTACCAACCGCCTCAGTGACTTCAACCCCAGAGATCGAAGAGCCCACCTCAGAGTCCCCAGACTCTGCTTCCTCAAAGGAAGGCGTGTCGGTGGAATTGAGGAGGGCTTCGAAGTATTCTCTCCACCGACTCACGACGTCCCGAGTCGAGGTCAGCAGTACACCATCTTCACTATACACAGTGTTAATAGTGCACTGCTTTCCTCTCCTCAGACGCCGGATGGTGGACCAGAATTTCCTCGAAGCCATCCGGAAGTCATTTTCCATGGCCTCACCGAACTCCTCCCATGTCCGAGTTTTTGCCTCGGCGACTGCCGAGGCCGCAGTCCGCTTGGCCAGCCGGTACCTGTCAGCTGCCTCCGGAGTCCCACAGGCCAAAAAGGCCCGATAGGCCTCCTTCTTCAGCTTGACGGCATCCCTTACCGCTGGTGTCCACCAGCGGGTTCGGGGATTGCCGCCACGACAGGCACCAACCACCTTACGGCCACAGCTCTGATCGGCCGCCTCAACAATGGAGGTGCGGAACATGGCCCACTCGGACTCAATGTCCCCCACCTCCCCCGGGACAAGGGAGAAGTTCTGCCGGAGGTGGGTGTTGAAACTCTTTCTGACAGGGGATTCTGCCAGACGTTCCCAGCAGACCCTCACAATACGTTTGGGCCTGCCAGGTCTGGCCAGCATCTTCCCCCGCCATCGGAGCCAACACACCACCAGGTGGTGATCGGTTGACAGCTCCGCCCCTCTCTTCACCCGAGTGTCCAAAACATGCGGCCGCAAGTCCGATGACACGATTACGAAGTCGATCATCGAACTGCGGCCTAGGGTGTCCTGGTGCCAAGTGCACATATGGACACCCCTATGTTTGAACATGGTGTTCGTTATAGACAAACCGTGACGAGCACAGAAGTCCAATAACAGAACACCACTCGGGTTCTGATCGGGGGGGCCGTTCCTCCCAATCACGCCCCTCCAGGTCTCACTGTCATTGCCCACGTGAGCGTTGAAGTCCCCCAGTAGAACGAGGGAGTCCCCAGAGGGGGCGCTCTCTAGCACACCCTCCAAGGACTCCAAAAAGGGTGGGTATTCTGAACTGCTGTTCGGTGCATAAGCACAAACAACAGTTAGAACGCGTCCCCCCACCCGAAGGCGGAGGGAGGCTACCCTCTCGTCTACCGGGGTAAACCCCAACGTACAGGCGCCAAGCCGGGGGGCAATAAGTATGCCCACACCTGCCCGGCGCCTCTCACCATGGGCAACTCCAGAGTGGAAGAGAGTCCAACCCCTCTCGAGAGGATTGGTACCAGAACCCAAGCTGTGTGTGGAGGAGAGTCCGACTATATCTAGTCGGAACTTCTCTGCCTCACACACCAGCTCAGGCTCCTTCCCTGCCAGAGAGGTGACATTCCATGTCCCAAGAGTTAGCTTCAGCAGCTGGGGGTCGGACCGCCAAGGCCCCCGCCTTTGGCTGCCGCCCAACTCCCTACGCACCCGACCCCTTTGGCCCCTCCCACAGGTGGTGAGCCCATGAGCCTCAGCCTCCCCGGTAAAGTCTATTCAGGGGTGCTGGAGAGGAGGGTCCGTCGGGAAGTCGAATCTCGGATTCAGGAGGAGCAGTGTGGTTTTCGTCCCGGCCGTGGAACAGTGGACCAGCTCTACACCCTCGGCAGGGTCCTCGAGGGTGCATGGGAGTTCGCCCAACCAGTCTACATGTGTTTTGTGGATTTGGAGAAGGCGTTCGACCGTGTGCCTAGGGGAGTCCTGTGGAGGGTGCTCCGGGAGTACGGGGTACCGAGCCCCTTGGTAAGGGCTGTTCGGTCCCTGTACGACCGGTGTCAGAGTCTGGTCCGCATTGCCGGCAGTAAGTCGAATTCGTTCCCAGTGAGGATTGGACTCCGCCAAGGCTGCCCTTTGTCACCGATTCTGTTCATAATTTTTATGGACAGAATTTCTAGGCGCAGCCGAAGCGTTGAGGGTGTCCGGTTTGGTGGCCTCAGCATTGCATCTCTGCTTTTTGCAGACGATGTGGTGCTGTTGGCTTCATCAAGCCGTGACCTCCAACTCTCACTGGGGCGGTTTGCAGCTGAGTGTGAAGCGGTTGGGATGAAGATCAGCACCTCCAAATCCGAGACCATGGTCCTCAGCCGGAAAAGGGTGGCATGCCCTCTCCGGGTCGGGGATGAGATCCTGCCCCAAGTGGAGGAGTTCAAGTATCTTGGGGTCTTGTTCACGAGTGAGGGTAGGAGGGAGCGGGAGATTGATAGGCGGATCGGTGCAGCGGACTCTGCACCGGTCCGTTGTGGTGAAGAAGGAGCTGAGCCAAAAGGCGAAGCTCTCGATTTACCGGTCGATCTACGTTCCTACCCTCACCTATGGTCATGAGCTGTGGGTCGTGACCGAAAGAACAAGATCACGGATACAAGCGGCCAAAATGAGTTTCCTCCGCAGGGTGTCCGGGCTCTCCCTTAGAGATCGGGTGAGAAGCTCGGTCATCCGGGAGGGGCTTGGTGTGGAGCCGCTACTCCTCCGCGTTGAGAGGAGCCAGTTGAGGTGGCTCGGGCATCTGGTTCGGATGCCTCCTGGACGCCTCCCTGGAGAGGTGTTCCGGGCATGTCCCACCAGCGGGAGGCCCCGGGGTCGACCCAGGACACGCTGGAGAGACTATGTCACTCGGCTGGCCTGGGAACGCCTTGGAATCCCGCCGGAGGAGCTGGCTGAAGTGGCTGGGGAGAGGGAAGTCTGGGCTTCCCTGCTGAAGCTGCTGCCCCCGCGACCCGACCCCGGAATAAGCGGAAGATAATGGATGGATGGATGGATGGAATCTAGATTCACTTCCACACAATGAATAGAATACCAAAATTTAATTTGCTGCCTTATGTATTAGTGACGGGATCTGTCGTTCACTTGAGTAAACGAATCCATTCCGGTTCGTTCAGTAAAACGATTCGTTCAAACGAATCGTTCAACGAATCGTTCGCCCCCCTCATCTCCCTCCCCACCCAAATGAATCGTTCGGTTAGTGAACGGGAAGTGACGTTGCCGAACGAATCACCAAAGACCGCTTCGCAGTATAACTGAACGGGAAGTGACATTGCTTGGTCCCTCCCTCTCTTGCACATTGACCACTCGTCGTAGTTTCAGAAATGAGTGACAGGCGATATCATTCTGCTCTCAGAGACAGCCTCGTCTCCCTCCCGCTGCTGCAAAAGCGAGGGAGAACTTCCGCGTCGTCTGTCCTAGTTCTATGGGCTCAAAGTCATGGCTCGTGCTTGCATTTCGAATTAGGACACGGTTAAACATTTTCCTTTTGAGGGGGAAGTCGGGGTTTGGGGTCGGGGGCGCACGGACTTTCTTTAGCATGATCGTGCTCACATATACAATGCTGCTGCTAACAGCCAACGCGGCATGCCTGCTGTCACGAAAATAAAAATAAATCGAAAGTTTAATTTCTAATTATGGAACGGCCAACACATCATATTAACCTCTCGCTCTGTTGTATTTTTGTTTTTTATTATTAAGATGATCGTTTTGAATTTTTGCACTGGTATTAATAAATAAAATAATCCGGTCAGCTCCCCTGTCGTCCCCGCATCTCAGATCGTCAAATGCTGACGAGAAATAATTGTTTGCTTTATGATTTCGCCTTTCTACTCTCATTAGTCTGTTAAGAAAAATGTAGACATATTGCGACATCTCCCGTGTCCGCGCGCTTTGTTTTTGGGGTGCTTGAGTAGCACATGATGGACGGATTGACATAATTTGTCAAACCAACCGACACCCTCTGACACGGAAGAAAAAAAAAAAAAAAACACTCGGAAAAAATTGACATGTATATACAGTTTCATTGCAAATCAGTTTTATGGTGATCATAATATTATTTTTTTTCTGTGCACATATGAGGTACATATCGCTGCCATGAAGCCTCCATATAGTGACAGTTCTCTGCCCGCTTCACTGCCGTCACGCGACCGCAGCTCAGGTTTTGCTTGCCTCGTAGCTACGCGTGTTTTAAATTACTGTAAATTTGATAGTATATCGTCATAGGCACAGTCCCGAGTCTGTTGAGAAAAGTAGAACACTAAACCATGCTCGCTAGATTTGTGTGGTGTTTTTGTCTTTTTGAGCAGCATTTGATAGGCTCCACGTTAACAAATATGTGACAAAGTCGTTTCCTTTCATTTTATGACTCGTTCACCGCATAGTCATTACTGGAAAGTCAAGTTAGCAACAAGCTAGGTCAGGAACCGGAGGACCGAATCACTGAACGGGAAGTGACAAAACTCAGTCTTTCCCCCCTGCCTGCACGCTGGCTGCTTATTGGCCACACGTGGAAATGAGTGACATACGCCATGATTCTGTTTCCGCTCCCTCCCCTGCCCGCGATGAGGCTGGCGTCTGATTGGTCGTGTGCGATGTCAGAAGACGCTGCCGCTTGCTCAACGCCCTCCCACGCAGCGAACAAGCGCCACCAACTCCATAGAACGAATCAGTGCAGATGGTGATTAGTTCGGTCTCGTTCACCCAAACAATTCGTTCAAAAAGAACGAATCGTTCGCGACCGATACAACACTATTATGTATTAGTGATGTTCCATAATTCCTTCACCTAAAGATTAAATTAAATATTTGTTATGACAACAGCTCCTCACTGTAGTAACACATTGCCGTCTGTTAATTGTAGAGCTTTTGCTCTATAAAGAATCTGCAGTTAGTTGGAAACATTTAATAAACTTTATTGCAAATCTGTTGCTCTTTAATGACCATATTTAATTGAGTCTGGTAGCTACCTGTTTAAGTTGTCTTCCGGCTAATTTAACGATGTGAAATGAGCTTTAGGAATAATCGGTAATGAGAATTTCAAGTGACATAATCAATTTTTCTGTGTACGTGGGTGTTTTCTTCTAATCAGGGTCATGATCCTCTGGGAATTTTTTTTTTCTCTTTAAAACATTTAATTATTTTTTCCCCAATATGTCTCTTGAGAACAGGAATATGATTTCTGCTTTTAATTAGTTCTTCCTCTGCCACCAGATTGCGAGCAACAGTTCTGGGGTTAATGAACAGATGAGTACTTAGCGGTTTTTATTCAGCTTTATTGCATTACATTCCCAGGGAAACAAACATGTTGAGATGTCATTGAGATTTTTGCAGCGTGACTAAGACTCTTTAGTATTTTCTCAAAATGGGAAAACATCTGTAGTACAAGTTCACTTCTGGAAGAAATGTTCCAATGAGCCATAAAGTGCCAGCATCAAAGCAAATTGGCAGATTTTGTTTTATATTCAGGTATGGCTTTTTGATGTATGTAGGTTTCTTTTTTTTTTTTTTTTTTTTGTGGATTGATTTATTAAGACTCCTGAAAATGATCAAATTGTACAACCCCTAGCAAAAAGTATGGAATCACCAGTCTCGGACGAGCGCTCACTCAGACATTTTATTATGTAGAACAAAGTCAGATAAAAAGCTTGAGAAAAATAATGAATTAGTTCAAAAGTGCAAGTCTTTAGCATTCAGAAACACTAAAAGAATCAAAAAACATTGTGGTGGTCAGTAGATGTTACTTTTATAGAGCAAGTGCAGGGAAATAAATATAGAATCACTCCATTCTGAGGAAGAAAATATTGAAACATGAGAAACAAACAAAGAAATAACAATCAAAACACAGTTGCATCACCTCTGGCTTTGATGACAGCTTGCAATCTCTGAGGCATGGACTTGATAAGTGACAAACAGTATTCTTCATCAATTTGGCGCCAACTCTCTTTGACTGCAGTTGCCAGATCATCCTTGCAGGTCGGAGCCTTGCTGTGGACCTTTTTTTTTTTTTTTCAATTTCCACCACAGGTTTTCAATAGGGTTGAGATCTGGGCAGGCCATGGCATTGACTGGATTAGTCTTTCTCCAAGGAATGCTTTAACAGTTTTAGCTCTGTGGCATGATGCATTGTCATCTTGGAAAATGATTTCATTATCCCCAAACATACGTATTTTCAATTGAAGGGATAGGAGCTGTTTTAAAATTTCAATGTAAACTTGTGCATTTATTGAATATTTAACCACATCCATTTCATCAAGGGCTGAGAGAATTTTGATGTTTTATTCAGGCAGTCATCATTAGTCGCTTTCGGACTGTAGGAACCTGAGTACTTAGTTCCTATATACACTAGTCCTTTTAAAAAATTAGCATATTGTGAAAAAGTTCATTATTTCCTGTAATGTACTGATAAACATTAGACTTTCATATATTTTAGATTCATTACACACAACTGAAGTATTTCAAGCTTTTATTGTTTTAATATTGATTATTTTGGCAAAAAAGTCAAGAAGAGCATATTTCATCAGACCAATACAAAAAAGTGTTTTTTAATACAAAAAAAGTCAACCTTCAATTAATTATATCAGCTATGCACTCAATACTTGCTCGGGGATCCTTTTGCAGAAATGACTGCTTCAATGTGGCGTGGCATGGAGCCAATCAGCCTGTGGCACTGCTGAGGTGTTATGGAGGCTCAGGGTGCTTCTATAGTGGCCTTAATATCATGCACAGTTTTGGGTCTGGTGTCTCTCAACTTCCTCTTCACAATATCCCACATATTCTCCATGGGGTTCAGGTCAGGAGAGTTGGCAGGCCAATTGAGCACAGTAATTCCATGATCAGTAAACCATTTACCAGTGGTTTTGGCACTGTGAGCAGGTGCCAGGTCGTGCTGAAAAATGACATCTTCATCTCCATAATGCTTATCAGCAGATGGAAGCATGAAGTGCTCCAAAATCTCCTGATTGCTAGCTGCATTAACCCTGCCCTTGATAAAATACAGTGGGCCAACACCAGCAGCTTACATTGCACCCAGAGCAGCAACGAAAATGGCTCTCGGAACTCGAGTTCTTGGTCCCTAGATCCTACATGTACGAACACGCAAACTGACGTCATCGTCCCACAAAAGGTTATTGGAACTCCGGATAGTTCCTACAGAGCGAAAGCGGCTTTTGTAAATCCAACTGGAACGGTACCAAACAAAAGTTCCAACATCATCACCTTGTGCAATGCAGATTCTTGACTCATCTCGTAAAATAGCCTTCATCCAGTCATTCACAATGATTGCTTCGCCTTAGCCCATTGCAGTCTTGTTCTTTTCTTTTGAAAATCCCATTTCCTTTAGGCGATTTTGCACAGTTCTGTCTCATACCTTGATTCCAGCTTCCTCCCATTTCTTCTTCATTTGTCTTGTTGTACATCTTCTGTTTTCAAGACATATGGCGTTCAGTTGTTTGTCATGACATTTGGATGTCTTCCTCGGTCTACCAGTACGCTTAACTTAAAAAACCTTTCCATGCTGTTTGTACTTGGTCCAGCTTTTTGATACGGCTGATTGTGAACAGCCCACATCTTTGGCAACCATACGTGTAGCTTTACCTTCTTCAAGAGGTTTGACTACACTCTCCTTGGTCTCAAGAGACATCTCTCTTGTTGGAGCCATGATTCTTGAGAATCCATTTGGTCCAGCAGCCCTCCAAGGTGTGATAACTGCACTGTTTTTAACTGCTGACTAACGAGCAGATCTAATCTGAGGCATGGGCCCAATTAACGAAATGAAATTGACTATGTGTGTCTGTATTTTCTACTCAAAATAGAGTGATTCCATTGTTTTTTTTCTTCAGGATGGAGTGATTCTTTATTTCCCTGCACTTGCTCTATTAAAGTAAAATTTACTGACTACCACAATGTTTTTTATTCATTTCTTTTAGTGTTTCTGAATGCCAAGGAGTTGCACTTTTGAACTAATTCTTTATTTATTTTTTTCTTTTTATCTGGGTTTGTTCTACATAATAAAATGTCTGAGTCAGTGCTCGTCCGAGACTGGTGATTCCATACTTTTTGCGAGGGGTTGCAATTCATTCAAGATGTTATTTTTCTGTTTGATGGACATGATTTTCCAAATTTCATGTAGTTATGGTGCAACTGGAATGCAGGACTAAAGTTTCAAAACCCTGTGCACCAAATGACCCCTAAAATGGCAACTTCAAAATAAAATACCAGACTTCAGCGTTGTTTCAGGCCTTTATTTTTTGCGGTCCAACTCATGATAGACATTTTAAAGCACAACAATGTCAAAATGCTGTACATTCCCACATTAAATCACATCAAGTTCATTTTAATTCTAAATGTGCTATTTCTTGGTTTGCTCCATTCAATTCCAATAAATCCTGTGGCCGTGGCCTTCCTTCCCAAAGTGCTTTTTAGTGGTGCGTTGAAGATGCCTCCCGCTCTGAAAATGAACAAAATGACCCGTTGCTAAGAATACTTGTGGATTCTTGTTGTTTGTCTTTGTTTGCGTTCACGGCTAAGGCACTCTCGAAGTCTTATTTTTTTGCTTTTCTGAGGGTAATTGAAAACGGACCCATTTTTCTATCTTGCGCTCATCCTGATGAAAATATAGGCCTCCTAAAATATTCAGCACCCAAAACCAGTTTACTTCATATCATGAGATTCAGTAGGTTTATTTGTCATTAGTGAACACATACAATAATCTGATATGACAAATGAAGTCTTCCATTTGCCACTGAAGTAGCTGTTTTAGAGCCATATTCACCATGATCAGGGTACCTTAAAATGCAAACTAGTGTAGTTCTTGACATTTTGTGTGATTAACAGTAATACACCATGTATACCAGCATAGACTTCACTATCAGTTGACGGGACACAGGGCTCGAGGCCGACCCGTAAGGGGCCTATTTTCAGAAACTTAATTTCAATTCAATTTTATTTTATTTGTATAGCCCTATATCACAACAAGTTTGTCTTACAGGGCTTTGCAGAGGCAATATGATACACAGTCAGAAACAGCAGACTTAAAATTCAAATATTTTCAAAACCAAAACGGGTACCTCCCATAGACATATATGAGTCTCCATGAATAGCGACATCAAAAAATTCAAAGTCGTTCCCTAATAAAATCCCAATTAAATATTTTTTTTATATATATAACAAAACTTAAAATGGCTATAAAATTCTCAAATTTTACGCTAGATGCACAAAATGATGCAGGAATAATCACCTATATTTTCAGGATCAATAGCAATATTTAACATATAAGTTTTTGCCTGAAATAGCGAATTAGGGTTTTTTTTGTTTGTTTAGAGCAAGTTAGTACAAGTTTTCAACAGCTAATAAATCACTCAATTTTCACATCTGAAAATTAATACTTGAGGAAAGCATGCAGAACCATCTTCATTTTACTCAACAAAAACAAAATGTGCATTCTTCGATATACAATAACAACTTTTTTTAGATTGAATTCCAATGTTACTATTGCCTCAGTATGTCTTGCAGGCTATCTGGCCCTCATCGTTTTTAGATTTAAATGTTACATGAAATAAAACACGTAAAATGTATTTAGTTTTTTTTTTAAGTTAAAATGATAATAGCTTGATAATAAAATTGATAATATATATATATATATATATATATATATATATATATATAGATATATATATATATATATATATATATTTTTTTTTTTTTTTTTTTTTTTAAGTTAAAATGAGGCTCTTGTGTAGGGATACAATATAGCGGCCATCACAAAACAAAGTGCTTTTTAAGTTGAAAATTCTTGTAATTTAAAGCGTACATCCCAAAATTACTATAGATAGGAAAATAAAACAGTCTAGATTATTGGTTAAAAGCAAGAAAACGGGCCGTTATCATTCATTTTACGTAAATATTTCAAGCTAAAGTTACGCACATTTTTTTCCCATTCATTTTTTTCACAACTTTTCTAAGTACATGCATGGTGTTATTTCATATATTAATTACCTTGAATCCTCGACCCAAATCACTCTTGCGACACTCCTGCCTGATTGTATGCATTGTATTTATATTGTATTATTAGAATATTCTAATAAATAGAAAATAAATGTGTTTTCATTTGGTCGTCAGTGGCAGCCAATGCTAACCAATTAGTTAATTTTGGGGCATTTCTAATTATTTCTTGTTGATTTTTGCTCACTTCCTTTTCCTTTTGCGGCATTTACGGGTCACTTCCTGTTGATTTTGGGTTACTGAAAAAAGGAAGTGACACAAGAATGTCCCCAAATGAATAGGAAATTACTCTAAATCATCAGGAAGAAAACTATAAATGCCCTAAAATGAACAGGAAATGATCTGTAAATGCCCACAAAAGACTGGCCATGAATTGCCTGGTTTCAGTGCCATTCACAGCGCTAGATGTCCATTCCAGTCAAACTGAATTGGATGTCTAGCGCCATCAATGGCAGCCAGTGGGCTAACGTAGAGACTATTCTAATGGATGCTTTTGGTAGCAACCTGTTGGTTCCTTTTTATTTTTGTAACAAAGACACCCTTTTCAAACAATACAAATATATTGGTTCTTGGCGGGAGCATGTCGATATCCTTTTGGGCTACAAAATATCGTGATATATCACTTTTTTTTATATATTGTCACATCCCCTATTATACAATATACTGTAATTTCCCGAATATAACGCGCACTTTTTTTCCCCCCAAAATCAACTTGTAAAATCATGGTGCGGATTATAAACAGGTACATGGATGGAGACAGAATATATATATATATATATATATATATATATATATATATATATATATATATATATATATATATATATATATATATATATATATATATATGTTAGGGCTGTCAAACGATTACAATTTTTAATCGAGTTAATTACAGCTTAAAAATTAATTAATCATAATTAATCGCAATTAATCGCAACTCAAACTATCCATAAAATATGCCATATTTTTCTGTAAATTATACATATATTCTGTAAAATAAATTGTTGGAATGGAAAGATAAGACACAAGATGGATATATACATTCAACATACGGTACATAAGGACTGTAGTGGGCATTTCACTCTACTGTCATTTAAATCTGTCTATGCTGTCCTCACTCCGAAGCGTCTACTTTTTCCAAAGCTAGACAGCTAGTGAACAATGCCTTAATAATCAGACATCTTCCTTTTTCATCTGATTTATTAATAAAATGGCCTCAAACCATTGTCCTCTTTAGACCGTCGTAAAACTGCAAAAAATAAGTACACAAGCATTGCATTAGCAACGATGTTAGCTTAGCACGCTATACAGGTTCACTAAACATAAACAAAAAGCGTCTCATACAAAAAAAGTAACATTTCGCTTACTAACATAATATGCACATTCTTTACAACAACCATACTTACGGACAAATCTTGTCCAAGGATCATATAAGCACAACATTACAACGTGGGCGTCAGCCAGAGACGTCGTGCAGCCATATTGAACTGTCAAGAAAGCAATAAACCATGTCGCAAAGCGACCACAAGAGTTCGCTGTTGGACAGCACAAAAAGCCTTGCTCTAAAACTTACCAAAAGGCAGAATACTGTCTGAGCGGGACATGTGCGTTAATTGCGTCAAATATTTTAACGTGATTAATTAAAAAAATTAATTACCGCACGTTAACGCGATAATTTTGACATACATATATATATATATATATATATATATATATATATATATATATATATATATATATATATATATATATATATATATATATATATACAGTATATATTTTATTTATTTATTTTTTTCTGTCTTCATCCATGTACCTGTTTATAATCCGGAGCATGATATATACTGTGTATATATATATAATATATATAAACTTTTTTTTTTTTTTTTTTTGACACGGCCACGTTGTGTTGAAGAAACGTATGTGGCGATCCGTTGCCGACCATTATGGTACGTGACGTCACCATTTTGTTTCGGTAATACTTCACTCTGATCAGCCGAATGATTTTGTCTGTGTTAAATTCTGCTTTTTTCACTCTTCATAAAGCACAGAATTTAGTTTCTTGATCTCATTTGAGTCAACGTATATTGCAGCTCCACAACTCAGACCATAACAAACGTAACAAGACAGACTTCCTGTGTGTGTCCGTCAACTATATGTGTCCCTCGGGAAACTCAAACCCAAATAACAATAGTTCCTATTGTTACTGTCGTGTCGACAGCGATGAGCTCTCTCGGATTTCCGACTTACGTTATCACTTTCATTTTACTGTATCAATCCATGAAAGAAACATTGATTCATCATGATGAAACGAGCAAGTTATACAGCAGCCTTTAAAAGAAAAGTCACATCTGTTTTGTTTTCTCCAAGATTCTGGTAGGTTGGAGAAGGTTGAAGAGCTGAAACGAATACTCGAGCAGCTCGAGTAACTCGAGTTTAAAAACTGATCCGAGTAATTTTATTCACCTCGAGTAATCGTTTATTTTGACAGCTCTAAGCATCACGTTTTGCTCGGACTACTTTTAATGCGGGACAGCGCGCTGATGTCACATGCGTAGAGGAAGAAGCACAAAAAAAAAAAAAAAAAAAAAAAAATTACTGCAGCCGACAGCCGCTACAAACAACGCCGACGAAAATACTAGCCCGCATGATGCTACATTGGTAGCAGGTAGCGTCTGATGAGTCTCAGAGAGATCACATGTATGTTGAAATAGATGCGAAATGACAGACTCGGCCGCGTCTGGGCAGCGTTAGTAAACAGCCGCCATCTTAAAGCAGTAGAGCGCTAAGCGCTAATGAAGAGCGCTAATCGCTAATAAATAAGATTAATGTTACTGTCATTAGCTCACGTAACGTTAGCCCTGCGGAGGGCTAGGTTTCTGTTAATTATGACCACTGTCGATGCGTGGCTAACATGTCTTACATACAGGCTTTAACATAACATAGCGTTGTGGAGAGATGAGGGTGTAAAATAAAAACTCAATAATGCTAACTATCAATTTTAGCTCAGTAGTCACCGCTGGATAAAACACCAAGTAGCACTGCTCCCTATTGTGCCCCAATACAGCCTGTATCATAGATTTATTTTGAACACTGCAAAAACTCAAAATCCTATCAGGGCTTAGTTTAGACTAACTTAAAACTTAACTAGAACTTAAAAATGGCTTGACACAAATAGAAATTCAATTCAAACACGTGGGAAAAAATCCTAACCTTTAAGTGACGTGTCTTATCAAGCGTAACGGCATTTCTAGTATATGTATATATATATATATATATATATATATTTTTTTTTTTTTTTTTAAATAAAATCTAAAGGTTTTTTTGAGTGAAAGCAGTGAATTAGTCTTTTTTTTTTTATTCTAGTTACATCTGAGATGCAATTGTTGGCTGTTTTCAACAATATACATCGAAAATAAAGACATTGATTGACTGAAAATGGTTCAAGATTAGATGAAATGTCTTGTTTTTTCATGTATATTTATAATTGCTCTTCACCTAAAAATATATTTGTTTTATCCGATTACTCGATTAATCGATAGAATTTTCAGTCGATTACTCGATTACTAAAATATTCGATAGCTGCAGCCCTACATATTATTATCCGTAAATATTGTCAGTTTATGTAAATTTTTGAACTACCAATATGCTATGCTTGTGCTGTGTTTCACCATTCAGTAAAATGACATTTCTGTATCAGTACACGAGCTCTGTTTTCTTGTATTCTTCTATTTATTGGTGCTAAAATTAGGGTGCACGTTATAAACGGGTATAATAATTTCCCCTTTATTTTACAAGTAAATTTGGGGTGCACATTATACACGGGTGCGCCTTGTATTCGGGAAATTATGGTATTTAATTAGCAGATTGACCATTGTAAACTGTAAGAATTTTGAGTCCCGTCTTTGTGTGTGGGCAGAGCATGCCAGCAAAATTTGATGACTTGCCATTTGAGGGTCGATTTAGCCAATGACAGATTATGAGGGCAATGAGATAATAAGGTGCTGAATGATGGCCAATAAGGATTAATGTCATAACAGCAGATATCATTGCTGCCCCGACTAATCCCCCGCAACCCCATCGCCTGTATTAACAGGGGGAAACACAGCGGTGGATTGTTGGAAGGGTTTGTACAGAAAAGTGCATTGTTCAATCTCAGAAAGAGCAATTGGACTGTACCGTGATTTAGACGTGAGAGACTGACTTGCTGAATAGCACTTTCGGGACTTGTTTTTGGAGTTCTAAGAGGTCTGAAACTTCAATAAAATGCTTCACTTCTGAATTGAAGTGAATAAAAATTGGGGTTTTCTTCACATCAAGCCCCCTTAATTATTTCCACTTTTCCACAGCCGAGACGGCAGTATGAACTGCAGACAGAGAGATGCACTCCATCACATCAGCCAGCAAGCAGTTAAAACAGCAGATAATATTTCCTCCCATATACTTTAGTCGGGCTTGGCCTATTCATTATTTATGATCTATTCCAAATTACATTATCTTTCACCGGGCTTCAATTACGCCCTGCCCGGCGGCGGCGGCGAGGAGTGTGACTCACTATCTGAGAGTGGGAGAAAGAACCAGTACACGGCGAAGTGGAACCTCATTTTCATCTCCCTTTTACATCTCCTGCTTTTTTTTAGATGTCTAAACCTGATAAGGTAATTGATTAGGCGTATGGAATCAAATATTCATGCGGGCGTGCAAAAATATACTCTCCAAATTGTTCGGAGTGATTGATAGTTCAAGCTCTCAGAATGCTAACTTGCCCTAATCAAGTTAGCTGGCTGAATGTTTCGTGTCTGTGATTAGGATGAAAGCGTACTTGGAAGGAGAGATGGCGTATTATGTTTATATAAAGTGAAAAAAGGAACTCGTTTGATCGAATATTTAAATGGGGGAAGTTTACCTAAAAGCATGGATGAGAGTGGGCCATTCCGGTAAAAGATTCGAGGTCGAAAGGGGGTGGAACGGTGCTTTGATCCTGAAAATATGACAGCAACTGTCACACACGCATCTCCAAGAAAACAATCCAGTAACATCAGATTTACATACACAAGTGTTCACAACAACCCAAATAAAGTGGTTGCGTAGTGTAATCCGTTTCAACTGGTAATTATTATTTATTTATTCCACGGAATTATACCGAGCTTCATTGTATTTGACTCTAACGAGTCACATCGATGTGCTCAGTTGTCCGTTCAATAGCGTATCGCACGTAATATGTCCCCTTTGCTCATCAATATTCATGACGTTAGCTACTGTTGCTAGGGGGGTCAAACTCGAACTAGAAGTTTACTGAGCTAAACCTACCAATTCTGTCCGAAAATGATGTCTCTGGTGCCAAATTCACTGGTAAAGATGTGAAAGAACATAAAAATGTTCAGTTACAGAGATGGCTTCAGTGTCGAGGGCTTAAAAAGCTGGGAAAAAGAGCCGACATGATCCAGAGGTAGCTGTTATATCAACACCTTTTTCTTGTGTACGTTGCCTTACGCCACTGACAATAACATTCTCCTGTTTCAACAAGCTATCCTTTACCACTATATACCCGGTCTTTCTTATAAATTATATACTCTGGTTGTATTATGTCTCTGACCGTTCTTGGGGGTGATTTATATTGCTATTTTTGTGTAGTGACATCCATTGAACACTTTTATTGTTTTCATTCATAACAAATCTTAATTTTATTTATTTATTTACACTTCCCCCTTACTAAGGTTGTTTCTTTACAACAGAAAAGGTAAAGCTGTTAAATCTAGAGCCTGCCTGTAGGAATGATATGGCTTACTAGAAAAAGACCAAGGCCAAGTATATTTAAATATCCGTATTTAAAAAAGAAAATAGGCCGACATGACTGTTGTGATACATAAATAAAATTCTAATTTTTTTAAGGTCACTTATTTTCAGACAGAAGCAGCACGACAAAGCGTAAAGTAAAAATATCCAAAATGGCTTACTTCTTCGGGGAAGGCCGTGGCAGGCAATGCATCAGGATTGTCATCTGTAAGACCATGGCACCCAACAAAATGTTTACTGCATATGACGGTGAATGGCTTCACCTTGCTGGCGTTAAACTGGTCTTTTGGACGTGCGCACAAGTTGATCCATTGTTCACATTTTTCCCTCTGAGTTTTTGGCTTTGGGAAATGTATGAAGAAAACATCATTCATACTGTATGTGGAAGGTCGTAATGTCGAGAGTTGTTTCTACAAGTTCCATAGCGGCAGTGTTTATTCGGCATGTTCCTTTTTTGAAAGATTACTGGCAGAAAACAAGCGGTACTAGCATGGGTTGTATGCGAGTGCACTTCTATGTTGACCCCTGTTTACGATGGTGACGTCACGAAGCCTTGCGGTCTAAAAATAACATTCGTGCGGTACGCTATTGGCTGACAGACTGACATGTGATCAGCATGGATAGATGGCTCTGATTGGTTCAAATACACATGTGTTTTCTGGAACCAAAAAAAAACAAAAGGGTTAAAAGAGGTTGTAGCCACAGGCAACAAACAACTTGTTGAAATAATGTGGTAAAAAAATAGGACAATTCAATCAGCTCCTTTTAAGAGAAAGAGCTGAGGCTTATTTTATTTTATTTGCTTTGATGGGGAGGTTGAGAACAGCGCATTTGGACTTCAATCATTTATGTTAGGTCACTTATTTATTTCCTTGTAATTTAAAAAAAAGTGGATGGTTGCATTGCCTTTAAAATATATTCTATTTCAATGTGCATAATGTAAGTGTTATGAAACGGCAGGGCATTAAATATGGATCCAAACACAGACATGGAAGTTTATTATTACAAAAGGAGAACTAGGGGAGCATGCCAGAAAACAGGAGAAAAATACAAACAAAAATAGCATGAACCAAGTCGGCGAGAGAACCATGGGGAAGGCAAAAATGGCCTGAAAAGGCGAAAACAAATATTAGTCCAACAAAAATACCAGCAAAACAACAATGGGACAACAAAGAAAACAACCTTAAGTAGGCAAGAGATCTCGTGATGACACACATAGCGGTAAGCAAGTAATAGTCCGACACTTGCAGATGGTGACATGCGTCCTTAAATATTGAAAGTTCCTAAAGGCTGAGTTATGCTTCTGCGTTGCGGTGCCGGCGTAGCGACAATGTTGACCCTACCGGGTCAATGAACATTCAAAGTTCTGCGGCAAGGGAACACGTTGCTCTTTAATTCACTGCCAAGCCACTAGAGGGGTGTGGCGTTGTGTCTGTACGGTTTTGGGGGACTCTTGTCCACTTCTCTGGTTTTCTTCCAGTTAGACAAAAATGCCAACGGAGGTGGAACGGTTGGATGTGGATCTTCAGCTCATCAACATTGAACAACAAATATTGATCATACAGATGTTGAGGCGTAGGCAACGCAGAAGACAGTTGCGGATGTGGTCTGTCCGACCACTAAACCAGTCTAGGTTGAGAACCAGTGAATTTACAACACTTGTTTTCCCACTGCGTCACGATGCAGAAATGCACTTTTTCTATTTTCGCATGTCAACGGACCGGTTTGATGACCCTCTGCGCCGTTGCCCTTGCTATTGCACCAGACAACGCACAGCAAAAGCACCGTCACATTCAGGAAGCAATTACTTCAACTACAAAGTTGTTTGAAATGACCTGATGGCTTTATTTCAGCCACCTCAAGGAACTGTGCCATGGCAAAATGAAATGGCGTGCCGAGGCACTCTAAATCAGTGATGACGTATCAAGTAGTGTTGCACCGATACCATTTTTTGGCCCCGATACCGATACCTGGCTGTGCAGTATCGGCCGATACCGATACCATACCGATACCACCCCGTTTATATATATATATATATATATATATATATATATATATATATATATATATATATATATATATATATATATATATATATATATATATATATATATATATATATATATATATATATATATATTTGTTTTTCCCAAAGAGCTACATAATGGATGTGAAATCATTGCTATCAAGGCTTTGTTGCTTACCTTTGCAAAATAGGAAAAAGACTGAATAGTCTACTAAACCCTAGTAGACAATAGTTGAATAAACCTTTGGCTCTCAAAGGCCAAAATAGTGCTACATTTGTGAAATTAATAAAACATGTATAATGCTAGCCCACCAGTAAGAAAGTAAAAATAAATTCATAATAATAAACTCAGAATGTACTGAATAAACCTTTTTAAACCTCTCAAAGGCCAAACAGTGCAACTTTCATGAAATTATTGTCCCATTCTGCTGCTGGTTAGATTGTGTCTTGTTGCTGGGCTGGTCGTGGGGGCTTTCCTGACGTCGCACCTGAATCCAATGCAGGCTCATCAGCGCAGCATTTAAGCACGGGTGATCCCAAAGATATTTGCCTTGCTGATCGCCATTTGACATTTCGCACTATAGTCTCGCTACATTTGCTTGTTACACCCCTGCAGTGGGTTTTTTTCTGTTAGTGTGCTGCTCTCGTTTGTAAGCTCTCCCCTGTGCAGGTATTTGAGTGCTTTTATTTTGGTTTTTTGGATCGCTGCCTATCGTCTTAGTTAACCTTCGAGTTTGTAGTATTGAGCTCCGTCGACCTGCTGTCACGGACTCCTTTTGTTATTTCTTCTATCCCGCGATCGTGTGTTATTTTTTGTTTGCAATCATTAAACCCTTGTACGTATTATACGTAGCTTGTTGTCTGCTTCGAGTTCCAACCTTGTTTCCGTATTTGCGGACGCTAACAATTATAAGTAATAAAATTGACCACAGCATCCCGTCTCTCTATTAGCCTCCTTTTTTTCGGGAAGGGGGAGTCCCTTATTTCTATTTCTGAAAGGTGGCAACCCTACTTTGGAAACAGTTCCCAAATTACTGCGGCATTTCTTTCAGTAAAACACAATAAAAGTAAAGTAGACGTAATGAACTGACCAGAGATTGTTGCTCCGGTCCAACGCCCTTCCTCTGGATACCAGTCCTGCTTTTGCAGGCTCAAACTCGTTGTGTTCGTTCACATTTCGTCTTCAAATGTTTTATCAGGTTCGAGGTATTGAAATTGGCCGATTTAACTCCACATCTCGAAACTTTCAGGCCGCAAATCTTGTATGCAGCCATTATTTTAATCGACGGGATTTCTATTTTGAAATACTTCCCAACCGCCGCCATTTCTCCTGGTTTGTATTTCCTCCATATGAAAAAGCGGCCTTGTCATTGGGTGGAGTGGCTATTGGCCTGCTCTCATTGGTCTGGAGCAGGCCAATAGCGATAGCTGCTTGGTGGTCACGTGCCATCACACAACACATAGACAGAGTGTAGTGAGCGCCAGGAGGAAAAAGAGGCTGCGGTCAAATGTTATAATAATGGACCGGTAAATGGTATCGGCGCCGTCTTCCGGGCTGGATCGGCGCCCCCTGCCGATACCAGTATCGGTATCGGTGCATCTTTAGTATCAAGTGCGTAAACTGTTGTTGAAAACTGAACATCAAAACAACTCTTTTGACAGCAAACCTGTGCTTTATTCTTCATATACTTGAAGTTTAAATGTAAATATGTCACAGACTAACAGCAAACATATGTACAAAATAAATCATAAAGTGTACCAACCAAAAATACGACATAGTGATAAAAAGCTGGCAGTTTTTGGCCGGCTGGGTCACCGCTTCGTGTGGCCATTCGCTTCCGAACACACACATCCATTTTTTAATGCATTCGCTGACCTCCAGCCCTGTATTTTTAGCAATCTTCTTCCACAAATTGCTTGTCATTTGGCAATCTTTATAATGCCTTGACGAAACATTGTACAGGTGGTTGCACTTGCGGACCTCTTCTTCAATTATCCCCTCATCGCCTTGGTCCATTTTTAAGCATAGCCCAAGAATGTTTGTAAATGGCAGTGATTTCGCGCTGAACCGGAAACAACAGTCTGAGCAGACCAATCACAGTCCATTTACGTCACGTCACCAAACGTTGAAGTGACGCTTAGTCAGAATTTTGTGGAGGTGCACGTCAGGCTATAGCAGAAGGTCGTAAATTGGGTCTGCCTTGATGGCAGAAGCATAACTCAGCCTTAATGCGCCACAGGTGTGTCGCATGGCCCCGCCCATCCAGCTCAATCAGATGCTGAATGTAAAAAAATCAACAACAAAAAAAGATCTGAGAACACACACAAACATGACAGTAAGAGTCATTTGTACTTGTAGTTGTTCAATTGTAAAAATGGAAGTCATATTCATGTAAAAAAAAAAAAAAAAAAAAAAAAAAATTTTTTTTTATTTGGACTAAAAGTTGCAACAGCCGACAATGCGTAATGAAGATGAAAAAAAAAAGAAAAACATAAGTCGCACCGGAGTATAAATCGCATTTTTGGGGGAAAATTCCTTGATAAAATCCAACACATATAATAGATATGTAATCTTAAAATGCAATTTAAAATAGAAAATACAATAGAGAGTAACATGCTGAATATGTGTACAGTATGATAATGTGACATGATGCATGAACAACGAAATGTGAACATGGCCGGTATGTTAATGTGACATAGATATTAAGAGTTATTCAGATAACTATAGCATAAAGAACATGCGAACAAGTTTACAAAACCATCAGAATCACTCCAAAACACGAAAATAAAATGTGAAATAATATCATAATATGTGAATAATTTCACACATAAGTCACTCTAGAGTAAAAATCGCACTCCGAGCCAAACTATGAAAAAAAAACTGCGACTTATGGTCCGAAAAATACAGTAAGTCAATATTAACATTATTTTCAATTTTAATGTACTGTACATCCTATGTTATGTTCTAAAGTAGTAAAAACAGGTTTTGCATTTAGATGTGAAGAAATGAGTGAAAATAAAAAAATAGTAGATAACGGTTGGTGTTTTGATAACTTATTTTTCACATCATTAAAAAAAAAAATACAATTTTGAATGAAAATTAGTTTCTCATATTAAGGGTTGGGCATCGTTCTTTCTTTTAAGAGGCAGGGTTTTAAAAAAAATTGCATGGATTATAATAAAGTCTTAACTTCTCGATGATTTTTTTAAATTATATGAACTTCTTCAAATGGCTAATTTTAACTTGTATATAAATATCAGTCTTTGAACTCGAGCTATTTTTTTCCCGCTTGGCGGTCAGGGCATCGAATCATGGAATTGAAATTTAAAAATTTGAAAAATTCCGGGAGCATCGGAGTGTTCGAACCGGTTCCCATCGATGCTCGATGCCCAACCGTACTCATATATGCCTTATTCCATGGAGAAGCCTATTGCATGAGTAAGACCTGTTTTATTGTGTGTTAGAGGTATAACTGTACCAAAAGTAGTTTTCTTTGCATTTGGCTGGTTTTAGGAGGTTTGACCCCCCTCAAATACAACAAAAAAATAAAATAAAACATCTGGCACCGTGGTAACCTTTATGTCAGGGAGTTCTGGCAAGAAATTCTAGCCACTTTCACCCCTGCCAAAGAGAATCAGATTATATTGCACTTCATTATTTTCAGGTCGGCTCATTAATGTACAAAAAGAATCAAAGGTGTTCCTTGACTTCACAGAATGTCAAGGAAACTTCAACTTTAAAACTAGTTAAGGTCAAACTCTGCTTATAAAATTAACTTAATCTGCAGCGACCGCAGTGACAAATTGGAGTCACCCAGCCGTGGTGATGTCAAAACTCGTCCTTTTAACATTCCAAAAAGTCACTTGCTGCATGAATTGTGCACAAATTGATTGGGGGAATCGGACGTGTCCTGAAAGTGACAATTTCAAAAAGACTGAAAAATGGCGCAACCATCGTCGCAGAGCTAGAGATGGATGAGCTGCGCTGACATTGTATCCCCAAGTCTGCTTGCTTTGCAGCAATTACACCAGCCCCTTTCACACTGCCGTCTTTCCCCTATGTTGCGGCTTGTTGAGTGAAATGTACAGACAAGGAGCAGAAGAGTCCACCGGCAAATGTCTTATAGCACAGGGAACTGGGAATTAGTTGGCATCATGAAAGGGGTTTTGGGTCTTCGTTTTTTGATGTAGTTACGCTTACTACTAACTTTCACACTAGCCGTCAGATGACTATCCTCATGTCATGACTCTTTGTGTGTAAGGTCATGTCACAGAACAGACGACTTAAAGTCCACCAACAAAATACACACCATGCGGGTGTGGGGATAAAACCACACCATGGTGAAAGGGGTTTTTGGTTGTACTTTTTAGCCCCTTTCGCACCTTATTTTTAGTCCCATTTTCCCCAGGGGTGTTACTGGTTTTCGCAGAAAAGGTATTGAAACCAAATGGAGGGGGCCGAAGTCTACTGGAAAATTAAAAAGAGGACGGCGAGCCAGGGAAAAGCTGTATAAAAAATTGGCAGTATGAAACAGGCTTTTGAGGCTGCTGGCTTTGAAGTGATTACAAAATCCACTTTCACACTGCCCATCTAAACTGGTTTTTATCCCCCGTGCTTTCCTCTTCCCAGTATTTCGGTGCTAAAGGTACTGACGCAGAAATGGGTGGTCAACTCAAGTCAAGTCAATTTCCAGACAATAGTTTCTTCACACATTTCTTTAATACTTAACTGTCTTTACCACTTCCAGTATCCTCAGATAATGTCTGATGTCTTTGTCTCAAACTTTATGTACTCCAACTCGTCCCCATTGATCGTAAAAACAACTGTATATTTTTGAGAAATGATTGTTACAGCAATAAATGTATCGAAATCAGTAGAAATATGATAGACTGCCAAGGAAAATCAACATAGTAACTATGCAGTAGGCATGTATGTATCTATGATATTCTGACGGTAAAATAACCTTAAACCAGAATATCATGGTTTCACGGTATTATGGTATCGCAATTACAGCTCTAAAATGTGTTACTTTTTGGTATTTTTTTGTTTTTGTTTTTGTTTTTTAAAAAAAGGGGGTAAAAAAAAAAAAAAAAGTATTCCATTGAACAGGATTTTTATTTTTCAAAGCTTATTAGCTAATTAGAACATAAATATAATGTTGAGTTAAAATAAGCCCTATTAAAAAATTAGGGGTGTCAAACGATTAAAATTTTTAATCAAGTTAACTACAGCTTAAAGATTAATCGTAATTAATTCAAACCATCTATAAAATATGCCATATTTTACTGTAAATTATTGTTGGATTGGAAAGATGAGACATAAGATGGATATATACGTTCAACATACGGTACATAAGTACTGTATTTTTTTATTATAACAATAAATCAACAAGATGGCATTACCATTACTAACATTCTGTTAAAGTGATCCATGTATAGAAAGACTTGTAGTTCTTAAATGTGGGTACAAGTTATAGAAATTTTATATTAAATCCCTTCTTAATGTTTTCGTTTTAATAAAATTTGTAAAATTTTCAATCAAAAATTAACTAGTAGCCCGCCATTGTTGATGCCAATAATTACTTACACAATGCTCAATTGCTCATGGGTGCAATAATTACTTACACAATTCTCAATTGCTCATGGGTGCTGAAGCCTATAAAATCAGTCGCACCCAAGCGCCAGCAGAGGGCGACAAAACTCCGAAAAACACAACAAGTACACATTTCACTGTGCTGTCATTTTAATGTTTGAGTGGGGCATGTGCGTTGATTGCGTCCAATGTTTTAGCATGATTAATTAAAAAATAATAATTACCGCCCGTTAACGCGATACACACATACACATACTTACACACCCTCTTTCCCAACACAGTTTGCAGAGAGAAAAAAAAAACATTTTTACCACCGCTAGACACACTAAACACGCTGGAATTAACTCTCGTAGCTGGTGGGAAACGTTCATGACAGTGTTTACTAACCTTTCATTTTGTATAAATGCAAACTCATATTGGAGGTATTGCATCCTCGGCAGCCACCCACCTCAAACATGGTTTACATGCTGGTTGGACCTCCTTCTCTAAGCCATGGCTGTCTGTAACTTTACTGCGGCCGAATTATTCACATACCAGCAATTTCTTTTTCTTTGATGGAGGGAAAAAGTTCAGGAGTTTTACCTCCTCCAGTCATCGTGTTGCACAGCTGACTCATTGACACTGAGCAACAACTGGTGGGAGAGAGTTGAGCCTTGCAGCTGCAAGCGAGGGATTTTTTCATGCATTTTTGGGAAATAAAAAAGGTAATACCTTAGGGACTGTATAACAGACAATTTTTGCGGTTTTCAAACCTTGACGTTTTCATACCACCGTATACCTTGAAACCGGTAATCGGCACATGTCTACTATGCAGTGTGCTTTATGCAGAGATAAGCGACACTTCTGATGCAAATTTTTTCAGTGATTCTCAGATGCATACGGCAGTCATCTTATCTAATTTACAGGTGACTTGCCTGTAAAGTATTTGTGTGTGACCGTAATGTTGCGACTAGGGCTGCAGCTATTGATTATTTAAATAATCGATTAATCTATTGATAAGTCAGTTTGAATAATGGAGTAATAAGTTTACAAACATTTAATGCCTTGCAGAGTAAGTTTTAGGAGATGTAAAACATAAGAAACAAGTGGTTATACTTGCAATAATATTTATTTTTGGCTTGCTAAGACTGCCTTTTCAAAAGAGCATTAAATGCATTTAAAACAATTAAAATACCTGAGCTTACACTCAAACAGTAGAAAAAGAAATGAGGATCTACTGTAAGTACACCAAAAGAACAAGGCTAACATGCGTAGAAAAAGTCCGCTAGCTTAAGTGCTATAAAACACTTTTGTTTTCACAAAGCGCTTAACATTGAAACACATCTCCCCGCCCACATATAAAACTGCTAAATATATTTTTAAACTAAATAACGAATGCATAAACAAACATATTAGCTCAAAGAAAATATGCCTTATGTTGCTCTTAACAGAGAGCAGCTGGATTGAGCCATGTTAGAAGAGTCATGGCATATTCACTGTTGCCACAAAAAGGTACTGTATCCACCCAAATCAATAGAACTACCGACCGTAATTTTCACACTATAAGGCGCACCTGACTCTAAGCCGCCACCCACCAAATGTGACAAAAAAAGGCATTTTTTAAACCGCACTGGACTATAAGCCGCAGCTTTCCTCACTGTATTGCGGGATATTTACACTAAAATATATTAACAGTGAACACTTTATTTGACAGCGGCATCATAAGACTGTCATAAGACCAAATGAACCACCATGAGGCTTTGAATCAATTGGCTGCAAAGCTTCATTGCTTCAAGAAGCTTCATTTTGCCATCACTGCTCCCTTGGGCGAGACAGTCAACTACAACTGCCACCTGCTGTCAATACTGTTGTTGTCCAACATGCCTCCTAGCATGCATTGCTGCACGACATATGTAAATAACAATCCCAATTCATGTTCTGTGCTATTTCTTCAGTTACTGTTCCAGATGTTTCATTAATTGGTATTTATAGTATTTGCTAACAGTTTATTTGACAGGGGCGTCATATGGTTGTCATTAGACAATCATAATTATGACATGATAGTTTCATGAGCATTAATGAAATCTTATAACAGATGTCATTTAATGTTATCCGGTAAATTATCTCACTTTTGAATGGATGTAAAAGATCCGAGCTGGATGTAAATGGAGTTAGTAACATAATTTGCCAGACGACACTAATGACATTTGTAGGGGTGTGACAAAATATCGAAATGGTGATATATTGTGCTCCTGTCAAGAATCGAGATATCGTTTTAAAAAGGTGTCAATATTAAAAAAAAAAAAAAAAAAAGAAAAAGGAACCATCAAGTTGCTACCAAAATCTTCCACCATATCATTGTCTCAGTTAACTCTAAGGCTGCTCGACGCCCAATCAATTTAGACTTGGAAACGTTTGTTCATTCAAAGCCAGAGCATTCACAGTCATTCGGTCTGATTTTCAGGGCATTTGCAGGTCACTTGCTGTTCATTTTAGGGCATTTACAGGTCATTGCCTGTTGAGTTTGAGTCACTGCCTATTCATTTGAACGATTCCCAGGTTACTTCCTGTTCTGTAACTCAAAATAAACAGAAAGTGACCCATAAAATACCCCAAAATCAACAGGAAGTGACTAAAAATCAACAGGTAAATGGCCCAAAATTACCTCATTGCTTGGCATTGGCTGCCACTGACGGCCATAGACGTTCAATCCATTTGAAGTGGGAGGGATGGCAGCGAATGAACGAATGTGCTGCCACATTCGTGAACTGGGAGGGTGCTGCCACCCTCCCAGTTCAACTAGTGATCTACTAGTGATAAACTCATTCCAATTCACAGCAGACGCTTGTTTTTCTGTTTATTAGTTGTTTTTAGAATATCTTAGAATGATTTCCTGACCAATGTATCGATAATCGTTATACCGCCATATCGTCTGATCATAGTAATCATGAGCTTTGTATCGTGTATCGTATCGTGAGGTACCAAGAGGTTCCCACTCCCAGTCATAAGCATTCAGTAATGCCCATGATAATGTCATGTCATAATGATGACGGTCTTATGACGCCACTGTCAAATAAAGTGTTACCAAATACTACAACAAGCAATTAATGAAACAACTGGAGTAGTAACTGAAGAAAGTATTAGCACAGAACACGAATTTTGATTATTTACATCTGTAGCGCTGCAATGCATGCTAGGAGGATGTGCTGCCTATTAACCCAAATAAATAAACAAATAAGCTGCACTGGACTATAAGCCACAGGATTCAAAATCAAGGAAAAAACTAGCGACTTATAGTCCGAAAATCACGGTAAATGCAACACTTTCAAACTAAATATTTACAACATCACTCTAATCAAACGAATGCTCGAAGCAGCAAAATTTGATTCGAATCTTTTTTCCAATCGAAATACTCGAGTTAATCGAATAATTGTTGCAGCAATAGTTGAGGTGGGATTGAGTGCCGAGTCAGGGGTGTGGTTGTCGTGTCATTGTATTTATAAAGTGGAAAATGTTTTCCCCAATTTTCTTTTGCCAAATGTTTTAACAATATGAAAAGACTGCTTAATGCAAATCCTCCTCTTCTTTGCTAGTAATAAAAGAGAAAGTTGTCACATGTTTCCTCGATTTTATTACAGTAATATAAAAAAATGTTTGCCACAACTATTTAACCGACACACACACACATGGTTTTTGCTCTCAATGCAGATGAATATTTGAAGTCTATTTCATCTTTTTTTTTTTTTTTTGTCTCGGTTTCCTTTCAAGTAATAATAAGTGACGAGCTGTAAGCTGGCACAGGAGCCATGTGTCTGTTGAATTCCACAAAAGGGAATCATTAATACACTGCTGACAACATTATGGATGTGCAGGCTGATGTCTCCTCGTATAGTTATGTATTATTTAACGCACCCTCTTTAAGTTTTTATGTCGTCGAACGCACATGGCATATTGTCCGTTGTCGTCAACTTTTTTTTTTTTTTTCCTTTACTCATTTTCTTTTTTTCCTCTTCTTGAAACTGCCCAAGGCAGTTCTCTGTTTCTCTTTCTTGTCCCAGACATATTTTTAGTTCCTTCCCCAAAGGCCTTCTTTCCGTCTGTCAGGTGAGACGGGAGAAAAGGTGGTGGGATTTCTTTTAAAGCAGATGACCTTTTCCTCATTTTTTTCACCCACCCATAGGAACCCCCTTAAGAGCGAGCCGCAAATATCACTGCATATCTGAGGTGTGATCCTTTATGTTTCTCAGTTCACCGGTTGTCGTTTACTTGTTTGTTTTGTCCTGGGTGTTTTAGTTCTGTACGGCGTACGTAGTGGAGGTTCCTTGTAAATGCTTTTGATCGTCCCTATTGAATGCACTATTTTTTGAGATGATTTTTTTTTTTTTTAACATACATATATTTCCTATCATGCAGCAATCCAGGATCATTTCAAAGAAAAACCTCTCTGTCAGCATAATGATTGAGTGCTATGTTGTACCTGGAACCCGCCCGCCATCATTACCAGGCTGTTTCAAAAGATTACCATTATATCCATGATATGCCTCACTATTTTCTTCTGACAGAAATTCCAAAGTCCTCATACAATCTTTCAAATGCATATATTTTGTATTTTTCATTAGCTTTATACGCCTCCTGGGCAGGATAGTGATGGTCTAGATCAGGGCTGTACAGAGACCGATGGAGGGGTTGGTGCTCATAGAACAAAAGTTTAATACACCTTACAAAAAACATAACTTCCAGTTTAACCAGCTTTACAGTATAATTGGCTGTGACTGTGACAGACTTTAAGTGGGAGGGGGGGAACAGTAAATAGAAATCAACACTGTCATCAACACTTTCTGGCTGTGACTCAGTCAGTCTTTGCCTCTTTTCTTCCTTCAACCTTTATATCAAAACTTCCTTACTCAACCTGTTGTTCATCTGAGAACAAACCAAATTAATTGTTCACTGAGCCACCATCAGCAGTTTTTTTTCAAAACTATTATTTCATTATTAGAGAACCTAAAGATGTGTACATTTCTAGATAACATTGTGAAGAGAAAATACAAATATGGTTGCTTATAGAGAGTAGAGACACACGGGTCTGATTCCATTTTAATTTGTTTTAGGTCATTCATTGTCAGGCAGAAGCAGCACGTCAAAACACCACGCTAAAAAATAAGTAAAAAAATCAAAATGGATAACCTCTTCGGGGCAGGCATGGATTAGCATTGTCATCTGTAGGACCATGGCCCCCAACAAAATGTTTACTGCATATGAAGGTGAATGGCTTCACCTTGCTGGCGTTAAACTGGTCTTTTGGATGTCAACACAGTCTGATCCATTGTTCACATTTCTTCCTCTGAGTTCCGGCTCCTGGAAACATATGAAAAAAAACATCCTTCATATTTCGTAATGTCTAGAGTCATGTCTACAAGTTCTATAGCAGCAGTGTTCACTCGGCGTGTTCTTTTTTGAAAGATTACCGGCAGAAAACAAGCAGTACTAGTATGGGTTATATGCGAGCACGCTTCTACGTTGACCCCCTTCCGGTTTACGATGGTGACGTCACACAGCATTGCCATCTTAAAATAGCATATGTGCGGTAATGCTATTCAAGTTGTCTCGCTACTAGGGTTGAAACTATGTTTCCCTTTTCATATTGGATTTCGCTTTCCCTCAACTCCTCCGGTGACTTTATTTTCAAGGGCGTAGGTTTGCATAGGGACAGTAGGGACATAACACTACCAACTTTTCATGATGCTCAAATTGTCCCCACCAACTTTTAAGCAACCTTATTGGAATTATATAATGACTTCAGTTATGTAGGTCATTTAGATTGTGTTCCCATATGTTGTAAGGATAGATAGGGATATTAGATTTTTTTTTTTTCACGGCCAGCCGCAGCCACTGTAAAAAGACGTCAATGTTGTGGAAGTGGGGAATACGCCACTAATTTTCCTACCGAAAGTCCGACCTGCATCAGAGTTAGCATAGCATTCATCTGTGTGCACTTGCTAACCTGTAAAACTCAAGTAGAGAGCAGCTTAGAGATAAGTTTCCACCTGTTGATGTTACTGTGCATTTAGTGCATGTATTCATTAATTAAAACGTTTTTATTTTATTTTCTACATCATTCATTTAAAAATAATTGTAATTGCAGACATTTAACCCCCCCCAAAAAAAACACACACAGACACACACCTACATACAAAAACACAACAACTGTAAATTTCCTTTATATGAAGCAAATGATTTCCCCCATTTTCTCCCTCGAAAATAACAATTTTAACTGTTTTCATTTTCACGTAGGAAACACATCAGCATATTCATGAGAAATGTAGCCCTGACCCCCGTTCACCCAATCTGTTTAGTCTTATTATGTCCTGTCCCCAGCAAAAAGTGTACATGCAGGCTATGCTGTTATAGCGTCCCTACCAATGTTGAGACCAAACCTACACCCTTGCTTTCTTGAGTGGTCTTTTTTTCCCCCGGTGCTTGGTCGGGTGCTGGGGGTTTCAGAACATGTCGTCAGCAGCAGTAATCAGTTTGCGTGCGTTCACGCGGAAGCCAACGAGGTATGTTTACGCCCCGCGGAGAGCAATGGCTGGCTGCATAGACTGTAAGGTTGTCATACGGAACCACTGGAAAATAATGTGAAATACTGTGTTTTTCTTAAATTGACGCATTATTTTTACGGGCCCCACCTGGCCATTGGTGCGTCATTCTGGTGGCCCTGACGTTTTTAAAAGTAAGTCTGGGCCACCGGGCCATTTATATTGTCTACCCCTGCGTTTCGTCTTCACAAATCTGCTCAAATAACTGTAAAAAGTCTTAGTAAAACTGCTCTTAGAAGTACATTTTGTCTCCCAAATTCATTAGCCGCCTTGTGTGGTGCGCCACTGCCCTTGACAGTTGGGGTATCGGGAAATAACCCAGTATTATCTCACTCCCTTCGGATACTATCTCAATTTAGGAAAAAAAATGGTGTAGTTGGTACTTGCCTTTTTAGCCCAGTGGTGTCGAATCATTTTTTGGTACCCTCAACAGTCGATAAAGCCTTTCATTTGTGGTCCAGCCTGGGTCTTAACCGTTTAAATGATCTTTTTGTGGAGGATATTTTTGCCTCTTTCGCACAGCTAGTCCAAAGATTTAATATTCCTAACTCTTATCATTTTAGATATCTGCAACTTAGAAGCTTTGTTAAGAGTATCATACCGCTTTTCCCAAATAAACCTCCTACAACAGTTTTAGATGATGTAATGTCTTTAGATCCGACAGAAAAAGAGGGAATTAAGCGTATTTTTAATCTAATTTCTCATATGGTAGCTCCGTCCTTATCCAGAATCAAAGACCTATGGGCACGGGATCTTCAAACACCAATCGGAGAGGGACTGTGGTCTAAGGTTTTGGGTAGGGTACATAATTCATCTATGTGCGCTCGTCATGCTCTGATTCAATTTAAGGTAGTACATCGGGTACACTATTCTAAGGTAAGATTGTCCAGAATCTTTCCAGAAATCAGCCCTTTGTGTGATAGGTGTAAGCTGGCGGATGGAACACTGATCCATATGTTTTGGTTATGTCCAAGCTTAGAAGTATTTTGGAAGTGTATTTTTGAAGCCCTCTCCCTAGTGTTAGGGGGCGGAATCACTCCTGATCCTTTAATATCAATATTTGGAGTTTTACCGGAGGGTCTGTGGCTGCCAACTTGGGGGTGTAGGGTTATTGCTTTTACCACCCTTTTGGCACGACGTTTGGTTCTTTTGAGGTGGAAGGAGGCTGCCCCACCCACAACATCGCATTCGATAAGGGATGTGCTGTTGAACCTTAGGCTCGAGAAAATCAGATATATTCTTCGCGGTTCTGAAAAGAAATGTTATAGTACATGGCGACCTTTTCTTTCATTCTTTGACAACACCGCTACACAAGTGCAGGAATGACATATGCACTGTTATATTGCTAATTTAGCCACGGAGGATGGGCAACGGTACGGTCGCTCCATGCTGCTCCTATTTGGCGGGACATTTGAATGTATTGTACTGTATTTTTATTCTGTAACCATTATGTATTGGAAGTGATGGCACGGGAGAACTTTCTATGACTCTCTGGACATTTACGATTAGACTTGGACTTCATGGTTGGTTGTGTTGGATAACTTAGAGTGAAACATATTTTGGTTTGGGGAGGAGGGTGTTCTGTATTTTTGTAAAACCAATAAAAAGAAATTTGAAAGAAAGAAAGAAGTACATTTTTCTCAAAAAGTTACTCAAGTAAATGTAGCGCTGTAAATGTAACGTGTTACTACCAACCTCTGGTAAAATGTGATTTTCTCCAGTTATTTATGACAACCACCATTTTGCACAATACATAATTAACAGGAGAATTTGACACATTTGAAATAAATGATTAATAACCTTTGGAATGTATTTAAAAAAATAAATAATAAAAAATAAAATAAGTTCATCACGCTCTTAGTGATCATTACACCTATCATTAGATAATCAGGATAAGTGTCACCTTGAATTAAGAAAAGACCTAAAAAAGATTTGCAAAGTTGTCGTAAAGCGGCGTTGCATAATGAGCGAGCCTCATCGCTCTCTTTGAGACTTAAGGAGGACTTAATGCAACCTTCTTGTCATCATCTGTCTGTGAAAGGAAAAACGCTGTGTCTTCACTTCTTTTTTTCTTATTTGCAGAAGCGTTCTGGCTTTACATCAACAGGCTTTCCCCCCTCTCCCTCCTCCACCAATAATTACGCTCCGCATGTCTCAGACCGGCGTGACTCTCTTATCGTGTGAAAGTGAGCCAGTCGTTCCTCTCCGGCTGTGGGAAAGTGCATAATGTGTGCTTTTCTTCACCGCTCACAAGGCGCCTTTATGTTAATTAGATACGTCTATTTGCTGGCTGGCTTCAGGGGAGCCGTTCCCTCCTAATCCAGCTGTTCACGTTTTAATACAGAGCACACTCGAACTCCCACCTTTCTCTGGTGTGAAAGGTATGGCGTGTATTGGTTGTTAGAGTGAAGAAAAGTGTAGAGTGAAGATGCATCGGGTCTGATTTAGTTTAATTGACACTAGAACGTTGCTGCGACAAGAAGTTAAGCACTGTAAATGCTAAGATTTAAATGCAGCTAAGCACTGATTCCCACATTTACATGACTTGACAAAGGTTGGTGAATCCACTGTATTCCTGACCTAACATTGATTTACATAGCATAGCTTGTGTGATACATCCCTGCAGTGTGTACTGGTGACGAACAGATAATCAGATCATGATGTGATCATTGTAAAACACCCAGTAGCATCTTTTTCCAGGGTAGTTTTGTATGTTCTATTCTAAGCAAATGTCAGAAATTAATTCTTAGTTTCATGCTGAATGGCCTTTTACATTCGCTGTCCGGTAACTGAAAGGAATTGCATGAAAGCAGCTCTTTAATTGGAGTCTAATTAAAATGAGTGTGCTCCCGTGAGTGTTCAGTGCTTTAATTTTGTTTTTGTTCACTGTAATATAGTTAGCTAACAGATACAAGAAGAGCTGGAAGATTGTTAATTACGAACAAAGCTTTTCTCATCTTTTTATCAAGACGATAAAGGACGACAAACTGGAAACAAAAGAGAGTTGAGGACCGAGCTAGAGGTCGCGTAATGAAAACGATCAATTTGGTTGGCTTCTTTAGCATGACGGAGGGGTGAGATTATTATTCAGAGTGGCAGATATGTCTATTGCCATAATGGACTATACACATTAGAGAAGCTTACCTTTTAATTCCCAATATTTCAACCCCAGATTTAATCAAATATGTTCAATTTTTATACTGCACTACCCTCCCCACGCAAACCTATTATGGTGCAGGTAAGCAGTGTTGTCAATAACGGAGAATATAGAATATAACGGCGCTACTAACGGCGTTTTTTTTTCATTAGTGAGTAATCTAATTAATTACTTTTCTCATCTTGGCAATGCCGTGATCGTTACTGAGGCGGGAAAGGCATGCGTTACTATGTTGGTTGAATGACGCAAGAAAAGTCAGAGAGACGGACTCACGGAGATGAGAGAGCAGAGCAGTAGTGTGGAGGAGTCAAGGGAGTTTTGACGCTGTTGCAAATGCGATGCTAGGTGGCTCCAATAATACCTGACTGTAGCCGATAGCCTACAAACTACGCCCACATGATGCTACAGTAGATATCACTTATTATAGAGCTAGATGCAAATGACAGACACGGCAGCATTAGCAACATGTATAAAGAACTAGATGCGTTAGTAAACAGCCGCTATCTTAAAGCAGTAGACTTCTCAGGAAGGCTCAATTGTAGAGAATCTTCGTAGCGAACCTAAGTAACTTTTTATCTAAAATACTCTTAAATCTGCAAAATCTTGACTTAATCTTTAAATGATGAAACATTTTTAAAACTTACACGTGTCGAAAGTAGACGGAAGGGAACTAATGCAATAACGGGAGCAATTTTAACAACTTTAACCAACTTAAGCCACACATTGCAAAGGTTACTATCTAGTTATCGCACTATCCGCAATACCCCTGGGTCTCGTTAAGTTTGGGTAAAAAAATTGGGCTAGGGCCAATTGTCCCAAAAACCCTTTAAACTTCACATTGTGTGACCTTTTTTTAAAAAAAAAAAAAGAACATGAAAATTATTACCAGTTACTTTGCCAAGTACAGTAACCAATTACTCCTTCATTCAGGTAACTGAGTTACTAACGCAATTACTTTTGGGGAGAAGTAATTTGCAACTGTAATTAATAACTTTTTTAAAGTAAGATTAACAACACTGCTGGTAAGTGGCTTCCACTCAGGGACCCGGCAGCCAAAGTAATAGGGCAGTATGTGGGTTCCACACCTGTCAACATGGCGGGACTTCCTTGGGGGGGGGGGGCTATTCGTCTGGGCTCTTGGTTGCGGGGGTCAGGACTCTGGTCCCGCGCTGCCCTTTGGCGGCCTCTTAGCGTTCTCCTACTTCCGCCTTTTCTCTCTTTCTTACCCGCGCGTCCTCCTTGGACCTCGGCACGCATCGCTGGCACCGTTGGCTTGGTGTCTTCCCCTCTGTATGGGGGTCCCGTCCTGCTCGGGGCCTAGTGGTGGCGGGTGGGGGTGGAGCGTAGAGCTGGGAATCTTTGGGCACCTAACGATTCGATTACGATTACGATTCAGAGGCTCCGATTCGATTATAAAACGATTATTGATGCACCCCACTCCTTTTTTTGTTTTTTTGTTTTTTTGTTTTGTACATTAGTTCCAAAATTGTTCAAAAATCCTCTCAGGCTAAACCAAACTACTATTTCAGTATCAAGTTAACATATAGCAGTAAACAAATATACAAAAATAACAGTAAATAAAAAACTCCAGTCCCCATTCTATATCAGCAGCTTTAAACTACTTTCAATTAATTTAATGTTGTGAATCAACCGTTAAAGTTGTTAAAATTGCTCCTGTTATTCCATAATTTCTCTTTTGTCTACTTTCAACATGTAAAAGTTTTAAAACTATTTTAAAGATAGGTTCAAGTCAATATTTTACCGATTTAGGAGTACAGTATTTTAGATAAAAAGTTAATTAGGTTCGCTTGGAAGGTTCGCAACAACAGCCTTGCAGGGAAGTGTACTGCTTTAAGATGGCGGCCGTTACTAACGCCCGCATCTAGTTTTTTGTAGATGTGCTGGTAACGATACCGAAGCTATAATGCATCTAGTCCTATATAAATGATATCTACCGTAACATAATGTGGCTTGTAGCAGCTTTTCGGCAGCAGTCAGGTATGTTGTTGTTGTTTTTTTTTATCTCGTGGCATGAGTTGAGCTAGAGCCGTGAGTTGAGCATTGGCGTTACCCGAGGGGCCGGGTAATGAGAAGCATGATGTTTAGCTACTCTCGCTCCGTCCCTAATTGCGTACCGAAGACCGCGCGGCGCGCTGAGTGTGTCGTACTTCTGCTTTACTTGGCATATTTCAATAATCGGAATTTGGATGTTTGTGAATCGTTCTCGAATCTTCCACGGCCGAATCGCGAATAATCTAAGAATCGGAAATTTTGCACACCTCTAGTGGAGCGGGTTCGGGGGGCAGTGGCATGTCCCCTCATCCATTCCCCGAGAGCCGATTATTGGGGCGTGTATGGACTGGCGCACCACCTTGGGTCCTGCGGGGATGCTGGTGGCCCCTTTGTTGTGGGAGCAGGGGTGGGCCGCGCTCACTCCCCCTGGTTGTCTGGGGCGGTGCCTGGGCCCTGGGGTGGCACCTCAGCAGTCCCACTTTTCTGAAAGACTCACACATCTGAGTGCGTTCATGCATGACTGGTTGCGATTATGCACACTCAGGTAGAGAGATTGTCGATGCCAGGGATAGCGATCAGGTAGCATAGAATAGGATGTCCACATATCTTGCATGTGATTCACTTAATATTGGGTTCCATGCCTCTCTTTGCTGATTTGTGTACCCTCCACCCTGCCTAATCACATCCGCTTTGACTTGCTTCCTCTCCTCTTTCTCCGGTTATCAGGCCGATTGCACGATAGCACCACAATGTTTATAGGTAGCAGAGGCGTGTAAAAATGTATTTCTTGTTGTTGCTTGTTCTTCCCCTCTTATGTCTGTTTCATTCCTTTCTGTCCCCCCATAACCCCGTCCTTGCTTTCTCCTAATGAAAAAAAAACTGCAATATGCTTGAACAAAAAAATAGCCTTTAAGCCATTAAGCCTGCACCTGTAATAGCTTAGTGCATTGCAAGAACATCGTCAATTGTCTATCAATATGTTGAAAATTCCATCAAAAGGTGGCACAAAGCTCTTCAATATTACAAAAAAAAACAGTTATTCACTGCTAATAAACAAAAAAATCCTCTGGGTTTATTTGGTATCAGGGTAAATTAAGCAATTCCTCAAAGGAGAATTAAAAAAAGCTAACCCTCTTTTGAATAATCTAAAGTTTTATTCAGAGACTCTTTTCTTGAGGATTACTTTCATTGTCAGCTTCTGTTTTTAGATTTTGATTACAATGTTTTTCAAAAAAGGGTTGACTGAATAAATCAGCCAAGCAGAAGCTAACCTCACAAAGTGGTTAATGCTTTCTTTAGTTGCATTTCTTATTAGTCTCATTATTGGTCTCTCTCTTCTTTTGTGTGTCAAAAAATTTAAATATTTTTGATGACGCTGAAGAGCTTGTATGCTGATGCCGTCATTCTGATTTCGCACTCAAACTCCACCTCCGGCTTTTCATCGCTGATTGAAGGTGAAGGCTTCCCACTGTCGCCTGCTGGGAGCCATGTATGTTTAAATTGTTTCCCCACAAACTCCTCTCCTCTTCCCCTTCATTTGACCATTTAGCCAGCGCTGCCACAGACAGACTTATCATGGTGCTTGTTTGACAAAGCCAGAGCTAAAATATTAATGCAAAATTACTCCAGTAGAGCAGCCACAGCCTGTTTGTAACATGGCCTCACTATTCAATGCTGCCAAAGTGTTTCCAGGAGCATGTGCTTGTTGTATATGATTCTAATTCTGCTGGAAAACAATGAAATAAATCGGGTTGCCAACCGTCCCGGATTGCGTGGGACATCCTGGAATATAGGAAGTTCCGATTGGTCCCGCCTTCCTTTATTGAGGGTTGTCATGCGCAACCCGGGACTGTTGGTAACCCTAGTGAAAAAGGGCCTTAAATTTCAAATGACATACAGTGAAAAAAAGTATTTGAACACTTAGGAATCATGAGGAGTCTAAAAAACGGACATTAACTGGGTCGCGTTTGAGTATAATGTCCGGAACTTACCAGGGACGCGGCATGTGTGAAAGCAGCCGTTTAATTCCCGGGTCACAGCACAAACGCTGATGACGTAAATATAATGGCGGGCTGATTGTCCTTTTCCTCTTTCTTTGCAATAACATGAAAAGCGTAAACAAACCTCGCAATGAACATCAACATGGCCAACTGGACAGAGAGCAAAATTAAATTCAGCATCTGGCAGGCCTCATAGGATCTCTTCAGTCGTCATCGCTGGACACCGCATCACTTGGGTCATTATATGACTCGACCCACTCTCTCTTGATTTTGGGAAACTGGGTGGCGACTGACTTGCAACGCTTTTTTCATCGTGTTGAGGGTTTCCGCCTCTTAATTTTTTATGTTTGGCTTCCTGGAGTAAAAAAAATCACAGCAGCATGAAAATATTGGATGAATCCTAATTTTAATTTAATAATAATTTCTTGGTGATCAGATAATAATGCCCCAGTCAAAGCAGCATCTATTTGATGCTATTGTTCCCTCTTCAAATAGGCAGACCTTGATGTTGAAGTATAACAAGTTATTGTTTTATTGACATGTATTTGATACATTAGGGCCTGACAGGTGGATTGTTTTGTTGTTATAGGCTTTACATCTACCCTGTGACAGGCCAAAAAACAACGAGCCAAGGACCTATTTGGTGCTGGGGACATTTAAATTTACATAATACCTATTGATATAGTAATAAAATCACATGAGCAGACGACATGTCAGCCAACCTATCTACTTATGACAGGCCAACAGCAACAACAAAAAAATGTCGCACTTCAACAAACAGGCAGTAGGAGTCACCCTCGTTTATCAAAAAAAGCCAGTAATGTTCTACTCACTCTTTGTAAAACCAAGGTTGCGTTGTTGTAGGTTTTCAAAGCTGTCGTGGCTGAAATGATGAAAACAATGAGCCGAATAGGGACCTGTATGCATGCTAACAAAAACGGTCCAAACCTTTGCAGGAGAAGTTTTTTTTGGACCACTCCTAGAGTCTTCCTGTGAGCAATTCATCGCTACACATCAAGATGGCATGACGAATCCCGCGAGTAAAACCCAGAAAATGTTTGCAATATATAGCGAGGATAGTGTGGTGCTATATTTCCGTGTTCAGAGTGGTGGCGAGGCTTCCTGGAAGTTACGTCATGAGGTAGCGGTCGACAGGACGGCGCGTCCCTTGTTGCTATGGTGTTGCTATGGCGTTGCTATGGCCATAACTCAAAAACTACGCGGTCAATTATTATTATTTTTTTTTTAATGTGACTTTTTGGGACAGCGAATGATGCATTTAATACAATTCAACTGAGTAAAACACTTAAGAGCGAAATCCGAAAAGCTCTTCAGTTGCCCTTTAAAGGGGCTATGGTGTAGTCATGAATAACATGCTTGCCAAAGTCATGCTTCTCGTTGAAACTCTGAGGCTGAAAACTTCTGACAAGTGTTTGCCAAATGTCTTCACAGCACTCTCACCGACTTCCTGATTGTCCAATTTCCTGTTTTTTGCCTCTCTTCTTTTCACCACCTTCTTTCTTAATTTCCTGTCTACCTGTACCTGCTTGGATTACCTTCCTGCCTGTGATTGATTTACACTCATAATGATTTGTGATGATAGGATAAGGCAACTTATCAAAGGGACTTTTATTGCAGAAAGAGATCTGTAGGAAATGGCTTACGATCAGGTCAGAGTTGCCATGATTAACTGGTAGTTTTGCCTTAATTTCCTGAATTGACTGCATTTTCATGAAACATCCGCGGATTGATGAAACATTGAAGGAAACCTGCTTCTGATTGACGCCCACCTGAGTGAAGTACAGTAAGAGCCCAGCAAATCTCAACTTCAAACACAAATGCCCCCCTTCTCGCACAATCACATAATGGTCCTTGATGTTCAATAAAACAGATGACCATGGGTTTGTTTTTCAAACCTTCGTCCTTGTTTTTAGAGCAAGAAACATAGCCCTGCGCAATCATTTTTTATGTGCCCACTATGCATTACCTAATCTCTCTTCCACTCCCCTGCCCTGCAACCAGGACCTCTCAACACAGCCTGCTGCCATATGTCCCTCTTCCCAGCTCCTTATCGTGACGCGTACATAGCTTAATGTTTCTGGCCTGATGGATGGCCCCCTTCTCAAAATGGAGTTACAGGCAGGGTTCAGTCTACTTCCTGAAACCTCACACAAACTCTAGTTTGAGATCCACCTTATTAACACTGGATTCAGGTGTGTTTATGTACCTTCTCTGGTGCACTGTTGTTGAATATTTATCAACAACCTTCATATTCTTCCTCCTTCTCTGCTGAGACTTTAATTCTCAGCACCACTGCTCTCCTTGATCCATTTCATCATTTTTTTTCTTCAACATTTGTGATGTCGTGGTCTAATGTGCCTTCAGAATTATTACCATATAAGTGGTAATTCCCAGGCTGATCCTGGTGAGAGGAGGAGGTGCACCTGACAGAAGAAACACTTGATTCAAACAAAGACAAAGAAGGCAGCAATGTCCCCAGGCAAGAACAAAGTTGTCTCTTCATACAGGAAGAAAGAGAGGAATAGGTACATCATTTGGTACTGTTAAAGGTACCTCGAACTTAAAGACTTGTAGGCACTAATAAGCCACAATTGTTCTCTTTTACTAAATTTTTTTTATTAGAAACACATAAAATATTGCCATTTATTTAAAAATCCATAATATTTTGTACACGTTTTGACCTACGGTGGGCATCATGTTTTAGGTGCGCAATGGACGCTCGGGGTGATGACGTAGATTGTCACTGTCAGTCGACTAATACTACCAAGTTACTCCAATTCCTTCTACTCAAAAAAAATCCAACACATGCGCCCATCAGTTAAAAATGGCGATTCGTTAGTAATTGTGTTTTTATTGAGTCTTTTATTACTTTTTCATTGCCTCAAAATACGTTTTACATGTGTTTCCCTCTCATACCTTTAAGCATTGTGTTTTCTTGTGGTATCTATAAAGCAGATTCTTGATCTGTTGACCACATTAGTCACATAGCATATTTAACTCACCCTTAGTTGATATTACTACGTTGAAGTATTTTCTTAAGGCATCGTTAGTATGTTCTGTCTGTATGCATCTAAACAAAACAAGCTGAAAGTGCACGTTAGTATTTTGGGTGTCCAATTTGGCTCTTGTAGATGTTTCGCCGCTGTAGCACATTTTGGCAGCACACCGTTTTTTTACTACTTTTGTCTCATCCCGTCTTTCCCGTTCATTTTGCTCGTTTTGTGAAATATGTTCCTCTCAGGTTCACATTGAAAGGGTTAAACAGATGACATGTTTATGTTGCTAAAGTCATACCCTGGAAGCCCGGCAGCGTAACCATGTGACGTCACCGCCCTGCAACGTCACAAATAATCACAACCTACTAGTTAAACTAATTTTACCAATCGTATAAAAACGAAAACATTAAGAGGGGTTTCGATATCAAATTATTTTAACTCATAATAACATTTATCTTTCTATTGGTGTATCCCTTTAAGAAACACAGGAAAGTTGATACATTTTTTTTTTGTGTGACTGAAACAAGTGACAGTAACAATCATGAGTCCCCAAATATCATACTGTAATTTCCTAATTGCTTGGAAAAATATAAGGGCCCATACAGTCAAAAGCAAATTTCCCTGGAATAAAATGTGGGTATTGACCATAAGAGGAATTGTACTGTTGCACATTGACTAAAATGTCGTACCGTTACAAGCAACATGTTTGCAACAAGCACTGCTGGGCTGTCTATGATGGTATTGCCAATGGCGCTCTGACCATGAGCGCTTTTGGCGAAGACATCGAGGCCACTATATCAACAACAACACCGTCGTGCCTGTGTACGTCGTCATACTGCAACACCCAAATTGAAACGTCATCAACAATAGGCCAATAGGAGAGCAGAATACTGAAGCATGATGGGAATTATGACCAATAGGGCAGCAGGATCTTATGGCGCGACATTTGAAAGCAGTAAGTAAATACCGTATTGGCCCCAATACAAGACGGTGTTTTTTGCATTAAAATAAGATTGAAAAAGAGACCCCCTCTTTTTCAATTTGATATTGAAACTTATTCAAAGTTTGATATTCGCGGTCTAGATGTTATACCCATTCACAACGCTAGATGACGCCATATATCATTGAAGCGATGTTCTTTAATGACAGATCTCAGCTACTCTCCCCATTCACGACGCTAGATGGCGCCAGATACCATTGAAGCAATGTTTTGTCATGACAGATCTCAGCTACTAGTTTAACCAGTTTTCATTATTTTTTTTTTGTAATGTTTTTCATTATTCAGATTTGTTTCAAGACTATAGTTACAGTTAGACTTCACTTTTATGTTTAATGCAGTTATTGCAATTTTGTTGTTTTATCACAATAGATTAATTTATTTACATTTCACAAACCAGAAGCCATTAATTTACGAATGTGATTGCACTTTAGTTTACATATTTAAATGTTCAGATATTAAGATTTGAATGAGGCAAAATAACATGATTTTTTCTCTCAAATATACTGTTATAATCATTTGTTTCAGATCTACTGTAATTATTTTCTGTATAAAAATTGATTTGGTGTTCAAAAAGTCTTTTTTCAAACTTGAGTCTTGAAAAAGAGGGGGTCGTCTTATAATCAGGGCCATCTTATATTCGGGCCAATACGGTAAGTATCTTTTACATTACTGTGCAGTACTGTATTTTTGCCTCAAGTATACTGTAATTTCTTACGTAACAGGAGGCAATGTTTTCCTGTTGAGGCGTGTCGTAACCTGAACATTCCGTTTGTAGAGATGTCTGTAAGTAGAGGTACAACTGTAATTGTGACCAGATACCAGTGTACAGTTCAACAAAGAGTTAACTCCATAAAAAAGTGAAAAACGACTCTGCACTTGCTGTTTTTTTGTTTTGTTTGTTTGTTTACGGTATTTATGGTAAATTTGCATGTAATGCAAAAGCAACCTTCTATGTTATTTCTCGTGCGACGCAGTTAATCTTTCGAATGATCCTAAAAAAATTACCGATCGGGCAAAAATGCGGATTATTTTATTTATTGATGTATTTTTAAGTGTATCGTCCTATAATTTCATGTCCAATTGACATAAATCCTTCATAATTTTTTAGGAAGGTAAGGGGCATAAAGGTTTTGTACAGAATTTGCCAAAAACCTACGGTTCCCCCCAAAGCCACCCAAAACTTTCCCATTCTTTTCTACGTTGTTGCATTCATTTCTAATGGCCATATTTCCCCCTTTATTTTCAATGGCAGAAAACATGGGCAGTTGTGATTTGTGACCAAAAACTAACCATTAAAGCTCATGTACATTCATTTGGCGCCCAAATAGGTTGATGCTGTTGACAGCCATGTACGTCCTTGCCAAACGGCCATGTATGTCGATGCCATTGACAGTCATGTATCTCGATTCTATTAATTCCAATTTACTTGGATTCCATTGACAGCCACTTACGTCCACACCAATGTATGTCAATGCCACTGACGGCCATGTATGTCCATGCAATTGATGGCCATGTATGTCCTTGCCATTGACGGCCATGTACGTCCATGCCAATGAACGGCATGTACTGTATGTCGATTCTATCAATGCCAATGTACTTGGATTCCACTGTCAGCCATGTACCCCCATGCCATTGACGGCAATGCACGTCCTTGCCGTTGACGGCCATGTAAGTCAAAATATCAACAGGAAACGACCTGAAATTAACTGGAAGTGACCTGAAATCAGTTTGATGTGACCCCATGGGGTTTGCCTGCGAAAGCAAAGCTACCATTTCTCTAGAAATTGCGTTTTGTAGTTATTTTAATGATTTTGTTACAGTTTTGTTATAAAAAGGGAAGCTTTTTAAAGTTGACTGTTGATGTCATTGTCTCATCGAAGAATATTGCGAGGGAATGGTCATGTGATTTTTGCGGCCCAACACAAAGCTTGCTGCGCAGACCTCTGCTAACGGCATCCAGATGACACGCCGGGTGGGGATCAGGGCACAATTCCTGGCAAAATCGCTTCAAGATGGAGCCAGCACAGTGCTACCGGATGCATGAAAGGATTTTGAAGAGGAGCTAAACCGACTCACGTTTGCACATTCAACCACAAAAAAGAAAAAGACTGAGCTCCATTAGCTTGTTAGCTAAAAATAGCAACATATATGTACTGTTTGGATGCCGGTCGTTGACAGACAAGGCGTTGTAATGCCTTGGAGGAGACCATGTGTTCAGCAGACACTGCATTAGAGGCTATTTGAGGCTGTGACTTGTGACCACAAGAATGTCACTCAACATGGGCAGAAGTAAATGGACACATTGCAGTGGGTTCCAGTCTTTGCAGATTTTTATTTCCTTCCCTAACCCATTCCAACTTCTTCTTAAAGAGCATACAACAGGAGAAAAAAGTCTTAAATAGCATTATTATGTGAATTAGAATCATATTTTGAGACGATTCGACTATATACAACAATTTAGCAAAGCGCAGATGACGAGAAATTAGTCTTTTAATCTGCCGGTTAGTCACGCCTACCATTATCGGGCTCTAGCGTTCCCAACAGGGGGATGACGTCAGCGGGAGACTGGGCTCATCGGTTTTACTATTCAGCCCATTGGGGGGGAATTATTCAGAATGAGATAAACGCGACGAAGAGAGCCACAAAATGTAATTGTTTCAGTCTCTCTACTCCAATATTTTTACAGGATATTCTTTTTATCCAAGTATTTTTCCCCTATAGCTAAATAGGTGGCTTGAGAAGGACCAGTCAGCCCGTCGAGAGGGAACTATTCACAACAAGGAAAACACGACGAAGAGAGCTGCAAAATGTCATTGTTTCTGTCTCTTTACTTCAATATTTTTACAGGATATTCTTTTTATCCAAGTGTTTTCCCCAACTGCTAAATAAATGGCATAGTCATGACAAACAACAGTCGTGTGCTAAATGGAATATGAAATAATAAAAATGCACTTATTCGGGACGACATGGCAAAATTACTCAATAATGGTCAAAACTGTCGACTTTACCTTTACTGTCACACCTCCCGAACGATACTTTATGACACCTAAATCGGACATATGTCATTTCCCCTCCCTGGCTTCGGAGAATGTAATCAAAACCAAGAGGTGTGACAGCCAGCCGACATGCTAACCCGAACCGAGTGATGTTTCAAAGTCTTCGAAGCGGAAAATCACACATAACTAGCTCGGATGTTTTGACATGACGACTGGGTTGTCGATTGTCTTCGCCGGAGAGCAATTTACACCTCGTTCCCCGGAGGAGGGCGGCTGCAGTTGTTGTGCAGCTAACGTGCAGCTAATGTGCATGAGGAGAGCTTTTTACATGCCTATCAATGACCAAACGTAACTAGTCCTTAATTTATAGAAAGTTTGTAGTGTTTACTCTGTAATAGCTGTATTCGCGGCTATTTTTAACTCAAATTTGCAATTTCTGATCGGTCGGAAAATTTGACAGAACACCGGGCACATGAGCACAATCAGCCTCTTAAGTTCTCTTCCTCTTAAGTTCAATGGCCCCACAATAGTAGGGCTTGTTTTGGCCAATATCCACGGTGAATGGGAACCTTTTGAAACTCCAAAAAGGCGCACACGCCTCTCCCTCATACAGCAAGATTTTTCTGCAGCCGTTTGGCTGGCGTGATGCGAAAAATAAACCTATTAATCCGCAAAATCAGCTGAATCCTTAGTCCTTATACACAACAGTATGGCTGTATAGCGAAGAGGACGCCTTCACCCGTACAGGTCACAGCGCTCTCCTCCTCAATGCAAGACCGAAGCCGGACGTCACTCTTTTTCATGGCGCGGGATTAAAAAAACTAAATAAATATAGCGATTGCTTCCACACACATCCAAGCGCTCCATATCATTCAGGAGCATAAAATACCGTGCGAATGATGAAATAAACATGCTTTTTCGTGTCACATGCACTTTAAGACCCAAGACCAAGTAAACAATTGAAATATACTGTAGATACAGTAGAACTACTTTGCAAGCAAAACAGGCAGGTAAATGTGATCATATTCACTTGGTAAAGCAGCATGTGGTTCATGGCCATTTCATGAGTAAGCTATTTAGTGTTTGTATGTTTTTTTCTGATCTGTTGAGTTTTTTGTAAGTTGTATTAGTGTATTTTAAGACTGTCCATATTTTAAATACTTCACATATTGTATATTTTAGAAATTTATGATACTGATTATTTAATTAATAGCATAACAGGATTTTTTCAGAGCATGTAATTAGAAAATGATGTCTTTGTCTTTCAGACTTGGCATTTGGCTCAGTCCTGGATGTTCATTTCAGAGCATCCAGTTACTGAGCAATGTCCACAATTGTATGTTTATCTGCCACTTTGTGGCAATTCATATGTCTAGGATGAATACATTTTAAATAAAAATAAAGTAAAACTGAAGACTAACTGTACAGTAAAGGCAGGCAAGACGGCTAATCATATATGTATTTAGACTTTGCAAAGCACAATGTGGATCAAGGTCTTTTTCAAATGACCTTTTTACATTTAAATTTGAAAACTGTTGCGTGGATTGTGGCGTATACAGCATTTCATGCCTTATCTCCAAATATGAAAATGACAACTTGTTTTTTGCGGAAGATAAAGTCTTAAAAAATGTCGACCTTTTTGGCCTTTGTGCCATTTTTGAAACCACCACCGTCAGACAATCTCATTAAAATACGATAATAGCCAGATTCACAAAAATGGAACAATGCGCTTGTTGTGTTTGAGCGGGAGACCGGATGGTATCCTGAACATTATATGTGTGTTGGGGGTGACGTGTGCGTGTTGGGAGGGTGGGCTCTTTTTATGGACACGATGGTCTTTTGTACACGACTGCGGCGAGCTTGCTTTCAATGAGCCCAAACATGGCCATGAAGGATGCTTGTCCCAGATAACATGCATACATTACAGGAATACACACACACACCGAGTGGTGCCCGGCCGTGCTGTGATCTTGAAACTCTTGAGTCCATGTCATTGGAAAATCAATATGTTGCTTGCTTTTTCATCCAATTAATTACAGACTGCTGGACTCCCTTTTTGTATGTGTATGTGTGTGTATTTGCCGCAGTATCAATCTGTTTATCCGTCGTGTATCCGTCTGCCTATGTCATTAAAATTCCTTTTTACCTTCACACGTGCTCACGTTTAATCCCGCCAGGGAAAAATAAACAATTGTAATCCGGTTAAACACTAGGCGGTTTATGATGATGTCACACCACAAAAAATAAATACACGCACACACCTAAAGAAGTGAACAATGGTGCTGTTGTGTAACCAGATTAGTCTAAAACCGTGTCACGTCCCAGAGGTCCACGCCGTTGGCACGTCCTCTGAGGAACTGGTGTAAATCCTTCAGGTGCTGCTTTTACACCTGCACAATGCAGTCATGCTGAAACATTGTCACGCTTCTCCTGAAAGCACAATAATGTCCTAGCAATGGTCTTGGTGCTACCTGGTGGAATAAGACCCGCAAAAATTAGAAGCTTTTTTGAAAAGGTTTCTTTGTTGTAGTTTCGTCTTATGAAGAAGGAAGAAATATACCGTAATTATAAGGTGCACCTTTTTTCCACTTGAATAAGTGACTTAAGTTGAAAGGTTTAGCCTTTTTTTCCTCAGAAAATGAAGTAATTTTGTTCTTAGAAAACATTTAGCAGTGCACTCCATGTTGACATTTCCTGGTATAATGGTATGAAAAATTATCAGAACCTTTTGGAATTGCTCACATTTCTGCATAAAATCACCATCAAATGTGAGCTGATCTATGTCAAAATCACACAGATGAAAAAACAATGTCTTCTTTACCTAAAACAACCCAAACATTTATATGTTTTCATACTTTAATGAGGATGGTATGCAAACAATGACAGAAGGGGGAAAAAATAAATAAGTGAACTCTCTGCCTAAGGAGATTTAAAAAGCAATTGAAACCATTTTTTACCAAACAATTTAAGTCAGGTGTGTGCCCAATTACTGATGAGTGGTTTAAAGCTTGCCTGCCCACCATAAAACACACACTTGGTAAGAATTGTCTAGATGGGAAGCATTGTCTGATGTGCATCAGGGCTTGGTCAAAAGAGCTGTCTGAAGACCTCAAATCAAGAATCGTTGATTTGAATGAAGCTGGGAAAGGATACAAAACCATCTATATAAGTCTGGATGTTCATCAATTGACAGTCAGAGAAGTTGTCTACAAATGGAGAGAGTTTTGCACTGTTGCTTCTCTCCCAAAGAGTGGCCGTCCACCAAAGATGTTGCCAAGAGTTCAGCGCAGAATACTCAGAGAGGTAAAAAAAGAACCCTTGAGTGTCTGCAAAAACTTACAGAAATCACTGGCACAGTCCAATATCTCTGTGCACACATCAATTATATGTAAAACTATGACCAAGAATAGTGTTCATGGGAGGACTCCACAGAGGAAGCCACTGCTGTCTTAAAAAAAACATTGTTGCTCGTTTAATGTTCGCAAAAAGGCACATGGATACGCCACTGAGGTTTTGGCAAAATATTTTGCGGACTGTTGAAACCAAATTTGAATTGTTTTTAAGTAACACGCAACGTCATGTGTGGAGGAAAAATGGAACAGCTCATCAACATCAACACTGTTGCGGCGAAGAAAAATTCAAAGATCCAGCAAAAGCATATCTTTTTACTTTCTCTATTTTCCTCTATTTTCCACGTATTTTCCTTTTCTATCTTTACCTCTGACTCACTCATTTTATTTAGAACTTTAGTGTAGTCACCCCTGGTGCCACCAGATGAAGCCACCTAAAAGTTGGCCTCTAGTGATCCACTAATGGGGGATGGAAGCCAGGTGTGTCTGTGAGCACCTAAACAACAGAGCACTGACGTTGCTGGTGAGTTGAAGTTTGATTTCCCATTCCAAACAATGAATGATGAGGCTGCTATAACAAGCCTTTATGAGTTTAGGCTGATATGTTTGATTCAGATTCAGAATATGTATTGTCATTGTTACAAAAAGTCCAACGAAACTTTGGAGCATCCATACAGCTCATGCAGCTAAGTTGGTAAAGTGCAAACCCAATAACATAAATAACCATCAGTACCTAGTGTAAACAATGACACAGTTTTGGACATATGTACAACAAAGATTCAACAGCAGCATGAGGTCATGTCAGTGCTAAAGTGCAGAGCAAAAATATACCAGTTAAAAACAGTCATAAATCAGTGCAAAACCCAGATAAGATAATCAAGTATAATCAAGTATAGCCTACTGGTCGTCAACCAATGGGTAAGGGTCAGGGAGGAGGAAATAGTGAAGAGTGACATACTGCAACAATGCAAACCAGCTCAGAGTTATTGTTGTTGGTGGATGTGGATTATTGTCCGTAAGAGTGGGGCAGAGAGGGGCAGAGTTCAGTAGCCTCACAGCCTGTGGGTACAGTACTACAGACTGTTGGCCAGTAGTGATGTTCTGGCCTGTATGAACCTGTACCTTCTCCCTGAGGGCAGCAGGTGGAAAAGGTTGTGAGAAGGATGGTGCTGGTCCCGCAGGATGTTGTGCACTCTTCTTAAACAGCGAGTGGAGTAGATGGTGCTGATCTCAGGGAGAGTCATTCCTATGATTCTCCTGGCAGCTTTCACCACGCGCTGGAGGTCCTGCTGGTCAGCCTTAGTGCAGCTGGAAAACAACACTAAAAATCCATATGTCAGAACACTGCTGATGGCACAGTTGTAAAAGTTCACCATCAGTGGTCTGGGGATGTGAATGTTCCTCAGCTTCCTAAGGTAATAGAGGCGTTGTTGTGCCTTGCCCACCGCTGTGGAGATGTGGTCCCCCCAGGACAGGTCCTCAGTCACCGTTACCGCCAGGAATTTGAAGCTCCTCACCTTCTCCACCACATCATTGCCGATAGTAAGAGGCTGATGGCTGATGTGACTCCCCTTACGGAAATCCACCATGGTCTCCTTGGTTTTCTTTGTGTTTAGAGCCAAGTTGTTTTTGTGACACCATGACTCCAGATGTTGCACCTCTCTTCTGTAGTCTGTTTCATCGTCGTTGGAGATGAGTCCGAGCACTGTGGTGTCGTCGGCAAACATGATGATGAGGTTGGATGCAGCCTCATCGTCAAGTTTGAATTGAGGTATTGATCATAATGGCCTGAGAGGCTGCCCTTTGTAAGCATTTTCTGTTAGAATTTGAATCTGTTTAGCAAAGCATGAGCACATTTCAGCTTGTAAGTTAAGATGTTGACATGTTATTTCATCCTCACCGTGAAGCATGGAAGAGTGAGCATAATGATTTGGGGCTGTTTTACTACCTCAGGGCCTGGACAACTTGCAATCATTCATGGAAGAAATTAATTCAAAAGTTTATCAGGACGTTTAGCAGGAAAACCTGAGGCTGTCTGTCAGAACGTTGAAGCTAAAAAGAGAATGGATGCTGCAACAAGACAATGATCCAAAACACAGAAGTAAATCAACTTCAGAATGGTTTCAGAAGGACAAAATACACATTCTGGAGTGGCCAAGTCAAAGTCCAGACTTGAACCCCATTGAGATGCTGTGGCATGACCTAAAGACAGCGATTCATGCCAGACATCCCAGTAATCTGACTGAACTATAGCAGTTTTGTCGAGAAGAATGGGCCAAGATTAGATTTGGTTGAAGTTATTGCTACCAAAGGGGGAGGCACAAAATATTACATGTGATGGTTCATTTATTTCCCCCCCCCCTTGTCTCATTGTTTGCATACTAAAATATGATTAATTAAAATTATTATTAAAATTAAAATTTCGAATTAAAATACGAAAACCTATAATTATTTGGGTGGTTTTAGTTAAAGCAGACACTGATTTTTCATCTGTGTGATTTTTACAAAGATCAGATCAAATTTGATGGTGATTTTATGCAGAAATATGAGAAATTCCAAAAGGTACAGATACTTTTTCATGCCACTGTATGTCCCTTCTCAGGTTTGACGGTAAATAAATATTCCCACCACAGGGGACTGACTATGTCATGACCTGGTCTGCAAAAGGTTCCCCAGTCACATGTAAATTGGAAATCAATGAGAAGTCCTCAATCATGGCATCGTTAATTACTGCTATCGTCCCAGGGTTGGAATGTCAGCTATGGGAATGCTAGACTCGTGCTGAGCTTCGGGAGCAGATCCCAAGGGAAGGTCATCGATAAGACCGTGCCAGTGATAAACTGAAAGACAGCTGAGGTCATGGAGTAAGAGACTCACAGACTATCGGAAACAATGTCTTTAAATTAACATGGGGAGTTTCTGTCAAAACTACTCTGTCAAACATTTTATCACACACATCCACACAATTGCTTTTTGGACAGGAGAACAAAAACAACTTTATTGTGAGACACTGAAAACAAAATCCCAAAGGCAATCTCTGCATTTTATGATAGACAATCCAATTACGGATGAACATTCAATTGTCTCATGTTGACAAAAATGCAATAGCTGACTATTATCTGAAATAGGACAAAAAACAGGCTTATTTGAACTACTTAACCTGAAATTAAAACCTCAAAGGCACGGTGGGGATTTATTTTATGAAATTAATGAACAGGCTAATTACCACTAACATTGAACTCCATTTTAAACAAACACTTAACAGGGACTGGCAGCCATACTGTATCAGTCAAATACCAATGTTAACTGGGAAAGCAGGCAGTGAATGAGTTCAAATAAAGACTGAGAATAATCACACACATGCTCTTTTTCAAATAAACTCTTGAAATAAAATCTGCTATTGACCACTAAACACATCTGTTTTCCCACAGCACAAAAACAACTTTCATTTTAAAAGACTCTTCATTTAATATTTTTCAAAAGCAGCAACTACATGCAATTACAAACCTAAACAAAACTACTAAGACTGCAACAACTAATTGATTCAAATTGATTAATAAATTTGACACAAATTTGGTAGTTGATTTTTTGCAGGCAGCTATAAGCAGTCCCGTTTTGGTCCTTGTCTGTGTGTAATGAGAGGCTGTGCGTGCATGCCAGTGATTAGAACAAGAGAGAGAGTTCACTGCTACATTCATGTTAGATTGCTGAAGCAATATTACGAAGTGTCGGGAATTAGATTGTTTTTGTGTTGTTTGATCCAGTGTGCCTCTGTCAGAGGTGAGTAAATGAAGCCAAATGTATTGTTTGAATTCTTTGTTGATGAGACGCTACTACTTAGCACGTAGCACAAAGCTAGTTCACAAGTATAATTGGTGTCCCTTTGTATTGTGTTTGTATTAGCAACTGAGTTATTGTTAGATAATAAGGTTGTCTCATTTCTTTTTATAAAGAAACCACACACATAAACCCATCTGTATAATAGTTTAGAGTCTCCTTTCAACACAAACTCCCATTCAAACTGTAATTTGTCATACAAGAGAGTGTGCTTTGAAATTTGATTTGGATTCTATTTGTGAACAAGTGTTTGATAAAGAACGGATCATTACAGTCTGCCTCCTCCTTATTCAATTTTGTTGTTTAATTTGTTTAAAGAAAATGAGTCATTGACACAATTTCTATCAGCTCTTTGCCCACAAGATAACAAAATGTCAATCAGCAGTAGGGCTGCAGCTATCGATTATTTTAGTAGGCGATTAATCGATGAAGTAGTTAGTTTGAATAATTGAGTAATCAGATAAGGAACATGAAAAATTAAAATACCTGAGCTGAGCCTCAAACGGTATTAAAAAAAAATAAAAAATGAGGATCTATGTACAACAAAAGAACAATTAACGAACTTATATAGCAAAAGGCAGCTAGCTTAGCTATAATGCTATAAAATGCTAACGTTTTTTTCTTTTTTTAACAATGCTCTTAACAAATGGTTCAGACACATATTCCCACAAAAATAGGTTAAAAAAACCTATAAAATAAATTACAAATGCATTAAAAAAACATTAGCTCAAACAAAAGCTTACGTTGGTCTTAACAGGAAGCAGTTGGATTCAGCCATGTGAAATGAGGCAGACCAGAGGGCAGTGTATCCACCCCTAATCAATAAAACTAAATGCAAACACTTTCAAAACAAACCATTGCAAAGCCACTTTAATTGAACGTATACTCGAAGCAGTAACATTTAATTTGAATATTTTTTTCTAATCAAATACTCGAGTTAATTGATTAATCGTTGCAGCACTAATCAGCAGCATTTTTTTTTTTTATTTGAATGAACAGGGCTTTTGTCTTATTTGTGTACTGAGAAATTATGTTTGTTTCATACTCTTAACCTTTATTAACATATTTAAGAAGTTAGATGTGTATTTGTAGACTACAGTTCAGCCAGGAAGCTGTAATAAGAGATTATTTTTGAAGGAAATACAGTGGTACCTCGACATACGATCGCTTCGACACACGATCTTTTCAACATATGACGTAAAATTTGATTCGCCATTTGTTTCTACAGCCGACGACATGCTCGAAATACGATCATTTATGACAGCGCCGCAGTTTCTTTGTTTTGCCGGAATACGGACACATGGAGGATTTTCATGTGAGAGAAATCACCATTGATTTCAAAAAGGTTAGTGCAGGTGGAGAAAAAAAGCGACCCTTACCATTGAAATGAAGATGTGAATGATTGCAGAATATAAGCATGGTATGTGCATCCGTGAACTGGCTCGACAATATGGTCGTAGAATGTCGATCTCGACGGTCGTCCTCCGACTTCCATTCGCCAGTTTTTATAAGTTAAAGTGACAATTAGTAACATCGCCAAAGAAATCGCCAGCTTCTTCAGATTTTCAATGATTTATTCCATCAACATGTACAACACAACACGCCTACTGTCCGTTGCAGTTGACGCCAGCAACAAAACATTAAAAGATAAAGTAACATAGAACCGCACTCTCTATCTCACAGTCACATCAGCCACGTGATGCGTTCAGGTACAGCAAAAAACGTCCGCCACATTAGAACCTGGTTAATTACATTAACTCATTCACTCCCAGCCATTTTCACTGGGTCAAGGTCCTTCGCTCCCGGCCGTTTTACTGGGTTTTGACTGATTTTGCAAGGCCCACAGAAAATTCTTTTCTATTGCTATATGAACATGGAACCCACCAAAACAAAGATTAGACTCTTCTTTAAGCAGGAAAAAAATGTAAGCTCATATCTTTTTACATTCTTTAGAAATCAGCATTAGAAAATAGCTTAGTTTGAGTGATTTTCCATTTTCTGATGAAAAAACAGAGAAATTGAGCTTTTTGTGAAAGCATACATTTCAAACATAACTTTGACTTTAACAAAGCTATTTTTTGCTTTAGTTACATCCCAAACATCTGAATAATGTTTCCCTTTTACAGAAAAACACAAACAACAAGACAAATAGAGCTTTTGATAGCAAAGTAACAATTTATTTACACATAACTAACTGAAAGATGACACTATTGCGGCAGCGACAGCCGGTTAAACTTTTCCCTCATCGTTGCCTGTCTTAAAAAGATGAATTTTTAAGAGTCTCTGCGGGCTCTGCTCGCGAGCAACGGGCTCAACGGCATCTAGTGGTCCCGGTCGTTCTGCTCGATCGTCCAGCGGCTGGCATCCCGGGCGTCCTACCGGTTGTTCTGCTCGGTCGTCCGCCGTCTGGCATCCATTCGGTTGTCTTCCGCTGGCGCCCTGGCTTTGCGGCTTGGCCTCTCGTTGCCGTTGAATAGGGTTGCGGGTCTTACCAAATGCGCTACTGCCCTCCAGTGGCCAGTTTTATTGCTTTAAAATGGATTTTCAGCTTTGTGCTTTGGTCCTCAATTGAAACAGAAGCCAGAGATGCCTCTTGTGAAAAAAAATAATGTAAAAGACGTATAAATACGTCTTTGGGACAGTGAAACAATGAAAAATAGAACGTATTTATACATTTTTGGGAGCAAATTAGTTAATACAGGAATTATTATTATTACAATATTATTCCAATTTTTATTTAGAATTTATTTGTTTTGTTATGTGTAATTGCCATTTGTAATAGTACAAGTGTAACAGAGTTATTTTGGATACGTGTGATTCCACTTGTCCACATTAAAAGGCACAATAGTGCCCCCAACTCATGTGGTGACTATAAATAGCTATAAATAGCACGTCTCCTGGAACTATTTTAAAACACAACACAAAACAATGTCCAGGAGTTCAACGTTCCAAATTGCAGCAGACAAAGAAAAAGGGGTTACATCAGCAGTATTTATTATGGTTTTAGTGTAAGTTTTCTGGCTGTGGAACTAATTAATGGCTTTATAATGTTTTCTTATGGGAAACTCCTGCTCGACATATGACCATTTCGACTTATAAACGAGGTCCTGGGACGAATTAACTTCGTATGTAGAGGTACAACTGTAGTCAACCGTCTTGTATACCTTGTTACTTACAACATGCCTAAAACAATTTGAAGTTAAATTTTGAAGGTAATTGAAAAAGGTGACAGTTATCTGATTAATCGATTATTAAAAAAATAATCATTAGTTGCAGCCCTACATACTACCGTAATTTTCAGATGAAAAGCCACTACTTTTTTCCTCTGCTTTGAACCCTGCTGTTTATAGTCCAGTGCGGCCTGTATACAGATTTTTAATGCCTGATTAACTGCATGTCTTTAGTTCTAAGCGGCCCCGAGGAATATCATCCAGTTTGGCTCATATTAGAACAAATACAATTTTCTCGAAAATGTGGTGGCTGTGCCTTTTTGTCCAGAAATTACAGTCCTAAAACATTGAGCAGCCTCTTAATACCAAGCACCCCCCCAAGGTTCACGGACCGAGGAATTCAAAAATAACCTTGGATAATGAGCCATATGCTGTGTCATCATTTCTAAAGACAAATAAATTATTACCTGATCCCATGCAGTATGATTTCTGTGATCTTTTCCAGTCAAGGTCAGAGGAACCAATCTGTTCCACTACAGCCTGCGACAACACGAAACCCTTTCTTATCAACCCCTCACATTAGGTCTAAGCATGCATAACGGGACCAGAATACTCCTCTCTGTAAGCATTAATGGCAGCTAGCATAGCGAAGGATTTCTTCGCCTGTATAAAAAGAAATGTGCTTGCTGGAAAGGAATCACCGGAAGCTTTCCAAGCGAGGAATTAATTGTCATATTTGCGGGCCTCTTTCTGTCGACCAGTCAGAAGCCTTTGGCGCTGGCTCAAAAATCTTCTAAATGTTTTTGGTACGCTGCTACCTGCTGTTTGAGAGGGATAGGGACTAAGGCCCACTACAAATAGTTTTCACCCCCTATTTCTCCCTCTCGGTCTCTCCCTCTCTCGCTCTCTCTCTTGAACTCTCTCCATGGTCTTTAAATGTCACAAAAGGACGGAAAATTAGTACTTTTTTAAAAAAATCAAGAATAAAGTCCCTCAAATCATTTTGACATGGTTATTTTGCACCAAGGTGACACCAAAGTACAGGTAGTCCCCGTGTTACAACCATAAGCGGATTTTAAGGGGGGGGGGGGGGGGCGAGTTTTAGTCGACAATTCTCAAAATGCTTTTGTTTATAGACAAGTTTCCAAGGTAGTTCCGCTTTACTTCCTTGTGTCTGCCTACCACTTCCGTTTCCAATTTTTTTACCATTTACTTCAATGGCGCTGGAGTGGCATCACTCACTCAAAACCCTGAAAACCACTATTTGGAAATCATGCATACTTCTGCTATCCCGACATGGGACGATAACATAAAGAAGTGGCCGAGGGTGACCAGAAGTAAAATATTCTCATATTTTATTGACTCTACAGCAGTGGATGGAAATGCCATCAGGAAGCTCCGAGGCATTCCACAAAGTTGGATGTGTCCTCATACACGAAGACTCGCCTTGAAGTGGACTGTCAGAGCTCGATCCTGCAATCCAGCTACGAGCTTTTTAATAGTAGCAATTTTAAGATATGCTATTGGAGCTGAAATTACCAAGGACAGCGGGATAAAGCCCGTCTGGATGCCGCCGAGGGTCTCCGTGATGTCGGGTGAAAGTTTGGAGAAGCTCCCTTTAAGATCTGCTGTCTGATAACACATTCCTTGTAAGCTCTACCTTCGTTAATATTTTCCTAATTATTTAATAAATTATGATTTATTGACCTGTTTTGCACAGGCACCAATCGTTTGAAATAAAACAAGAAATGGAATCATGTTGTCCAAATGTTTTTGTTTATATGATATGTACATACCTTGTATTATTTATTTGTAACAAAAAAGTCAGTGTCAGTCCTTCTGCATTCAGCAAATGTAATATAATTTGTAATTTCACCTCATTTTAGTCACTTAATTGGCCGGAGTATCAATCTATACCTCACGTCAACACAGGCTGACAGGTTGTTATAATTTTGTCCACGAATGATCAACAAAGTGATAAGAACAATCATCCAATCTCATCTCATCTAGGTTATGCTGAATACATTTTTGAAGATTCAGTGGGTTCCTCCCGCTTGATTTTGCAGTTTTAATGTCATCAACACACTGCTAACTTCAACCGCAACTCATGAGGTTTTTTCTAAACCAGAAGTTCAAGGCAGATATTGTCCGAGATGGTGCCACCCATATTTCTGTCAGGAAACTTGTCTATAAACTTCAAAAGTTTTAGTCCATGAATAAATAAATAAGGTTTCCAACCATTTCGAATGAAGATTGACAGATGAGCACATAATTGTTGCGTCTACAAGGAAATTAACATCTTCATCATGATAATACACACTTCGCAGCACATTATTTGCAATTAATTAAACTCACCTGGAAGCGACAAACTATGTAAAAAGATTTCCAAGAGTTTAAGAAGACACTCACCGAGTCACCACGCTAAAAGCTAATGCTAACGCGAACGCTATGCTAACGCTACAAGTTAGTTTCGTGTGTGATGATCACTCAGCACAGGCCTTTAAAGGCTAAAGCAACATGGCATAGCCAAGATAAGAAAACAAAACTTCCCAAGCAGCACCTGACACGTGTTTCACAAAAGGCCTTGAATGGGCACACGCTTAAGCTTGTGCGTGGGGCAGGGGGAGGCGCAGCACATCACATGAGTGACACAAACAAACACTAAAAAATGCTAGCTACACATACGATAAGAAAATATCACTCATTATAAACTGATGACTGAAACTATGGTAAATTTTTGTCTTGTTCTTGTCTCGTCAGATGACAACTAGCATACAGCTTGTGATGTTTTAGTCACGGAAGACTAGGGTTGGGCATCGAACATCGATGGGAACCGGTTCTAAAACTCTGATGCTCCCAGAATCGTTCGAGTTTTTAAATTTGAGCGATTAAAACAAATTAAAATTAAAACAATAATAAAAATACCAAAAATATAATTAAAACAAATTTCCTTTTTTCGATGCCCGGACCGCCGAGTGGAAAAAAATTGCTCGAGTTCAAAGGCTTGATATTTATATACAAGTTAAAATTACCCCTGTGAGAAGTTAATTTAATTTTAAAAAATCGTTGAGAAGTTAAGACTTTAATATAAAATATGCATTTTTTTTAACCTGCATTTTTTTTTTTTTAACCCTGCCTCTTAAAAGAATCGGAATCGAGAATCGTTCGGAACCGGAATCGAAACGTCGAACTGGAATCGCTAAATTTCAAACGATGCTCAACCCTACTGAAGACACATTTTTAGCTCGTCATTGTGACGTCATTGTCACGTAAAAGTTTTTCGTTGACAAAATATTTTCGTTTTTGTCATCGTTGACGAAAACAACACTGTGGTGGGGTACTTCAAGGGTTAATTCTGACTTGCGCAGAAATTCGTTTGTCGCCAGCGTAGGAACTAAAGGTGTGCGAAATTTCTGATTCTTAGATTATTCGCGATTTGGCCGTGGAAGATTCGAGAACAATTCACAAAAATCCAAATTCCGATTATTGAAAGAGGTCAAGTAAAGCGGAAGTAAAACACACTCAGGGCGCCGCGTGGTCTTCGGACGCAATGAGGAACGGCGCGAGAGTAGCTAAACATCATGCTTGTCATTACCCGGCCCCTCCGGTAATGCCAATGCTCAACTCACGGCTCTAGCTCAACTCATGCCGCGAGATAAAAAAACAACAACATACCTGACTGCTGCCGACAGCTGCTACAAAGTACGTCCACATAATTTTACGGTAGATATCATATTTATATAGGACTAGATGCAACATTGACTCGGTGGCGTTAGCAGCACATGTACAGAAAGCTAGATGCGGGCGTTAGTAAACGGCCGCCATCTTAAAGCAGTAGACTTCCCTGCAAGGCTGTTGTAGCGAACCTTCCCAAGAGAACCTAATTAACTTTTTATCTAAAATATTCCTAAATCGGTAAAATATTGACTTGAATCTATCTTTAAAATAGTTTTAAAACTTTCAAATATCGAAATTAGACAAAAGGGAAATTATGGAATAACGGGAGCATTTTTAACAACTTTAACAGTTGATTCACAACGTTAAATTAATTGAATGTAGTTTAAAGCTGCTGATACAGAATGGGGATTTGAGTATATTATTTATTGTTTCTAACTGTTAACTTGATACTGAAATAGTCGTTTATTTAACCCTGCGAGACTTTTTTTTTTTTTTTTAATACAGTTTTTGTAACTAATGTACAAAACATTAAAAGCAGCTAATAGCCGGGGGGTTTGGGGGGTCATCAATAATCGATTTATAATTGAATCGTAGCCTCTGAATCGTAATCGTAATCGAATCGTTAGGTGCCCAAAGATTCCCACCTCTAGTAGGAACAGAGCTTGTCTGTAACCCGGGGACTACCTGTAATACTTTTATTGGCTTTTTTTTTGTTCCATTATTTTAGATTCCATGTCCAACTACCCTATTATCACTTTAATCTACTTGTGTGAAAAAAACCATAAGACGCCGAGTGTAATCAGTTGTGGTCGTCTTTCAATATGCATTTCTGGCTTTTTATCAACACCCCGAACACTAGCCAACGTCAAAGTGGTTTCAATTGTCACCATTCTCAGATGAGCTCCTTTGAAGTCTCCTGTCCAACATGCTTCAATCGCTATCCAGTCGCTTCTACAAGCACCAACAATCCCACTCTAATATTTCAAGCGATTTTGACAGTTGGGCTTTATTTGGCTTTTGCGGTTCCATTGTTCCCGCTCTCTTTCATCTCCCAAGATTCCCGCTGGGAATCAAACATTGTTGGCATTTTCGTTTTAGCCGTTCGCTGACGATCATCCTCCCCTTCCCCAGAGTTCCTACGGCGGGGAAAGTGTTGGCTTCAGACAGATGTTTGCCCGTTCCCTAGAGAGTGACAGAATGGAAAGGGATATTTCCTTCAGAGAGGAATGTCTATTTCGCCCAAAGTGATGTTTTTGTGAGGATAAAGGATGATGACGTCTCTTCAATCCTCGTCTTCTAATGTTCCGACTTAACTATTATAATTTCAAGCTGCTCTTTTTTGCAATCTTTTGTCATGCTGACAGAAAGCAAAAACGTTCCTTTTTTGAGTCCCACGGTTACACTTGGGACAAGAGTATACTGATGGAATGCTCTCGTGGGATTTGCTGTTTCATTTGCTTCTTCCAGGCGCCCTGTTTTCTATTTTTTTCTGTCTTTCTCTTGAAGTCTTGATCTGGGGCAGGTCATTCCCCCACTACTTACCCTTGGTCCCCTATGAGTGCTGTTACCTTTGCCCGCCATTAACATTTTGCTCATTTGTAATGAAATGGATATGAATTATGTCAACAATAAGAACAATTTTAATAAGTCACCTACACTATTCATTTTATCCTTAAAATTATGCATATTAGGGTTGCACCAAAATGAAAATTTTGGGGCAGAAACAAAAACAAAGTATGAGAAAACTGAGGCTCAAAACTAGAATCATCAATTATTTTTCAAAATAGTTATTTTTTCATACTTGTATCAAGTTTCCTGCTAAAAACCTTTAAATTAAAAAAAAAAAAAAAAAAAAAAAAAAAAAAAACATAGACTTCATTATATATTGACGGGACGCTGGGTATATTTATAGGGGGCTTATCTACGTCAAAACTGGCAGAGTGGAAAAACAGGCAAATAACTTTTTCCGTTGAAAATTCTTGTGAACAAATGCTTAAATTCCTGAATTCTTTATATGGACGTAAAACAGTCTCGATTCTTGGTTAAAAGCAAAAAAAAAAAAAAAAAAAAAAAAAAACGTGCAGGTAGCATTTATTTCACGTAAATATTGTGAACTATGAGGCTAGTCAGTAAGGAAATTAATGGCCGCCATATGTAAAGAAAGAGCTTTTTCCGTTAAAAATTTATGTGAATAAATGCTTAAATCCCTGAATTTTTTATAGATATGGACGTAAAACAGTCTCGATTCTTGGTTAAAAGCAAAAAAAAACGTGCAGGTAGCATTTATTTTGCGTAAATATTACGAATTACAATGCCATTGCTGTAGCGGCTAAATTCTCCCATAGATTATTTTCACAACGTTTCAAAGTCCATGCATCATTCGAAAAATGTAATCATTACCTTTAATCCTCAAACAAATTACTCTTGAGACAATCCTTCCTGTTTGTATGCGATACAGCTTTTGTACTTTTTCAACCTAAATCCGGCGTTTGCAGATCGCTGCATGTGACCGATGGCTAATAAATGAAGCGGAGTGTTGGACGCCCCCTTCGGAAAGGCCTGATGCAGTGAATGGCTAATGTGTCACGTCAATACATTATGACGTCTATTTCAATTAAAATGAATCTTTAATATACTTTTTCCAGATGAAACCCAGTCACCAAATATAAAAAAAGCTTCAATTTAATTTCAATGAAATGGTATATTTTACCTTTGCAAGTATATGGTTAATAATGGAGTGCATTTATTTCCTAGTTCATATACCAGGCTGTCCCCAGATGAGTCTCACCACCCCCTCAACCCTATGTCAGTGAACCACCCTTCCCTTGGGTAGACATGATCAGGCCGTGACCAATAGCTGCAATAGCAAGTGGAGCCTGACAGGACACTTTACCCCCGCCCAATTCCAGCCCATAAAAATGGGTTGGATAGTAAATACATAACTCTTTATAGGTATAAGTGACTTATTGCCTGAAATATAGCAATATTTCTTCATGAAACTAACGTTTTCCTCCTTTGCTGCTGCCCGAAGGGAGAAGACTTTTACAGCAGAAATACTTGTGTAGCCTTGCTGCAGAGATTTGCTTCAATGAGTCCAAACCTAGTTTTCTTCTCAAAGCTGTCAAGTGTCAAGCTGTAGCTCTAAACCGGTGATATTGACCTCCAATTGTTTCGCTCGTAAAAGAAATGTTGAAAAGCGAGGAACCCTCAGGGGTTGGTAGTTCCATCCTAATCTGCTGAGACACAATCGAAAGTCTGTTCACCACATGCATCATGGGTCTAGTTTAGGACCCTCAAGACCTCAGACTAGAACTCTCAGAGGAGGGTGTATAGGATAATGGCTATGATCATTCTTATTTGGTATAATCATTGCCTGACCAGAGCGCAACACATCTCAACTGATAAACTACCAGTAGTTGCAACACTGAACGCAGGCAGAAAGTTCTGCAGTATCCACAGCAGAACATTGTTATTCAGAGACAGTTTCTTCCTTTTGGCTATAACTAGGGACGTCCCAATCACATATTTTTGCACCCGAAGCCGATTCACTTGATTTTGACAATCTGCCGATACCGATACCGGAAAAAGTTTTTTTTGAACAAAAGTTCGAAACATGTTACTGTTCGACCGTGCCGCCTTCATCATGTGAATTATTTTGAAACAAGAATAACGTGAAAAATGTTTGTCTTTATTAAATGCTTCATTAAGTGAGTCCACACAAATCCACTCGCGCTTTGACGCTCACACTGCTGAGAAAAGCCTCTCACTTACACAATGAGTTGTCACAGCACACTTATGCATGTTTAACGATGATTGACACATTAGTGCCTTTGATGGTAGCGCTACCAAGCTTCTCTGGCAGGATAAAAGCTACAAAATTAAATGCAAATACAAAATAATATTCCTGAGTGTTTCTTCAAACTTTGCAAAATTGCACTTTCATTTCACAAGAGCAATATTTGCATTTAAAACTAAACTAAAATACATGAGCTTAGCTTTAAACAATGTAAAAAATATAAAAATTAAAAAATTAGGATCTAAGTACAACAAAAGAACAATTGGCTAACTTTCATAGCAAAGTCTGCTAGCTTAAATGCTATAAAATGCTAACTTTTTTTTTTTTTTTTGCAATGCCCTTAATGAATTGTTAAAACACATATTCCCACAAAAACTGCTTAACTAAATAACGGATGCATGATAAAACATATTAGATCAAACAAACATATGCAGCCATATGTTGGTCTTAACAGGGAGCACCTGGTTTCAGCTATGTTAGAGGGGTTATGGATTATTCAGTGTTTCCACTAGAGGGGAGTGTGGTCGCCAAATCAATAAAACTAAATGCAACACTTTCAACACTAACCATTACAACATCACTCTAATTCTTGAATCCTTGAAGCAGGAACATTTGATTTGAAGCTTTCTTATATTAAAATTACTTAAATAAATCCATTAATCGTTGCAGCGCGAGTTTCAAGTATTTTGGAGATGCAGCTATTGCTTTTGGCCATAGTTAACCCATGGGTTCTCCAGTATTAAAGCCCTAATTTCTAGGGCTTCAAAGTTTTTCTAGCCTAGATTAGTTAATGAGGGTTTTGACTAGATTGTTGTAGTGGGGATCCAAGACAGGTTTAGTGTTTCAAATTAAAGGGTTAAGCATAGGTTAAGCATAAAATACTGGTGTCAAATAAAGCGATAAAGTCTGGTTTGGTGTTTCGTGTCAGGGTTTAAAATTAGGGTTTGACGTTCTGGGCAAGATGTCGAACAAGGTTTCAAAGAAAGTACTGGTGAGAGTATAGCAACAATGTTGGGCTGACAAAGCATAACCGAAATGAAAGTCAATTAACTTCCCGTTGGTCCTAGCATGTTAAGTGACGGTTCTGGTGGGCAAAACACATTTTCAAAATAACTCCTAGAAGCTCTTCATAGCTTTGGTGTTAATTACATGCTCATTTCCTCCTGTGGCTTTGTCTCTGGTAGAACATGTTAATTGAAACTCCTCTTTCCTCACCAGAGGGAACAATTAACCTCAACCAGCACCTGTAACAGCTCAATTACACCACCCCTTACTCCAGGCAGGTCCTTTTAATCAGATTTCAAATGCTACTTCTAGCCACTTCTTTCCAATATGTTGGTATTTTGTCACTTTTGAAGCTACTTCAGCTAGGCAGTGAAAGACTGATAATCTCGGTCATCCTGACATTGAGCGCAAGTCGATTTCAATTCCTTCTGTAGCATTACAGCCCTGCCTCCTCCCTCCCAGTCATCCTGCTAATGCCACAGTTTCATTTGCCTCCAGTTCTTCGTATTGAATGAGAGTCCTTCAAAGAAAGAGGAATAAAGAAGGTCATCAGAGAGGCTAAAAGAAGAGTAGACAAAAAACACTAATCAGGCCGCTTGTTGTCATTTAGAGTATTTTCGTTCCTACTCTGATAAAACATGAGGAGTTGGTCTGGGCATGTGGTGATGAGCGGTGCGATTAAGATGTATGTCCACAGACTCTACACGATACAACTGCTTCAGAGGGCTCTAAACATTTTGTACCCTAACTCAAGCTCAGCTAAACAAATTCCCACATTTACAGGAGTTGGGGTTTCAAGCTTGGTTTAGAAGTGATTTCAAACAAAGGTCATTTTTTGAAATAAGGGTTTACAGCATATGTTGGCATACCAAACTAAGGTTTCAGTAAAGCAACTGTGCAACTGGTTTATGTTACCTACCTGCACATCTACAGTAAAGTATTCATAATTAACTCATCCAATGTCTTGCTAGTCCTAGTAAGAATAAATTTCCATCCATCCACCCACCTTTGATCAAGAATAGACATAGCCACCATTGTACTTTTAAGTGCAATGGTAACAAAATATACTGAAGGAATTCGGCCTCCCGGCCAAGCCGCCAGAACAGCGACAGCCGAACCAGATGGCTTTCCACTGGCGCAGCCCCAGCATGTCGGCCAGGAGGGCAAACCCCGCGCATCCACTCCGGTGTTAACCCTTTGTACTGACTCCATTTTGAACGGTTTAAAGAAGGCTCACCCAAAACAGGTTGACAATTTATTCGTCGACAATGGTCAAAAACAAGGCAAAAACAGATGACGGAGAGGCAACGCTGGATCCAGGGTCGGCCAAACAATGGCTACATAGAAATGCACTGTAATTGCTTATTAAAGTTAACGTCGATTGACAGTCATTAATGTTTGATCTTGCCAGAAATGCTTGAAAGTTGAAACTTCAAAGAGCCGAATGCGTCAGTCATCGTTTAGCTTGTTAAACAGTTGCTTTGGCAACTCATTGTGTGTAAGTGGGCAGTTTGAGCGGATTTGACTAGACTCACTCAATAAAGCATTCAATAAAGTCAGGCATTTTTCTTGCCTGGCATGGCCAGACTGTTCTCCTTGTATTTTTCAAACACCGTGAGAAGAGTCTGGGACACAGCTCTTTAATGGCCTCTTGAGCCTGAATGAAATCATCCGTACAATCAGATTCCTTTAGTTGTGTGATGTGTTCTTAACGAGCAATGTCACTCTTGCGCGTCGGAAGTCGTCTTCACAGCACAGATGGCGAATGGGAGAGCCGAGAATATGTTCATATCTGCGGTAAATTTAATTTTAAATGGCCAAAAACACAACAAGTAGCTAAAATCAACAGTCTGTCTCATGCTAGCCATGTTGAATAAACTTATCTATTCTCCTCTCTCCTGGTATGTTTATTTCAACACGCTAGAGGTTCTTGTCGCTTTAGCAACATCACGTCTGCCCGTCGCTGATTGGTCCACTCCGCTGTCTGTTTGCTGTGGCTTGCTGCAACCTGGAAATTTGATCCGCGGAACGGTCGCCACTCTTATATGTATCTATTTCCAATGATAAATTGGAATAAATAAATTGAACACACACAATTTTTTTTTTTTTTTTTTTTAATGTGGGCGGGGTGTCTTTGCTACTTCGCGGTTTTTCCACTTATCACGGCGGGTTCTGGTCCCCCTTAACCGCGAAAAATGACGCGAAAATCACTTTACTGTAAAATGTGAAGATGGTGACCCAAACTGGACAGTGCATAATTATATTTTAGGATTATATGTCATAAAATTTAGTAAATAGTTGGTTGCGTATGCATAGGGTTGGTCCGAAACGTTAATGTTATGATAACTGTTTGTTATTTTAACTGTAATTTCAAACCCTGGCTTGACCTTCAATCCCTAAAAATACTGAAAATACTGTACAAAAAAACATCCTTAGAATTCAGTGGAACAGCTCAAACAAGTGAGAGAAAATCTGCTATCCCCGGTCTGACTGTCCCCTTCATAGATCAGCCAGATGTCCTCCAGATAACTGAGACCACATATGCGGCCGGAGCGGCAAATAACTAACTGTTGCTGATAGCTCCCTTTCTCTGCTACGGAGATAATATCAGATTGGATTCCTTGTAAACTGGCGGCAGGCCATGCCATACTGGAAATATCGCCTTAACGTACAAAGATAAAACCATCTTAACTGACGAAGATAAAACATCTTATTGTGTGATGCCAGGCTGCAGCTATCGAATATTTTAGGAATTGAGTATTTAACTGAAAATTCCATCGAATAATCAGATAAAAATATTTTTGTTTAGTGAAAGAGCAATTATATGTACATGAAAAAACAAGACATTTTACCAAATAATAAGCTATTTTTAGGCAAACAATGCCTTTTTTTAGATGTACATTGTTGAGAGTAGCCAGCAATTGCATCTCAGATGTGACTAGAAAAATAAAACAACAAATTCACTGCTTTCACTCACAAAACTTAAGATTTTTTTTCTTATTTCTTACCTAAAAATGTCATTACCCTTGATAACACACATCACTTAAAAGTTAGGTGTTTTTCCCCACCTGTTTAAATTGATTTTTCATTTGGGTCAAGCTAATTTTAAATTCTAGTTAATTTTTAAGTTAGTCTAAATTGTAAGTCCTGATAAGAGTCTGAATTTTTGCAGTGTTTAAAATAAATATATGATGCCTGCTGTATTGGAGCACTTTAGGCACTAGTGCTACCTGGTGTTTTATCCATCAATCACTACGGAGTTAAAATTGACTGTTAGCTTGATTTTGTTTTTATTTTACACCCTCATCAGTCTATGGCGTGGTGTTTTTAGAAATCAAATAAGGCCTGTATGAACGACACGTTAGCCACGCATTGACTGTAGTCACCATTAATAGAAACCTCGCCTTCTGTACGACTAATTTTATGTTAGCAAGGTACAGTAACGTTAATCTTATTTATTAGCGCTACGTTAACTTAATTTTACCTTGTCTCGATTATCGCTCCTCCGCTCTCGGAGTATTCAGGGTACCTTTGGTGGGGCTGCAGCATTGAAGATGTGCTGTGGACCACCAAGTGTTGTCCCTTAGTGAATATATGAAACGGTGTCCGCCTTGGTGTCCAGTTTAAAATGCTCCCACACATTTGACATTTTCTGCTATTTCTTGGTGCCTTTCTCTACGCTTTCCTCGGCTTCTTCGTCGTCACCTCTATATTCACGCAGAGTTGAAATCAAATATATCCGGCGCCTCTGTCTTCTTTCTGTATGCACATGACATTAGCGTGTTGTGCCGCATTAAAAGTAGTCCGCCAAAACATCAAGCTGGCAAAATGAAACGATTCCTCGAGGCGAAGAAAATTCCCCGGTTGATTTTCAAAATCGAGTTACTCGAATTGTTCGAGTAATCCTTTCAGCTCTCGTGTGATGATTAGATAACGTTCGAAGAGGAATAATCAACTTCCAAAGATGAATCATCTCATTGCATGAAAGGAACAATCTCCAAGTTCTAAGATTTTAATTTCTATTGTGATTTAGGGTTTTAGTTTGCCATGATTGCAATATATCTTCAAGTGAATGCTTCAAACTGGAGCTTCAACTGTATGAAACTCAGTTTTGACATGTCCATTGGGAAGAACTGTGAATGATGTGGTGATTGTGTGAAAAATTTCAGAAAAAAACAACAAAAGGGATTTTAATGGTGAACGACATTGAACTTAACCTTGAACCTCGCAGGCTATGCAAGAATGACATAGAGATACAGTCGCTAAGCGGGACTGTGCTCCTTTATCCGGCCCATTCTGCAAAACAACCAAAAGCCTCAAGGCCGCTGAGCTCGACTAAAAGCTTCCTCATCAACTCATCGTCTTTAATAGACGCAAACTGGCGTCATTGTTGCGGACGGCCCTTGCTTTATCACTGTGCTTTATTGTCCGTGCCCGTTTAGTGCATCCTTGCCACTTGCTGTCCATGAATCTAGCGAGCCTTTACACACTGTATGCTGTTAATCGCCTTTCCAAATAAAAGGATGTCACAGGATATCGAGCTGCGTTTTATTCTTTGCACTATATCACGAGCACTGTGTTGTCTGCTTTAGTCAGGATATGCCATAAAGCTCAACATCTCTGTCTGTTTGCTCCCCTAAAGTTACAAATAGTGTTTCAAATTAGTTTCAAATTAAGGTTAGTATTGGTTAGTGTTTGAAATTAGGATCCATAATCGAGTATAACACAGAATTTGAGATGCGAGTGTGAACTAGTTTCATATTAAAGTACCTGTGACACCATAAAAAATCTTAAATAGCATTATTATGTGAATTAAAATCATATGTTGAAACAATTCAATTATATAAACCAATTTGGCAACACACAGATGACGAGAAATGAGTCTTTCAATCTGCCGTTTAGCTACTCCTGTCATTATAGCGCTCTGGCGCCGCCATCTGGGTGATGACGTCAGCAGAGTAACGATTTCAGCTGATTTAGAATTTCAGCCCAATGGAGGAGGAAGATTCAGAAGGCAGAAAATTTGTCGAAGAGCAGCAAAATGTCATCATTGTTTTCATCTCTCTACTCCAATATTTTTTTTGTATTTTCCCCAATTGCTAAATAGATTGTATGGTCATGACAAATAAGTCTTGTGCTAAATGGAATATGAAATATTAAAAATGCATTTATTCAGTACGGCAGGCCTAAATTACTGCATAATGGTCAAAACTGCCGACTTCTTAAACCTCCCGAATGGCATTTTATGCCACCGGAGTTAGTCGGCTCTCGTCATCATCCTGCGGGAAAAAAGAGTGTGAGAGCTATGCTACATGCTAACCCAAACTGAGCGTATCTTTCTCGCCTTTCGCAAACGAAAAATCACACAAAACTACCCAGCCTCATGTCACACACCACGGCGGGGGTGATAGCCTTCACCGATCGGCCAGAGGGAGGCGGCCACTCCCGCCTTTTCGGTAGACATGGAGCTTTGTCACCCACAAAATGCAAGCCACCTCCTTATTAAAATGTGTGCAATGATACCAGTATTTGACATAATATAAAACATGTAGCTTACTCACTTCCTTGTCCATTCAATGGTCCCACAGTTGTCGGACTTGTTTTGCCCATTCTTATTCAGGTTTTGAGTGAGGTTTCAAGACAGGGTTCTCGTTGCAATTTCGGATTTTAAGGAAGTATCCTGTTTTTAAATTATGGTTAGGATTTTTGGTTAGGACAGATTAAAGCATTGCTTTATGTTTCAAAGTAGGCTGCCGACACTAGGTGAAAATTTCAATTTATGAATTCAATAATAGTACTCAGAGAAAATTTAAGGTCTTAAAAAATGGTATAGGGTTTCAAATCAGGTTTCATAGCCAGGATTGAGGGAGTCAAATGAGGGTTTCAAAATAGTGAGGGGTATTTATTTATTTATTTATTTATTATTTTTTTCGTTTTTTAGAATATTAAGCTTGGTTAAGTCTTTTAAAGTAAAGTGTCGATATAGGGTTTTGGGATTGAAATTAGCGTTTCAGTTTGGCCATGGCTAGCATTTCTACTTTTGCAAAAAAAAAAATTGTTTGGTCAGAAGAATACTCAAATAATGAGGAACATTAACAACAATTATTAACAAGATATCTATGCGAACTGTTATTACTATACTGTACTATCACCAATTTCATAACCACTTTAAACCAAAGAAATATGGGGGAAAAAAATCAATGAATTCTGGCGAGAGACAAAGAAATCTACAGAAATGAAGCATTATTTATCCAAGGAACATGAGTGTTCTCTAGTGGAGAAAACATATTTCCTTTTATGAAACTAAAATTATCATATCTCTGGTTTTTCGTGGTCAGTCGGTGCCAAATAAAAACTGGGAGAGAGATTAAAATCCGTGCTTTCAATTCATGTTGATGGCAGCGCTCTACAGTGTATCACAAAAGTGAGTACACCCCTCTCATTTCTGCAGATATTTTCATGGGACAACACTGACAAAATGACACTTTGACACAATGAAAAGTAGTTTGTGTGCAGCTTATATAATAGTTAATTTATTTTTCCCTCAAAATAACTCAAAATATAGCTATTAATATTTAAACCCCTGGCAACAAAAGTGAGTACACCCCTTTGAAAAAATGTACATCCCTAAATGTAAAATTGAGTACTGCTTGTCATTGTACCCCCAAAATGTCATGTGACTCGTTACAGGAGTGCTGTCAGCATTGCTGCAGAGATTGAAGAGGTGGGGCGTCAGCCTGTTAGTGCTCAGACCATGTGCCACACTCTACATCAAATTGGTGTGCATGGCTGTGACCCCAGAAGGAAGCCTCTTTTGAGAGGGTACACAAGAAAGCCCGCCCGTCTCATCAGACCATACGACATGGTTCCAGCAATCCATGTGCTTTGTCGACCTGTCTTCGGCAAACTGTTTGCGGGCTTTCTTGTGTACCGTTTAATCTAATATTTAGATTAAAGAGGAAATATGTAATGACTTGTGTAGCCCAAAGTAGCAGAATAAGAATAGCCTTTCTTCTTCACAAATCAAGTAAAAGTAAAAAGTATGGCTTACTAAAACTACTCTTAGATGTACATACTTCCCAAAAAGTTACTCAAATATGTAAATGTAACTTGTTACTACCTGCCACTGGTTTTAAGTAAGCCTGTCGTAATATGCAATAATTCCATTTATTGCACGGTAAATAAAAATGAAGGCGGTAATTTTCCCGCTGCAATTTATCGCCTCGCGTGCACGTTCGTGCGCCCGTTTCACTTCCTTGTTACCAACTACACAAAATGCATCTTCTTCCAGTTCCGGCAAAAAACCGCGCTGGAGCCAATCTGTTCCCATTATATCCTATTGTTCAATGTATACCGGCTGTGTTAGTGCTCTGGATTGACTGCGGACCATCTCCACCGTGCCGGAGCCCGCCGGATGGTTTAGGCTATTTTTCTATTTTTGCCGGAGACGCATCCGTCAAAATGGGCGGAGCTGGGCCTGGAGTCAACAGCCCAGTTGCTTATTCACGGTTTAACCAGCGAACATGAACAAAGAACGCTCCATCATGGAGGTGGAAAGTCACAAAGTGATTTATGATGCAGCAGACCATCATTATAAGGGCAACATTAAAAAGGAAGCTGTATGGGTTCCTATTATGTGTTTTTTTCTTGCAATGATATCAAACACACGACGCGCTGACAACTTTGTTTTTTTATTAACACACGGCGATAAGAACACTTCCTCAACCTGTGGCTCTCTGCAGTCGGCAGGCTGTATCTCTCGCTCTCTCACTGCCGCGTCACATGAACAAAACATCACCGTTGCGTTCAGGGTGCCTCGGAAAACGTACAATCAGAATATTATACATGGAACGCCATATCAGAAGCTATGAGGGGAAAAGTTTTCATTTGCTTAAATGCTTAAGTTATTAAGTGCAATTTAATTTATTTTCTTGGAAAAAATTTTGTATTCTGTGTTTCTGTGCGGTATTAATATTGTTGTCTTTTACTTACAAGAGGCATGATCTATTGTTTTTAATTGTAATTTCTTAAAAAGCCTTTTTGAATTTAAGAGTAAACATTTATCGTGTTTCAATGGGCTTATTTGATCTATTGATATATACTTTATTCTCACTGTGTTATTGTAAATTGGTTTAGAGAAACTTTTTCAAATTGGGGGGGGGGCAATAATATCGCAATAATTCATGAGATAAATTATCGCACACTAAAATTTGTTATCGCGACAGGCCTAGTTTTAAGTCATCTTGATAATGGTCCCAGGTTGAGTTTTATGAAAGGCATGTGGTTTTAAATGTTCGTAATTCTAATTGTTGTTTTTCTCTTTTCTCTCTTGCTGCCTCCTCTGACCGATGCAACAACAGGTAACAAACATTTTCTTTTTCTGTCCGTCTCTATTTTCGTTGTTCTTTGAGCTCGACACCACAAATATGGGGGCTTCTTCTGTGATGTCCTGGGAAAACATTTTTTTTTAAATACATCTCGTTCTTGAGTCTGTGAAATTGTCGTACATTTAATGTACGAATGAACTTCACTTGATGTCCTCTGGCTGCCAGCCCTTGTTTGCGCTCGCCCGCCACCAAGTCAACTCTGAAATTGTACACGTACCCTCCGTGTCCTCTGTTTGTCCAAATATTAGCACGGTCGAGAACACGCCGTGACAGCTTGAATGAGCGACAGGGAAAAACGGGGTTGGCTGCCGAACGCTGAGTCATCTCCGAGGAGAGACGATGCAGCATTATGGACACTTATAATGAATGATTATTAGTCATCAGAGCCGGTTGACTCAGATGGTTTCTAACTTGGAAATTAGTCTCTGTAGCTAAAAGAATATTTAAAAATATGCGTTTTAATTAATGTCATGGCGAGGGTCAAAATTTTGGCTTTTACAGTTTAAAGCATGGGCTTAGCTTAGTGTAATGGATTCAATTTGGTTTTAAATTGGGAGGTTACAAAGCAGTCGGTGTTCCAAGCCTTGGAAACGGTATCTAAGTGTGGGTGGGGTAAGGTTTCAAATTTGGTTACAAGGGTTAGGATTTCAAATTGGGGTTTCCAAAGAAGACAGGGTTACAATCTTCGGTTCGGCTTTAAAATTTGCAGTTCACATAAAGGTTAGGTTTTTAAATTAGGTTTTAAACCATGGTGGGGCTTTCAAAATAAGGTTGGAGCAGATGAATTGGACAGAGTTATTATTCAAATGGAGGATTATTAGTCAACAGAAAAACAGAGAGCTTTTCCACCAACCTGGCGCCATGCCACTTGTCTTGTTCTTGTTTTTGTCAGTATCATTACTACCCAACCCCCAACCCCCCCTTCCTGGGCCGAGCGCCCACCCACCTCTGCCTTTCAATCGGATTACAATAAGGCTTGATGAAAAGACATATGGCTCCTCCTGCCGAGACTTAATAAAAGTGAAAGTGGACTAATCTGGCAACCCCGCGAGGATCTAAAGCGCACTCCCTCCCTGCTTTCATCTAGCTTCCCCAATGGATTTGGAACGGCGGACCATCGATGAGTCCACCAACTGGGAAGTGCGCAACCCCAATTTGTCGCTATAAACGCTTTTGTGTTCCTCATTTTAACTTTGGCAAATCTAAACATTGGCGGTCAAAATGGCACTTTGTAGTTTGTTTCTTGCTAAGAATAGAGATTACACAGCAACTCAGACAGTACAATTGCTTACTCGAAAGTACGTAGAAACAAGTAACATTTGCCAGTGAACCATATGCTGTTACCAATAACAATAATAATAATAACATATTAATAATTTTACTTAACAATCATTTTAGTTTATTTATTTTTATTTGTTTTTAAATTTAATTGAGCCACATCATAGACTTCATAAAGATATTGATGGGACATGAGCGCGGGGCCAAATAATAAGGTGGCCTGCATTTTTGGCATGGCCGTCAAAGCTGACCGAGTGGAATCACAGACAAAGAGCTTTTGTCGTTGAAAATTCTTGTGAATAAATGATTAAATTCCTGAATTTTTATTGATATGGATGTAAAATATTCTCAATTCTTTGTTATAAGCAAAAAAAAAAAAAAAAAAATGTGTAGTTAGCATTTATTATATGCAAATATGTCGAAGTACAATGCTAGTCTGTCAGTCCATGTGGCGGGCGCCATATTTAAACAGAGCATTTCCGGTGAAACTTATTTTGAATAAATGCTTAAATCCCTGATTTTTTATATAGATATGGACATAAAACAGTCTTGATTCTTGGTTAAAAGCAACATAAAAAAAGTGTGCAGTTTAGATTTATTTTACGTAAATATTGCAAAGTACGATGCTAGTCTGTCAGTCAATGTGGCGGCCGCCATATGTAAACAGAGCGTTTCTGGTGAAAATTCTTGTGAATAAATGCTTAAATTCCTGAATTCTTTATAAGTATAGATGTAAAACAGTCTCAATTCTTGGTTAAAGGCAAAACAAATGTGCTGGTAGCAGTTATTTCACGTTAATATTGCTAAGTATAATGCCAGTGCTGTAGCGGCTAAATTCTCCCATTGATTTTCTTCACAATGTTTCAAAATGCATGCATGGTACAAAAAATATGATAATTACCTTGAATTCTCGAACAAATCACTCCTGAGACAATCCTTCCTGTTTGTATGGGGTACAGCTTTTGTATTTTTTCAACAAAAATCTGGCGTTAGATCACTGCAGGTGTGGCTGCGACCGACTGCAAATAACTGAAGCGGATTGTGGGATGGTCCCCTACTAGAAAGTGTGGTCGAATCTGCCCCTTCAATATCATTATAAAGTCTATGGCCATATTTAATTATTGAAATATATAATGAATGAATGAATTAATTGTTATTATTTTTTATTCATTTTAGTGTCACTTAATAATTGTTGTTTGATATTTATTTTTATCTCATCTGATTATTTTCTATTGTTTTAATTTAAAAAGTTAGATTTTCCTTTGCGCATGTTAATTTACCTTTAATATTCATTTACATGCTTTGTCTGATTGCTTTTAATTCATTTATCACATTTTTTTGACCTGCCGTTATTTTTCTTAACTGTTGTTGTATTACATTTTAATCGGATTGTTTAATTTATCTAAACAGTCTTTGTGATTTCTGTTGAGGTTTGTAGCCCCTATGCAAGCTCCCTTCCACATTACTTGATAACAGCAGTAATGAAACCAAAAGTTCTTACATTTGTACCACTCCCTATTATATGAGACTTCACAAAGCGGGTGTAAATCACGCCGCCGGTGTTGCTAATCTTTAAATATCTGACACTAGTCTTCCCTACTGTGTGCGGCGTATCTTATCATCCTCATCTGTAGTCTTACCTACACGACCCCTGTGTCGCCAGGACGACGGCCAACCAACAATAAACATTTCCGCTGACAAGGACGGTCGTCTGTTTACTGAGCAAGCACAAGCTTCGCTGGCAGGCCTGCTTCAGCAACATGGTGGTGTAGTCACCCAGCGGTTTCTCCCCAGCAAACACCCCCATTTAATGGTCATGTCAACCTTGGACTTCACACTGTGCCTCTTTGTCAAAGTGGAGGGAAGAAGTCATTTGGTGTTCCTTTTATTACCACTGTACTTCTTAAAATGACTCAGATACTCTAGAAAAAGACAACTCTTAGACGCTACACGAGTACATGGCCATTTATAAGGTACCACAGCATGAGTGTGAGAACACACAACTAAATAGACATCAGCATGGTCTAATAGTCTTACAGCAAGTGCAAACATGAATAACAGTGTTATCATTTAGTAATACTGACCCATAACAATGAGTCTTTAAAAAAACATATTACTATATTAACCCTCTGATGTATGAATTATGCAATCATTGGTTAAGATTTTTTTCTGAAATGTTTATATTCTTCTTAGGACAGGAACATAATGTTCACTTTACGCTTCTGTTGAAGTTACGCTGCTGAGAACAGCCTCTCAATTACACAATGAGTTGCCACAGCCCATTTATGCAAGTTCAACCATGATTGACACATTAGTGCCTTTGATTGTAAAGCTACAAAGCTTCATTGGCAAGATCAAAGCTAAAAACCTGTCAATCATCATTAAAGTACCAAATGCAAGCTGGACAGCTTGGACGCACTGCTTAGCAGGAGGGAGGGTGAGAGGTTTTGGCGCTGTCCGAGCATGAAGCAGAAAAACATAAATATAGTTTTTAAATTAAAAACCCGATCCCTTTCACCCGATTCTGATCCTCTAAAAAATAGCGCTATCAGCCCGACTTCCAATCACGCGATCGGTTCGCGACATCCCTACTATATGTATATATATATATACATATATATATATATATATTTTTTTTTTTTTTTTTAACACTGTAGCATAGAGGCATAGAAATATTGACAGGATATGCCAGTTGTAGTCCACACGGGTGACAGGTTATCAGCAATATTGGATTCAGAGAATATCTACTTGCAGTTACATTATTTGACCACTGAATTGACCTCAAAAGAGTATGGCAGCAGAGAGCTCTGTATGCTATTCACTTAAACCATAGAAACCAATGCATTAAAGAGAAAGGTACGTTTCAGTAGTTGTCCACTGTAGTGATCACTATGCACCAGAGGATTAATAAAAGGTAACAAGCTAAATATTTGGTTATTTTCCGTCAAACTGACATGTAACAACTGACTTCACTCCTTCACGGCCATTGGCGAGCATACTTGTCCATTTGTTTTTCATTCATCTGATACTTCTTGACTATGAATTCCAAACTCGGTTACAATCTTACTGCTGCACAACTGCCATCTGAAGGCAACAATGCACCATTGTAGACATAAAATGGGCCCAGTTTGTGACTCAACACGAGACGTTTCTGGAAGAAATGGCTCCATTTTGATAAAATCTAACCATGTTTGACTGCTGATAATAATCATGGTGTTATCATTTAGTAATACTGACCCATAACAATGAAGCTAGAAAAAAGTATTACTTTATTATCCCTCTGATGTATGAATTATGCAATCATTGGTCAAGATTTTTTTCTGAAACAGTTTTAGTCTTCTTAGGACAGGAACATGATGTTCAATTTCTTATTTTTCCAAAAATTTCATATTTTCCATGAAGTTACAGACATGTCCAATCCAGTTGACGCCATGCACCCTCCACTTAAAGCAACACTAGGTAACTTTTCAACCTTTATAAAATATTTTCATAACATTTGTGATGATATGTTGACTGAATGACACCTCTTGTTATCTAGAGTGGGTCTGTATCGCTTTCACCAGCACTAATTAACTTTGAGGAGGGTAGCGGGAACCCTGCCACACAAAAAACTACAAATGTGCTGACTGCTTTATGGCATACGTCACTTCCCCCCTTTCATCATTCATTACAACGATGGAAGTCGACGCGAATGCTTTCACGCGAATTCTGCAAAGATGGCAGAGCAACAAAAGAGACAAAAGTTTGTCTGAGGAGGAAAAAAAGGGAGGCTACCAGGATAGCCAAGAATTAACATTGGCCCGGCTTTCACTCGCTGGCGTGATGCCCCCCAACCGAAGTCGTGGGGGGGTTAGCCACACTAAGCCACACATTTGCTAACTGTCATATTCTATTGTTTAGCCACAACTGGATTCATTACCTTATTCATAGACTTCATAACCTACTGACATGACACGGGAAACTGGCCCGATTCGTAGGGGGCCTATTTTTAAAAACTTCAAATTCAAATATTTTTAGATCAATAGATTAGTTTAGATTAATAAAAGGTAACAAACTAAATACTTCGTTATTTTCAGTCAAACTAACATGTAACAACCGACTTCACTCCTTCACTGCCATTGGCGACCATACTTGTCCATTTGTTTTTCATGTATCTGATGCTTCTTTACTCTGAATTCCAAACTCAGTTACAATCTTACTGCTGCACAACTGCCATCTGAAGGTAACAATGCATTTTAGGCATAAAATGGGCTCAGCTTTCGACTCAACACGAGACGTTTCTGGAAGAAATGGCTCAATTTTGATCAAATCTAACCATGTTTGACTGCTGATTACTAAAGAATGGAAAACGGAACAATCTAATTATTCCCAAGTATTAAAAAAAGGGAAAGACTGTTTGATTCAGTGCAAATATAAGTCAAGTACTATGTGGATCACAATAATTTCAAACGCTGTACACTGGCTGGCATTACCGATGTGTTTAGTACATAGATGCTACTGCTTATTTAATTCATAGGACAAACAAGAACTAAAGTCACATCATTTCAGACTGATGGCCATGTAGTAAGGCCACACCAGAACAGGTGTTTAATAATGAGTCCTAGTTATTAGTTCTGCCTCCAACTGAAATGGCAGCACTGATATCATTTGTCATCTTTGGACTTCCTGTCATTTGAAACCCAAAAGAATCCCTATGGTGACCGTTTACGTCTGAACGAGACACCGGCTAGATCTCACAGGGCCCTTCAATCATCATTGTGTATCATTGAAGATACAGTCACACAAAACAGGTAGAACAATCAACTTAGCGGCACATTTTATCAAAGAGCTGTGCAGCACATGTGGTTTTAACAGAATCTTTTTTGCAGCATTTGCTGAGTTCAAATGAAATTGGGTTATCCGCGCATTAAATTGCGGCTTTAAAACTTCAAAAAGGCACTGTCACGCCTGCGGTGGAACGCCATGAAATTACCTGCTCACTAACCCCGTGCTGCCTTTTTCACCCAACCTGACTCCCTTTGATTGAACACAGAGAAGACGCTTAGGATTCAAACTGGTTCATTTGGCATCTTTAGCCAGCAATACCTGGCACAAACAACTGTATGCTTGTCAGTTTGACATCTTCAGCCAGCAATTTCTGGCATAAACAATCGTTTGCTTGTATCTGCACGCTGTCCCAATTTGTGGAAGTGAGGTGGCTCACGGTTCTTTCCTGGAAGTTATTTTGTACGACGTGTTCCAAGAACCGCTAAACAATGTATGTTTTTGATTGGTGTAATGTCTATAATGGAAATTCACCAGACCAGAGCAGCAAATATTCCCTTGAAGCAGCAAATGGCTTATTTCTCATATTTTTTTTTTTTTTTTTTGCACATTGCTCCTGTCACAATTGTAGGTTGAGGTGGCCTGATCGCTTTGTTGACTGAATCTGCTCTATACAATTTCTCTTCTTGCAAAGAATGAGCTAGAAAATAGTGACATGTATTTGTTGCACCGCTTTTAACTGTGGAAAAGAAACATTTGGCTCCTTACAAAGTGATTTTCCACACCTTATTTCAAGTAATTATAAACAATTATGAATTTGTCTTTACACAGGGTTTATGTGGGTCATTAAAAAACATTAAAATTAATGAATTTTGTCAAAATTCAGGCATTAAAAACCATTTAACTTCAGTGGTATGAAAAAGTATTTGAACCTTTTGGAATATCTCACATTTCTGCATAAAATTACCATCAAATGTGATCTGATCTTTGTCAAAATCACACAGATGTAAAAACAGTGTCTGCTTCCACTAAAACCACCCAAACATTTATATGTTTTCATATTTTAACGAGGATAGCATGCAAACAATGACAGAAGGGGAAAAATAAGTGAACCACACAACCAAACAATTTAAGTCATGTCTGTGCCCAATCACTGATGAGTGGTTTAAAGCTGCCCTGCCCACTATAAAACACACACCTAGTAAGAATTGTCCTGATGAGAACAATTGTCTGTTGTGCATCATGGCTCGGCCAAAAGAGCTGTCTGAAGACCTGCGATCAAGGATAGTTGATTTGTATAAAGCTGGGAAAGTATACAAAACTATCTCTAAAAGTCTGGATGTTCATCAATCGACCTTCAGAGAAGTTGTCTACAAATGGAGAGAGTTTGACACTTTTGCTTCTCTCCCAAGGTGGAAGCGTCTGGTTGAAGTTATTGCTGCCAAAGGGGGGGGCACAAAATAATAAATGTGATGGTTCACTTACTTATTTTTTCCCCATATGTCATTGTTTGCATACTATCCTCATTTAAACATGAAAACCTATAAATATTTGGGTTAGGGTTAGGTTTTTTCATCTGTGTGATTTTGACAAAGACCCGATCACATTTGATGGTGATTTTATGCAGAAATGTGAGTGTAAAACTCTGCAGTTGGGTATGGGCATTAAATTAGTTTAAAATGGCATTAAAAAGCACTAAAGGGTATTTGCTGATACCTGTAGAAACCCTGTTACATAACGGCTAATGTTATATAAAGTCTGGACCCCTTATATACGACCTTGAAGGAATCTTGGAGTTTCAAAGTGTCTTTTTAGGGCTGGATCACACTTTTAAATGTGGTACCATCACACCAGACAGTCATTGAATTTGGTTTAATTTGGTAATGCTTGTACTGCACAACTGTATGTGTGTGTTAATGAGTCAAAAGCTGGAAAAGAACCTTCTGGCATTGCCAACTGGTAGGCCATTACTAGTCATCACCAGATGGATTTGCACGCACATTGGAAGCGCAAAACCATCCTCTGCTGGCTGTGGCAGCAAACTTTGGCCAAAAAATAAAGCACACACCAAAAAAACAAAAAACTATAAGACATCAACATGCATACCGGGGCGATATGAACAGCTGTCAGGGGGGTGTGATGACGCCAGTCACCTGACAAGCGTATCAAAGTCTGGACATGTGGCTGCCGGCTAGTAGATGGGATCGGATGCTAATCTGGCAAGCAAGAGCTAAATCCCCACACATAAAAACACACACACATACTGTACACCACTTTGAATGGTCGCCTGCAGCAGCGACACATTGACCCCTGGTGCAGCCGCTCTGGCACTATTGATGGATGACGGCGCAGCAGAGGATGAGTCACACTACACAACCTGTGTCTGCACCTGAGCATGTGTATACAAACTATACCTATTAATATGAGTGGGTATTGTGTTCCACTCTGTACCAATAGACAAATAATTTATCTGCCTCGCCATCCCACCAACAAAATAAATAAAAGCTATAAAAGATAACAGTATAGTGTGTAAAATGGCAATTTCAACGATGAGGTGCATGTGCATTTTCTTTTTTTTTTTTTTTTTTTTTAAATTATTGAAAAGTAGTGATGTAGGCGAAATAATATCTGAAAGAATATCTGTCATCAGAGAATGTGAACTGTTATTATTATATTGTACTATAACCTATTGCATGGCCATATTGGGTAAAACAAAAAAACAATAACAAAAAAAAACTCCACAAATCGTCTAATTTCAACTAAAAAAAATACACAGAAATGAAACATCACCATCACTGAGCATGAATGCCCTCTAGTGGAGAAAACATATTTTCTTCCATGAAATTAAAACAATCATATCTCCGGTTTTCAGCGGTCCAAATAAAAATTAGGCGAGAGGTTAAAATTCTGCGATTTCGAGTCATGTTGACTAAAGGTGCAGCTATCAATTATTTAAATAATCGATTAATCTATTGATTGGTTAGTTCAAATAGTCGAGTAATCGGATTACAAACATTTAATGCTTGGCAGAATAAATTTTAGGAGACTTGTTTTTAGAAACAAGTGTTTATGCTCGCAATATTTATTTTGGCTTGCTAAGATTACGGTTATGATTGCATTAAATGCAATTAAAACTAAATTTAAAACCTGAGCTTAGCCTCAAACAGTATAAAAAAAATAAATAAATGAGGATCTACAGTGCCTTGCAAAAGTATTCGGCCCCCTTGAACCTTGCAACCTTTCGCCACATTTCAGGCTTCAAACAAAGATATAAAATTTTTATTTTTTGTCAAGAATCAACAACAAGTGGGACACAATCGTGAAGTGGAACAAAATTTATTGGATAATTTAAACTTTTTTAACAAATAAAAAACTGAAAAGTTGGGCGTGCAATATTATTCGGCCCCCTTGCGTTAATACTTTGTAGCGCCACCTTTTGCTCCAATTACAGCTGCAAGTCGCTTGGGGTATGTTTCTATCAGTTTTGCACATCGAGAGACCGACATTCTTGCCCATTCTTCCTTGCAAAACAGCTCGAGCTCAGTGAGGTTGGATGGAGAGTGTTTGTAAACAGCAGTCTTCAGCTCTTTCCACAGATTCTCGATTGGATTCAGGTCTGGACTTTGACTTGGCCATTCTAACACCTGGATACGTTTATTTTTGAACCATTCCATTGTAGATTTGGCTCTATGTTTTGGATCATTGTCCTGTTGGAAGATAAATCTCCGTCCCAGTCTCAGGTCTTGTGCAGATACCAACAGGTTTTCTTCCAGAATGTTCCTGTATTTGGCTGCATCCATCTTCCCGTCAATTTTAACCATCTTCCCTGTCCCTGCTGAAGAAAAGCAGGCCCAAACCATGATGCTGCCACCACCATGTTTGACAGTGGGGATGGTGTGTTCAGGGTGATGAGCTGTGTTGCTTTTACGCCAAACATATCGTTTTGCATTGTGGCCAAAAAGTTCAATTTTGGTTTCATCTGACCAGAGCACCTTCTTCCACATGTTTGGTGTGTCTCCCAGGTGGCTTGTGGCAAACTTTAAACGAGACTTTTTATGGATATCTTTGAGAAATGGCTTTCTTCTTGCCACTCTTCCATAAAGGCCAGATTTGTGCAGTGTACGACTGATTGTTGTCCTATGGACAGACTCTCCCACCTCAGCTGTAGATCTCTGCAGTTCATCCAGAGTGATCATGGGCCTCTTGGCTGCATCTCTGATCAGTTTTCTCCTTGTTTGAGAAGAAAGTTTGGAAGGACGGCCGGGTCTTGGTAGATTTGCAGTGGTCTGATGCTCCTTCCATTTCAATATGATGGCTTGCACAGTGCTCCTTGAGATGTTTAAAGCTTGGGAAATCTTTTTGTATCCAAATCCGGCTTTAAACTTCTCCACAACAGTATCTCGGACCTGCCTGGTGTGTTCCTTGGTTTTCATAATGCTCTCTGCACTTTAAACAGAACCCTGAGACTATCACAGAGCAGGTGCATTTATACGGAGACTTGATTACACACCGGTGGATTTTATTTATCATCATCGGTCATTTAGGACAACATTGGATTGTTCAGAGATCCTCACTGAACTTCTGGAGTGAGTTTGCTGCACTGAAAGTAAAGGGGCCGAATAATATTGCACGCCCCACTTTTCAGTTTTTTATTTGTTAAAAAAGTTCAAATTATCCAATAAATGTTGTTCCACTTCTCGATTGTGTCCCACTTGTTGTTGATTCTTGACAAAAAAATTAAATTTCATATCTTTATGTTTGAAGACTGAAATGTGGCGAAAGGTTGCAAGATTCAAGAGGGCCGAATACTTTTGCAAGGCACTGTAAATACAACATAAGTACAACTGGCTAACTTGCATAGCAAAAGTCCACAATGCTATGAAATGTTTTTTTGTTTTTGTTTGTTTTTTTAACAAAGCTCTTAACAAAACGTTCAAATACATATTCCCACAAAAAAGTGCTATACATGCTTCTAAACTGAATTACGGATGTATAAACAAACATATTAGAAACAAAAAACAAGCAAAGATATATACATTTTGTTGGTCTTAACAAGGAGCAGCAAGATTCAGCCATCTTACACGACTTATGGGATATTCACTGATGCCACTAGTGGGCAATGTATCCACCCAAATCAATAAAACTAAATGCAACACTTTCAAAACAATTCATTGCAATATCACTCTAATTAAACAAATACTAAAAGCAGCACAATTTCATTGGAAGCTTTTTTCTAATCAAATTACTCAAGTTAATCGATTAATCATAACTAATACTGAATCTTTGTCAAGTAGTTTAATTTTTACGGCGCTTAAAAGACACAACTTTGATTGAATAGGATGATCATAGGACTTCTGACTGCAAGCTTGTGTGTGGTCATGTGACTTGTTACATCTGATTAGTATTATGGAGTCACGTGATTATTGTTGCAACGTCTCAGTGGTGAAACTGGTAGAGCCACTGTTTGCATCTCTGGCAAAAATAGAGCAAAATCTAATATGTAGAATAAAGAGTAAAAATGTGATAACTCTTACGTAACCCAAAGGAGTGGAGTAAGAGTAGTGTTTCTTCTTCATAAATCTACTCAAGTAAAAGTAAAAAGTATGGCATGGTAAAACTACTCTTTGAAGTACAGTGGCACTTCGACATATGATCCTTTTGACAGCCGACGAAAAACTTGACTTGTCGTTTTTCTCGACATATGACGAAATTCTCAAAATACGCCGATTTATGTCAGTGTTGCAATTTCGTTGTTTTCCCGCAAGACGGACGCATGACTGATTTCCTTGTGAGAGATATCAACGTGGGTCCCATGAATGTTAAGTGCAGCTGGTGAAAAAAGGAAAAAGGTGACGCTAGATAGAAAAATATCAGCATGGTGTGCGCGTCAGTGAACTGGCTTGACAATACGGTCGGAATATGTCTACGATCTCCACGGTTCTTACTCAACCGCTGTTTGCCAGTCTTCATAAGTTAAGATGACAGTTATTATTAATGCAACATCAGCAAGGAAGTTGCCAGCTTCGTCAAGTTTTTAAAACATTTATTCCACAACTTGTTCAACTCAGCACGGCTACTGTCCGCTATAGCCGATGCCAACAACATTAAAAGAGAAAGTAAAAATGCACCTCTCTCACACTGTCGTCAGGCACACGATGCATTCAGGAACAACATGCAAAACACACACGCAACATTAGAGCCCAATTACAGTGATCCCTCATTTTTCGCGGTTATTGTTGACCAGAACCTGCCGTGATAAGTGAAAAACAACAAAGTAGCGCACCCCCCTGCCCTCCCAAAATTTTGTTTTTGTTTTGTGTGTGTTCAGTGTATTTATCCAAATTTAGCATAGGAAAGACATACATATTAGACATGTTTTTTCACTTTTTTCCCCCCAAAGTATATATATTAAAAAAAAAAAATTTAAAAAATAAAAAAACTTTTGTATGTCTATATTTTAATCAATCTTTTTTAAGCACTTCAAATGTAATAATTATAAGTTTCAAACATGTTACTGTTCCACCAAATTATTTTTAAACAAGAATTAAGTATAAAAATGCTTGTCTCTATTAAATGCTTCATTGAGTGAGTCCACTCAAATCCGCTCTATCGCCTCAGTTACACACAATGACTTGCCACAGCAACTGTTTAACAAATTAAACGATGATTGACACATGCGGCACTTTGATGCTGAGGCTTCCAGGGATCTGTGGCAAGATCAAACAGAAGACATCTATAAATCATCTTTAATTTTAATAAGCAACTGTAGTGCATTGCCTAAACAACAAACGGCAGGGAGAGGGAGGGAGGGAGTGAGAGTGAGACTATGTGATCGGCTCGGGACAGCTCATCTGTATTTTTTTTTTTAATTGAAAAAAAAATCTGCGATGGACTGAGGGTTCTAAGTTCGAAATGTGAAGTAGCAAGGGATCACTGTAGTTACATTATTATTGTTATTATTCCAATTGTTTTGCTATGAGTTATTAAGGATTTAGCGTAGGTTTTTGGGCTGTGGAACAAATTAATTGAATTATAATTCCATAATATTCTTATGGGAAAGTTCCACTCGACATACGACCATTTAGACTTACAAACTAGGTCCTGGAACAAATTCAATTCCAATGTAGAGGTACCTTTGTATTTTTTTCTGAAAAAAATTATTAAAGTAAATGCAACGGAGTAAATGTAATGTGCAACTACCCACCTCGGGTCGTGATCATGTAGTACCTCAATATGTAGTACATGTGTCAGTAGCAGCTGTTTTAAACTGAATACATTGATGCTTGCTCGGGTTCTTTTATGATTAAGTAGGAAACCGTGAATCTCATGAGCAATTTAAATATTGTTCACATGCTGTTAGTTAAACATGCCAAATTGTATCTGGGTATGCAAAATTATTACATACTGTACCTGAAGGAAAATATCTTCCCACCTCAGCTTTTTGTTACATCCGGGTAAAGTTGGCTAGTCTACAATGGAGTATTTTGGGGTGTCCTCTCGCCCCAGATCCCACTAGATCAGCCCCTGCTACAGAAAAACAAAGGAAAAAAACTCCAAAAGGTACAACAGATGAGCAGTCTTTTTTGTTCTGCTTTTGATGGTTCTCATTTTATATTTTTGCAAGCTGGTGCTGTTGCTTTCAAGTCTCTCACCCCCCCACCACCATCACTCTCTCACTTCTTTCTCTCCTTTTCCATCTTTGTTTGATCCCAACAGTGCTTTTAATCGCCAGAATGTTATGTCAGCTCCACTTTTTTCTTGAAAAAAGGACAGTGTTTAATGATGGTTTTTGATCTGAAAACAAGTTGAGGGGGGAAGAATCCTGAAAAACGCATAATCCATGTTTTTTTTAATGTTACTGAAGGCTGTCCACATTTTAAAAATAACATTCTAAGCCAAAACATAATGGGGATAAAATTGAAAATGATTCAAAGCCTGCCGTAGTCTGCATTAGGTTAGTAGTACACGTGCTCTGCAATCCAACGTTCTGTGTTTGAACTTTTACTTTGCTGGCTCTGTGTGAGCTTTTAAAAGGTGCTTCTTGTGATCAGATAATTAGTCCTTGGACTTGGTTTAAGCATATGACTCCTCACATAGTTTTTACATTATTTAAAAGTAACAATAGTTAACTACAAGGCTGATTTTTGCAAGGCTGTTTCATTCAACGTGATGGTAGCTGTCGTGTTAGTCAAAAGACTTTGTACTGCATTGCATTTGTATGCTCAGTACATATCTTTCTTACAAAGGGGATGGCTGTATTTTGGCACTAAGGCCGCCCTTTTGCGTTTGGATTTTCTATCTCCAATGTGAAGAGTTAATACACACAAAAATACACACACTCTGTCTCCTGTATATGTATAGTTATCCGAGAGCTGTAAAAATTATCTGGGAAGAGAATTGTAGCGGACAGTCTTTGGAGCTATTTTTAGCCAAGGCATCGTAGACTCTTGGCTGCCTGCCGAGGGAAGTGGGTCAGAGCCCATTCCCTCACAAGACAAAATATTTCACCTAGCTTTTATTTGCTGCTTTCATTCTCTGGTTTCTTAAGACCATTTTGGCTCATCTTCAGCTATGCGTTCCGCTTTTGGGCTTGTCTGTCTTTCTACTGCGGCCTCATTTAAGTAATCGTGCAGGAACAGAGCTCTGCATGGTGGTGAAGTCTTTGTATGTGCCCTGTTCAGAGTGAACAATTGTATGTTTGGGATCTCAATGTGGCTTAATGTTTTAGTATAATTGGAGCAGCATATGCCTTGTCATTCAGATTAACTTTAACGCTATGTTCAGTATTTTTGCAACCCTGATGTGATCAGATAATATCTTGGTGGAAGAAGAAGCATACGGTTCATTACCCATTTTTTTTATTTTTGAACGCCGTCTTCCAACTAAAACCACTCTTTGTGGCTATGAAGCTGCCTAATATACTAGTAAGGAGTGAGGGGACAGTCATAGGTTTCAGAATACCTTGCACCCTTTCTATTTAACCATGCAAATTATTTTTTTTTTCAAGAAGTAACCTAGTTGGTGAAGTCTTAAGGCTGATTTATGTTTCTGCGTTGCAGTGACGCCTGACCTACGCCATTAACGCAGACCAGATTTGGGCTCTATCTCGTAGGCTGACGTGCGCCTCCAAAATATCCTGACTACATGTCACCTCAACGTGTTGTGACGTGAACGCCAAAGGACTGTGATTGGTCCTCGTAGAACGTTGTTTCCGGTTCAGCACAACAACACCGCCATGGCTTGGCGGTGAATTACAATGCAACACGTTCCCTTGACGCATAACTTTGAATGGTCAATGACGACAGAGGGTCTACGCCGTTGTTCCGCAGTCAACGGAACGCAGAAACATAAATCAGCCCTTAGGCTTCGTACAGACTTCAGTCATATCTGATTCCAATTGGATTTTTCCCCAAATCTGATTTTTAGGGCTGACTGTTCACTCAATTTTTAGAGAAAGTGTCCAAATCAAGAGAAGGGCCTGTTCAGACTTGGTAAGATTATTGACACACCTGACTGGTTGCTGTGGCAACAAAGGCGTCATCCAGCCCAGAGTGAAGTCACAGACAGTTAAAACCCATCTGTGCTGTTCAGACTCAGAAGCATCTTGTCCAACACTGACATGAAACTACGGATCGGATTTCTGTGGTTTGTGACTGTTCATACTATCAAACAGCCACTGAGGGGCCGTTCACATGGTGACACTCCTACAAAAACAAAAGAACACGACCCATTTCATGTTTGCATTTACATGGTTCCGTCTTGTTTCTGTCTCCGTTCGAACGATGTTGCAATTCCGCGTGAAGACGATGTGGTATTCATGCCAGGCCCTAGTGGGCAATGTAGTGTTTACAAGGCAACAGCCAATGATGCACTTCCTTGACAACAACCTTCTCAGCCTGGAAGACTACATACACGCCCACTCGAAGCAATGGCGTCCACACATTTTTTTTCTTTTGCTTCAAAAGGCAAAAAACCACGAACATAAAATATATTTAAATTAAATATATTATTAAAAACTGTAAATTAAAGTTGACGTTCCGCCATGTTGGCTATTTTGAATGTTTAGCAGCAGCCACTGTGCATGCCCAAAGTGACGTGTGCGAGTACTGACATCATCTGAGTGAGAGTTTTCCATTCATATAGTTGCAGTACTAGCCCCACAATCGAATTGCTCCGCTTTGGAGGCCGGAATCAAAAGTTCACATCTTCACCTTGTTTTCACTGTCCCAGTGTTGTTTTTTTCAGCAGTTTTAATTTCCGTCCTGGTCTCAGTCTTTTAGACGAAAATTCTTATTAGTCTTAGTCATACTTTAGTCACTTCAAAATGTGTTCATCTTCGTCTAGTTTTAGTCAACAATTCTCAAAATGTTTTCATCTATAAACTTCAAAAGTGTTACCCCATGAATAAACAAATAAAAGGTTTTCAACAATTTCGAATGGACATGACAGATGAGCACATAACTTTAGAGTCTACGAGGACATCACCATTTTCATGATGATAATACACACTCAGCAGAAAAACAGCACATTATTTGCAATTATTAAACTCACCTGGACACCACGAACTGTATGTATGTTTTCCAAGACGTTAAGAAGACACCAAGTCACTGTGACAAATGCTAATGCTAATGTGAATGCTATGCTAATGTGAACTTTGCTAACGCTACAAGTTGGTTTAGTGTCATATCTAGCCAAGATAAGAAAGCAAAACTTACCAAGCAGCACCTGACACATGTTTCACAAAATGAGCCTGGAATGGGCACAGTGTGTGTGTGCAAGGGGGCACAGCACGTCACATGAGTGGCACGTGCAAAAACTGCTAAATGTGTTCTAACTACACATACGATAAAGCCTGAGTTATACTCCTGCGTTGCGGTGACGGCGATGTGACTACCGCGTCAATGAGCATTAGATAGTTCTGCAGTGAAGGAACACGTTGCTCTGTAATTCACCGCCAAGCCACTAGCAGGTTGTGGCGTTATGTTTGTACAGTTTTGGGGCATGCTTGTTGACTTCTGCTAGTCTAGTTTAACGGAGAAAAAAATAAACAATGTAAGATGGAACGCTTGAATGTAAATCTTCAGCTCATCAACATTGAATAAATGTTGATCATACAAATGTTGAGAATAAATGTTGATCATACATTTTTTTATTCTTCATAAACTTGAAGTGTGACACGTAAATAAGTTAGACTCACAGCAAACATATGTACACAATAAATGACGAAGTGCACCAACCAAAAATACGACATAAAATGATAAAAAGCTGGCAGTTTTTTGCCGACTGGGTCACCGCTTTGTGTGGCCATTCGATTCCGAACACACACAGACATACTTGTGTGGTCCTTCCATTCTTTTCTTAAACCGCTGGCTAACCTCCAGCCCCGTATTTTCAGCAATCTACTCCCACAAATTGCTTGCCACTTGGCAATCTTCATAATGTCTTGATGAGCCATTGTAGAAGTTGTCGTACTTGCTCTTTGTTGATACTCTTGTCAGCTTGGTCCATATTTGCGTGTAGAAAAATCATGTTTGAGAATGGCGGTGATTTTGCGCTGAACCGGAAACAACAGTTTGAGCGGACCAATCATAGTCCATTTCCACCACGTCACACGCGTTGACGCGATGCGAAGTCAGAAAAAAAAGAAGGACCCAGAGAGGCCACGTCGCAGGGCCGTAAATCGGGTCTTCCTTGACGCCGCAGGTCTGATGCCGAAGCATAACTCGGCCTTAAGAAACTATCACACATTGTGAATTTATGGCAGAAAGTATAGTGAATTTTGTATCTAGTTTCCATGTTGTCAGACTACAACTGGTATCCATCTCATTGTTTTAGTCTCCCAAGACACGTTTTCAGCGTGTCATCGTGACATTGTCATGAAAAAAATTGTTCATTGGCAAAATATTTTCGCTATCATCATCATTGACGAAAACAACAGTGCACTGTCACCGTGTAAAGCAGAGGCTTTTCTGCAGCACAATCGTTGCGTTTTGGTGTCACATTCTCACCATGTCAATGGCCCCTCAGTTTCAATCTGGATAGGCTAAAAATCTGATTTTGTCTGCTAGTCTTTGCTTACTATAGTAATAGAAATTCTTGAAGATTTCTTCTGGACTGGCTGGCTGTTTTTTGCTGTGACTTGATAATTAATTATTATTCTATTTCCTTCTGCCACTCTACCTCACACATAGTCAATTTTCCCTCCCTGGTCCCTTCTCGGACGCTACTGGCAATGGTTAGATTGATCCAGACTTTTTCGTCTGTGCCGGCTACAGAGGATCGATCATCGGGCTAGTGAGGCATGATGAGTGTTAGGAGGGGCAGTGGGAGGGAGAGGTCAGAGCCTCAACAATGTTGCCAGTAACTTTAAGAGACAGAATATGTACTTAAGATAAGCATGTTGACGTCGACAACTTAGAAGAATCTCCAGGCTTCAAGGTTATTGTTGGTTTTGCTTTTCTGAATAACAATTGTTTGTTTATGATCAGAAATCAGCCCATGGTTTTATAGGTGTAACAGCATCTACCATATTAGTCAAAATAAACTAAGTATATACACTGCCTGATGTACAATCTCTCATTTTTCTTGCGACAGTCACATTTATGCCAGATCTATGCATGAAGCATGCATCTTGGAAGTTAATAACCGTATTCATGAAGCTGCGAGAGGGCGTGTACGTGCGAACATCATCGATTTATTCTGACGGTAGAGTGTTGTTCATATTTCAAAAATAGTGCAGTGCCTCAGAGGGCCTCAAAGGTGAAGACAGAGTGGTAGGTCGATTAGGAATAAATTAGATGAGGTCTGTAAAAACAGCAAAGCAACACATCTTGCAAGAAAGAAAAGTCTTACGGACTTAAGTCTTAAGGCCCATTGAATGCAGAACACAAATTCTCCTGAATAACACAGTGGATGATGTAAAGATTACACTAAATAAGAGCCGTCTAGATATCACAAAGTTACCATTGTTTTGATTACTTGGAACAGGGCATTCGCTTAGAATGAACTCTAGTGTATTTTTTCCAACAATACCCCTCTGTCCTCAGTCCGCGATACACTGCTAATACACTAGCCTGCAGCTCTGCACAATAGCTTTTTCGTTGTTTTGTTATTCTTGATTTGAGCCGGCAGCGCTGCAGACGAGTTGCCGATCGATTCGCTCGGCCGTGCTAAGTGCTAAGCCGCACAGCAGTGCCGGCGAGCAAGATTGCCTCATTCGAAAACCCCCAAAACACCCAAAGTGTTCTAATATCTACATCAAAGTTAAGGAAAACTAGAGAAAAGGCCTTAAGAGGCTTGTTTCCTCCTTTGCTAAATTGTTCTTCGACACACAGCTGTGGGGGGTTGGGAGGCTAGTGCATTTGTTTTATTTTACCTGCTGCTACTGATCTTCCCCCTCTACTCCCCCTCACTTTGCTTTGCCTTTGGTATTAGCCTTTCTGTCGGCGTTATGACTAAAAGCTTCGGGAGAACAGAATCCACTTCACAAAGATAAAAGCGATAGCGAGTGAATCACGCTCGCCTCTCCGAGTGGCGTCTCCAGAGACCGACGGCCCGCAGCGCACGGGCAAGTCGGAATACGCTACTGCGTGCGTACTAAAACAAATATTAATCAAAAAGGACATGAAAGTATCCTCTGATAACCCCCTTCTTTTGCCGAGCCACTCATTTCCTGACAGCAAAGCGGGCGTCTGTCTTTGAAAAGAATCGGGAAACCGAAGCAGGGGCAAACTATAAAAGACGGCGACGGAGGTGCACGGATTTCACGTTCTTGGTAATGTGTTTGCTCCGTAGAACGAAAGCACTGAGATGAGCTGTGATTCCCTGTTTTAACCTGAGAGCATGGTTCGCGAAACACAAATAATGTAGAGAGCAGAAACTCTACAGAGCCTTTACTACTACGCATTCATGTTTCATGCTTGAGGTCGACTTAGCGCCAATTAATTTTCGCATCGTCTCATCTTCCAGTTTACATTCAGACTTTTGACTTGTTTTACTCTTGCCATTAATAGACTATAACACTATGTTGATACATTTGCATGCATCTAAGAGTACAAAAAATTAGCTGGAGGTTGATAAGAATAGTTGTTCATAGAATTGCGACCGAAAATTCGGCACCGAAAACTAGCGAAAATAGCGAAAATTGCATTTTAGGTTTTTGGTTAAAAGACCGAAAGTTTACCACGGAATTGTACTGTACTCCTTTTATGATGACTTAATGAAAACATGCTCTCGCTAAAACTACAGGCTCACAGTCAAAATGTCCGCAGTTCGGAAGTATTTTGAGTTATCAAAGAAATACACACATTATTAATTGAAGGATAATTAAATAAATTTGCTTCATCGCTGCTACACGTTCGTTCTGAAGTTGATTTCCATAGCTTGTCCTGCGTCACATCATGTTCAGTGCATTTGGTCCCGTTTGTGAGTAGTTTGGAGTTTAATCATGTGAGCAGTATATAAATAAAGTAGTATTTAAAGACATACATGTGCATTTGCTGTTGTTTAGTACAATAATTTTGTGGCGCGACCACTTCCTCTTTCTGTTACATTTTTTCCGCGACATCTACACCCCCTCCGCCAGTCACTGTTTAATCCGGCCGGGAGCGACTTTGCTAGGCTTTGTCACCGCTAGAACTCAGCCCACTCGCCTGGCTTTCGCTTGATTCCACTTGTTGCCCAAGAAAACAGCATCTCTTATTTTAAGGAGTACGAGAGATTATAATAACCTTGTAAAGAGCTTTACTGGTTCTGGCGAGAACGGAATAGTTTTGTTGTTGTTGTTGTTAACTTCAGTTCCATACAAACGTACATCGAGATCTCATTTAGCTTAGCTTAGGAGGTGTGAGACCCATCTTTTGAGTGTCCCAAACTTCCAAGAAAGTGCATTTATCAAGGCCGTGACGTCCACCGAACAAAATCCTACGACGACGGCGGTAGCCCTGCTATAGGACGTGTTTAGAGTTTGCCACAAAATGGTCACTGCCGCTGGGAAAACACAGTTTTATAATCTGCACCTTTCAAACAAAATTTCTTGAACCTCGGGGGTCATAGAACATTTGTAGATCTGATTATGTTTGCATACTAGTGAGAAGGGACAATATTTTCGGAAAATAATGAAATAGAATAATACAAAAAAATAATTGTATAGATGTGTATTATTCGGCCTTTCGGTTATTGTTTTTTCGGCCAAGTGTTTCCAATGCAGTGATCCCTCGTGTTTCGCAGTTAATGGGGACCAGAACCCGCCACAATAAGTGAAAAACCACAAAGTAGCGCCCCCTTCCCAATTTTTTTTTTTTTTTAATATATTTTTTCAGATCTACAGTATCATTGGAAAGACATACGTATCAGTGTTTATTTTTTTTACTTTTTTTCAACTTTTTACCCCAAAGTATAATTTTAAAAAACTATATATATGGCGCGAAACACAGACAAGTCTGAAAAAGCAGTTTCTGCTTTTGCACCCCTCTATAAAAAGCACTTTAAAAATTATAAGTTTTAAACATGTTACTGTCCTACAGAATTATTTTTAAACAGGGAAAAAAAGTAGACACCCAATCCATTTTTAAAAAGTTTTTAAAAAATGCTTGTCTTCATTAAATGCTTCATTGAATGTCCACTCAAATCCGCTCCAGCTGCTCACTTACACACAATGAGATGCCACAGCAACTGTTTAACAAGTTAGACGATGATTAACGTATCTGGTGCTTTGAAGGTCGAGTCTCTGGCAAGCTGAAGGCTTAACCATCTGTCAATCATCGTTTACTTTAATAAGCAACTCCAGTTCACTCTCTTACGAACAAAGAGCAGGGACAGGGAGGGAGACGGCGCGATTGGCTGGGGACAGCTCATCTGTATTTATTAATTAATTTATTTTTAAATTGGAATAAAATCCACGATGGACTGAAGAGGCGAAGTAGCGAGGGATCATGGTATTCAGTTTTCTGTTTCGGCCAAGAATTTTACTTTCGGTACATCCCTAGTTGTTAGACATGCTAACGTCAGAAATTCTAATCAATGATAGTTTAACAAGTAGAAATACATATGAACAAAAAAGTTTTTATAGTTTATTTGTCTTTCCTTTAAAATATTTTCTTTTACATGAAAGCAATCCTTGGTCTTACTTGCTCACCACATTACATTTGACTAAAAACAAAAAAAATCCTCTATGGCCTGTGGTTTTCATACCAAATTGGCTGCTGCTGTTTTGGTTGTGCTCATCATTATCAAACATAGTTGCAGTTTTTTACAGCAACTTGGGAAAAAAATACTTCGGATAAAGAGCAAATCTTTAGAAGACAGCATATGACACATGAGTTGCAGTTTTTAGCTTGTTTTAAATGTCCAATCATTTTGAGACGAGTAATCGATTCTAAAGTTCCCCAATGCATTGCTTGGGGTGTTTATACAGACACTAAAATGATCTTAGCCCTTTTTTATGGAAAACTCACATCATCTGTGTTTTGCCACTCGTGGCTAATGGCGTCCTAGCAACAGTCGCTTTCCGTGTTCCACTGTAAAGCTGCCACAGGTGTACCAAGAAGACGTTGAGAGCCCTCGTGACTTGTGCAAAAGAAGCCCCGTGAGTACCTTGCGTTTTCTCATTAATTATATTCAGGGCTCACTGCCCGTCTCTGTATGTGTGCCGTATGTCGGTGGGAATTCTCAAATCCTCCTGGACTTCTCCAGTCCACTTATCCTGACAAACTAGCTTGGCCGAGGGACGTTTCACTAGATGGATCAGAGCTGTAACATCGGGGAGCTTTTAGGGGCCTCTCGACCCAGAGCTGGCAGGATAATGGCCCACCCCAGAGTTCACCATCCGCAGGCAATAGACCGTCACGCAAACCCCCGTTCCTCTCGCTTCCCCTACGTCACTCCAGCGACGGATGTCACCATGGAGCCATTAGCTTTTTGCAGCACCTTCAGAGGGAGGCTTCATTGTCAGCCTCTCGCTGTCATCATTAATAACTCTCGCCGCTCCATCTCTGGGTCCTTAACTCGGCTTTTTCTCCCTTCCCACTGAGAGAATGGATGTTGGAAAAGGAAAAAGCTGACTCAACGGAAAGCAATACCACTAGCGCTGGTGCCCAAATGGATGCAAAATGGGAGAGCCATGGCAGTGTTTTCCCCAGAAAATCCTAAAAAATATATATATAAACAAATGACCACAAACCTAAATAACACCAATGACCATACTTAATGTTCAAGTCAAGGAAAATTGATTGTCAAACATGCTATAACTGCATGACAAATAGCATTGATGGAATATCAGTCCTCTCAGACCAAGACCGAAGTACAGAACATAGAATTATCGCAATTTTCGCACTATAAGGTGCACCTGACAATAAGCCGCCACCCACTAAATTTGTCACCAAAACGACATGTGTTGATTGATCACCGGCACTGGACTATAAGCCGCGGCTATCCTCCCTGTATTACGAGAAATTTACACCAAAAAGATATTAACCGGCAACACTTTATTTGAGAGCGGCAACATATGACTGTCATAGACCAATTAAACTACAATTGCTTCGCTTTTCTCATTGCTTCAAAAAGCTTCATTTGGCCGTCACTGCTCCCTTGTGGGAGACAGTCAACCTCTGTTGCCACCTGCTGTCAACACTGTTGTTGTCCAACATGTCTCCTAGCATGCATTGCAATGCTGCAGATGTAAATACCAATCAAAATTCATGTTCTGTGCTAATTATTTCTTCAGTTACTGTTCCAGTTGTTTCATTAAATGCTAGTTATGGTATTTGGTCACACTTTATTTGACAGTGGTGCCATAAGACTTTCAATAGATACCGTATTTTTCAGACTATAAGCCGCACCTGAGTATAAGTCGCAGCAGCCATAAAATGCCCAACGAAGAGGGAAAAAAAACATTTATAAGTCACACTGGAGTATAAGTCACATTTTTGGGGGAAATTTACTTGATAAAATCCAACACGTAGAACACATTTGTCATCTTAAAAGGCAATTTAAAATTAAAATAAAATAGAGAACAACATGCTAAATAAGTGTACAGTATGATAATGTTCCATGATGCATGAACAACGAATGCAAACGTGGCCGGTATGTTAACGTGGCCATAACTATTAAGAGTTATTCAGATAACTCTAGCATAAAGAACATGCTAACAAGTTTACCAAACCACCAGTGTCACTCCAAAACACCAAAATGACATGTAAATGATATAATGTGTTAAATTCACACATAAGTCGCTCCAGAGTATAAGTCACACCCCCTGCCAAACTATGATAAAAACTGCGACTTATTGTCCGAAAAATACGGTAATTATAATTATGACATGATACTGTCATGAGCATTAATGAATCCTTATAACAGACGTCATTTTGTGTCATCTGGCAAATTATCTCACTTTTGAATGGATGTCAAAGATCCGAGCTGGACAAAAATGGCGTTAGTGACATAATTTGCCGGTTGACACTTAATGACATCCGTCAGAAACATTCAGTAATGCCCATGATAGTGTCATGTCATAATTATGACGGTCTTATGATGCCGCTGTCAAATAAAGTGTTACCTATTAACCCAAATAAATCAACAAAAAAGCCGCCACAGGATTCAAAATGAAGGAAAAAATAGCTGCTTATATTACGAGAATGATGGGATACTTAAACAAAACAATTACCGTATTGGCCCGAATATAAGACGGCCCTGACTATAAGACGACCCCCTCTATTTCAAGACTCAAGTTTGAAAAAAGACTTTTTGAGCACTCATGAAATTATTTTTTATACAGAAAATAATTACAGTACATCCGAAACAAATGAGTATAACATTATACTTGAGAAAAAAAAAGCATGTTATTTTGCTTCATTCAAATCTTAATATCTGAACATTCAGATATGTAAACTACAGTGCCATCACATTCATAAATGAATGGCTTCTGGTTTTTGAAATGTAAATAAACCAATCTATTGTGATAAAACAACAAAATTGCAATAACTGCATTAACCATCAAAGTGAAGTCTAACTGTAACTATAGTCTTGATACAAATCTGAATAAGGAAAAACATTGCAATAAAATAATGCAAACTGGTTAAACTTGAGAGTCGCTGAGATCTGTCACGACAGAACATCGATTCAATGATATCTGGCGTGAATGGGTATAATGTCTAGACCGCGAATATAAGATGACCCCCTCTTTTTCAGTCTTATTTCAATGCAAAAAACACTGTCTTATATTTAGGCCAATACGGTAAATAAAAAAATATAAAATATCGAGCCACACGACACATATAACCTGCACAGACATAAAATTAAAGTGTGCAGTACATTCCTGAGAGCAGAGCGGAAGAGAGTTCATCTTCCTGACTGTCTGGTGGAAGAAGCGTTCTCTTCCATCCCTCCTGTTCATCTACCACACCCGGAAAGCCACGAGGATTGCAGCCGAACCTACCCACCCATCGCACAGCCTCTTCTGGTTGCTGCCGTCAGGGAGATTACAGAGAGTCTCTACACTGAATGTCAGCCCTTCACTGCTGTATGATTTTGATTTTAAAGAGCTTCAGTCTGAATCTTTTCGAAGACCAAACCATGGCATCGTATATGGATAGAAACCGAGTTATTCCTGGAATTATTTCCGTCCCTTTGTTCCCGTTATGGAACCTAACAGCAGCCCCAGGGGAAAGCGTCTTCCATTCAACCGACCTCCTCCAAGAGCCACTAACCCTAAGTGTTAGTGTGGAATCACTGGGGAGAACCGCACTCTTAAATATACCAATGCGGGAAAAACAAAGCACCATGAGGCAACAAAGGCCACGTCAAGCGATCCACAGCGTAACACTGAGAGAGGAAAGAAGAGGGACGGAATCGAAGCCATTAGAGAGCCCTTATTACTTTTTTATCAGAAACTGGTGGGATGTAGCGGGAATGAGGAAAAAAAAGAACAATAGAAGAGAAGGGACTTGTTATGGGATATTAGTGAGGTAGGGATAGTGTGGTAGTGCTAGCAAAGGAGGAAATAACAGAGAGGGACATGAAAGCAATTTTGCAATTAAATGGCTCCATCAGAGTTGACTGGCTGGGTCCTCCAAATATTAGCTGCACACAGTTGTAATTGTAAGGATTGTGGGAGGGTTGACACCTTATTATTTTTCACTTTCAAATATGTGTGTGCTTGAGCGTCCGTGTATTGGGAGCAAATATTGATGAATGAAGGCACATTGCAAGGCTCACGGGAGAAACAGGTCAATAGCAGTGAGCAGTTTGTGCATTATTTAATAAGCGGAGTTTGGTGGCAAACAGTGTGGTTATTACATCATTACAGCAAGGCATACTGATAACATACATTATTTATAGACGTTTACTTGATGTGGTTTGTTTCAATCATATTTTCTTACTTTGTCACTGTGGTCAGATTGATTTTAATAATTTACCGGTAAGTTTATTTGTAACACATTGGGAACAGCCCCCACCCCCCCATTTATTTCTTTATTTTATTATTATTTGGGGGAGGGGGGTAATGCAGGGCGGGAAAACAACTCTGTTAAAGAAGGCATGTTTTATATGGGCCTCTCTCTGTCTATTGTCAGCTTTGTTTTTAGCATTTGCTTTTTTTCTGTCACACAAAACCTCCAGTGTATATTATATAAAGAGGTAGATGTCGCTAGCGTCGCCATACGTACTTCTCAGCTTTCTTGACCTCCACCTCAGTTTGACATTCGTACAAGCTGGAGGGGGATGCGTCATCGTCAAGCAATAGGAGAAGCCAACTGGAATACTAATTTTTATAGCAATAAGAGCATTGAAATCAGCACAGTGAGTGTAGATAAAGAGGGTATGTAAGTACACTCCATTTCCCATTAACACTGACATCAAAGGCAACAAAAAAATGAAGCCAAGCTGTTTTTTTTTTTCCATCTGAGTCTCATCAGATTTAACACGTGTGGGCAAGTTACTTAGTAAATTACCATGTAAAATGGAATGAAACAAAAAAAGGACCCTCTAGCTGCATGGTGCGAACAATCCATTTGTGTGTTGTTCAAGAGTTAACACTGCACACTAAAAACATTTTACATTTTATCCTTGCAGTGTACAAGAGCACAAGTTGAAAGAAGTCAATGAAAAAAAAAAACTAAAGCATTCACTGTGTATTAATGCACAAACATTAATTTAGACCCTTGTCGACCTTACTGTGAGGTAAGGAATGCGAACAGAAACATTTTTAGACAAGGCTTAGCTCAGACAGCTATTTTCTGCACTCTGAAAAAAAAATTAAAATCCTCTGTGTGAAGGATTCAGGCAACAGGAAGGCAGGGAAGAACAAGCTTGCTTTGTAGAGCCGCGGGCGAGATTACAGCCACACGGTTGCAGATCCTTGAAATGTAAAATAGCCACCTTGAGGAGGCTATTAGCCTCAGTCGGGTAATAGCAATTCAGCCAATCCCAAGAACATATTCACAAGTTTATTAAAACCCAACCAATCACTCCCAAGAACATATTTATGTTTTTTACATTGGTTTATGGTAACTGCCTCAAATGGCAATGGTGTTTTTAACTGAGTAACAGGCCTTTATACCATGTAATGAACCGAAATTGTTTGCAGAGGGCAGCAAAACGCAATTGTTTTCATTTTACTACCTAAATATACGCATCCTTTCCAGTCTTAAAACTTTATTATGAATGGGAATGTTTAGTGGCCGAACACACGAAACAAAGTCATTTTACACTCGAAAGTCGATTCAGTTCAAAAGGTTATTGCGTCGAGTCACAGTTTAGTCAAGTACCTTAGTCCTCCATTCCATCCGCAAAGGTCTTAAGTTTTTATCTTTAAAAGACAAATCATATCTACCGATAGTAGGGGTGTTTCAAAATTTGATTCTGAAATATATCGCGATATTACGTCACGCAATTCTCATATCGATTCAAAATCGAACTGTATTGATCCTTACACTTGTGTTTTTGGTGGAACTAAACAATTCAGTGGCTGCACTTCTACTCCTGTCCAGTAGTTGGCAGCGTGCAGCAGCATTGCCTTGCAGTCTGCTGAAGTAACAGCAACATTAGACTAAACGGAGTAAAGATTTGTGTACGTCGCTCTGTTGGTTGGCCGCCATTACTGGGGTTTACACATCTATAGTAGCCCAGCGTCAGTCAATATAAACAGTAGCATTAGCTGCTGTTAGCTGTGTGCTGCAGGAGGATCCAGAAGATGAGGACTTTGATGGATTTGTGGATTAAGATTGATGTGAGTACAGTGGTACCTCGACATACGATCACTTTGACACACAATCTTTTCGACATCCAATGTAAAATTTGACTCGCCATTTGTTTCTACATCCGACGAAATGCTCGAACTACGACGACATGACAGACTCAGAGCAGATTTTCTTGTGAGAGAAAACAACACAGGTTTCAAAAAGGTTGGTACGCGTGGTGAAACAAGGAAAAAGGTGACACTTAACATTGAAATGAAGATGTAAATAAAAGAAAGATATGGGCATGGGGTGCACATCCATGAACTGGCTCAACAATACAGCCGTAGAATGTCTACAATCTCCACTGTCCTCCTCCGACCTCCGTTCGCCAATCTTTGTAAAGTAAGGTGACAATTATTATTTTGGTAACATCGCCAAAGAAATCGGCAGCTATGTCAGGTTTTTACCATTTATTTAAGAACTTGTCCAAAACAACACGCCTACTGTCCGTCGCAGTTGACGGTGTCCTCAAAAAAATATTAAAAGTGAAAGTAAACGCTCAATCGCACCGCTCCCTTTCTCTGTTACGACAGCAACGCCATGCGTTGAGGTACAACAATCAAAACAGGTCCACCACATTAGAACCCGATTCGTTACATTACAGGAATTATTAACAATTTGTTTTGCTATGTGTAATTGCCATTTGTAATAGTACAAGAAGTTTTTATTAAGGCTTTAATGTAGGTATTTGGGCTGTGGAATGAATGAATGGAATTATAATGTATTGTAATGGGAAAATCCTGCTTGACATTCGACCATTTCGACTTGCAAACAAGGTCTGGAATGAATTAACTTCATATGTTAAAGTACTACTGTACTTGGTTAAATTCTTTAGTGAGGTACAATTGAACTCAATTTTGCTCCTGCTGCCTGTCTCAAAAAAAAAAAAAAAAAAAAAAAAAAAAAAACACGCTAGCGCACATACTAGCGTATGTTTTTCATGCGTTCTATAATGCGGTGCGCCTTGTGTGTGTGTTAAATACCAAAATATCACCCAAAAATGAGCCTTCGCCTTTAAATACGGTGTAGCCTATGATCTTGGAAATACTGTAAATTACTTTGTTTGTCATCAAACGTCTCCTCTTTATTTTGTGTGCCACTTCTACCGACCATTTATATTACTTTATCAGTGTCTTTATGCCATTTTTCCTCAATTTTGCAAATAACTCATGAAAGATTTATGTTTTCCAAGCCTTTCATTTCAGGAAAAATAGCCTTTTTTAGGCAGTGCAAAGCTCATGTGGCTTCTTTGTGTTCTCATTTAACCTTTTCCTAATATGAACGTGACACTCGGGGGTGCTCCTCTGAATCTAGACAAAAAAAGACTTTAACCGGCGTATTAACAGATAAGATCACTAGCACATATATGCATGATACGGGCGGGTCAGTAGCAGTGTTGCGGCAGCGTGGGCAGGAGCGACCCCTCGACCGACTTTTTTATTGCATTTTCCCAAATGGTACCAATACATTTGAAAAATAAAGAATATAGACGCATAAGTGTGTATATTTGAGTTTAACGCCTCCTCAAGGTTATTGGCCTCCTTTACATCAAACATGCGCTTGTCGAAATATTCCTCAGATTTTTAGCAAGTAGTGTTACTTCCAATCAATGAAACCCTTTGAAGAAGACTCATTCTGTGCATCTTCCCTGTATGATTACTTCCTTCTTTTCCAATGAGTAATCAAAGTTTCTGTGGCTCATATTTGCTCATTGTTTGTTATTGAAGCGTCATTTTTCTGACAATGGCTGGTTTGCTAGTGGAAAGCCCTGGCCAGTACATTTTGAGTTGTAGTGAGCCTGTTTGCAGAAATCATATTTAATTGAAGTCATCATTTTCTCATCTAAATAGTTTTGGTCCAGTTTTAGTACATGAAAAACCATCATCGGAAGAACAAGATCTCAGATAAAAACCTCCGAAATGAGTTTATTCTGCTGTATTGTGAACTTTTATTCAATATGCTTACCTGTGTTTATGCTTCATTGGACTTTTTTCTTTCCCCCTTCTTAACACGTCTGTGCGTTCCTTGTCAGTCCGTCTCAAAAAGGTCAAACGGTTGGACTATCTTGCTTTCCACATCGATCGTCTCTCTTGTCATCTCCTCCAGCCTTGTCCAATGAAATTAGTTGTTATCGGAGCTCGTCTCTGGCAGTGATTTACAGCATGTCTCGTTTTTATTCTTTGAGGATAGCGTCATGTTAGTACCTCTGTGAAGTTGGCCCCCCATCAGATGCAAATTTATTTTAAAATGATGTCAATGTTTTTTTGCTACGTTTGTGCTTGTTTGTGCTGCTATCATTTTTAAGATATTTATAGTTTTTATATGTCAATCTGAGGTCAAACCCCCCCCCCCCCATTTTGATTAAAAGTAGGTAAAAATGGTTTCAACTGTTTATGCGTTGTTTGTGCTGGTTTGTGCTGTAAAACGTTTTGTTTGTGCTGCTATCGTTTTTGAGATATTAATTTCGAGTGATGACGTCACACCGCCAAATGGAAATGGTGCCATTCGTTTAGGGTGAGTTTGTGCTGTAAAAAAAAACTTGTGCTGCTGCTATCATTTTATATTTAGATATTCATTTCGAGTGATGACGTCACCCACAGCTTTTCCGTATCCAACTCCCACGGCTGACGGAGCGTACCAACTCTCTCAATAACAGAGGGGTGTCCCAACAACTAGTGTAAACGTAGCACAAACAAATGTCAGGTCATTCAGGTTCATTTCGCAGTAAATATGGGGCTTGAAATCTTCATTTTGTGTGATGACGTGACTTGCAGCCCCCCATTTACTGCAAAATGGACCTGAAGGGGTGCCATTCATTTATGCTACGTTTGTGCTAGTTGTTCGGACATCCCTCTGTTATCGAGAGAGTTGGTACGCTCCATCAGCCGCGACGGAGGGGCTGCAATAGACATCATCACTCGAAATTAATATATCGATATCTATAAAACAATAGCAGAACAAATTTTTTAAAAAAATTACAGCACAAACGAATGGCACAATTGTCGTTCCGTTCCGCCGTGGATGAAAGGCTGCAAAGGAAAGCAGCAGAAATGAAGGATAAACGACTGACACATTTTTTAGTCATTTTTGATCAAAATGGGGGGCTGTTTGACCTAAGACTGACCTACATAAGTATTATAAATATCTTTAAAACGATAGCAGCACAAACTAAACTTTTTACGGAAAAATGTAGCACAAACGATTGACTTCATTTTTATATAAATTTGCGTCTGATGGGAGGCCAACTTCACAGAGGTCAAGTACATACATCATTATTCAGGCTGGTTTATGCTTCTGCGGCGGCTCTACGCCGTCAAGGCAGACCCTCCGCCGTAGCCTGACTACGCGTCATGTCAACGCGTGGTGACGTGATGCAAATGGACTGTGATTGTTCCGCTCAGACTGCTGTTTCCGGTTCAGCATTCAAAAATGGACCAAGCCAACAACAGGATCATTGAAGAGGTCCGCAAGTACGACCACCTGTACAATGTTTTGTCAAGGCATTACAAAGATTCGTGAAAAATTTGTGGAAGGAGATTGCTGTAAATACGGGGCTGGAGGTCAGCGAATGCTTAAAAAACCGGAAGAACCTACGAAACAAGTATGTGTGTGTTCGGAAGCAAATGGCCACACAAAGGGGTGACCCAGCTTGCCAAAAAACTACTTTTTTATCACATTATGTCCTACTTTTGGTTGGTGCACTTCATCATTTATTTTGTATATATGTTTGCGGTGAGTCTATGACTTATTTACATTTTACACTTTAAGTATATGAAGAATAAAACACAGGTTTAGTATCAAAAGAGTTGTTTTGATGTTTAATTTTCAACAACAGACAGTTCACACACTTGATACATCATCACTGATTCAGAGTGCCTCGGTGCTTTTATGATAACGTGCTTACCATCAATGCTTCCAACGCAGTTTGTGAAGTTCCATAGCTGCCAGAAATCTGCTAAAGCTTCCCACCGGCTGGTTTTAGGACACGGCAAAGAAATTGGACGAAACGCAGGACAATGCAGCTTGCTGGCTTCCACCCGATGCTAGAATTCGTAATGTCACTGCCAGTCTCTGTGCGGCATCAACAGTCAGACAGACCACCTCCGCAACCGTCTTCTGCATCGCCTGAGCCTCAACATCTGTATGATCAACATTTGTTGTTCAATGTTGATGAGCTGAAGATCCATTTTCAAGCGTTCCATGTCTGTTGCCATTGTTGTCTAACCTTAAGAAAACTCGAGGAATTTGTCAAGAGTCCCCCAAAACCGTACAAACACAACACAGCACCCCTCTAGTGGCTTGGCGGTGAATTCCACAGCAACACGTTCCCTTGAGCAAGAACTTTGAATGCTCATTGACAACGTAGGGTCTAAGCCTTTGCGACTTCGTCACCGTAACGCAGAAGCATAACTCTCGTAAACATTTTTGGGCATCTCCCAATTAAAATAAGCTGAATTGCAAATCAGAATGTCATTTGAACAATTCTTTGAGAAAAGGAAACTCTTCCACCTAGATGAATAGTCCCCAACTTTCCATCCCTCTTCTAAACATCTTTAAACTTTTCCCTGATTGGTCTGTGTTTTGCACTTCCAGTCGGTCACACTACTTGAAGAAGTGGAAGCCAGAATTTCACTAGACCACAAGACCCAGAGAAGACATATTGGATTTTCTATAAACCGCAATAGGTTCGTTGTTATCTCCAGAAGCAGATTGTGCATCTGCAAAGGGGGGTGGGAAAGGCAAAAAGGCAAAGCTCATTTATCACCATTGGCTTTATTGTCAAAAAGCCTCTGCGACAAATGGAGGTTATTTATCGGAAGAGTGGAATCGGTTTAATAGCCAATAGTGGTTTTTAACCCTCTGCTCCAAGTAACTGTAAATAATCGTATGTTTGTACTCACGAAAGCTCAATATTAACTGTAAAAAGCCGTTACTTTGCTATTTAGAACACCTTGTATATGGCTCGGTGTATTTTGGTTTATGTAAATCATTAAAATGTGACATTATCACGTCTCTACCGTATTGACAGTATCCATGAAAAATCTGACATAGTTTTGTATTTCTTTAGAAAAGACAAAAAAAAAAAATTGAACTTTTTTTTTTAAGAGAAAATTATGCTAAACACAAAGTCACAAAACAAAAGACCAGAAATGACAAAATATTTAAATAACTGTTTGATGAGAAACACAAAAACCATGATACAGATATATAATACAAAAATATAAAAACTAGAGATATAAACGAAAATTCGGCGTCAAAAACTTTTGACCGAAAATAGCTCAAATTTCATTTTCGATTTTCGGTTAAAAGGCCTAAAGTTGACCACTGAATAGCGTGAAGAACCATTGTTGTCTTGTGATGATGTCATCAAAACACGGCAAGAAACAACACTACTGGTTCATAGCCAACATGTCTGCGGTTTGAAAGTATTTTGAGGTACCAACGCTTTCTGAAGTTGCTTTCCATTGATGTCCAGAGGTGGGTAGTAATGCGTTACATGTACTTGAGTAACTTTTTGAGAATAATTTACTTCTAAGAGTAGTTTTACCAAGCCATGATTTTTACTTTTACTTGAGTAGATTTGTGAAGAAAAAAATGCTACTCTTACTCTGCTACTTTGGGCTACACAACAGCCGTTTCATTTTTCCTCTTTATTCTACATATTAGATTCATTATTTTTTTTGTCAATGATGCTGATGAGTAGCTCTACCAATTTCACCAATCAGACAACAACAATAATCACATGATTCCATTATACCAATCAGGCGGAAGCTTCCCATTCTATAATCACGCCAGCCTATTCAATCACATGCCGTCTTTAAAGCACTGTAAAAACTGAAATATTTGACACAGAGCACTGCCCTCATTTAAACCTCTCTCCCAGTTTCTATTTGGCACCGATTGACCACAAAAAACAGAGATATGATCCTTTTAATTTCATAATAGTAACTATGAAGGAACAATTCACTATTCAAACTCGGAACTAGTTTCTCCGCAAGAGGGCACTCATGCTGTTTGGATGAATAATGCTTCATTTTGGTCGTTTTTTTTTTCTCTCTGTGGATTTCAATCTTTTTTCTTTTTCTTTTTTTCTGATTTCTGAATGATTAAGTAACACTTTGCAGTAAGGGTCCCTTAATTAACATTAGTTAATGCATTTTTAGACAATAACTCATGTTTAAGTAACATGACATTAATTCATTTAATCCCTTATCTAACATTTATTACCGTATTGGCCCGAATATAAGACGGTGTTTTTTGCATTGAAATCAGATTGAAGAAGCTGGGTCGTCTTATAATCGCGTTCTAGACGTTATACCCATTCACGACGCTAGATGGCGCCAGATATCAATAAAGCGATGTTCTGTCGTGATCTCAGCGGTCTAGACATTTTACCCATTCACGACGCTAGATGGCGCCAGATATCATTGAAGTGATTTTCTGTCATGACATCTCAGATATCTCAAGTTTAACCAGTTGGCATTACTTTATTGGTTTTTCCTTATTCAGATTTGTTTCAAGACTACAATTACAGTTAGATTTCACTTTGATGGTTAATGCAGTTATTGCAATTTTGTTGTTTCATCACAATAGATTTGTTTATTTACATTTCAAAAACCCGAAGTCATTCATTTACAAATGTGATTCCACTTAAGTTTACATGTTTAAATGTTCAGATGTTAAGATTTGAATGAGGCAAAATAACATGCTTTTTCTCTCAAATATATTGTTATAACCATTTGTTTCGGATGTACTGTAATTATTTTGTGTATAAAAAATAATTTGGGGTTCAAAAAGTTTTTTTCAAACTTGAGTCTTGAAAAAGAGGGGGTCGTCTTATAATCAGGGTCGTCTTATATTCGGGCCAATACGGTATTATAATATTTAAGATGAGTTAATGCATTAAGTTAATGCATTTTAAGACAATAACTAATGTTTAAATAACATTACAATAATTCATATCCCTTATTTACAATTTAGTAATATATATAGTTAATAAAGGTTAAGGGGGGAACTTAAGCATTTATAATTTCTTAGTTAAGGGACACATGTGCTGCACTTTACAATAAGGGTCCAAAAAACATTCAGTAATGGTTAATTGAGGTTAAGTAATACTTATGAGGTACGTTCATGTGAAATATTACCATACTTAAGGTTAGGTTATATTATAAAATACATATAATACATTAATTAACATTAATTCACAAAAACATTAGTGCATTAATAAATATTTATTAATGTATACTGGTACTTGCAAGCAAGTGATTATGTTATTTTAAACATTGGGAAACATTGCGAGTCCTTGGGTGCTGCTAACCTAACCCTAAGTATGGTATTATTTCACGTGATAGTACCTCATAAGTATTACTTAACCTTAGTTAACCATCACTGAATGTTTTTTGGACCCTTATTGTAAAGTTTAGCACATGTGTCCCTTTACTAAGAAATTATAAATGCTTAAGTTAACAAACCCTAACCCTAAACCCTAACCCTATGTAGGCCTATACATTTTTTTAATTTTACCAAACCATTAGTTACTGTCTTGTTAACTAATGCATTAACTAATACTTTACCTCATGTTAATGAATACATTAATAAATGTTAGATAAGCAATTATATTAATTATTGTAATGTTACTTAAACATTAGTTATTGTCTAAAAATGCATTAACCAATGTTAATTAAGGGACCCTAATTGTAAAGTGTTACCAATGTTGTTTATTTATTTGGCTAAATGTGGTTATGTACTGGGTTATGGTACAGTATCATTATAACAACAGTTCATAAAGATAACTTTGTGCTGAGAAAAATAAATAACATTGTTTAAAATCTAGAAAAAAAAAAAAAAAAAAAAATCTAATAAAAATGTAAGCAGTTACTCACAATGTGACTCATGACTTGAGTTTTTTTTTTTTCACCGAATACTTTTTTACTTGTACTTGAGCACAATTTTTGGATGACTACTTTTACTTGAGTAATATTATTTTGAAGTAAAGCTACTCTAAGTTTTTGGTTACTCTATCCACCTCTGATTGAGATCTCATTTAGCTTAGCAACTAGAGGTATGAGACCCATTTTTCGAGTGTTCCAAACTTCCAAGAAAGCACATTTGTCAAGGTTTCATTGGCTGTGACGTCCACCAAACAGAATGCTATGACGACGCCGGCACTTCTGCTGTAGGACGTGTTCAGAGTTTGCCACAAAATGCTCACTGCCACCGGGAATGCACCCTCCCAAGAGGTTTCACAATCTGCACCCTTCAAACAAAATTTCTTGAGCCTCGGGGGTTGTTGAACATTTGAAAGATGGTCGCGGACTTGTGAGCAGAGGTGGGTGGTAACAAATTACATTTAGTCAGTTACATTTACTTGAGTAACTTTTTGAGAAAAATGTACTTCTTAGAGTAGTTTTACCACTCAATACTTTTACTTGAGTAGATTGTGAAGAAATGCTACTCTTACTCCTCTACTTTGGGCTACACTAGAGTTCCACTTTTTACGTGTGGGCTACTAATTTGTCATGTTTTAGCATACCACATAAAAACAAAATTAGCGGATGACAGGAGGATTAATAATACATTTAACGGGAATGGTCTAGCGAGTGTTCACAGGGAGGATGCGGGCAAGCACATCTGGACCGATTAGGGGGTCGCTGTCCCGCTCAAGGTCGCTTGCAGTGCCACGTTAGCCTTGTGATGAGTGCAGATAAGCCCCACGCACGCCCACGGCCACCTGGTAAGAGACAGGAGAGCCTTGTGACGTCGCAGAACTTCACAATGACAACACGATGGAGTTGACGATCTGTCAGTCACACGCTTACCCAGTTTCTGCTCCTCAGTTTTTTTTTCGTCGTGATCTATAGAAGGAGCAAAATCATAGTGCCACCTAAGGTTTGCATAAACACTCATCACATTTGTCACTTAACATAAACAAAGCCAAGGAAGACATGCTTGCGTGTTCGTGTGTATGTGTTTATATGTTTTCTTGTCCGAGACGGACGGCAGCTGCTTACAACCACCTCCCATCTGGAAATGCTCTCTTAAGTTTTGTCCAGTGTATGTGGAGGTTGTTTAAATATTAACAAAGTCATATAAATCAAACACAAGCACATTTTTGTTGTGGTGACCAGCCAAGAGCCACATCAGCCTTCCTACAGTACATACTCAGACCCACAACACACACACTAGTATTTACAGTAAGGTTGAGAAGACAAGGACTACACCATACTAAAACATACAAGAACAGACACGTGCAAATGGGGCGGGGGGGTGCTTGAGCACCTGCCCCTTTGACGCTTCGTGCCCAAAATGCCCCTTTTGACTGTTTTTTTTTTTTTTTGAACAAGAAAAAAAAAGCCGTCTGTGTGCCGCTAAGCCTTCGCATAACCCCCACCCCCTGCATGCCCACTCGGTTGCTGACCTGGCAAATGTCGGGCCACTCGCCCACCACCCCATCGGCTTCCTCGCTGGGGCGGGGAGTAAAGTCGCTTCCGAGTCGCGGCACTCCATTGGGACCCCGATGTCACAGCCCCGCCCCGGCGAGGAGGCCGGCATGTTGAGTCAAATTAAGCGGCAGGCTCTTGGATGGAGGGGTGCGCCTCGCACTGAGCCCGTCGTCCGCCTGAAGTGAAAACCGCGAAGAAGCGCCCCCCCCCAAACACCCCCCCCCCTTTTTTTTTTGTGTGTGTGTTCAATGTATTTACTCATATTTAGCATTGGAAAGAGATACACATAAGGCATGACTTGTCAATTTTTCCCATAGTATCACGAAAAAACATATATATGGCGGAAAACACTCAAGTGACTTGAAATTCCGCTCTGAGACCCCCAATTTGGCCAAATTTCAAAATTGTCCGACATGCATGTGTGATACATCATTGAAAAGCTTAAAATCTCAATTTTCTGGGGGGAGAAACATTTTGGACAGGAGGGCATTAAAAAAAAAAAAAGTTTTTTAAACAGCAAAACCCTATGTGGAGGTGAGAGCACGCGAGAGCAGAATTACAGACACCTTGACTTTAACGGGATATTATCGCGTACTTACCTTGTTTCGATCTAAAAACTCCATGTCGCATGTATCACTGAGTGTCAAGACACTGCTGTGAATGGCCACAGATGGATTTTTGGGGGGATTTTATGGGTGAAACATGGTAATATAACAAGGGTTGCGATGAAGAAATCGCAGACATCAAGGAGTGTTCGAGAGTTTCTTTTTCATATATTTACCCTTTTAAATGTTTTTTTTTTTCCAATTTTTCTTTGTTTGGATCGATTATTTATCATCTAACATATCGGAGAAAATGTGACAATAACAAAAAATACAATTAATAGTTATGAGGTAGATATCTGTGACTTTTTTACAGACGACAATTTTTTCATTGTGACGTAATTTGTTTAAAAGTTTTAAAATATTCGGGTGAATAGTTTTTTTAAGTGTTTTTTTTTTCTAAACAAAATATTAGACATCAATTAATGATTCTAAACTAAAAATGACAGACATTTCAAATTATAAATATAATTACTTATGTTGTTTTCATGGCTGAGTTGAAACAAAAACGGGTGTGCGACGTCTGTAAATGGGGGTTCCCAGTGTAAGACGGAGAAATTAAAAATAGTTCGGGGGCTTAATGCGCCATGAATCTGCTATGGCAGCATATAGACATATTGTTCTATCAAACACAACAGTTATTTTGGCTTAAAATACAGCAGTTTCTTTTAAAGAGGACTGCAAGAGCAGAAACTGCTTTTTCAGTCTTGTCTGTGTTTTCCGCCATATATACTCACCAGCCACTTTATTAGGTACACTATGCTAGTAACGGGTTGGACCCCCTTTTGCCTTCAGAACTGCCTCAGTTCTTCGTGGCATAGATTCAACAAGGTGCTGGAAGCATTCCTCAGAGTTTGGTCCATATTGACATGATGGCATCACACAGTTGGTGCAGATTTGTCGGCTGCACATCCATGATGCGAATCTCCCATTCCACCACATCCCAAAGATGCTCTATTGGATTGAGATCTGGTGACCGTGGAGGCCATTTGAGTACAGTGAACTCATTGTCATGTTCAAGAAACCAGTCTGAGATGATTCCAACATCATGACATGGCGCATTATCCTGCTGAAAGTAGCCATCAGAAGTTGGGTACATTGTGGTCATAAAGGGATGGACATGGTCAGCAACAATACTCAGGTAGGCTGTGGCATTCCAAAGATGCTCAATTGGTACCAAGGGGCCCAAAGAGTGCCAAGAAAATATTCCCCACACCATTACACCACCACTACCAGCCTGAACCGTTGATACAAGGCAGGATGGATCCATGCTTTCACGTTGTTGACGCCAAATTTTGACCCTACCATCCGAATGTCGCTGCAGAAATCGAGACTCATCAGACCAGGCAACGTTTTTCCAATCTTCTATTGTCCAATTTCGATGAGCTTGTGCAAATTGTAGCCTCAGTTTCCTGTTCTTAGCTGAAAGGAGTGGCACCCGGCGTGGTTTTCTGCTGCTGTAGCCCATCTGCCTCAAAGTTTGACGTACTGTGCATTCAGAGATGCTCTTCTGCCTACCTTGGTTGTAACGGGTGGTTATTTGAGTCACTGTTGCCTTTCTATCAGGTCGAACCAGTCTGGCCATTCTCCTCTGACCTCTGGCATCAACAAGGCATTTCCGACCACAGAACTGCTGCTCACTAGATATTTTTTCTTTTTCGGACCATTCTCTGTAAACCCCAGAGATGGGGCTGCGTGAAAATCCCAGTAGATCACCAGTTTCTGAAATACTCAGACCAGCCATTCTGGCACCAACAACCATGCCACGTTCAAAGTCACTCAAATCACCTTTCTTCCCCATACTGATGCTCGGTTTGAACTGCAGGAGATGGTCTTAAACCATGTCTACATGCCTAAATGCACTGAGTTGCCGCCATGTGATTGGCTGATTACAAATTAAGTGTTAACAAGCAGTTGGACAGGTGTACCTAATAAAGTGGCCGGTGAGTGTGTGTGTATATATATATATATATATATATATATATATATATATATGGATTTTAAGCACTTCAAATGTAATAATTATGATAAGCGTTAAACATGCTACTGTCCCACCAAATTATTTTTAAACAAGAAATAATATAATAATAATATAAAAATAATGAAATAATAGATTTTAAAAAACTGCTGATGGTGGCTCAGTGACCATCTGATGTGGTTTGTTGTCAGATGAACAACAAGTTGAAGAAGGAAGTTTTGATGTAGAGGCTGAAGGAATAAAAGAGGCAAAGACTGACTGAGTCACAGCCAGAAAATGTTGATGACCGTGTTGATTTCTATTCACTAACCCCCCCCCCCCCCCCCCACACACACACACACACATCCCAGTTAAAGTCTGTCACAGTCACAGTCATTTATACTGTAAAGCTGGTTAAAATGGGAAGTTATGTTGTTGTAAGGTGTATTAAATACTTGTTCATGTGCCCCTTTTGATCTACGTATGAGCACCTGTCCCTCCACTGGTCTCTGCATGGCCCTGTACAAGAATATAGTATATTTTTCCCTCTCTCTCTCTCTTTCAAATCATGCCATGTTAAGGATTTATCTGAAATAGAAGCAGGACATATGTACGGTATATAAGAGCCGGAAGATGTGATGTTTTGGGGTGTTTCAGAGAAAAAATTGCTTTAGTGACCTAGAAATTCGGGAGCTTGGTGTCAAAGGCACAAAGTCTTCATTGGTGATTTATGTTCTTCTCCATGCGTAGTGTAATACGTACAAGGTCTGATCCAAACCACATTACCACAAATTTGCCTGTTTAACATTACGTTAATCAATAATGAATGCTTTCTTCTTTTAGCTTCATTTAGATATCCACATTTTTTCCATTACCGTACTGAATACTATCTAACCAAAGTGAAGAAATGAATTGCCTTTCAAATAGCGTTCATGTATGTTGTGATTTTACAAGTTGTGCCGTTGCTAAGCAGTGACCCCAGCTTTAGTCATGTGTTAGTCACAGTGATTGCAACATGGAAGGAAAGACATTTCTGAAAATGTGCGGTTGGCAGAATATTTGAAGGAGAATTTTAACATCACTCTGTACATAAACTTTATCTTCATTCAAAATATATTTTCATAATAATTAGTTAAAGTAGTTTTATTTTAGATATTACAACAACAACAAAAAACTATATGACACTAATGCATTTTTGTTAACACTTTACAATAAGGGTCCCTTAAATAACATTAGTTAATGCATTTTTAGGCAATAACTAACATTTAGGTAACATTATAATCATTCTTATAATCCCTTATCTACAATTAATTAATATATTAATTTATATTAGTTAATGCATAACCTGACAGTAACTTATGGTTAAGTACCAAAGGGCATTTTGTGTATGTAACTGTTGAAGTTAAGGTGCCACCTCGAATAATGTTTTATTGTTTTAAGTAAAATATGTACAAGCCTTTGGTTGTAATTGCTTCCACTTCATTCATTTAAACTATTAATGGGTTAATTCATCTGCCACCCAATGGTTACATGTGGTCCACTTTACAATTAGGGTCCAAAAAGCATTCAGCAATGGTTAATTGTGGTTAAGGGGAGGCACTTCAGCATTTATATTTTCTCAGTTAAGGCGCACATGTGCTTGTGCATGTGACTTAACAATTAGGGTCCAAACAGTATTTAGTAGTAGTTAACTATGGTGAAGTAATACTTATAAGGCACATGTATGCATATTATAGGATTAATATTGGGTAAGTAACGTTAAACAACACTTGACTTAAAGTTAGGTTCGCAGCACTCAATGACTCACAATGTTCCAAAATTTGAAAGAATATACTGTATTTACTTACTTGGAAAAGTATACATTAATAACTGTAACACACGAATGTATATGTGGATCATTGATAAGTATTGCATTACATTCATTTTTTTTTTTCATGATACTTAAAAATTATTTACTGTCTGGTTATGCATTATCTAATGTTAATTAACCCTTTAACACCGGACGTGTCGGCAGCGACGCATTTACGCATATCGTCTTTGAAGCTTCGTCACGCTGTAATTATGTCACCCACGTGCCGCTGGTTGGCCTCATTTTAAAGTGCGGAAGTTAATGTCCACACCAGTTTTTATTTGAATGGTCAATCGACCAAGAAAAACGGGAGATAATGTCATTTGAGTTTTATAGTTTTATTGCACTTATAGATATGCATTAAAACGCTGCATGGACCATGTATATATCTCCATATTTCCATCATTTCTTGTCCTTTTTCAAAACCGAAAGCAGCACAAAAGATTACACATCCCAAGAGCCGTTCTGATGTCAAGAAGGACGAATCAAATTTGATCATTTTTAATAAAAGAACGAGGCGCCAACTAATGAAAGGGAGGCATGCGACGCAAGCAACGGCCGGTTGGTTTGACCGAGCGATTTTGAAACGTGCAGAATGAATATAAAACTACATTTAGCGCAAGCTAATGCATTATTTCATTAACTCAAGGAAGAAGATGGGCCGTATTTGTTGTCTTTTTCTTTGCATGAGTTGGCGTCTCGGCGAATAGAGGTGACAGCAGCGCGCAAACGGCGAAGAGTAGGCTGTGTGACGTTGTGTGTGATGCAGCTCCGTGACCGGTTCAAGTTTTATTGAGTGCGCAAAAAAAAAAAAAAAAAAAAAAAAAAAAACTTTATTGGGTCGCATGCCTGGAAATTTTGAATTGAACTGAACTACTTGTCAATATCTTTTTAAATACTTTTTTTCAATGTTACATATATTTTTTCTTTACTATAATCTTTTCAATTTTTAAGTAGATGTGTGTTCGAGAAGCTTGATTGCATGTAGGTATATACTTTTGATAAGGTGATGGGTACAACACCTAACTTCACAAAGAGATATCCTCCAAACCCTTTTCGTGTTAGATGAGCTATATAAAAAAAATTTCGCACTATTTTGCACTGTATATAACCTGTTTTGACCATAGTATGTGTAAAGGCCAAAAACGCCTATGACCATACCTGCTGTTTGTGTTGAATTGTCAAACATAAAACTATTCAATCTTATTTTTTTTCTATTGAATGTTTATCCTAACAAGTTGAATAAATATGATCAAGCTTCAAAACGGTTGGTCGAGCATGTTTGGTTGTCAGTGGGACGTCAACATTACAAATTTTGAAAAAAGATTTTGGGATTTTTTTTTGTCTTTTTGGGTCCAAAATGTGGATTAAAATTGGTCAGTGAAGAAAACAACAGTTTGGACATGAAGTTCAAGGTGTCTTGAAAAAAGGGACCCAACTTGGCCATTGTAAACAATTTTTTTCTGTGAAATGTAAAGGCAACATCAAATGCATGCAAATTCGGCCAAAATAGGCTTAGGTGTTAAAGGGTTAATATATTAACTAATGATTCATAAAGGATTATATGAATTATTATAATATTACTTGTCTGGTTATGCATTATCTAATGTTAATTAATATATTAACTAATGTTTGATAAGGGATTATATGAATTATTATAATGTTACCTAAACATTAGTTATTGTCTATTAATGGATTAACTAATGTTACATAAGAGACCCTTATTGTAAAGTGTTACGTTGTTTTTTTTTTGTTTTTTTAGTAAATCACCTACCATAATTTTCTGACTATAAGCCACTACTTTTTTTCTTCTTTTTCTTTTTACTTTGTTTGGAATAATAGGTAATACTTTACTTTAAATACTTTAATAAACTTTACTTTAATACTTTCAAATAAATGCTCTCCTTTAGGTGAGAGTAAACCCACAGCCACAGTTTAACATCTTCAGAACAAAAATAATTGAATTATATTCCATTTAAAGTACATGTGTATGACTCGTATCATGTTTACATTACACACACACTCTCTCAACACAGACAGTTGTCAGAGAGAAATTTAAAAAACATGTTTTACCACAGCTAGACACACTAAACACGCTGGAGTTAATTCTCGTAGCTTGTGGGAAACGTTTATGATAGTGTTTGCTAACCTTTAATTTTGTTTAATTGTTGTTGTTGTTTAATCATATCGGTGGTATTGCCTCCTCAGCAGCCACCCTCCACAAACATGTTTCACATGTCGGTTGGCCCTCCTCCTCTAAGCCACGGCCGTCTGTAACTTTTTTGTAGCCGGAGTATTCCATTACCAGCGATTTTGTTTTGTTCGGGAGGGGGGCTTCAGGAGTTTCACCTCCTCCAGCCATCGTGAAACACAGCTGACTCAGTGACACCGAGCAACAACCAGTGGGAGTGGGTTGGGCCTTGCAGTTGCAAGTGAAGGATTTCTCTGTGCATTCATGGTACATAAAAAATAGCTAATACTTTAGGTACGGTATGACGGAAATTTTTAGCGGTTTTGTAACCGGGACATTTTTCATACCAGGGTATACATTAAAACCAGTTAGCAGCACATGCCTACTCATAATTATGATGGAATTATGTGGCCGCTGTCAAATAAAGTGCTACCGGTTAATATATTTTTGTGTAAATATCCCATAATACAGTATGGAACGCTGCGGCTTATATGTCCAGTGCGGCTTATCCATGAATAAATGCCGTTTTCGTGTCAAATTTGGTGGGTTGTAGCTTATAGTCAGGTGCACCTTATAGTCCCAAAATTATGCAAATATATCTTTTTAAATGATAAGCATTAGCTACCATTAATTCAATTTAATTGAATTTGCTTTAAAACACCGAATCATTTTTTGGTGCACTGTTACGCATAAATTATGATTGCATTCTGCAAATATTTTATCTATGTGTTTTAAGTACTACATGTTATTTCCATATTTTTTTTTTTTTCTTTTGTATTTTTTTTTCTTCATGAAAAATAAAAAAATACAAACATTTACAGTATTAAAAAAAACTTTATTTGATGTCACTTATAAATTTCATTTTATTACATGTTATATGTTAATTTGATTAGTTTTTTTCTTTGTGTGTATTTCATTTCATAATTTCATATCATGAGGTTTTTGGGATCAGAGTTGTGTTCCCGTATATGGTCAAAAGTATTGAAAATCACTACTTAATCAAGTGAAAAACGCAAAAGCGCAGTAAGCTTAACAATCTACATTTTTCCCAATATGGAATCAGGACAATTGCACTCCAATTGTCTTCCATGAAAGCTGCTTATCGGGACTGAAAGAAGCTGAATTACTGGTGGCCATCTGCCAACTATTGACATAACAGTCCATTACGCTTGGTGTAGCTTTCCCTGTATGCACTGTTCACAAACTTTAATAAATCTTTTCTTGTTATTGTAATTTCTCTATCCGTTAAGTTGCTTTTTTGGGGGAGCGTCCGATTGGTAATTCACAAGTCATGAATGTTTTTTAATTATATAGTATTTTCTGCTTAAAAACAACATACCGTAATTTCCCGAATATAACGCGCACTTTTTTTCCCCAAAATCAACTTGTAAAATCATGGTGCACATTATAAACGGGTACATGGATGGAGACAGATGTGTGTATATATATATATATATTCGGTAATACTTCACTCTAATCGGCCAAATGATTTCAACTGTGTTAAATACTGCTTTTTTCACTCTTCATAAAACACAGAATTTAGTTTCTTGAACTCATTTGAGTCAACGTTTATTGGAGCTCCGCAACTCGGACCATAACAAACGTAACAACACATTTCCTGTGTGTGTCCGTCAACTATATCTGTCCGTCGGGAAACTCAAACCTCACAGATTTCCGACTTCTCACTTTCATTTTACCGTATCAATCCATGGAAGAAACATTTATTCATCACAATGAAACGAGCAAGTTATACAGCACCCTTTAAAAGACAAGTCACATCTGTTTTGTTTTCTCCTAGATTCTGGTAAGTTGGAGAAGTTGTTAAATCATATTATTACCGTAAATATTGTCAGTTTATGGTAATGTTTTGAACTACCAATGTGCTATGCTTGTGCTGTTTTTCACCAGTGAAATGATATTTCTGTATCTGTACACGAGCTCTGTTTTCTTGTATTCTTCTATTTATTAGTGCTAAAACTAGGGTGCGCGTTATAAACGGGTACAATAATTTTCTCTAGATTTTATAAGTAAATTTGGGGTGCACATTATACATGGGTGTGCCTTATATTCGGGAAATTACGGTATTTTTGTTTATTTATTTGTTTGCTTGTTTATCGTGTTTTTTGTATGTATTTGGTATCTACCCGAAATAAACGTTTGATTTGAAAACCGCAATGTAAATGCAATTTAAAACACAACAAGAAAGAATATATTGTAGAAAATAAGACATTATAAAAGATTACTGTAAATGTTTTTCAGGCAAATGAATGTATTGTATCTGTGAATGTTTTTGCTACAAAAACAAAATATAGAAATATAAATTCAAACAAAATTACATAATTTACTTGACATACTGTATATGAAATTGCAATACAAAAATATAGAAAGTAAAAAATTTAAAAAACAATTTTTTGGGGAAAAGTCTGGCAACAGTTATCTGCTTGTGGTAAGCAGCGCTCTGTCAACAGGAAATTCTGTGCGCATGCTTTGAGGTTCTGGTCTATTTTCTGTTCTAGTATTAGTTTTGTATTTTGTTGTTTTTCTTTCGGGACACTCAATTAGACCTTAGAAATTTAACCAAAGCCTCCAAGACAAAACAACCACTCCGTCCGGCGTCCTCGTGGACCGACCGCAGTCTCCTGCTGGATTAACACAACATCTGTTTAGGCTGTTAAATCTGGCAAGGATTGAAAGTGTCACAAACACACGGGCACAACATGTAATCCTATTCAGCGATTACCATCTGCTTAACTCAAATACTGTATTGAAAAAGAAGGGAAAATGGTTGACGAGACAAAATATTCATTGGATTATTTTTTCTGTGAATTTTCTGAACAGAATTTGTTTGTGGTGATAATTGTTTTTTTCCATAAGGGGCGGCATTCACATCATTTCAAAATCATCAGACCACTCTTTTTCACACTCTCAACCATTTAAATAGATTAGCATCAGTAAGTTAATTTTTTTAAATAGTAGCAAACCTGAAGGCCATGAGTTAAATGCAAATTAATTTGCGAGACTTAAACAAACAAACAAACAAACAAAAAAAAACACTCGGTGAGTGAAGTCTGCCAGCAGAAACAATTTAGAATGATGGCTATATTGTGTGGCGTTAAAAACATGAATGGAAAATGTCAGAAGAGGTTCTGGAAATTGCAGCAAATTAATTCCATGAAAAGCAGTCCAATTATGCAGTCTGAGTCAAGTATCACAAACCAGACAGGTTATCAAGGCTGATTTACAGAAGGGAATGATTTTGATGCTAATTCCTAACCTGAGGGCTTGGTGATGTGTCTTGGTTAGCTGGTTAATAAAATGGTGCAGTTCTTTAGTCAGCCATTTTCGCACTGACGCAGAAGCATTCAACAACAATGTTTTGATTGGTTGGTAGAGTTCAAATCAACATTATTTTATATAGTATTTTGTAGGCTCAATAGATAACAGACTGCATATTGTATATTGCACTAACGCCTCTAACCTGAAACTGAACTCATATCCTCATCCATTACACTTATTCAAAGCCCCACCAAAACTTTACCACCTTAACCTTTATGGTAAACACTCACACAAACACACATATCATACAGTGCCTTGCAAAAGTATTCGGCCCCCTTGAATCTTGCAACCTTTCGCCACATTTCAGGCTTCAAACATAAAGATATGAAATTTAATTTGTTTGTCAAGAATCAACAACAAGTGGGACACAATCGTGAAGTGGAACAACATTTATTGGATAATTTAAACTTTTTTAACAAATAAAAAACTGAAAAGTGGGGCGTGCAATATTATTCGACCCCTTTACTTTCAGTGCAGCAACCTCACTCCAGAAGTTCAGTGAGGATCTCTGAATGTTCCAATGTTGTCCTAAATGACCGATGATGATAAATAGAATCCACGTGTGTGTAATCAAGTCTCCGTATAAATGCACCTGCTCTGTGATAGTCTCAGGGTTCTGTTTAAAGTGCAGAGAGCATTATGAAAACCAAGGAACACACCAGGAAGGTCCGAGATACTGTTGTGGAGAAGTTTAAAGCCGGATTTGGATACAAAAAGATTTCCCAAGCTTTAAACATCTCAAGGAGCACTGTGCAAGCCATCATATTGAAATGGAAGGAGCATCAGACCACTGCAAATCTACCAAGACCCGGCCGTCCTTCCAAACTTTCTTCTCAAACAAGGAGAAAACTGATCAGAGATGCAGCCAAGAGGCCCATGATCACTCTGGATGAACTGCAGAGATCTACAGCTGAGGTGAGAGAGTCTGTCCATAGGACAACAATCAGTCGTACACTGCACAAATCTGGCCTTTATGGAAGAGTGGCAAGAAGAAAGCCATTTCTCAAAGATATCCATAAAAAGTCTCGTTTAAAGTTTGCCACAAGCCACCTGGGAGACACCAAACATGTGGAAGAAGGTGCTCTGGTCAGATGAAACCAAAATTGAACTTTTTGGCCACAATGCAAAACGATATGTTTGGCGTAAAAGCAACACAGCTCATCACCCTGAACACACCATCCCCACTGTCAAACATGGTGGTGGCAGCATCATGGTTTGGGCCTGCTTTTGTTCAGCAGGGACAGGGAAGATGGTTAAAATTGACGGGAAGATGGATGCAGCCAAATACAGGAACATTCTGGAAGAAAACCTGTTGGTATCTGCACAAGACCTGAGACTGGGACGGAGATTTATCTTCCAACAGGACAATGATCCAAAACATTAAGCCAAATCTACAATGGAATGGTTAAAAAATAAACGTATCCAGGTGTTAGAATGGCCAAGTCAAAGTCCAGACCTGAATCCAATCGAGAATCTGTGGAAAGAGCTGAAGACTGCTGTTCACAAACACTCTCCATCCAACCTCACTGAGCTCGAGCTGTTTTGCAAGGAAGAATGGGCAAGAATGTCAGTCTCTCGATGTGCAAAACTGATAGAAACATACCCCAAGCGACTTGCAGCTGTAATTGGAGCAAAAGGTGGCGCTCCAAAGTATTAACGCAAGGGGGCCGAATAATATTGCACGCCCCACTTTTCAGTTTTTTATTTGTTAAAAAAGTTTAAATTATCCAACAAATTTTGTTCCACTTCATGATTGTGTCCCACTTGTTGTTGATTCTTGACAAAAAATTAAAATTTTATATCTTTATGTTTGAAGCCTGAAATGTGGCGAAAGGTTGCAAGGTTCAAGGGGGCCGAATACTTTTGCAAGGCACTGTATATATATATATATATATATATATATATATATATATATATATATATATATATCTCGGAATAATAATAATGTAATAATATTAATGTAAAGAATCAGTTTCTAATGTTGCAGTTTTATTTTCCATGGTCATCCTGAACGCACTGTGTGACTGACAATAGAGAGAGAGAGTTGCGGAAGAGTGGGAAGTTTTAACTTCCTATTTTCTATTGTTTTTGGCATTGGCTACGGCGGTCAGTAGCCGTGCTATCTTGCATAAGTTCTGAAAAAAATTATTAAAAACCTGACTAGCTGGCGACTTCCTTGCCGATTATACAATAATAATAATTGTCACCATAACATATAAAGACTTGCGAACTGAAGTCGGAGGAGGATTGTTGAGCCAGTTCACCGACGCGCACATCTTGCTCATATGTTTCTATCATTTCCAACTTAGTTTCAGTGGCAAATGTCACCTTTTTTGCTTTTTTCACCACCTGCACTAACATTCTTGTGACCCATGTTGATTCATCTCACAAGAAAATCCCACGTGCTGCCATCTTGCGCGGAAAAAAATGAAATTGTGACACTATTGTAAATCGTCGTATTTTGAGCATGTCGTCACTGGACATGTGCCAATTACCGTTTTTAGGGTATACAGTGGTATAAAAATGTCACGGTTTCAAAACCGCAAAAATTTTCTATCATAGCTTCCCTACGGTATGAGCTATTTTTTATGTCCCAAAAATGCAGGGAGAAATCCCTCGCTTGCAGCTGCAAGGCTCAACCCTCCCCCACCGGTTGTTGCTCAGTGTCAGTGAGTTAGCTGTGCTACACGATTGCTGGAGGAGGTGAAACTCAAGAACTTTTTCCCCTATCAAAGAAAGCAAATTCGCTGGTATGGTAATACTTCGGCTACAGAAAAGCTACACACGGCTGCGGCTTAGAGGAGGAGGGCCAACTGACATGTAAAACAAGAGGGTGGCTGCTGTAGAGGCAATACCTCCAATATGATATCGCATTTATGCAGAATTAACGGTTAGTAAACACTGTCATGAATGTTTCCCACCAGCTATGAGAGTATAATAAATATCATGTTCAATGTAAAAACTTTTTTTTAACCCAGATATCTCAAAGTAACCCATTTTAGAGCTATAATTCCAATACTGTGAAACAGGGATAATGTTGCTTAAAGTTATCATACTGTCAGAATCTCATACCGGCACATGCCTAGTTGTCACATATCGAGACAAATGCCAAGTCAAATTTTACGTCGGATGTCGATAGGATCTTGTGTCGATGTGTTTGTATGTTAAGGTGCCACTTTTCTTGCAACGAATTAACCACTAATTACCTTGGTAAGTGTTAACAGTGTCAGCAGATGGCAAAAATGTCCTATTAGCACTAATGACCTTGAGCAAAACGAGCCTCCCTCATTATACAACGTAGGTGTTAAATCACATCACGTAATGAATTCAGTTGCCGTTATTCTAGAATGTTCCACTCAAGTAGCGTCACCGCCGTGGCAAGTGAGGTGAAAACATGGTCAGAGTGGACGAGAAGAATAGTTCTAATTGGTCAGTGAAATGAGTCAACGAGTCCGCCCACTCTCCGGACATGGTTCGACTGCGGGCGGTTTTGGAGCTTAGCACCAATAGGCCGCCCACTCCCGGGCGACCACTTGTTCACCTCGCTGGCCGCGTTTACCCACGCACAAACTAAATGCCCTTTTTTTGTGCTCCTGGAGCTCAGGCTATAAGCTATTTCTTTTCTCATTGACTTTCCCTTTGTTCTTTATTCACCCCGTTCTCCACACTGCCACCATTGCCATACAGTGCTGTAGTGTAGCTAGTGGGTTCATGTGTACCTCTGGCAGCAATGAGGGATGTGGGAGGTTTTGTCTAATGGCAGTCTAGCATAAAAAATATACATTAATATTTTTTTCATCATATATTACTCCCCACAACTTCATTTCCTCCTCTAAAATCTGGAATGTGTTTCTAACAGGGCTTGTTTTAAATTAAGGACACAGCCAAGGGTTTGTGTTCCAAAGTCAGCATGAGAGTTTTAAATTGTGTGTTCAAGCCCGTGTGTTAGTGTTTCAAACAACTCATTGGATTCAGTGGCGTTGCTAGGCCTTAAATCCACCCCTAAATAATTTGGTGTTGTTTTATAAAAAAATAAAATAAAATAAAAATAAAAATAAAAAAGATGGCCATATTCACTATGAAGTTGCCAGAATATTAGTTTAAATCAAAACTCGTACAACCTATCATTATGTTCTTCAATATGATCATAAATCTGTCAGGTTCCCCTCATTTCAAAGAGTAAGGTTGAGAGCCCTCTCAGTGTGTCATTATCCAATCCATTCCACATGTTCATATAGAGAATGCCCACATCACTAAAAATCCGGACCGCGTTTTCCCTGTGACCTTGCTCACAGTCGGTACTACCGGCAGCAGGTGTGTGTGTCCCTCTGGCGCACACAGATCTGAGTGTGAATAGATGGATAAAGGATGGACACAAGAAGGTTTTCCAAGAAAGTGAGTATTTGTCACTGCTGATAGTAACAGTTTGCTCCAGCCCCCAGCTAACAGCAGAAAGTCCCATGTAATGAATAATCCAAACGCTCCATATTTGACAAATAAAAACCTGGCTTGCACACTACAGACAATCTCTGTGCACGTCTTACCTTGGTTGTTTTGCGGTCAAAAGTTTCTTTGCAGCTCGAAAATAACACTGATACTTAGCTGTTGCTAGCTAGTTAGTCTAAAATGCATTGTGAAGGTCCTGGTTGAATATAGAGTTAAATGGGCTCTTTTTACCATCAATCTTTGGGGTGACTTCCTTCTGGAGTATCTGCTGTGTTTCACACTTTGTGCATAGACGAGTAGAGGAGCTGAGGTAATTTATGTATTATTATCATCAGTGGATAGTCATAATAATACGCTAATAATATTCACTCCACCACCTTTATTGACCTGTAGGAGTCAGAGCAGAGTGATGGACCGATTTTCCACCCTTAAAAACACGGCATTCTTTGATGCTTCCATCTACCAAGTAACTTGCAATCGTAGCCATTTTGTTCCCTGTTGTTCTATTGTATTAAAAACAGACTGAAACAACAACAAAAAATAAGAACAATAATGATGAATAAATTAATGATTAATAAATTAAATCTTCTGGGCCCCCCCGTTCTTAAAACCTAGTAACACCCCTGATCGGATTTCAGAAAGTAGGTTTTACAGACATTGTTATGGTTTAAATAATATACAGCAGGGGTCTCCAAACCAGTCATCCAGGGCCGCTGTGGGTCCTGGTTTTTGTTCATACCGATCAAGCACAGACCTATTAACCAATGAGGTTACTACTAAAACAAGCAGCACCAGACTGCAATCAACTGATTACACTTATAAAACACCAGATTGGTGAAAAGATGTGGTCTTGCTTTGTTGGATAGAAATCCTGCACCCACTGCGGCCCTATGTGAATAGTTTCGAGACCACTGATATACAGTGTATCACAAACGTGAGTACACCCCTCGCATTTCTGTAGATATTTAAGTATATCTTTTCATGGGACAACACTGAAAAAAATGACACTTTGACACAATGAAAAGTAGTCTGTGTGCAGCTTATATAATAAAGTTAATTTATTTTCCCCTCAAAATAACTCAAAATATAGCCATTAATATCAAAACCCCTGGCAACAAAAGTGAATACACCCCTTAGAAACTACGTACATCCCTAAATGTCCAAATTGAGTACTGCTTGTCATTTTCCCTCCAAAATGTCATGTGACTCGTTACAGGAGTGCTGTCAGCATTGCTGCAGAGATTGAAGAGATGGGGGATCAGACCATACGCCGCAATCTACATCAAATTGGTGTGCATGGCTTTCACCCCAGGAGGAAGCCTCTTCTGAAGACGGTACACAAGAAAGCCCGCCCGTCTCATCAGACCAGAGGACATGGTTCCAGTAATCTATGTACTTTGTTGACCTGTCTTCAGCAAACAGTCTGAGGGCTTTTTTTGTGTACCATCTTCAGAAGAGGCTTCCTCCTGGGGTGACAGCCATGCACACCAATTTGACCCCCCATCTCTTCAATCTCTGCAGCAATGCTGACAGCACTCCTGTAACGAGTCACATGACATTTTGGAGGAAAAATGACAAGAAGTACTCAATTTAGACATTTAGGGATGTACGTAGTTTCTAAGGCAGTGGTGGGCGAGCTATTCCACAAAGGGCCACTGTGGGTGCAGGTTTTTGCTGCAACCCATCAAGAGGACACCTTTTCACCAATCTGGTGTGTTATAAGTGCAATCAGTTGATTGCAGTCAGGTGCTTCTTGTTTCCATTGAAACCTCATTGATAAAAAAAACTCTATGCTGGATCAGTTGGAAGAAAGACCAGGACTCACTGCGGCTCTCGAGGACTGGTTTGCCCACCCCTCCTCTAAGGGGTGTACTCACTTTTGTTGCCAGGGGTTTTGATATTAATCGCTATATTTGGAGTTATTTTGACGGGAAAATAAATGAACTCTGTTATATAAGCTGCACACAAACTACTTTTCATTGTGTCAAAGTGTCATTTTGTCAGTGTCGTCCCATGAAAAGATATACTTAAATATCTGCAGAAATGTGAGGGGTGTACTCACTTTTGTGATACACTGTAGTATCGTATCATTTCAAACCAAGATTTTAAACCATGTTTAGGGTTTCAGAAGGGTTCAACAAGGTTTCAGGTTTCAAAATACAGTTTCAGTTAAAGGTTAGAGTGTTTAAGGTTTATCATGTTGGCTTTTAAAACCTGGAAATAGGTTTCAAGCATGGGTATTACGGTATGTTGGTCGCATCATACTTGTTGGATGTCTTCGTTCACTCTCGGGTGATTAGCGGGAGACCAGCTGTTTGGTCCCCTTCTGCAAACGCTAATTGCTACACATTCCATTCGCTAATTAGTCGACACTTTATTGTTTATCTGGCTTATTAGAACATAATGGTAACGTGTTTTTCTAATAGCGCTCAGCACGGCGAGTTCCCTCTCACCGTTTGTATAAGGAGTGTGCTGTAATGGAAATGCTGGTGCGCTGTAATTGGGTCTCTATTTTTTCCAGGGTCCCCAGCCACCAATGAACGTACTCCAAATTACCTTCACAAGTGCTTCTCCTCTCTGGTTTAGCAGTAGAAATACATATCGGGCATCATTGCGGCTCAGCACTTTCCTCTGAAAAATGTCTTTTTCATTTATACAGTACGCATATATATATATATATATATATATATATATATATATATATATATATACTGTATATACATATATTCTTTTTCACATGACGCATATGAGCAAAGAACTATCAGAGGCGAGGCGAGGCAAGAACGTTGCGAGCACAAAGGAAACGGAAACGCTTTGTTCAAGCTCACATGTGAGCCTTGAATGGCAAAGGCCAAGCAGCTTGTGGGTTCTTTTCTTTCTGAAGGAACTTAGCCCTTCATCTCACGCTCACCCTGCTTGGTAAAGGCCATTGTGCCCTTTACCGTACAATGGCTGTGCTCGGTCTCTCCGAGACGTTATATTCAGGAACTCTGAGCCACATCGTGAAAAAGGAATGGTACGCTGACTGAATGAGAGGCTTGGTTTCATTATTTCTGGTCTGGTTTGAGCCTAACTGTCATGTCATTTTAGGGATTAAAATATTTGTTGGCAAGAGTTTATGGTAAGACATGTTTTCCTCATAAACAAAGATCAGGAGTAAGCCTAGGATCATAAGGTCTTAGTAGGCTTTCTTAAGGCGGTTTCACACTAGCGGCAGGCCTGTGTGAAAGGCGACAGGATGATGTAGATGCTGTCAAGAAGTGAAAGTGGGTGGACGCCAGTAACCATATTTAGTCCTAACCACCAATGCATTTATTCTTTATTGTTGCACAAGAAAACAGCGACTTTTTCTATTTCAAGGAGTAAGGGGCATTATGACAGCTGTGGAAAGAGTTTTACTAATTTCAGTAAAATGGTGAAAGTTTTTTTTTTTTGTTATTCGTGAACTACTGTACATTCCCACACAAACGCACATCGAGGTAACATTTAGCATAGGAAGCAGAGGCGTGAGAATCCCATAGCTCGCAAAACTTTTTAAAGAAGGGTTAGGGTTAGAAAACATTTGAAACATTTGACAGTACTGCACGCTGTAAGTGAAAAGTTAATTAGAAAATAAGGGGCAGTTTACATGGCGACTCTGCGACACAAAGACGCAATGACTGAGTAGCGGAATGGCCTCGCGTGCATATGGTCTCGGCGAAGACGGAAGGCGAAGACAAAAAATTCTGAATCCTGCCTCCAAAGTGGAATCGATTGCAGGGGATTGAGGGGTGTTTGCTCGGCATGCATATCAAAGGCTCCCGTGGTGCGAGACCGCACTGATAATGTCAGCACTTGTACACGTCACAATGGGCGTGCGCAGCGGTGCTACTAAAAATTTAAAACAGCAAATATGGCGGAATGTCGGCTTTAATTTACTGTTTTAATAATATTTTTAAATTAAATATGTTGAATGTTTCCATTTTCATGCCTTTTTGGACAAAACAAAAATGCCATTGCTTCGAGTGGATGGGCATTTTTTTCCGGCTTGAGAAGCTTGGTGGGGTCAAAGTGCATCATTCGCTGTCACCTTGTAAATCTGCACTGTCCCCAACAGGGCTTGGCATGAATAATACATCGTTTTCATGCGGAATTGTGACATTGTTCAAATGGAGACGGGCCCATATAAATGCAAATTTGACATTTTTCGTATTCTCGAGAGTCACCATGCAAAAACCCCCTAAAGTTAATGGTTCAAATTAAGCCACATTATTACCAGCAACTCATGTTGCTATGCTCTGAAGAACATTTTTGGCTAGCTATCAGGAATGGCTGTCGAAAGCCACGAATAAAACATAAAAATACAGTATTTTTACTACAAGGGGTTCTTAATTTAACACGCAGCATACCAGGCTTTTTACTATTTCTTTTAAATTGACAATGCGAAAACCTTGAGTTCAAACTTACCTGGAACTGTACGATGGCATCCAAGTTGGAGTGTCCCGCCAAATGAAATGGTCTTCCTTAAAGTTTCAAAGAAGACGCGTTGGCGCATGCGCAGCATTGAGCACACACCTAATATTTTTGCTGCTAAGTTTTTACTGAAAATTAGGTAAAGAAAGTTAAATTTAACCAGTTTAATACAATTCACTTGCTTACCTAAATACTTTTAGTATCATTTATTCAATTTATATGGATTATAATTACTATCCACAAAAATATTTTTTTATTGTGCAGGTTATACAGTGACATTGACAATCATATACCGAACAATTTTGAGTCGTCAATTAACCCACTAAGCAAGCTTTTGGAATGTGGAAGGAAACCAAAGTAACTTAGAAACCTTGCACAGGCAGGCGCAAACCTATATTTGAACCCACAACTTCTGAACTGCCAGGTGGATAATTGGATTTTCAATTGAAAATGGTTTTAGTAACAAAAAAAGGCATGTTGTGCCTGTAGATCTCTAAAGTGTCACTAAACAATTATTTTTTTCAACTAAGGGTGTATATATTAGCGATGTGCCAATAAATCAATTATTAGATTAATCGAGATTCGACACGCAACAATTCGATTACGATTAAAAAATGTTTAAAAAATTTTTTAAAAATGATGATTTTACTTATACTTTACTTGTACTTTACTTATACACGTATATACTATATTACTGAATAACTTAATGACAGTCACTTCTAGTGGAACGAAATTCAAGACGCGTCTGTTGCCCGGACACTTTAAGAGATACACAAGGTGAGGATGGCGGCAGCGGAAGTTACTGAGTGAGAGATTTACTCCTGTACAAACGACTTGAAAAAAAATTTATTAATGAGACATGCAAACACCGAGAGATAGTTCATTGCTCTTTGCCTTTCAGTTGTCCAGTAATAGATTCAAGTCATGTTAATTGAAAAATGTCCTGAGTGTGTTGATAAGTCCCGTGTGCATCTCTAAGAGCTGAGTACACGAACCATCTTGTACTGTTTAGCCTTGATTATTGTTGTTTTTGAGATGTTAACAGTTAGCACCGAGCGCTAAGCTCATTAGCGAATTCTCTACGTCTATTTCTATTTGTTTGTTGATATACAAAGCTTACTCCATATGCAGAATGTGCTAAACTAGGATTAAGTACAGCGGTAACACTAAAAACATGCGACATAGTACAGAAATCTGTGAAAACAAAGTATATTGGTTAAAAGAAGTCATTTTTCTAAAGGAACTTTGTTTTTTTTTGTTCAAGAAAATGTGGAATTCATTCCACCAGTGTACATTTTATTGTATTTTTGAGAGAAATAAGTACTGCCTTTGAAACAGCTAATGTTTTTGCACTTTTTTGTGATAAAGAGCAGCTTAAGGTCAGCTTTGTGTTGTATAGGTATGTTTCCATTGTTCCTGCTGGATCATTAGGTGATTGGAAATAAAATGTAACAGACATAAATTTATTTGGCTACTCTAAATAATGAATACTGGCAAATATGCCTTGCTTAAAAGTATGAAGTACCCACAAAGTAAGAAAAAAAAATCCGAAATGTAGGTGGGAAAGATGCATCGAAAATCGAGATCACCGTTAATACCCTGTAGATAATAGTTAAATAATCGAATTGTAGCACCCTGAATCGTAATCGAATCGAATCGTGGAGTGCCTAAGATGGCACACTCCTAGCATATACAGTATATATATATATATTTTATTATATATTTTCATGAACACTGGTTTGATCCTGGAAGCTTAGGATCTTTATCAGAATACTTGGCAAAAAAACAGCATATTGAACAAAATGTCCCTCTACATTGTTTACCTTTCATCGCAAAACTGTCTACAAGAAGTCCCCCTTCATTAAGATGCAAAGAAGAGGAAACATTGATTCTTCTCAGAAACCTGATAAGACAACCCACTTGAGCACTTTGCTATTTTGACACAAGGACCTGTTTTGCAGTGTGAGGCCTTACATTTGCCAATGTTTTACTGCAGGTCCCCATAGATTGTCGGGATGAGTATTTGTGGTTCAAACAATTGCCTTCACCTCAGCTATCACCTCACATTCCCTTGGGGTCAAGGACAGGTTGTGGTTAGAAGTTTTCAATTGCATGCTTGCCTAGTTACAGTAAAAAAAAATGTAGTGTGTCTTTGGCTCTCAATCTAAAAAGTTCACCCAGCGAAGGTTCATGAATAGTCAACAAGCAGTCAGTCACTCACTGAATATTTTAGTGGACTGGGCTTGTGAAGTGAAAACTTCATTGGGTACTTCTAGGTCACTGGTAGGATCTAATCAGATTTTTCTATATGACCTAAGAAACACTAAGGTTTGCAAACTAGTTATAAACATCGCACAAAATTGAGAGGGGATAAAAGGGCATTTAAAAACAATGTTGCTTTGTGTCTTGTTCTGGTCAAATGTTCCCTTTGCATTAACAAACTACACAAGTTTTGTGACACTATGACTGAGTGGTCTGTACAAACAAAAGGCTATGTGTCACTGTCAAAGCCATTGTGGGAAAAGACAGGCTATGTTGTAAAAAGCGAGACAATTCAGAGCACGTGTGTGCGCTCAAAGACGACCCGATTGGTCTGTCAATCACTCACGTCTTGCCAGTGACACGGCAACAGGCAGCGCTGACCTTCAGCGGTGACACTAAAGACTCTCGACCTGAGGGCCACTGGATTAAGACTGGAGGTCCATAATAGATTTGCATTGTTGCCTTGACGTAAATCTGTTCCAAGACTATCTCATTTTTCACTTTTTTTTTTTTAAAATCAACACTGTGCCTTAGCCTTTTATTTTTTTAAAGCTCTAAACCAATCAATGTTGTTTTTTTGTTCGTCATCGATGACTATAAAAAAAATATTTCGTCAATGAACATTTTTTTTTCATGATGATGACGTGATGATGATGAGCTAAAAGCATGGCTTTGGAGACGGAAACATAATGAGACGGATGCCAGTTTTCGCCTGACGAGACAAGAACAAGATGAAAATTCGACAAAGAATCCGCCATAAGTTCACAATGTGTGACGTTTTCTTAGTTAGCACATATCGTAGCAGTGTTTGGTGGTGTCGCTCATGTCACGTGCTGCGTTGCCCCCGTCCCACTCACTGGCCACTGTGTCCTCTCCAGGCTCCAGCTTGCCTTTTGCAAAACTCATGTCAGGTGCTGCTTGGTAAGTTTTGTTTTCTTATCTTGGCAAGATATGTCATGTAGCTTTAGCCTTTAAATGCCTGTGCCCAGTCATCATCACACACTAAGTGTAACTCGTAGCGTTAGCATAGCGTTCGTGTTAGCATTAGCATTTAGCATGGTTAGTGTCGTCTTAAGCTCTTGGAAACCTTTTTACATATAGTTTGTGGGGTCCAGGTGAGTTGAATTAATTGTGTGTAGTATCATCACGAAGATGGTGCTGCGTCACCAGTAGGTAGATGGTGATGTAGTGTAAAGCGCTTTGAGCACCTTGAAAGGTGGAAAAGCGCTATATAACACCATTTGTAACCTCTATGTGCTCGTTTTTCAATGTTCATTCGAAATTGTTGAAAACCATGTATTTATTTATTCAGGGACTAAAAAATGTTAAGTTTACAGACGTAAATATTTTGAGTAATTGTCGCCTAAAACTAGACGAAATTTGTCTGAGTTTTCGTTGACTAAAACTAGACAAGTACGAACACATTTTGAAATGACTAAAATGTGACTAAGACTTAGTTTTTTAGACTTAATTAGACTTAATTTAGACTTAAGACTTTAATCTATGAATTTACATGCAGCACAGATAGTACCCGGGTTACGAACGAGTTCAGTTGCTAGGCTGGCGATGTAACCCGAGTTATGCTTCTGTGACAGACCTATGCCGCCAAGCAGACCTGATTTACTACCCTTGAGCGTAGCCTGACGTGCATCTCAACAATTTTCTCACTTCGCGTCATGTCAACGCGTGGAGACGTGACGCAAATGGACTCTTATCGGTCCGCTCAGCCTGCTGTTTCCGGTTAAGCGTGAAATCTCCACCATTTTCAAACATTGTTGTGCTACACACAAAAATGGACCAAGCCGACGAGAGTATCATCAAAGACATCCGCAAGTATCACAACCTCTACAATGTCTTGTCAAGACATTATAAAGATAGCCAAATGGCATAAAAAAAAAAAATAAAAAAAAACTCAGTTGGCATTATTGCGTAACCGGAAGAAAACCAAAGGAAGTCGACAAGAGTCCCCAAAAACCGTACAAACACAACGCCACACCCCTCTAGTGGCTTGGCAGTGAATTACAGAGGAACACGTTCCCTTTGCCACACAACTATCGAATGCTAATTGACGTCATCGCCATTACGCCGTCACCCCAACGCAGAAGCATAACTCAGGCTTTAGTCGGAATTAACTGTTTAAGTACCCCAAAGTACCCCCTCAACCTCAAAATAACTGTCCAAAAACATGTATTATATGTCCTATTAATAAGCTAAAGTAAAAAAATAAGATACTGCAAGGTATGTTGTGTTAAATGCTGTTATATTCAATGACTATTTGGGCTTTAAAAAAAAAAATAAAAATACTCGCTCTTTACGCGAGTCCGCCATCCGAACTAATAAAAAATAAATAAATAAAAATAAAAAATAAAAAATAAAACGGTTCGGAACTCGCAAGAGGAGTCCGTGCTGGCGGGAAGCAGCAGCAGCAGCAACATGAGAACAAGGAAGTAGGACATTTTTTAAGGACTTTCCTCGCTCACTGTATCTCAATTAGGGGTTCATCATTTGGAGTTTTATCTGATTTCGGCTACTACATGGTACTTTTTAAAACGGTTCCGGTACTTAAATGGTTCTTGAACTAATACTTCCACCTCTCCTAAAAAAAAAACTTAGTCAAAAAAACACTACCCTCTAATTTACAATACTGAATTGAATACAACTATAAGGACAATTCTTTTTTTAGCAGAAAATTTTTTACTAATGCCGCAGGTGTTTCCAATGAAGTCCTCTGAGTTTCAAGACAGTTGTCAGCTCATTTTCCTTCACCCAGAATCTCCTGTCCAGTGTTTTCTGCCTTCTTGACTGACAGCCGTATTGGGAATGACAGCCTGCTTCTTCCCACCACCTGTGAGGCAGCCATTGTCCTTCTGTCCACACACCAGCTAAACCAAGATTTGAATCTAGCAACTCCCTCACAGCCAAGACTGCCGAATGCCCTTCCATCAATTTACTGAGTATTTTTCTTCCTTTTATTTGATTTATATAAGGCAGTATGCAGTCCATCACACTGCATATATTGTCACAGCAGCCCTGAAGGAGGCCTGCCAATCTGCCGCCACAACTCGATTGAAATTCCCACAAGGCCGTCATACAGGTGACTTATTTAACGAGCCTACTGCGAGGACAACAGGTAGAAGAAAAACAAAAATAAAAACAAATGCCACAGTATTTTTATCTCACGTGTCTGGCTGAGAAGAAAATGAGGTTTGCCTTTTGTAATAGATGTTTTTGCTACCCGCGCAATTGGGGGAATAATGCGTGGAAATTTAATTTAAATTTGATTAACATCAATTATGATGCAAATATATATACCTGTAAATTTGAAAAATTAAAAGTATGATTGCCACCAAGTTCCTCTCGTGTCATATCGTTAAATATACTTCTCATGTTGTCGATTTGTCTAGAGTAATAAAAGTTTGTCTCGCTTTTTTAAAATAGCAACGAGTTTTTGGAAAAGGGTCTAAACATAGCAACCAATTTGCAAAGGGGCCGTTTACATGGTGACACTCCGAGAATACGACACATTTCATGTTTACATCTACATGGTTCCGTCTTGGTTCCGTCTCCATTTGAACGATGTCGCAATTCCGCATGAAAATGATGTAGTAATTCATGCCAGGCCCTAGGGGGCAGCGTAGTTTACAAGGCGACAGACACAAAAACGTGAACATAAAGTATATTTAACCCCTTCCAACCTGCATTTTTTCCTCAACTCAAACACCAGGACAAAGTGCAGATTTTTGGTCGGTGATATTTTATGCTTATATTGGTTATGTTTAATGTTAATGTTAATGTGTTTTTGAAAAGAAATGAGCAAGTTGAAGTTGTGTTTTATCGCAGCCATTTTCAAAAAGCCAAAAATAGCAAAGGGGGCATGCTAAACCTCATGATTTGAATTTGACGGGTAAAGGTTCGTCCAATCATCTCCCAGAAGTGGCAAGAGCAACTAAATTCAGTGTATTTAATGGTTTAGAGACACAAAGGTGTCATGTCCTCAAGCAGCATGCTCAGGTCTGAAAGGGTTAAATGGCAAAAACTATAAAATTACTAAATTAAAGCCGATGTTCCACCATGTTTACCATTTTAAATGTTTCCTACAGTGGTATGAAAAAGTATCTGAACCTTTTGGAATTTCTCATATTTCTGCATAAAATCACCATGAAATGTGATCTTATCTTTGTCAAAATCACACAGATGAAGAAACAGTGTGGCATTAACTAAAACCACCGAAAAATTTATAGGTTTTCATATTTTGATGAGGATAGTATGCAAACAATGACAGAAGGGGGAAAATGAATAACTGAACCATCACATTAAATATTTTGAGGCCCCCACTTTGGCAGCAATACTTTCAACCAGACATTTCCTGTTGCTGCAGATCAGTCTGGCACATCGATCAGGACTAATTTTGGCCCATTCTTCTCTACAAAACCGCTGTAGTTCAGTCAGATTCCTTGGATGGCTGACATGAATCGCTGTCTTTAGGTCATGTTACATCATCTCAATGGGGTTCAAGTCTGGACTTTGACTTGGCCACTCCAGAACGTGTATTTTGTTCTTCTGAAACTATTCCGAAGTTGATTTACTTCTGTGTTTTGGATGATTGTCTTGTTGCAGCGTCCATCCTCTTTTTAGCTTCAACTGTCTGATAGACGGCTTCAGGTTTTCCTGCAAAATATCCTGATGAACCTTTGGATTCATTCTTCTATTAATGACTGCAAGTTGTCCAGGCCCTGAGGTAGCAAAACAGCCCCAAATCATGACGCTCCCTCCACCATGCTTCACGGTGAGGATGAGGTGTTGATGTTGGTTTTTCCTCCACACTTGACGTTGTGTGTTAATCCCAAACAATTCAACTGGGGTTTCATCAGTCCACAAAATATTTTGCCAAAACTTCTGTGGAGTGTCCAAGTGACATTTTGCAAACATTAAACAAGCAATGTTTTTTTTAGGCAGCAGTGGCTTCCTATATGGAGTCCTCCCATGAACATCATTCTTGGCCATAGTTTTAAATATAGTTGATGTGTGCACAGAAATATTGGACTTTGCCAGTGATTTCTATAAGTTTTTAGCAGACACTCTGGGGATCTTTTTTTACCTCTATGATTATTCTGCGCTGAACTCTTGGCATCATCTTTGGTGGATGGCCACTCCTTGGGAGAGAAGCAACAGTGCCAGGCTCCCTCCATTTGTAGACAACTTCTCGCACTGTCAATTGATGAACATCCAGACTTTTAGATATGGTTTTGTATCCTTTCCCAGCTTTAAGTCTCCTTAGGCAGAGGGTTCACTTAGTTATTTTCCCCCCTTGGCCATTGTTTGCATGCTATCCTCATTGTAATATGAAAACCTATAAATATTTGGTTTTAGTTAAAGCAGACAGTTTTTTTAATCTGTGTGATTTTGACAAAGATCAAATCACATTTGGTGGTAATTTTATGCAGAAATGTGAGAAATTCCAAAAGGTTCAGATTCGTTTTCATACCACTGGTATCAGCAAGTGAATATTCCCAAAGTGACATGTGCGAGTGCTGACGTCATTGGAGCTAGAGCATTCCATACATATGGTTGCTGAGCAATACCCGCAATCGAATTGTCAGCTTTGGATGCCAGAATCAAAAGTTTGCATCTTCGCTTTTCGTTTTCACCATCACCAGGCCATTCCGCAACACAATCGTTGCGTCTTGGTGTCCCAGTGTCATCATGTAAACAGCCCCTAAGTTTGTGGCAGTAACTGCTGTTTCAAAAAAGCAACAGCTATTTGTTTCAGAGCCATATTTGTTATGGTAAATAGTCCATGTCGGTGTGATTAATTCACTAACTATAAAAACCTATACAGGTTTTTATTGGTTTTATTTTTTTAATTAACTATGCTGTCAAAATAAACCATATTAATTTCTCAATACTCTGGTGAGCGCTCAGCCCTAATTCAGATTTTCAACAACAAAAAAATCCCAAATCTATGACAAAACATCAAACTATGCAAACGGCCGACTACCTGTGTGTTTCGTGCCAACTGTTTATTGATTTTAGTGGGATGCTTTGGAAGAGCGTAAGAGCCAACTAATTAGCTTTCCAAGCAGCAAGCACAGCCTCATCCATCGGTTTTATTTAGACGTGTCCTTCATTAGGCGGGCTACAGGGGGGATGCGGCCACAAACTATCCACAATAGGGAATGGGGTCCTGCTGATTGTAGCAAAGACAGCCTTGAGATTCATGCTGCTATGCTAAGATTACATGCTGCGTGTACAACTATAACGTAATCACTAGGAACAAACTGAACACACAACTGAATGAAATGAGACATTTACACATTTATGAAAATAGACTCCCTGTGGTGTCCCAGCTTTCATGCAGAGAATGTGAAAAGACGTTATCAATGAAGAGCAAAATGTTTGTATTGAGCTTGCCGTTTAACTTTGAATCCAACTTGACAGGGCTTTGATCGGCTTCAACATCTTCGTTTGCTCTGTAGCATTGGCAATGAACATTTCTTTTATTTTTGAAGCTCTAGTCCAGGGGTTTTCAACCCAGTCCTCAAGGCACACCCTGTGGGTCCTGGTTTTTGTTCCAGCCGATCCAGCAGAGACAGTTGAACCAATGAGGCTTCTGCTAAAACAAGCCACACCTGACTGCAATCAACTGATTGCACTTGTAAAACACCAGATTGGGGAAAAAGTGTTGTCATCTTGTTTGGTAAGAATGAAATCCTGCACCCACAGTGTGCCTTAGTGGAATAGGTTGGGAACCCCTGCTCTAGTCAATGAAAGAAAATGTTTTGGAAAGACACGAAGCATTATACAAGATAGGGGGGAATCATTCTAACAAAGAACCAACCCTAAGAGATCGACCGCTCCTGCTGGCAAGGTGTCTCTCATAGCGAGCTCCTTAAAGGGATCCATGGATTGAGGGACTTTTTGTTTTTTATTATGAGTTAAAATATTTTGACATTAAAACCCCTCTTGATGTTTTGTGTTTATTCAATTTGTAAAATTAGTTTAACGAGTAGGTCGCCATTGCTGTTGACGTCGAATGGGGGTGACGTCACTTGATTACGCTGCCGGGCTTCCAGAGTAATGCTTTAGCGACTTAAACATGTCATCTGTTCAACGCTTTCAATTTAAACCCAAGAGGAACATCAATGAGCATGACAGCACTGTCGATATTTCACAAAACGTGCAGCAAAAGCAAAATGAAAAGGAAAGACGGGATGAGACGAGACTTGAGTACGACAAAACGGCGTTCTGCCAAAATGTGCTACACCGGCGAAACGTCTACAAGAAGCGAATTTGACACCCAAAGTTTTACCGTGTGCTTTCAGCTTGTTTTGTTTAGATGCATACAGACGGAACATACTAAAAATGCCTTAGGAAAATACTTAAACGTAGTAATATCACATAAGGGTGGTTTAAATATGCTACGTGATTAATGTGGTCAACAGACCAACAATCTGCTTTAAGGTTACCACAAGACTCAATAAAAACACAACAAAGTTCTCTCCGATTTAACCGATGTGCGCATGTGTTGGACATCTCGCCGCGTAGAAGTAATGGCAGAAGACTTGTAGTGTTCGTCTTGTGAGTGACAAACTACATCATCACCATTGCGTGGGCAAAACATGGTGCCCTCCGTAGGTCAAAACAAGGACTAAATATTATATATTTTTAAATCAATGGCAATATTATATGTGTTTCTAATACCGTATTTTAGTAAAAGAGAACAGTGGTGGCTTATTGGAGCCTACAAGTCTTTCAGTCTGAGGTTCGCTTAAAAAAAAACAGACACAAAAATATTAAAATCTCGCAAGTGGTCACCTTTATTTTAGACTTGCCGACAGTATATATTTTAAAAACATGGGCAAAGATTACCTTATTGGCCCGAATTTAAGACAGCCCTGATTATAAGACGACCCCCTTTTTCAAGACCCAAATTTGAAAAAAGACTTTTTGAACACTAAATTAATGTTTATACAGAAAATAATTACAGTACATCTGAAACAAATGATTATAACAATATATTTGAGAGAAAAAGCATGTTATCTTGCATCATTCAAATCTTAATATCTGAACATTTAAATATGTAAACTAAAGTGCAATCACATTCGTAAAAAAATGGTTTTTGAAATGTAAATAAACCAATCTATTGTGATAGAACAACAAAATTGCAATAACTGCATTAACCATCAAAGTGAGGTCTAACTGTAACTGTAGTCTTGAAACAAATCTGAATAAGGAAAAACATTGCAATAAAATAATGCAAACTGGTTAACTTTGAGAGTAGCTGAGATCTGTCATGACAAAACATTACTCCTCAAGTTCAGCATTCGCTTCAATTATATCTGGCGCCATCTAGCGTCGTGGATGAGTATAATGTCTAGACCCCGTATATAAGACGACTCCCACTTTTTCAGTCTTATTTCAATGCAAAAAACACCAATAGGGTACTTTAAAATCCGCTATATAGCAGGCAGAGGTGGGTCGTAGCATGTTACATTTACCCATACTTTTTAATTTTACTTGAGTAGACTGATGAAGTTACTCCACTACTTTGGGCCACACTAGTCCTTACATGTTTTCCTCTTTTGTAACATATTAGGTTTTACTTAGATTTTTTTTTTTTTTTTTTTGCCAGATACACCAACAGTGGTGCTACCAGTTTCACCAATGAGACATTGCAACAATAATCACATGACTCCATTATACCAATCAGACTCAAGCTTGCCTTTCAATGATCACTCTGGCCTCTTCAATCACATATGGTCTTTAAAGTGCGGTAAAAAAGGAAATATTTGAGATAGAGCGCAACATCGAAAATTCGGATTTTAACCTCTCTCCCAGTTTTTATTTGGCACCGACTGACCACAGAAAACCAGAGATATGGATATGATCCTTTTAGTGTAATAAAAGTAGAGGGCACTCATGCTCTTTGGACGTACAGGTAGTCCCTGGGTTACGAACAACGTCCGTTCCTACACTAGTGACGTAACCTGAATTTCCGCGTAAGTCAGAATTAACCCTTTAAATACCCCCCAAACACCCCCTTAATCACCAAATAACTAGCCAAAAACATATTTCATCGTTCTGTCTTCGCCAAGATGTTGGCGCTAAGTCCTACCTAGATAGCAAGCTGAGCTCCGAAATGAAGATGTCAAAAGTCCGTGTGGTTTGCTTACTTTATTCAAGCTGCTCATGACATCAACACTTGCAGAATGAAACTGAAATAAAAACAACAGCAATTCAAAATTTGATTTTATAACTAGCTGCTGATACAGCAATAAGAATCCACACAAACAATTAGCATGTATAAGTTAGCGTTCGCACATCATCAAAAACAATCACATCAACTCGCCTCAAGTATTTGACCAAATTAAAAACACAGAATAAACAATGGAAAAGGTGTTATATACAGGTGTTGCCTCTGTAGATGCTTCTCAAGTAACAAATGTGTTCGCAGGCTTTCAGCTCATTCCCCTATCTCACGAGGCTACATGACTTCTTCGTGGATACAAATGGGTCTTCCTTGTGTGTGCACGTGCGCTCTTCTTCGTGTGCGCAAATACATTTATCGTGTGTACAAGTGGTCTTCTTTGTGTGCACAAATACATTCTTTGTGTGTACATGCACGCTTACTTGCGTGCAGAAGTACTACCTGCTCTACGCTTCTCGCGCCAAAATAAAATAATGCATCATAAATTAAAAGTCAAGATGATTTAAAAAAAAAAATATTTTTTTTTTAAATAATAAAAAAAAAAAAAACAGCTGGAGACTCCCAACGTTGTAAAGTCGAAATCACGTGAGTCGGGTAGGTCGTAATGCGAGGACTACATTTTTGCTGCTTTATTTCTGTATTTTTTTTCTCTCGCCAGAATGTAATGATTTTTTTTTTTGTATTTGTTTGGCTTAATGTGGATATGTAGTAGTTAATAGTCTTCCTCTTCTTCAAAGTATAATAATAACAGTTCATATAGATAACTCTGCTGAGAAAAAAATACCATTGTTAAAACAATCAAACACCGTAAGCAGTCACTCACAATGGCACTCATTACTTGAGTATTCTTTTTACCAAATACTTTTTTTTACATGTACTCGAGTACATTTTTTGGATGACTACTTTACTTGAGTAATATTATTTTGAACCCACCTCTGATAGCTGGGCATGACTGTATTACAAAAAAGCAAAACTGTTTCTTGTCAACACATTTGTAAACATGGCGACTTAATTATTTTGGTCTGTGTTCAGTGTAGAGTAGTAGCAGAGAGGCTAACCTCATTCTCTAGCGTTCATCACTTTCTGACCTACACTAATCATTAACAGTAATTTGCACTAGTATATTTTCCAAATTTCTCTTTTGCATCTTTAGCAGTCTCGCTTGTTTTTCTCCAAGTTTTGAAAAGGCTAAGGGTATTTATTTAGTTTTAATTCACTTTATGTTTTTCTTTCCTTTACCATTTTTTTTAACTGTAATGAAGACTGCAAGTGAGCACAGCCAATGTTTGACATCCTTAATGGAATCCCAATGATGGGATTCCAATGTTTGTGACTTGTTTGGGTTGCGTCTGAGCAGCGTGATGAAACAAACCCGCCGTTAATTATCTCCTCATTGCGATTTAAACGCTTGTTTTTGGGCTTAAAATGAGCTGTGATGGAGGAATAATCAACACTATTGCTCCACTGTGGCATTGCATATCAATGCTCATTAGTTTGGGGGATTTTTTTTTTTTTTTTTTTTTTTTTTAATGATTGCAACTACTTAGGCAGTTGTTTACCCTACTGCAAGATTGCATGGTGCTCGTCAGAACAGATTCCTACTTATTTAGAGGTTATTTAAACCAATGGAAAAGAGATTAAAGTGAAGTAAGATTGGTTGGTAAATGCTCTGTCAAGACCGGCGGGCGCAACTTTTTCTCACTTGTTTATTTTCCATTGCGTCAGAACAAGACTACTTGCAGAGGTGGGTACTAACCCGTTACATGTACTTCGTTACATTTACTTGAGTAACTTTCTTCTAAGATTAGTTTTACTAAGCCATATCTTTTATTTTTACTTGAGTAGATTTGTGAAGAAAAAACGCTTCTCTTAAACCGCCACTTTAGGTTACACAAGAGTCGTGACATTTTTCCTCTTTATTCTACATATTAGATGTATTGTTATTTATTTTTTTGCCAGCGATGCCAACAGTAGCACTACTAATTTAACCAATGAGATGTCATAACAATAATCACATGACTACATTACACCATTCAGATACAAGCTTGCCTGTGCTCACACCAGCCTGTTCAATCACGTGGCGGCTTTAAAGCACTGTTAAAAATGAAAAATTTGACATAGAGAGCTGCCCTCAACATGACTCGAAAGTGTGGATTTAAAGCTCCCCCCGTTTTTATTTGGCACTGATTGACCACCATTGAGATATGATACTTTTAATTTCATAACAGTAACTATAAAAGAACTACAGTATTCACTATTCAAACTACAATTTTTTTTTTTTTTTTTTTTGGGGGGGGGGGGAATAGACATAATATGTTGATAGGACAAAGGGTGCGGGGCCGATTAATAGGGGGCCTATCTTCGTCAAAGCTGACCGAGTGGAAACACAGACAAAGAGCTTTTTTATTTTGAAAATTCTTGTGAATAAATGCATAAATCCCTGAATTCTTTATAGATATGGACGTAAAACATTCTCGATTCTTGGTTATAAGGAAAAAAAACGGGCAGTTAACATTTATTTTACATAAATATGTTGAATGTGCTGCTAGTCTTTAAGCCACTGTGGCGCGCCGCCTTATCTCGACAGAGCTTTTTACGTTGAAATTTTTTGCGGATAAATGTGTAAATCTCTGAATTCTTTATAGATTTGGATGTAAATAAGCAATGGGGCGCATAGGGTCGGTCACCAACGGGCATACACTCAAGGGATTCACACTATTACTGGGTTCTAGATCACAGAGCTGATTTGTGTACACTCTACCCCTTTCAGTCGCTTAACTTATAGACTCCACCACCCCAGTCCCCCTCTTTCCCTGGTCAACAGGCCCACATCTAGCTGACGATAGCAGCAACATATTAGTAGTTAATGTAGACGTTCAATGTATTTCTTTTTGTTGTTTGTTTATGTTTCTTTTCTTTCTTCTCTTGTGTTTCTTTTCTTCTGTTCCCCCATTACCCCTTCCTGTTCGTTGCTTTGTCATAAAAAACGACGTATGTTGAATGGTCACAATGGGAGTATGTCATATTGTCAATGTGAAACATTAAAACTATTCAGACCAACCGGGCACTTAGACTTCCATTCTCTGTGTCAAACAGCTGAACAGGACAGGTGTAAGGGGGGGGGAAAAAAAAAAAATTGTGAATAAATGCATAAATCCCTGAATTCTGTATAGATATGGACGTAAAACAGTCTCGATTCTTGGTTAAAAGCAAAAAACAGGCAGTTAGCATTTATTTTATGTAAATATTGTGAACTAAGCAAAAAAACGGTCATTTAGCATTTATTTTACGTAAAAATAACTAATTATTATGCCAGTGTCGTAGCGGTTCATTTCTCCCATTGATTTTGTTCACAACGATTCAAAAAGCATGCATGGTACGAAAAATACCTCGAACAAATCACTCTTGAGACAATCCATGTTTCTATGCGGTACAGGTTTCGTAGTTTTTCAACCTAAATCCAGCGTTGGATCGCTGCATGTGTTGAATAACTGCGACTGACTTCGAATAACTGAAGCGCAGTGTAGGACGGCTCTCGACTTGAAGGCGTGGCGCAGTGTCTGTGGAGTGTGTCCCATCAATATAAATATGAAGTCTATGTGTGGGATTTGGCAACAACAGTTTATATAGATAAGTTTGTGCAGAGAGAAAAAAATACTGTTGTTTAATTAAAAAAAAAAAAAAAAAATCAAACAAAAATAAGCAGTTACTCACAATGTTACACATTACTTGAGTATTCTTTTCACTGGATACCTTTTTACTTGTACTTGAGTACATATTTTGAATGATTACTTTTACTTGGGCAATATTATTTTGAAGTCACGCTACTCTTACTTGAGTATAATTTTTGGCTACTCTACCCAACGTTGACTCCTAGTTTGCTGCTGAAAAGTCAGCAATATACTAGTACAACTTCCTTGTCTTGAGATGTTGGAGTTACAACTTGGAGCCAGACCCTTATTGACTTTGGATGAAGTTATGCTATTGTTCTCCTGGAAAATTTGAATTCAACCACCAAAGCTAGATTACATAGTTATCTGGATAAACTCTCAAAAAGCTGTGCCTGAAATAACAGGAAGGCTGCCAGCGTGCATTTAAGTGGCCATTTAAGCCAATTTCTGGAGTCTTTTAAAGAACTTGTTGAAATGATTTTTTTTTTTGTAAGAGACAAAGAGGGGGTTGCTAAATTGAGACTTTTCCAAAATGTTCAGTTTAGGTTTCCTCGTTTTCTTACATTGTGTGTGTCTCTGTCGCAGTAAATCCACAGTTGTCATTGTGATGCTTTCATTGAAAGATTTGTTGTTGATCCAACGCTCCCGGGCTTCGTTGTGTCCCACAATGGAAGATTTCTAAGGAAAAAAATACAACGGCTTATCATGCTCAATATGCTGCGCTCGCCACTCAATCACTGAGGAGTTGTTTTACTTTTTTTTTTTTTTTCATCCGCCTTTATGGGTCGTTTGGGAAATTAAATGAGCTTGAACACTGAATCATATAAGAAAAAGAAAAAAAAGACAATTACGGCAAAATGAATGGTGCATTGAGTGGTTTATTTTGCTATACAATCACTTTTATTTTCTTTCACTTTTCGTCATCTCTTTTATGGCCTTGGCTGTGACTGTGTGAATGCTCTCAAGTGCGTGTGCGCGTGTGCGGCTGTGCATGAAAAAGGTGAGGTTGTATCATGCCATTGCTAAAGGTTAGCTCACAGATTTACACAACGTCTTTCAGAGTTTATTTATTTTTTTAACATTTGAGCTGCTTCGATTGAATGTCTCTACAAGGCACTGAAATGTAACCTGGGATTTCTTTTATAACATTCAGAATTCAGACGAGTGTGGTTTACATTGATTTTCACTTATTTTCCTTTTATAACCCCATTCAACCTTAGCACCAACCTGGAACAAGTAAAAACTCCACCCCATTTTATAGATTCATAAGAATCTGTTTTTAATGACTTTTTAATGATTTCAAGCAAACAGCTAGGATGCTAACAAATGGTTAGGTAATAATCAGAGTGTGTATGTATGTCAAAGATTGATTATGGATTTGCCTCTATGCTTTCTAAAAAGGGTATGACAATACATTGATATAGTGATGAATAGAATAGAAAGCCTGTATTGTCATTATACAGAGTACAACGAGATTTAACGCTTTGCCTAACATATACCACACGAAACAAAAGTACAATAAGGCTAATATAAAAACACAGGTTACAGGGAACCCAGATTGGGAATACAATAAACTAGCAGCATGGCCTTGCGTTGCTCGGGTTTGTGTTGTGTAACGTGAATGCAATACAACCGAATGACAGACAAAACATCCTTCGAGATGGAGCTATAACATAGTAATAGTAAAAGGGCACCGTGAAAGGGTTCATGTGGAATCGCTTATTTCCATCGCTCTGTACACTATTGTGGCAAGCGACATAAAGAAGAATGAGTTTTTATGTTTAACACTTGCTGCTCTTGTGGTCTATCCACCGCACGATCCCAAGAGACAGCACCTTTATTGAACAGAAAACACCATGTCATAACAACGGCAACCACAACTCTTAGTCATGGTTGCCACAACTACCCATGAATCATTGCGGGCGTAACACATAATAAGTAACAGTCGCTACAGTATAAATATCCAGCTGAAATTAATCCCTCAGTATTATTGCCGAATTTTTTTTTCAATGCAGCGTCTTGTGGAGTACTCAAAGCCATGACCTATCATCATGGTCATAGATTTCTTCTTCTGTTACATTGTCGTGTTGTTCGTATTAGTGATGTGTCGGTCGCGAACGAGCCGGTAGAAGGAGTCGGCTCTTTGAAGTGGACGATGAGAGCCGGCACCCTCCCTCGAGAGCCGGTTCGGTCATTTTTCCTCCCCCCTCTCTCTCTCTCTTGCACGCGCTGTCTCTCCCTCTCTATGTTGCTCTCTCTTTTCACGTGTCTGAAACGAGGTTTGGCAGTGACTCAGCTGCCGTGCTCAGAGAGGGAGACAGGAAGAGAGAGGGGAGGGGCGAGAGGCTTGGTACTAGGTACTGCACGGTGTGCACGCTGAGCACATGCTCCGTCGCGTCTGCAAAGCCACAGACAGACACAGGAGGAGGAAAGGACGACACACAAACGCGGTTTGTAGGCCTTCAAGATGAGCCGAAAATGCAGTAACATTTGGAGACATTTTAATTGGTTAAAGTCAGATGACAATAGGGCAGAATGCCGTGTCTGCAAACTTAACCCCTTATAGACTAATGTATCACATTTGATACACTTAGAATTTCATTATTTTGAGACTGTAATTTAGAATTTTTTTTTTTTTTTTCTTTTTTTTAAATGATGGATGCAAGTCAAAGCATGCATCTGCAGGTTCCATGAGAAAAAAAATCTGGATTTAGCTAAAAGACTGGACAAATAATTACTGAAAGAAGGAGCCAGATCAGCCCGTCCAAGTTGAAGTATTTAGTTTTCTTGAATGCAAATTTACAATAGAGCAAGGAGTAGCTTATGTTTGTTAAAATAAAGGAAGGAGTAGCTTATGTTTGTTTTGTTTGCTGCTGATGCTGCAGTTACAGCTCACTATTTTTGTTATGATGCAGCATGTTTGATTGTTGTTGGTTGAAGTTTAATTTTGTTGCTTGTTTATTGTTTGGAGCTTTTTTAATGTTCAATAAAATATGTAAAAAACATTTTTTTTGCTTGATAATTGTTGCTATTTGCAGTCAGTAGAGTGCAATATTTAGTTCACCAAGTCGTTTATCAAAATATATGCTAAATTTGTCATAAATTTTTAAAAGAAAAGCTAAAGTTAGTTAGCCGTTTGAGAGCCAAAAAGAGCCGGCTCTTTTCAATGAGCCGATCCAAATGAACCGGATAACCGAAAAGATCCGAAAATCCCATCACTAGTTTGTATTCTGTTGACATTTTTTACTCCCCTTATAGTATGGGAGAATATTGGCTAACTCTGGTCGCAAGCTGCTCAAATAAGGCTGCAACAACTTTAATAAATTAGTTGCCAACAAATTTGATCAACGATTTTTGCCAGCAGCTATGAGCAATACCATTTGGGTCATTGTTTGTGTGTAATGTGAGCTGCGAGCGTGCACGCCAATGATTTGAGCAAAAGGGAGAGCGTTCACTGCGACACTCAGGTTGGGTTGCCGAATCAATATTATTACTAAGTCTTGATAGTTAGATTGTTTTTTTGTGTTGTTAGATCCAGCGTGCCTCTATCAGAGGTGAGTAAATGAAGCCAATTGTATTTTTTGTATTCTTTGCTGATGAGACGTTACTACTTAGCACGGAGCGCTAAGCTAGTTAGCATTTATGTCAATCAGTATCTTAATTGTCTGTTTGTATTGTGTTTTGGAGAATTATTATTAGCAGTTGAGTTATTGTTAAATAGTAAAGTCATTTTTTTTTATGAAGAAACCACATTCATATAACAGTCTCCTTTCAACACACTCCCATTCAAACTGTAAATTGTCTTACAAGAGAGTGTGTTTTGAAATTGGATTTGGATTGTATTTATGAACAACTTTTTCATTACAGTCGACCTCCGCCTTATTAAATTTTGTTATTTAGTATAAATGAGTCATTTACACAATTAATATCCGCGCTTTTCCCACAAGAAATAAAAAGTCAATTAGCAGCATTTTTTTTTTTAAATCTGAATGAACAGGACTTTTGTCTGATTTGTGTACTGAGAAATTATTTTTATATTTTATACACAGAACCATTATTCAAAACTTTTTTATTAAAAAAGTTTTATGTACAGTACTTAACAGTATGGTTGTTGACTACAGTTACTGTAAGTCAGGAATCTGTAATATATTTTTTTTTATTCAATCTTTTTTTTTATTTTAAGGAAATAGTCATCCATTTTGCCTTTATTGTTACTTACAACATGCCTAAAACAACCACAAGTTAAATTGTGAGGGTAATTGAAAAAAGTGACATATTAATTATATAATCATTTAATCGATTAATCATCCGAATAATCTATTATAAAAATGATCGTTAGTTGCAGCCCTATGCTCAAAGTATAAATCCTTCGCCAGTCTCATTACTTAAAGGTTAAAGTTAAAAAGTGTGTGTGCAAAATTGCCTTTTACCCTTATTTTGAGGGGAAAAAAATGCTAATTGCGTATATTCTACCTGCAGTGTAGTGCTAATGGCCGCCAACTATTGAACCTGTTACTTAAGATACAAGCAAAGTTGGTTTATATGGTACGAGCCTTCTGGCAGGAGCAGAAACCCTCCCGGGAGACGAACTCACCTAGTGTGTGTGTGTGTGTGTGTGGATGTGGTAGTAATACTCCCAGTGTGTTACGTGCACACTATTTGTAAATGTGTGCATGTGTGTTGCAGGCAGGCATGTGCGTCATCAGCTGGCCTCACTGTGAAAGTCTCCATGGGATGGGTCAAACATCAGCAAAAGCATGTAAACTTTCATGCTGATGTACAACAAAAAGCATTACCCATCATGCTTTGCAACTTGTCTACTACTTTGCCTATAGCGACTATTTTGTATCCCATATAGATAGCAAAAACAGTAATGGAGGGGAAGCACATGAGGAAAAATCCTTATAGATCTGCCTGTTCTTCTTGTTGTTAACACGGCAACAGCATGTACTGTGTATGAGCATTTTTTATTTATTATTGTTTTTATGATCATTTGTTGTTGCAATAGTATTTGACTACAGGGCATAGTAGAAAATGTTCATCATTCTGCATGCTTTTAGCCAACTACTTATTACGTGCATATTTGTATGTGAAATTTGGAGCATAAAACTTGATGATGATGTGTTGTCACTGGAGGCCCATCATTTCACATGGTGGTCTGCTGCCTGTTAGTCTTTATCATTTATGCATGACTTTTCAAAAAATATATATACATAGTGTATCACAAAAGTGAATACACCCCTCGCATTTCTGCAGATATTTAAGTATATCATTTCATGGGACAACACTGACAGAATGACACTTTGACCCAATGAAAAGTAGTCTGTGTGCAGCTTATATAATAGAAATAATTTATTTCCCCCTCAAAATAACCCCTGACAGCAAAAGTAAGTACACCCCTTAGAAACTATGTACATCCCTAAATGTCCAAATTGAGTACTGCTTCTCATTTTCCCTCCAAAATATAATGTGACTCGTTACAGGAGTGCTGGTTTACAACTTGGTTTAAAATCTTGATTTGAAATATACGATACTACAGTGTATCACAAAAGTGAGTACACCCCTCGCATTTCTGCAGATATTTAAGTATATCTTTTCATGGGACAATACTGACAAAATGACACTTTGACACAATGAAAAGTAGTTTGTGTGCAGCTTATATAATAGAGTTAATTTATTTTCCCTGCAAAATAACTCGAAATATAGCCATTAATATCTAAACCCCGGGCAACAAAAGTGAGTACACCCCTTAAAAGAGGGGTGGGCAAAAGAAGCACCTGACTGCAATCAACTGATTGCACTTATAACACACCAGATTGGTGAAAAAGTGTTCTCTTGATGGGTTGCAGCAAAAACCTGCACCCACAGCGGCCCTTTGTGGAATAGTTTGCCCACCCCTGCCTTAAAAACTACGTACATCCCTAAATGTCCAAATTGAGTACTGCTTGTCATTTTCCCTCCAAAATGTCATGTGACTCGTTACAGGAGTGCTTTCAGCATTGCTGCAGAGATTGAAGATGTGCGGGGGGTAAAATTGGTGTGCATGGGTGTCACCCCAGGAGGAAGCCTCTTCTGAAGATGGTACACAAAAAAGCCCTCAAACAGTTTGCTGAAGACTGGAACCATGTCCTTTGGTCTGATGAGACGGGCGGGCTTTCTTGTGTACCGTCTTCAGAAGAGGTTTCCTCCTGGGGTAACAGCCCTGCACACCAATTTGATGTATAGTTCAGCGTATGGTCTGAGCACTAACAGGCTGACTCCCCATCTCTTCAATCTCTGCAGCAATGCTGACAGCACTCCTGTAACGAGTCACATGACATTTTGGAGGGAAAATGACAAGCAGTACTCAATTTGGACATTTAGGGATGTACGTAGTTTCTAAGGGTGCACTTACTTTTGTTACCAGGGGTTTGGATAGTAATTGCTATATTTTGAGTTAGTTTGAGGGAAAAATAAATTATTTCTATTCTATAAGCTGCACACAGACTACTTTTCATTGTGTCAAAGTGTCATTTTGTCAGTGTTGTCCAAGATATACTTAAAAATCTGCAGAAATGCGATGGGTGGAGGAAAAATTTTGAACAGGAGGGCATCTTTTGACATCTTCAAAGTAGGTTAAATCAGGTGGGTGAAAAATAGACATTTTTGAGACCTTTGAAATTTTCATTAAGTTTCTCATAATATTCTTAATATATTCAAAAAAAAAATTCAATGATGATTGAAGAATGTTATTGCAAGATACTGACAATAAAAGGCTCCCAATGCATAAAGGAAACATATATGTGAGTACATAACATTATCTGTTTATTGTATTTAGCCTTGAAGCCTAGGACCTAGGCTTAATGATTTAAGAATATTATTATATTAAGTATCTAATACATCAATAGCATCCCAAAATGAGCAATCAAAAGAGCAACAAAGGTCGAAAAGATATTGGACAGCTTGCTAGTCAGTTAGCCTGCTGTGCCCATAATTCTTACGCTAGTGTTCGACTGCAATGTATGTCTTTTTGTGGCTTTCCGGTAACTTGAGGTGAGGTGAGGTTTTCTTTGTTTGGATCGATTATTTATCATTGAAATATCAGGGAAAATGTGACAGTAACAAAAAAAATACAATTTCCGTATTTTCGGACTATAAGTCGCACCTGAGTATAAGTCGCACCAGCAATAAAATGCCCAACAAAGAGGGAAAAAAAACATATATAAGTCGCACCGGAATATAAGTCACATTTTTGGGGGAAATTTACTTGATCAAATCCAACACATAGAACAGATACTGTATGTCATCTTGAAAGGCAAATACAAATAAAAATACAATAGAGAACAACATGCTGAATAAGTGTACAGTATGACAATGTTACATGATGCATGAACAACCAAATGCGATCGTGGCTGGTATGTTAACGTAACATAGCTATTAAGAGTTATTCAGATAACTATAGCATAAGGAACATGCTTGCAAGTTTACCAAACCATTAGCGTCACTCCAAAACACCAAAATAACATGTGAACTGATATAATAATGTGTTAATAATTTCATACATAAGTCGCTCCTGAGTATAAGTCGCACCCCCAGCCAAACAATGAAAAAACTGCGACCTATAGTCCGAAAAATACGGTAAGGGAGACTAATGAGGTAGATATACGTGACCTATTTACAGTCACTATTTCATTCATTGTGATGTAATTTGTTCAAAAGTTTAAATTATGCGAGTGAATTATTTTTTTTAAGTCATTTTTTTAAACTAAATATTAGAAATCAGTTAATGATTCTGAGCTAAAAATGATAGACATTTCGAATAATGAATATTGCTTAACTTCTTTTTATGCCTGGGTTGAAACAAAAGGGGTTGGGCGGCGTCTGTAAACGGGGTCTCCAGGGTAAAACCGACAAATTTTTCAGCCTTTTTTGTGTTTTCAGGTATATTCATATTGTATATACTGTATATTATACTGTATATCTGCCATCACCTTGTACTCAAAATGTTGTTGTTTTTTAAAATTTATTTTCAAACAAGTGTAAATACGTTAAACAGATGGCAAGGCAGACCAGGCAAGATGTACTGAATTAATCACAACATTTTTATTTATTTGTGGCACGTGTCTGACAAGACAGCCTCTTCAAACATCAGAATATGTCTTTCTCGGCTGTGTTGGCTTTTTACGCGTCACCGCTCATGTAAACGGGGGCTTTTCACTTTCCCAAAGGGGAACGGTGGTCCTCCCGTGGCCCGTCGCTCCCGGACAAAGCATTCATTTTTCAGCTGCAGCCTTGGGGGCTCAGCCACACACATCCTTGGAAACAGCTACTCCACGATAACATCTAAACAGTCAGTTAACAGCTTTCTTTACTGAAGAGACTTTCTTAGCTTAACGACTGCTTCTAAGTCAGGCCACACTTTTTTCCTGCCCATTTGGAGGAAAAAACAAAAAACGTCATCCAAATAGACTTGTTACTCTCACAACAAATTCTTGATGAATTCTCACCAGAGGGCAAACATTTGTACCTGCCGCTGTTCTCGTTAATGAGCGTTAATTGACTGTGGCCTCACACAAACTCACACACACACCGCTGCCCCCGGGATGTCCTCTGGCTCAAGCGACGCCCTATATGCAAATTAGCAGCAGCATTACACACTAATTGCCGTGCTGCTGCACGGGAAAACAGCGAGTAGTCACCTATTGGACGATGTAGGCATGTTGAGTCGCAGAAATAGTTTTGGACGTTTTTTTCAGATTAGGAGGATATTCACTTTGACTGGCAAATGTTAAATGAAATGTTGTCAGTGTGTGTGTCAAATACCACTGCACCCCAGCTTCATATGCAGTGATTAATTTGTGCCAGGTCCTTCTGGAATAGGATCCGTTACTTCCTGATTTTGTCCTCACTGTGTTCCAGGACTTACTTGGGCAAATCTGGCACCTCATTGACCGGCTCTGTAATAATCGACCAGTAAACATCTTAATCACAAACCTAACAGCCGCCACTCTTGCCATTAATGTCACATATGCTACCACAACATCTACTTCCACATGAGCTACCGCTATGTCCCCCCTGCCATGTCCACCAATGCTTTAGCCTGCCACCCCTGCATCTACTGCTGCCACAACATGCAACACATGATCGTCAGCAAGTTATCCAACACCATATGCGTTGCCACAACGCCCATAGCTGCCAGCATAAGGTCAATATTACAAACATTTACCCAGTGTTGCAGTGCATACTACTTGTGCGGAGCGAGCGGGGCAAAGGTTTGTCCTAGGGTGACCAAATGTCCTCTTTTGCCTGGACATTTCCACTTTTTACATCCTGTCCGGGGCGTCCGGCAGGGTTTTATAACTCCATGAAAATGTCTGTTTTTTTGACTGACAATTTGTACAGAATACTACTGTACTAATGGGCATCTGATGTGTACTCAAAGAGCCTGCCCAGTTAACTCATTCACTCCCAGCCATTTTCACCGGTGCAACCCCTTTCGCTCCCGGCCGTTTTACAGGATTTTGACTCATTTTCCAAGGCCCTCAGAAAATTCTGTTCTATTGCTATGTAAACATGGAACCCACCAAAAGATTAGACTCTCTTCTGTCAACAGGAAAAAAAAGTTATTTTTCCATTTCTTAGAAATCAGCATTAGAAAATAGCTTAGTTTGAGCAATTTTCCAATTTCTAATGAAAAAATAGAGAAATTGAGCTTTTAGTAAAAGCATACATTTCAAACATAACTTTGATTTTAACACAGTTATTTTTTTGCTTTGTGTCATCCTAAACATCTGAATAATGTTTTTCGTTTACAAAATAACATAAACAACAAGACAAAAAGAGCTTTTGAAAGTAACGATTTATTTACACATATCTATACTATTGAACTGAGAGATGACGCTGTTGTGGCCGTGGCAGCCGGGGTAAACTTTTCCCTCATCGCTGCCTCTCATCAAGATGGATTTTTTTTAGTCTTTCTTTTGTGGTGACCACTGCCTCGTGGCGGAGTTTGCCTGGGGAACTTGTGTTTCAGGGGGAGACTAGTTTGGCCGTGCACGTTTCCGGCTGAGTCACGGGACACTGGAGGGTCAGGGGGACGCAGGCTCTGCTCGGCGAGCAGCACGGACTCAACGGCATTGTCCGCTGCACTGGTGGTCCCGGTCGTTCTGCTCGGTTGTCCGCCGCCTGGCATCCTGGACGTCTATTTGGTCGTATTCTGCCGGTGCCCTGGCCGTAGGGCCTGGCCGTTCGTTCCGTTGAATCGGGTCTTACCTAATGCGCTACTGCCCTCCAGTGGCCAGTTTTATTGCTTTAAAATTGATTTTCAGCATTTTGCTATGGAGCTAAATTGTATCAGAACCTAGAGATGTCTCTTGTGAAAAAAAACAACCTTGAAAGACGTATAAATAGGTCTTTGGGACACTGCAGCAATTAAAAACGTATTTATATGTTTTTAGGAGCAAATGAGTTAAGACTTGTGTTGAATACGTGTATAATCAAATGCTCATGTACCTAAAAGTGTAATCATGTCAAAAATACCTTTATTCTGCTTTGGATACAAATTTGCGCATGCGCGGGCACTGACAGACTGGCTTGATCATGGTGTCAACTGTCAGTTCTCATTCACAAACAAACCTTCATGAGTCATGACGACAGGAGCTCACAGGCTATCAGTATGTACACTTGCTTCACTTACCTTTTGGCAACTGCTGACTTCTGTCGGAGCTTTGTACTGGTGTGACCTGTAAAATCTCGTTTGGTGTCGCATCGTTATGCTGCCGATGATTGTAAACTTTTATAGCAAGGTTTGATTTTTGCCTCTGCTACGCTGCAAGCTGTCAGTGAGATAAGCCACGCTAGGTATTATTGGGTATGTAGTTTTGAAATGATGTTTTTGGAAACATGCTGGTTGAATTGTTTGTCTGTTTATTTCAGTTATTGTTTGCGTGTAATCTAGAACATTGAATGAGAATAATAATTGAGCAGGAATAAAAAACTGCCAACGGCAATTGTTGTGGTAGTCTTGACGCTACAGTTTAATTTACATTTATTTTACTGGAAAGGCAAGGCAAAGGCAAGGCAAATTTATTTATATAGCACAATTCAACACAAGGCAATTCAAAGTGCTTTACATCACATGAAGATCATAAAAATCACATTTAAATCAACACAACGTAGAAACGAAGACAAAAGATCGCATTTAATCACAGAATAAAAATAAATAAATAAGATAAAAATAAAACAAAAACTACTACAAATAATAATAATTGAAATCAGCAATGGAGATAAAAACAAGAGGAATAGAAAGCAGGTAGATTGAAATATATAGACAGTTATAGATATGCAGTGCTAAACAAAAGCGTTTTTAGCCCTGATTTAAAAGAGCTAACAGTTTGAGCATACTTCAGACGTTCGGGTAACTTGTTCCAGAGGTGAGGAGCATAATAACTAAATGCTGCCTCACCCTGCTTGGTTCTTGTTCTTGGAACATGCAGAAGACCGGTTCCAGACGACCTTAGAGGTCTAGATGTCTCATAGGACTCTAACAAGTCAAGCATGTATTTTGGTCCAAGGCCATTAAGTGTTTTGTAGACGAGCAGTAGTATTTTATAGTCTATCCTTTGACTTACTGGAAGCCAGTGTAGCGATTTCAAAACTGGTGTAATGTGGTCCAGCTTCCTTGTATTTGTGAGGACTCTGGCTGCAGCATTCTGTACCAGCTGCAACTTCCTGACTGATTTTTTATCAAGACCTGTAAATATACCGTTGCAATAGTCCAATCTGCTGAAAATGAATGCATGCATAAGTTTTTCCATGTCTTGTTGAGTCAGAAGCCCCTTAATTCTGTTTTTTTAGGTGGTAATAAGCGGATTTAGTGACGGACTTTAAATGGCTATCAAATTTTAGGTCTGAGTCAATAATTACGCCAAGGTTTCTGACTTGATTTGTAGCTGTAAGTGACATTGTGCTAAGTTGGCTGCTTATCTTTGACCTTTCCTTTTTTGGCCCAAAAATGATCACCTCTGTCTTCTGCACATTTAACTGGAGAAAATTCTGGCACATCCATTCATTGATTTGATGAATGCATTTGCTCAGGGTGACTAAGGGACTATAATCATGTGGGGACACAGAAATGTACAGTTGTGTGTCATCTGCATAGGCGTGATAGGAGATGTCATACTGTTCCATTATCTGAGCTAACGGAAGCATATAGATGTTAAATAAGAGTGGTCCAAGAATTGACCCTTGAGGGACTCCACACGTGAATTTGGTTCATTCTGACTGATGGTTTCCGATTGACACAAAGAAATCCCTATCATGTAGATAGGATGTGAACCACTGAAGAATAGTGTCAGTAAGCCCTACCCACTGTTCCAATCTGCTGAGTAGTATGTTGTGATCAACCGGGAAAGAGAAATGAGCTTTTGTTAAAGCTGGATTTTCTACAGAAGAGGTATTATTTAGAACATTGTTTCAAATTATTTATTTGTACAATAAAAATTGAAAAGACAGCTATTATTTTGTTCAAGGATTCGCCAAAACAGAAGAGACATATTTTTTTAATCTCTATTTAATTCCAGTGTTTTTTTTTTTTTGCGTTATTATTTTAGGAATTTAAAAAAAGCCTGTTAGGTAACATCTGTGAACTTGAATTTGTGTGTTTGGTTATTTATTTTATTTTTTATTTTTTTTATATACAGTATATAAAACTGATTTTTTTCTATCCAGTCAGAGGAGGCACACTTTAAATATATTAAAGTGATAAGGCATCTTTGAGTGAACTTCAAGTAAAATTTAAGTATCTCAAGGCCGGACCAAGTGTCCTCTTTTTTGGAAATCAAAATATGGTCACCCTAGTTAACCCTTGGATGCACAAGTGACTGGACACTACACTCTTTAATAAGTGGGTCAAAAATGACCCATACTAGAATCAATGTGTTTTCATGCCATTTTGGTTAAAAATAATCACTTACTGTATATAATATTTAGTATTATATTTAGGACCACATAAAAATAATTTCATGTTTGGAATATCTTTATTTTTCACTTGTTAATATTTTTGAAAAACAAAATGACAAGAACAGCAATAGACTTCTTCCCCTCTTGTATTACATCATCAGTAATGAAGAGCTCCCATGCATCTTTTTGGTAAAATAGTGGTGTTAAGCCCTTGTGACCGACTTCTGAGGATATTGTGGGTCTGCGTTCTAGCCTGGGTGGGCGGTAACTTGCTCCAGTAAGAGCTCTACCAACTCATTCTATTGGCCATGATTTGGATACTTTCTTTTTTAGAGGACACATAAGTGGAATCTTGTGAGTCAGATTGATCATGTTTGCCACTGCCACCTGGACAATACAGTAGTCTGGGTCCTCATCATCAGAAATGACGGACTTGAGTCCAACCAGGTTACTGCCTCTCCATCATCCAGCATCTGGAGGACCATTTCAGCTGTGTATCTAGCAGCCATGACACATTGGATGAGAAAACATAAAAGTAATGTTTTCAATAGATCAGTATGTAGCTATCTAGATAAATACACACATACTACATATACAGTAATGCTAGCTAATGTAGCAAGCTAGTGTTAGTTTGTGAAGTAAGCTAATTTGTTGATAACTGATAGTAACACTCATGAAACCAATACACACATAAAATCTTGTTTGATGATAATACTCACATGTAACAGCTCTTCCTGTGTCTTCAAGTCTTCCTGAGGGGGGACACTTCTGATATACCTAGTCTGTGTGGTCCACAGTAAATTTATTCCTGACAGCCATAGTTGATAAGAATCAAAGGTTCCCATTGGATTCCATAGAAAATACCTGTGGGTCTTTTTTGACCCACTTATGGAAGCTTGGAGTAGTAAGACAAAAACTAAAAATGTTTTCAAATGTATAAAAGGCAATTTAAAAATGTATATGGCATTCCATCAAAACATTTTTGAGGAACAGCTGGAATATGAAATGATAACAATTTTTCTATTACAAAGATATTTTGAGACAACAACCTCACCAGGTCATTTTTGACGCACTTATGCACCTAAGGGTTAAATCGATACGTAAGAAACCTCAAAATCCCAATGAATTTTGGCTGCCAATTCTGTGGTTCCAGGCTTACCGGTAAACCTTGGGCCGCAAGTAGCTTATTTTTTTTAAATTAAAAAAAAAAAAGAGTCTCAATGTCGAATTGCAGGACCGAATGAAGACCACATAATTCTAAGAACTGAATACCGTTTAACACACTGTACTGTGACGTACATTTCCTTCTCGCACGTAGCCCTACCTTACCATTACCTACATTCCAAAAACACCACCTTTGAAAGTATTCCTATTAACGGTTTGTCGATTGTCAATTTGTCTCTCTATATGGAGGTACGCTGGTGTGAAAATTTCCATAATGAATGTCAATGACCCTAACAACGAATCTGCCAATTTTCGTTAAAATCCGACATACTATTTGGAAGTAATTAGGGTTGTTCCGATCATGTTTTTTTGTTCCCGATCCGATCCCGATCATTTTAGTTTGAGTATCTGCCGATCCCGATATTTCCCGATCCGATTGCTTTTTTTTTTGCTCCTGATTCAATTCCAATCATTCCCGATAATTTTTCCCGATCATATACATTTTGGCAATGCAATAAGAAAAAAATGAATATAACTCGGACGAATATATACATTCAACATACAGTACATAAGTACTGTATTTTTTTATTATGACAATAAATCCTCAATATGGCATTTACATTATTAACATTCTTTCTGTGAGAGGGATCCACGGATAGAAAGACTTGTAATTCTTAAAGGATACATGTGACTTTGTATATTGTGACTAAATATTGCCATCTAGTGTATTTGTTGAGCTTTCAGTAAATGATACTGTAGCCATGCCCAAATGCATGATGGGAAGTGCAACCACGACTGTGCGTAGTGCTACCAATTGATATACAGTTTTTTCTCTGCGTTGGGGAATAACATAGGGTGTTAAGAAAAAGATCAACTACTACCTTGCTTCCCCACATTGCTTCCCACGATATTTCTAATCATAGGGAGAGAGATTGTAGAGCTTTAGCCAATTAAAAAAATGCTCCAAAGGCTGTCAAAATTCACTCTACTCATTTTATGCTGGCTTTTAGCTCTCCATATGGGTATAACGGCGCCATTACAGATTGAGCGCGACACTGCGTGAGTGGGTCGTGCAGCGCATGGATTAATTGCGTTAAATATTTTAACGTTATACTTTTTTTTTTTAATTAATTACCGCCGTTATCGGGATAAATTTGATAACCCTACCTTAAGCCTAAACTAAAGACTCTGGATGAGTGTAACATATTATGTCTGTAACGTTAAATACAATTAATAAACGATTTAATTAAAATACAGGGTGACCCAAAAAAAAGTTTACACTGCCATAATACAACTTAAATGCCATGTTTAGTCAGCTTAGAATTAGAATTGAATCACAAATTATACATTATTGTAAAGAACATGTACAGTACAATTTTTCAATGTGTCTTCCCTTAAGTGTCACAACAGCCTCCAGGCGCCTGCGGAACGCTTCTTTATGTATATTGTGTATTCTAATTTCCTGAGACAGTCCTGTATATATACACAGGACTGTCTCAAAAAATTAGAATATTGTGTATTCTAATTTTCTGAGACAGTCCAGTATATATATACTGTATATATTAAAAAAAAGGCATGTCCGATATTTTTTTGCCGATTCCGATACTTTGAAAATGACGTGATCGGACCCAATCGATCGGCACATCTCTAGAAGTAATCGGAATATATCGCTTTGGGTTTTTTTGTTGATTTTCTGCACTACTGAAATCTCTTCAACATTGGAACTTCTGAGAAACACTATTGATCTCTTTCTCTATAAGTGTGTCAATTTTGGTTGAAATTGGGCCATTCCACCCTGACTAAGAACACTCGCCGAAGCTTACAATACAAATGTGTAAATTTTCAAGCCATTTCAGAGTCTATAGGGAACAGATACACACACAGAAACACAACACACAGACGATAATTACATTTATGTTTAAGTTTAGATAGATTTTTACACACACAAAGCAGCAAAACATAAATTAAGCATATTCGCAAGTTTCAAGCACAGGCATGTGTTTGTTGTTTTTCGTTCTGCTTAGTAGGAAACCCATCTAATACTGCAGCTTGGAAGTGCACCTTGTTCTTACTCGTGATTTTGCTGCATGTACTGTACATCCAGGAGTTCACTCTATATTCAAATTAGTTCATAAGCATGGGCACAAAAGAACAGCCAGCTCTATTCCCAAAAATACCTTTGGTAACAATAAAGGCTTCACCTCTAATATCGACACCCACACTGGAGAGTAGTATTCCTTACAGTGTATACTTGTAACAGACTTTCTAATAACCGTGACCAGTGCAGATATTCAGGAGTGATGAATGTTGTCTTTGGCCTCTTGACTTACTCACGACCCAGAGGGCGAGGCCATTTACTCGCATCCGCGTGCCAGCCCCCGTGAAACGTCTTCCCTTTTCCCGTATTGTTATAAATATGTATCCGCTCGCAACAATTCAGACCTGAAGTATCTATACAATGAATATACATTGTGGTTATGAATATTTATTGTTGACTATTGAGATTTGTCATGCACTCCTGAAGGACAAAACATGCATTCACTTCATCTGTGCCTTTGCCATTTAAGAATATTTTATAACATTAATTTTGAGACATTTTATGATTAATAGAGCAATAAAAAGCAGAAAATATACAATTTACCCTTATTTGGCCAAACATCAAAGAAAACAATCTAATGATTAATGTTGATAATTAAGAATAGTAAGTCATTTTTAAAATACAACTGTATGTTAACAAATAAAATGTGGTTGATGTTTTTGTTTAAAGTGGTACCTCTGCTTACAAAATTAATTGGTTCTGGAAGTCGTTTCTCAAACTGAAAATTCCGTAAGTAGAGACGCGCTCTCCATGTAAATTCCCTAATCCGTTCCAAACCCCCCAAATATTCAGACATAAATCTTTTATAAAGCATAAAAGTGCATCAAAACATGTAACAAATCAATGCCCTTTGCCTTGGCATTGGTTCTACAACCCCGGAGGCTTGAGAAATTTAGTTTGAAAGGTGCCGATTCTGAAACCACATAGCCAGGGGCGGATCCATGAGGGGTGTAACAATCGGTCGATCTGGATCAATACAATATCAATGAGTTAAGCACAATTGAATGTAATTCGATCCAAGTGTAAAATGATTAGAATTTCATTTCTTCGTTAAAAAATCTGATGTTTTATCAACAAAATTGTCATACACATAAAATCGAATTTGTATTTTTTATTTCTTTTGGTAAAATGGAACTGAGTGTGTTAAATGTTAGATGTATCAAAGAGTCGATAATGTATTACCATATTGGCCCGAATATAAGACAGTGTTTTTTTGCATTGAAATTAGACTGAAAAAGAGGGGGTCGTCTTATATTCGCAGTCTAGACTTTATACCCATTCACGACACTAGATGGCACCAGATATCATTGAAGCGATGTTCTGCCATGACAGATCTCAGCTACTCTCAAATTTGACCAGTTTGCATTATTTTATTGCAATGTTTTTCCTTATTCAGATTTGTTTCAAGACTACAGTTACAGTTAGACTTCACTTTGATGGTTAATGTAGTTATTGCAATGTTGTTGTTTTATCACACTAGATTGCTTTATTTACATTTCAAAAACCAGAAGCCATTCGTTTACGAATGTGATTGCACTTTACTTTACATATTTAAATGTTCAGATGTTAAGATTTGAATGAGAAAAAATAACATGTTTTTTCGTCTCAAATATATTGTTAAAATCATTTGTTTCTGATGTACTGTAATTATTTTCTGTATAAAATTAATTCGGTGTTCAAAAAGTCTTTTTTTTCAAACTTGAGTCTTGAAAAAGAGGGGGGTCGTCTTATAATCAAGGCCGTCTTATATTCGGGCCAATACGGTATACTATCATGAAATATTTGCCACCCCACAATTACTGTATTCCGTAAATATTTTTGTATATCTGCCCCTGCCCATGGGAGGGTGCATTCCCGGCGCCAGTGAGTGCTGGCGTCGTCATAGCATGTTCGGTGGATGTAGACACACGTCACGGCCTGTCAAACCTTTATAGTAAATATGCTTTCTTGAAGTTTGGGGCAGTCTCACTCCAATTGCTAAGCTAAATGATATCTCGATATATATATACCGTAATTTCCCGAATATAAGGCGCACCCGTGTATAATGCGCACCCCAAATTTACTTGTAAAATCTAGGGAAAATTATTGTACCCGTTTTTAACGCGCACCCTGATTTTAGAAGAAAACAGAGCTTGTGTACAGATACAGAGATGTCATTTTACTGACTGGTGAAACACAGCACAAGCATAGCACATTGGTAGTTCAAAACATTACCGTAAACTGACAATATTTACGGTAATAATATGATTTGACAACTTCTCCAACTTACCAGAATCTAGGAGAAAACAAAACAGATGTGACTTTTCTTTTAAAGGCTGCTGTATAACTTGCTCGTTTCCTCATGATGAATAAATGTTTCTTCCATGGATTGATACGGTAGAATGAAAGTGAGAACGTAAGTCGGAAATCCGTGAGAGCTCATAGCTGTCAACTCGACAGTAACAAAAGGAACTATTGTTATTTGGGTTTGAGTTTCCCGAGGGACCGATATAGTTGACGGACATAGGAAGTGTGTGTCCTTACATTTGATATGGTCCGAATTGCGGAGCTGCAATAAACGTCGACTCAAATGAGTTTAAGAAACTAAAGTCTGTGCTTTATGGAGAGTGAAAAAAGCAGAATTTAACACAGACGAAATCATTCGGCCGATTAGAGTGAAGTATTACCGAAACAAAACGGTGACGTCACGTACCGTAATGGTCGGCAACGGGTCGCCGCATACGTTTCTTCAACACAACGTGGCCGTGTCAATGAAAAAAAATCGGTTTATATATATATGTAATACATATATATTTCTGTCTCCATCCATGTACCCGTTTATAATGCGCACCATGAGTTTACAAGTTGATTTTGGGGGGAAAAAAGTGCGCGTTATATTTGGGAAATTACGGTATATTTGTGTTGACAACATCAACAAACTATTTTATTCTCGCTGTTATGATTGTAGGGAACAAAAGAGCGTGAGATTGGACGGAGAATTGGGACAGCATGAGCGGTATTACAATTACTTTATCGCACTGCTACAATGAAGAAGGAGCTCAGCCGAGAGACAAAGCTCTCCATCTACCGTTCGATCTTCATTCCTACCCTCACCTATGGTCATGAATGATGGGTAATGACCGAAAGGACAAGATCCTGGGTACAGGCAGCCGAAATGGGCTTTCTCAGGCGGATAGCTGGTGTCCCACTTAGAGACAGGGTGAGAAACGCTGCTTTTCGCGAGAGGCTCAGAGTCGAGCCGCTGCTCCTTCACGAAGAAAGACGTCAGTTGAGGTGCATTTGATGTGGATGCCACCAGGGCGCCGCCCTAGGGAGGTGTTCCTGACACTGGTAGAAGACCTCGGGGCAGGCCCAGAACCAGGTGAAGGGATTATTTCTCGACAATGGCTTGGGAGCGCTTGGGAACGCCTTGGGATCCCCCAGTCAGAGCTAGTTGATGTGGCCAGGGAAAAGGGAAGTTTGGGGATCCCTGTTGAAACTGCTGCCCCCGCGACCCAACTCCGGATAAGCGGTTGAGGATGGATGGATGGATGGATGGATGGATGGATGGATGGATGGATGGATGGATGGATGGATGGATGGATGGATGGATGGATGGATGGATGGATGGATGGATGGATGGATGGATGGATGGATGGATGGATGGATGGATGGATGGATGGATGGATGGATGGATGGATGGATGGAGATACGTTATGATTGTAAGCAGAGAACCCTAAAACAGGCACGTTAGATGGCCTGGTGAAGAAGCCAAAACGTTTATTCAATACAGAGCTGTGGGGTTCTTCACGTGGAGAGCCTGGGCGAAGGTAGCAATAGACGTGAGGTGTAGGCGAGATCCTAGGACAAAGCAAGACAGGTCGTTGATCAGATAAGTTCACTCAGAAATATTCGCAATGCGAGACAACTAACAGAGAACTGAAACAGACAATCCAGTGACGTGGTGGACCTCTGGCTGGCTTATGTAGGCTGTTAATGATGATTGCTGACACCCGCCGACACTAGTGAAGCTCTCTTTACAAAGCTATTACAATATCTCCTGTTCCTTAAAATTTGACTTGGTGTTTCCTTGTGCAACAAGTGGAATTGAGCGACAGCTGGAGAGTGGGCCGAGTTCTAGCGGCAAGGAAGCCTAGCGAAGTCGCTCCTGGCCGGATTAAAAGTCGCGGGGAAAAAATGTGACAAAAAGAGGAAGTCGTCGTGCCACTTACAAGTATTGTACTAAACCACATCAAATGCACATGTATGCATTTAAATACTATTTGTACACTGTTGGCTTGATTAATCTCCAAACTTCTCACGCACGGGGTTCAGAACAAGCGTGTAGCAGCAATGAAGCAAATTTATTTTAATTTTCCATAATTTAATGATATATACAGTCTATTTCTTTGATACCTCCAAATTCTTCCAAACCGCAGATACAGTATGTTGGCGGTGAGCCAGTAGTGTTGCTTCTCGCTGTGGTTTGATTGCGTCATCACAAGAGGACTACGGTTCTTCACACTTTTTGGTGGTAAGCTTTCGGTCTTTTAACCGAGAATGCACTATTGGCTATTTTCGGACGAAGGTTTTTGGCACAAATTTTCAGTCACAGCTCTTTAGATTATTGCACAATAAACATAAACTGAGAGTTGTGCATAATGTAAAGAACATAAGTTAATACACTTATGTAAAGCTGTCAGAACACCTCATGGCCCAAGGGGCGAATGATGAGGACGCTGGGATACACATATACACCTACAGTAGCGGTCCTTCTTTTCCAATTAGATGCCAGGAAGATGCTAGGCCAGGGGTGACTGCTATGTTGTATAATGCCAGCTCAACTTTAAGTTCATTACAATATTAATGAATTGTTTCATTGCTTGTATGAAATTAAAGAAATCCAATATAGAAATCCGATTTTTTATGTCATTTTTTTATTTTTAGGTTTTGAAAATTAACCAAATCTAACGTGCATAACATGCCCCTTATATGGGCATGTCTTTGATTTTCTGTATTATCTCGGTTTTGTTTTTGAAGTCTACAAATAGGTGTTCTGATCTGTTGATGAATGTCTCCTTCATGTATTCACCATCTGGGAATGGTTCTCCACACTTTATTATCTCCCGGGTTGCAACAAAACCTGCAGCAGTAGTGGAGTTTGGCGTTGCAATTCACTTCGTAAATCTAATTTTGTGCTCCTCTAAGTTCTTCAGAACTAACTCAATCGCGCTTTTTCTCTCACTGACAACTTCTCGCCACAGAATAAACATTCAGGAAATTCTTCCGCATTGGCAATGAACGCAAATGATTCGGTCCAAGAAACGTTGAATCCTCCGTTCTCCTCAGTTATTTTTCTCTTTTTCCTTCTCGGATCCATGGCCCATCACACGGCCACCGGTTTGTTTACAATAGCCAACTGCCTGTCATCCCGCCCTGCTGCTAGAAACGTGTGTCGCAGGCTTTGACGCAAATCTTGAAATTTAATATTTATTCTACACATTTTTACAGCATTGGAAAACGTTAAGAATGTGTCCTTTTTGTCCTCTTACAGCAACCATATCAAAACAAAAAATATATTTCCCTCCCCCATCTTTTTCTATTTCCAAATATTTTTTTAAAAGTCCCCAGGGGTCCACTAGGGCAGCGCTAAAGAACCGCATGCACTTCTTAAAACACGGGTTGCCGACCCCCGTGCTAGGCAATAGCCAATGGCAGATCAGCTATAAGTATGTTACGTTCAGTCCATTCTGGGAGCTGCGAGTAGCAGGCCATACTGTATTTTTGGCTTTGGTATCCTGAAATTTCTTTCGTAAGAAGAGGCAATATTTTCCCATTGAGATATGTCGTAAGCTGAAAATTTCGTATGTAGAGACATCCGTAAGTCGGGGTACCACCATATTTAATTAATCTATTTAGGATGATAAAATAAATGAAAGGCACATAGACACAGGGGGGTATTAACATATTGATGAATGATTCAGTGTGGGGAAAAAGTGCTTATTTCGTATAAATTGGATTACATGCGGTTTTTGTCCTCTTGACTGTACATCATCACAATAATAAGGCATAATATACAGCATTGCCTTGCTCTACTGCGACATTAATATAAATCTCACTTTGATACATTGATTTTAAATTCAAGTAAGATGTAAATGATTGCATTCTCTCACTTTTGTTCTCGCTTACATTCTCTTTACTGTTATTTAATTTTTTTTTTTCCCAGCTTGCTCACGGCGCTCTCTCTGCTTCTGTCGCACACCCGCCCTCCCCTCCTCATCTTCGTCTTTCGAGCTTGTCACACCAAAGTGTGGGAGCAAAATATAAGCACAATAGATCATTCTGACAGTTTAATTTCGTCGCTTGATTATCAGTCAATTTGATAATTATATCATGCAGCCATCCAATTAATGGCTTCTATATTTACAATGATTATCAAGTGAGCTCTCTGTGGCGTTGGTGTCGTTCATCAGTGCTGAGATATTAGAATCTCTGGGGAGCTTGACAGGGCGGGCACCTCCTTGATTGAGATGTAAAAAATGAAGGGGGTAAAAAAGGGAGTACGCGTGGCTTCTAATCCATTCTCACACAATGTGTTTTGTGCCGCATCCCTTTCTCCCCACCACAAAGTGGCCCCAAAGCAAATAAAACAACTTTGCTAGGGATCACTTTCACATCGGGCTTCCCATCTGGAGCGTGTTTACATGGACGCTGGAATCGCCCGACATGACAGTTTTTCCTTTTTAGGAAATTAAGGATGCAGATACGATTTATCTACTGTAGTACTAAAAGTAGTAAAATAACAGTGTGAATTGCATTGCTATAGAAAAAAAAAAATTGGACTTAGCTCTCACTTTAGCTCCATCAAGAGTCCGATAGAGGCTTAAAAAAAACCCATAATTTAACTTATTGTTGCTATTGGCTGCTATTATAATGTATTCTTTTGGGAAAATCTCGATCGACATACGACCATTTCGACTTACAAACCAGGTACTGGAACAAATTTGTATGCAGAGGTACCCATGTGTATACAGTATATATATATAAAATATATAACACCTGCCTAAAACTTTTGCACAGTACTGTATATTTTTATTATATTATGTATATACAGGATATACTGTATGTATATATTTTCCCCAAGTGGAAACTTCCATGATCCTAATAAAGTTAATAATTAAAAATATATATATACAGTGTTGTGCAAAGGTTTTAGACAGGTATCCTGCCTAAAACTTTTGCACAGTATTGTATATATATATATATACATATATACATATATATATATATATATATATATATATATATATATATATATATATATATATATATATATATATATATATATATATATATATATATATATATAATGTACCAAAATTATGTATGCCAATACATTTTTCCAGCCCATTTTTGGAGTTTTGTGTACAATGATAATGTTTTGTTTTTTTTCATTCTCTCTTTCATTGCAAGCAACATAAATGAAGATATTACTACCAAAGCATTTGTAATTGCAATCATTTTCTGAAAAGAAAAAGAGAAATTGAGCATTATCTGACAGAATTGCAGAGGTGCCAATACTTTTGGCCAGCAGTGTATATATGCTATACATGTATATACTATACATATCCATATATATAATGTTTAATGGATGTATGAATGGATGGATAGTTATAACCACAATTTTGCAGTGTTGTGGTATTGAAAATGTTTTTATAACATTTTTTAAATTATATATATATATATATATATATATATATATATATATATATATATATATATATATATATATATATATATATATATATATAAATACAGTATATAGTCTTCTGTTTTGCAACCACCTGTATATTACCAATTTGTGTGAGTTTGTTGAAATGGCTCAATGGCACATATTTACCCACAGCAAATAATTGCATGGTGTTATTATTTCTTTTAATAAATGTTTTCGTAATTAAGTCAAGAAAACACTACAGCAAAGATGATCTGCCCTTATGAAATGATGTGGAGAGCCACCTCTGGCTCTGGCAGGTCGAGCAACTGACACGTGGCAGAGTTTACTCATGGAATTTTGTGAATCTTGTCATAATGAATTAATTTGTGGTGGATATCATGTCAAGTGGACAATCTAACCAATGTAATTATTTCTCCTTTGCTGTAGATGATGTGCCTCCGTACTTTAAGACGGAGCCAGTGCGCAGTCAACTGCACTTGGAGCGCAACCGGCTCGTGCTGACCTGCATGGCTGAGGGCAGCTGGCCTCTGGAGTTCAAGTGGATCCACAACAGCACTGAGCTGACACGCTTCTCTCTGGAGTACAGGTAAAGAATCAAACTGGCTTATTGATTGATTTTGCAAGGACATGCTCTCATGTCTTGCTGATCAATGTGGGTCTGTTCCACCACGCTACTTAATGTTTGGTAGACATGTATTCAAGGAGATTCAGGATCCAATGTCACCTTTCAACATCACCAATACAATCTACATTATCGCTTAACAATAACTAATTTGTCATTAATTGTCCACATTTTGTCTCAACTTCCTTGGCTTGTTTGGAATATTTCCTAACGCAGGGTTGTTTGTTGACCACTGGATAAGTTCAGCTGCCACTACTATCTAATACTGCACGTTTCTCATCTGTTCGTGATGGCTGTTTTGTGTTTACACTAATACTTCATGATGATTTCAAAAGCCTTCTTGGCTGTTTTTATTACTGTTTTATAAGGGTGTAACGGTACATATGATTGTATTGAACCGTTTCGGTACGTGGTGCTTGGTTCGGGACGGATGCGTACCGAACGAGTTTCTGACGCAATGTAACCCTTACTTTTTGAGGCTGTGAGTCGATCGGGTTACAGTTTCTTTGTGTAGATTATATTTACTCCGTCTTCTCTACTATAATGAGGACCAAAACGTTAGGACAGTATAACCCAGAAAAGTCAACAGCGCGACAACGTGGCCGGCGCGAGAACGCAGTGAAACGCGGGCGTTAAAGTCAATCAGCCAATGCACACCAGTTACGTGTTAGACGCGTCCCAGAAGCGGTTCAACACGACGCACGCGAAAGGAGTTTATTATTTGACACGAGACGCGACGCTCCTGTGTCAATACTACTACCGGTAGCTAGGATCGGGCAGACCGGAAGTCACTCGTGTAAAAATACGGTGGATCCTGTCGATTTTCAAACTAATATGCAATCGTAACCGACTTTTTGAGTCCATCAGATCTCTTGAGTGGTAGATCGGGGCACAGTTGACTTGTCTTTGTTGATTTACTGCTGTCTTCTCTGCTATAATAATAACCAACATGGCCCCGTGTTCAATATAAAACCGTCCTACCACAACAAAACAAGTAGGAACTAATATTGACATAGGAACTAAAGTTATAGAACATAAAATATACAATACAAATGAATACTACAACACATTTGTAAAATATAAACTCCTAATAAAATAAATAATAGCCCATTTAAATAAAATAAATTGAAATGAGCTAAAACACCTGTAATTAAATAATATAATAATAATACACAGATCCCGCTTACACAATTAAATGTATTAATTTATGTGTGGCGCTTTAACTGGAGAAAATCCACCAATAAAGCTTTTGAAAACCGTTCATAAGAAAAAAAAATGATTCATTGAGGCATTTCATTTGTGAGGCAAATATTTGTTGGGTTATCTTTAAATACCCGCTATTTTTGAGCAGAATTCTAGCTTTGTATAGGCTAATGTTCCTATTGTTGAAAGCACGAAGGTGTGTAATAAACAACTAGCACATTTATATTTTGAATTTTGTTTTCTTACTGCAGGGGTCCCCAACCTATTCCACTAAGGCACACTGTGGGTGCAGGATTTCATTCTTACCAAACAAGATGACAACACTTTTTCCCCAATCTGGTGTTTTACAAGTGCAATCAGTTGATTGCAGTCAGGTGTGGCTTGTTTTAGCAGAAGCCTCATTGGTTCAACTGTCTCTGCTGGATCGGCTGGAACAAAAACCAGGACCCACAGTGTGCCTTGAGGACTGGGTTGAAAACCCCTGTCTTACTGTACCGAAAATGAACTGAACCGTGACCTCAAAACCGAGGTACATACCGAACCGAGAGTTTTGTGTACCGTTACAACCCTATTGTTTTATTACTATTATTTAAATACTCTTCTTAAAGCAATTTATTGTTACTAAAATGAATAAAACGTGGTTAGTAATCACTGTATTATGGAAGTTCCACCAGCTGACGTTGATTTGGTAGGTTGTCAATTTGCAACAGCAATAACCGTCGTGTCGGAAAATATTTTAATGACTGATGAGTGAACTGTACAACCCATTATGTACTGTATAAATCTACTTGAGGGCGAAGGGAAATAGTGAATGTTTCTAAAAACATTGTTTGTGTTATTTGATTTAAAGTAAATTACTTTGATCAATGGTTTCTATGCAATGAATAGTAATTAGATGTACAGTTTCCGTATTTAGTCAGGATGTCTCGATCCGATCACGTGATTCGAAATTGGGCCGATCGCGACATTTTTCAGAGGATCGGAATTGGGTAAAAAGGATTTGTCTTTTAATTAGAAAAATATATTTATGTTTTTCTGCTTTATGCTCGTACAGCCTCTCATCCTGGTGATACATCAGGCGCATCTTCAGTGTGTCAGCATTGCCAATGCGTCAACGCAGTGAAAGTCAAGCAGCAAAAGCACGCCAGTTGCAGAACGGTTGCATTTCAGACGCATCTTAGAAGCAGTTAACCGCGTCACACCCAAAAGAAACGGCAGAGTTTATTTTTTGTCGCGGGCAGGATCAGGCAGACTGGAAGTCACTCGTGAAAAAATACGGTGCATCCGATCAAATTTTAAGAAAATTCATCAATCATCATCTTTTTAAAACCTTTAGTCAGAAAAAAATATAAGTGCAAAAATATGCGATCGGGACATCCCTAGTATTTAGGATACGTCAATTTGCGCATGATGGTAAAGTTTGATGAATTTAGTACACAAAAAAATGCTTCTCATTAGAATTTTAACCAGGATCTTAGCTGGTTTCGAACCATATTTATATTCACTTCGAAATACAGTGGTACCTCTACATACGAAGTTAATTCGTTCCAGGATCTTGTTTGTAAGTCCAAATGGTCGTATGTCGAGCAGGATTTTCCCATAGGAATACATTATAATTCCATTAATTCGTTCGACAGCCCAAAAACCTACATTAAATGCTTAATAAATACTGCTGGTACTATTACAAATGGCAATTACACATAGCTAAACACATTAATTATTAATAAAAATCGGAATAATAACATAGTAATAATAATAATAATTATTGTAATAATGTAACGAATTGGGTTCTAATGTGGCGGACGTTTTTTTTTCTGTACCTGAACGCACCGTGTGACTGACCTGACGAGAGAGGAGCGGTGCAGTTGAGTTTACTTTCGCTTGTGTCGAAACTAAAGCCCACAACATGCTGCCTTGACATCCTTCCTTCAAACTTTTTCAAAACTGTTTTTCATTGCATAGCCCCAGACATACTTCAGATTATAAATACTTCCCTCCAAACAGGAGAGTTTCCTCAGACTTTAAAAACTGCAGTAATAAAACCTCTCCTAAAAAAACCTAATCTGGATGCCTCAACCATTAGTAATTACAGGCCAATATCAAATCTGACATTCCTGGGGAAAATTATCGAAAGGGTTGTGTTTGAACAGATCCAGACTTTTATGATCCAAAACAATCTTTTTGACTCATTTCAGTCTGGATTTCGGCCACAACACAGCACCGAGACCGTGCTTATCAAAGTCCTAAATGATATTCGTCGGAATACCGATGCAGGCAAATCATATGTTCTGCTACTATTGGATCTCAGCGCCGCATTTGACACGGTTGATCACAACATACTACTCAGCAGATTGGAACAGTGGGTAGGGCTTACTGACACTATTCTTCAGTGGTTCACATCCTATTTACATGATAGGGATTTCTTTGTGTCAATCGGAAATTATCAGTCAGAACGAACCAAATTCACGTGTGGAGTCCCTCAAGGGTCAATTCTTGGACCACTCTTATTTAACATCTATATGCTTCCGTTAGCTCAGATAATGGAACAGTATGACATCTCCTATCACGCCTATGCAGATGACACACAACTGTACATTTCTGTGTCCCCACATGATTATAGTCCCTTAGTCTCCCTGAGTAAATGCATTCATCAAATCAATGAATGGATGTGCCAGAATTTTCTCCAGTTAAATGTGGAGAAAACAGAGGTGATCATTTTTGGGCCAAAAAAGGAAAGGTCAAAGATAAGCAGCCAACTTAGCACAATGTCACTTACAGCTACAAATCAAGTCAGAAACCTTGGCGTAATTATTGACTCAGACCTAAAATTTGATAGCCATCTAAAGTCCGTCACTAAATCCGCTTATTACCACCTAAAAAATATAACCAGAATTAAGGGGCTTCTGACTCAACAAGACATGGAAAAACTTATGCATGCATTCGTCTTCAGCAGATTGGACTATTGCAACGGTATATTTACAGGTCTTGATAATAAATCAGTCAGGAAGCTGCAGCTAGTACAGAATGCTGCAGCCAGAGTCCTCACAAATACAAGGAAGCTGGACCACATTACACCGGTTTTGAAATCGCTTCACTGGCTTCCAGTGAGTCAAAGGATAGACTATAAAATACTACTGCTCGTCTACAAAACACTTAATGGCCTTGGACCAAAATACATGCTTGACTTGTTAGATTCCTATGAGACATCTAGACCCTTAAGGTCGTCTGGAACGGGTCTTCTGCATGTTCCAAGAACAAGAACCAAGCAGGGTGAGGCAGCATTTAGTTATTATGCTCCTCACCTCTGGAACAAGTTACCCGAAGGTCTGAAGTATGCTCAAACCGTTAGCTCATTTAAATCAGGGCTAAAAACGCTTTTGTTTAGCACTGCATATCCATAACTGTCTATATATTTCAATCTACCTGCCTTCTATTCCTCTTGTGCTTATCTCCATTGCTGATTTCAATGATTATTATTAGTAGTAGTTTTTGCTTTATTTCTATTTTTGTTTTATTTTTATTTATTTATTTTTATTCTGTGATTAAATGCGATCTTTTGTCTTGGTTTTTACGTTGTGTTGATTTAAATGTGATTTTTATGGTTTTCATGTGATGTAAAGCACTTTGAATTGCCTTGTGTTGAATTGTGCTATATAAATAAATTTGCCTTGCCTTGCCTTGCCTTGCCTTGCCTTGCCTTGCCTTGCCTTCCGATGTTTTCCTGAGTACACTATCAATTGCGGTGGACAGCAGGCGTTTTGTGTTGGATAGGGATAGGAATCGAAATCCGATTCCAATTCGGAACCGGTTCCGAGTGTTTCGAGGCCTCGACATCACAATGAAAAAGCCTTAACGATCCCTTTAACGATTCCTAAAGACGCGTATTGCGTCGTGACGTGTGTTGTTGTCCAGACGCATCAAACTGGCATGGCGCCAAGAACCACTCGCTCCAAAGTTTGACTACACTTCACCAGGAAAGAGTGTGAAAATGAAAGGTTACGACGGGTAAGCACGAGCATTGCAGCCATAAACATAACAATGACAGCACGTAGGTTCAAACGCTCGAAAGTGTGTCTTCACTTCACGAGGAAAAATTACAACAAAGCGACTTGCAGTCATTGCAAGGTGGAGATAACTGCATCGGGAGGGAATACGACTGCGCTGTCCTCACAAAGAGGCTAAGGCTCAGTCCTGGCTATACAGCTAGCTAAACTCCCAAATGACGATGCAGAAGATGTTGGTATAATTTGCTGACTTTATTCAACCATCACTTGAAGAGTGAGACTAAGAATAGAAATGAAACAAATCAATTTCGTCCCCAATAACAAACAGGTTTGCATCAACGTAAATCAGCGATGATTAGCTGCTAATAACAGTAATAACAAATGGTTAGCATTCGTTCGCTAGCATTAGCACATCGTTCAAACCACTACACAACTGGATTTAATTGTCCGATCGCGAGTGGAAACAACAACAACAACACAAAAGATGATACATACAGGCGTTGCCTCTGTAGATATTAACATTAACAAACTGCGGCCCGCGGCCCAAATACGGCCCGCCTCCACATTTGGTCCGGCCATTTTGAATTTTTTTTTTTCTCAATTGTGTTATTTATTTCCTGGCCTTTTCCTTGAAGAATTCAGAGAGGGTTATTTGGTTATTATCTATTTAATTAATAGTGTTTTTATTATCAATTATTATTATTATTATTATTATTATAAAGAATCCAGAAAGGGTTATTTGATTGTGGCTTTCTGAAAAACAATAATTTTTTACATTTATGCACTTCTGCAATCGTCACACTTTTTCTGTTACAAACTGACCCCGGCCCCTCATCAGAGAAGGGAAAAGTTATGTGGCCCTCACAGGAAAAGGTTTGGGGACCCCTGCTTTAACACATATTGCCAAAGGCAAAACAACAACCTATCTGCCAATATATACCAATATTTTTTATTTCTATTAGATAAATGTTTCAGTAAAATGTTACACATTCTTGTGTATTTGCCACTTATTACCACAGTTAACATTGAGGCTTTGGGCCTCTTTTGATCTCGTTGTGAGTTTGTAAGGTTGTGACTTCTGATTAAACAAACTCGATGCCAATCAAAACGTTTGTTCTTCTTTTTCCCCAAATTAGAATCGAGAAGAGAATCGATAAAGAATCGAATCGTTAAGCAATATCGATAATGGAATCGGAATTGTAAAAATCCTATCAATTCCCATCCCTAGTGTTGGATAAATTCTGAAATAAATGATAAAAACCGATGTAACCACAATAATAATTGTCAACCTAACCTATAAAGGCGAACGGTGGATGAGGAGGACCGTGGATATGTATTGTTGAGCTAGTTCACGGCTGCACACTCCACGCTCATATTTCTCTACAATTTGCATCTTCATTTAGAAGGTAAGCATCACATTTTTCCTTGTTTCAGCACCTGTACCAACCATTTTGAAACCTGTGTTGATTTCTCTCACAAGAAAGTCAGCCATGCGTCCGTCTGCGGTGCTGTCATGTCATCGTATTTCGAGCATGTCGTCGGATGTAGAAACAAATGGCGAGTCAAATTTATGTCGGATGTCGAAAAGATTGTGTGTCGAAGCGGTCGTATGTCGAGATACCACTGTATTTCAATGTATCTGAAAGAGGTTAGTAATCGGTTAATGACACTGTTATGAAAAACACTGATAAGAGCTATTGTTGTTTTACTGTCACCATCATTCCGCTTTCCTTTTTGCCTTGCGCACCAAACACCTTCATCGTTCTCTCACACGGCATGCTAAATTTGTGTAGGTGTGCATGTCAGTGTGTGTGTGAGAGTTGTTTGGGGTTGGCAGATAAAGTGTCTTTAACGGTAACTGGAAGATTGTTATCATGCAGCCAACACGGCTTTATCTCACTAAGCCGTGTGTGTTTGTGTGTTTATATGCACTTGGTGTGTGTTAGTGTGTGTGTGTGTGTGTGTGTGTGTGTGTGTGCAGCAAACACATCATACACTACATTTGAAGGAAAAGTAGATGCCAGCCCTGGCAAGTTGATGATGTCTTGCAGATCTCCAGAGGCTGATAAAAGCAGAGTGACATGCGTGTGTGAAAAGAAGTGGTCAGAGTGTACTCGGGAGGGTAGTGCACAATACTCTCACTACACTGCCTTGTAAGCAACAGTCACACAGCAGCATGTCCAGAAGGAGAAATAGACTTGTAATTGTCAAATGTTAGCATTTTGTAATATGGACCCCTCCAAGCATCTGGAAATGACTGTTTCTCTGCCCAAGAAGACTCGTTTTATCAGAAGACCTTACTTTTGCTCACTGCATTCATCTCCAAGCAACAACATTTTTGTGACCTCAAGGTTAACTGTTGATATGTGTCAAAAAAATGCTATATGTCTTTGACCTTTATATGTAATTGACTGTAAAACATACTTTTAAATTTCTAGCGTGAGCAGCAAAGGTTACTTTTGTTCACTCAGTTACTGGACTAGATGAGAAAAATACTTGTACTGATGCTGAACACAGTACACTTTTTTTTTTTTTTTTAAGTTTTGTGAGAGCAATTTTCCCAACTCTGTTTCGTAGCACTAAAGCAGGGTACCCGCGGGTTATTAAAAGTATTAAAAAAGCATTGCATTTAGTTTTGCATTATTAAAGGTATTAAAAGCATTAAAGTAGCTGTCTTAAGTCTGGAATTTTTTCACCGTGGTTTTAATTTTAGAGAACATCTCAGTGCAACCTAAATTATATCCGTGACAAAGTTTTTTTTTTTTTTTAATCCATAACGAAGATGACGCGTAGAATTTTTACGATGCGCTGCACCTCGTGCGTGCGCGCCGTTAGCATCATTAGCATCAACATCACAACCGCAGGCAATCGCACAGTACTGTGTGCTAACGCAAGGAACTGCTCAGATGCCTTAGTTGTTCTTTTCGACGAAAGCCTCAACAAGACAACCAAGTCCAAACAGTTGGACCAGCATGTGAGGTGTTGGATTGGCGACCAAGTCGCATCCAGATACTTTGGGTCGCAGTTTATGGGTCATGCGAAGGCAGTGAACCTGCTTAACATTTCAAAGTAAGTTGTCAATTTCTCCAATTTAAATGTGTTAGATGCAATAATGTATTTCTGCACGGTTGCCTTTCGAATGAATGTGAATTTCGCAGTTTTAACTCAAGAGTTAGCCATGTTCAATGGGGTATTGGCAGGTGCACTAACCTTAGCATGGATAAACCGGAGTCGTAGATTCACCATCACTCTCAGATACACAACACGGTTGACACTGTTTATATTGGAACGAGTGCGGGGTAACGTACTAACGTTGATCTGAATAACATGGCATGGTGATAGGCAAATTATAATGTAGGTGATATTAAAACACCTCCTGGTATATTTAAATGTTTTTTCTTGATTAAATAAGAGTATGGATTTTCTCTATCTGATTAAAAGAAATGTCTTCAATAGCTAACAAAGAATTAACATGTGTTTTTTATACTTCTTGTAATGTGATTTAAAAAAAAAAAAAAACAATTACCAAGGGAAATGGTCATGCGTTGATTTTTATTTTGTGGTAATTAATGGTAAACTACTGCCATTTAGTGGCTGTTTTTTAAACTTTCACTGCCAATTGCAAGCACTTTACAGTTAAGGTGGCCAACTTGACAATCACCTACCTACCACCTTGACTAGGTCCTCTTAAAAGGGAAGCCTGTTGTATTGCAAATGTAATTTCTGAAGTTGCTTTACAATTTTAATGTAAAATCCATTTTATCCTGGGAAAAAAAATTCTGAAAGACCTTATATTTAAATGTGTTTTAATTGTATCTTCAATAAATGTGCATTCTTTTGTCAAACACACTTAGTAATTGAGGTTAAATTCGATGTTCAGTGCTTTATTTTTTTTTAATATGATTCAATATTATCTAAATAATGGGTGCGAGAAAAGTATTAATTTTCAGTTGAAATGGCATTAAAAAAGGTCTTAAAAGTCTTGAATTTAGATTTATCAATCCTGGGGGGACCCTGTAAAGGGATCCATGGATAGAAAGACTTAAAGGTTTTCTTAAAAGATAAATATTATTATGAGATGAACTAATTTGATATTGAAACCTCTCTTTAAGTTTTTTTTTTCATACAATTTGTAAAATTTGTTTAACTAGTAGGTCGCCATTGTTGTTGACGTCGCAGGGTGGTGACGTCACATGGTTACGCTGCCGGGCTTCCAGAGTATGACTCTAGCAACATAAACATGTCATCTGTTCAATTTAAACCCTTTTCAATTTAAACCCGAGAGGAGTATAAATGAGCATGATAGCACTGTCGATATTTCACAAAACGAGCAGCAAAAGCAAAATGAACAGGAAAGACAGGATGAGACAAGACAAGAGTAGGAAAAAAACTAAAGATACACTATAATGTCGGTGGCCGATAATTATCGGCCGATAATGGCAATTATGACGTCACACAGATAATCCAGATAATAAAAAATTCAACCGATAATGTAATCCGATAATTATATACTTGATTTAGCCTCCAAATGTGCACAACCGAAGAATTCAGCACGCCGCCTCCTCAACCCCTCCCCTCTCTGAAGCCCCTGAGGGAGGAGGGGTTGAGGAGGCGGAGTTACACGACAAGAAATAGTTGAATATTATGGCGGCTGTTACTAAAAAAACGACGCTCTCGCCATTTGCGAAAAATGTACCGCAGAAGTTCCAAGAGGCCGAAAGAAAGCGTCCTCATTCAAAATCACTAACCCAGCATCCATTTAAAACTGCATCACAAAGATTTTTGGAACGAATGCCAGGCTGCTGCTGCTAGCGGGAATGCTAAAGCTATTATAAACACTAAGTTAAACTAGGGGCTTGTGACGATTCAGAGTCGGGTTGTTTGGGAAAGCAGCCCAAGGCGGGTGGTAAACTCGCATCTAAGGCTAAACACCGGCACGACTGGAGACCGATAGTCGGCAAGTAGCCGTCTTCCGACGGAGCCCGCCGCTCTGGCCGGTCCGGCAGGCCGCCGCCGCCTCGCCATCGGCGGGGCGGGCAGAGCCCGGTTCCCCGGCTTCAGGACCTCCGGCGAACAACCTGTTATGAACGGCAAGCCGTTGATGTGGATCCCAAAAACAGACAAGGAGATCAGGTAGAGCTAATGTTTGTATTTAATAAGTACAACAAAAGGGAGCACGCCAAAATGCGAGTAGAACTGAGAGAGCACGCCAATAAACGCGGATATAATAAAATACAACAAAGGGAGCACGCGAAAAATGCGAGTTTAACAAAGTACAACTAAGAGAGCACGCTAGAATGCATGAATATAACACAGTACAAGAATCTGACTACAAAGCCCAAAAGAGCACTAAAGTAAAGATGACCAAACCAGAATACGACCGTAGAACGTCGGGAAACTCGAAGGATGACGATGAACACACAGGCGGTAAGCAAGGCAAATAGCAAGCAATAGTCCGACACTTGCAGATGGTGACAAGCTTCCTTAAATACTGAGTTTTCCTAATCAAGCACAGGTGTGTCGCATTACCCCGCCAATCTGGCTCAATCAGGTGCTGCATAAAGGAAAGAAAAAGAACTGAGACACACACAAATATGACAGAAGCCCCCCCTCAACGGACGCCCCCTGGCGGACCACCTGGTTTCGTGGGATGAAGGGAGTGGAAATCCTGCAGCAGCGACGGATCGAGGATCCAGGAGCGGGGGACCCATTGGCGTTCCTCCGGGCCATAACCTTCCTAGTCGACCAGGTACTGCACCCCCCTACCCCGCCTCCTAGAATCGAGAATGGAACGCACCGTATACACTGGCCCACCGTCGACCACACGAGGAGCAGGAGGAGGCACTGGCGGGGGGTTCAAGGGACTGGTGGAGACCGGCTTGAGCAGGGAGACGTGGAAAACCGGGTGGACCTTCATGGAGCTCGGAAGCTTCAGCCTGACAGAGACCGGATTCACCACAGCATCCACAGCGAACGGACCGACGTATCTCGGGCTCAGCTTCTTAGAAGTCCCAGCGAGGTGCAAATCTCGTGACGACAGCCAGACCATCTGGCCCGGACGATAGACCGGAGCAGGCCTTCTGTGGCGGTCAGCAATCTGGCGGTTGCGGGCTGCCGTGCGGACGAGTGCATCCCTTGCGTTCCTCCAGACTCTATGGGCCCTCCGCAGGTGGACCTGGACAGACGGCACAACTACCTCCGCTTCTTGCGACGGAAACAACGGGGGTTGGAACCCGTACGCGGTCATGAATGGCGACCTCCCAGTGGCTGAGCAAATGAGGGTGTTGTGGGCATACTCCACCCACGGGAGATGTGATGACCAGGAGGCCGGATGCAGCTGACAAACACAGCGAAGGGCGGCCTCCAGCTCCTGGTTGACCCGTTCAGTCTGTCCATTCGACTGTGGGTGATAACCGGAAGACCGGCTCGACGTGGCCCCCAAGGCCTTGCAGAATGCTCCCCAAACTTTCGACACGAATTGTGGCCCCCTATCGGAGACAAGGTCACTCGGAATGCCATGACTCCGGAATACGTGCGCCACCAACAGGTCAGCAGTCTCCAAAGCAGAGGGCAACTTGGGGAGTGCGATGAAATGCGCCATCTTTGAGAACCGGTCCACGGCGGTCAAGATGACAGAATGACCCTTTGATCGCGGGAGTCCAGTGACGAAGTCCAGTGCCACATGGGACCAAGGGCGAGATGGGACAGGCAGTGGATGCAGCAATCCAGCTGGAGGGCGGTGAACCGCCTTGCCTCGAGCGCAGATGGTACAAGCAGCAACATAGTCCATGACGTCCTTGCGCATACCCGGCCACCAAAACCTCTGTGAAATGAGGAAGAACGTGCGGGACACACCCGGGTGGCAGGCGAACTTGGAAACGTGACCCCACTTCAGCACTCCTGCACGTTGAGCATCTGGAACAAATAACTTGCCCGTGGGGCAGCCTCCAGGCACAGTTACACCCCGCAGGGCCTCCTCCACCAGACGTTCGATCTCCCACCGTAGTGCCCCTACAATCAGGTTGTCAGGAACGACCGGCTCGTCGGAAGGCCCTTCCTCCACTGGCTCATGGATCCTCGAGAGTGCATCGGGCTTCCCATTCCTTGACCCTGGACGGTAAGTAATAATGTAGTTAAAGCGGGTCAGGAACAATGACCAACGGGCCTGACGAGAGTTGAGGCGCCTGGCTGCCCGAAGGTACTCCAAGTTTTTGTGGTCCGTGAGTATCTGGAACGGCTCTTCTGTCCCCTCCAACCAGTGCCTCCATTCTTGCAAAGCCTGCACAATGGCGAGCAGCTCCCTGTTGCCGACATCATAGTTCGCTTCCGCCGGGCTGAGGCGGCGGGAGTAGAAAGCGCAGGGGTGCAGTTTCTGGTCGACCGAAGACCTCTGGGACAGGATGGCCCCCACTCCGGAACTCGTTGCGTCAACCTCGACCACAAAAGGAAGATTAGCATCAGCATGGACCAGGACAGGTGAACTCGTAAACGCTCGTTTTAGGCCTACAAATGCGGCCTCTGCCACCGATGACCACATAAATGGCCGTTTGTTAGAGGTCAGCCTAGTAAGAGGCTCGGCCCTCATGCTATAATTACGGATGAAACGTCTATAAAAGTTGGCGAACCCGAGAAATCTTTGTAATTGCTTACGCGATGTCGGAGTTGGCCACTCGGCCACTGCCTGGATTTTAGCGGGATCGGGCCTGAGCTGTCCCTTTTCCACAATGAACCCCAGAAACTGTATTGAAACTCTGTGAAATTCGCACTTCTCTGCCTTGACAAACAATCGGTTTTCCAGAAGTCTTTGGAGAACAAGGCGAACATGTTGCCGATGTTCTTGCAGGCTTCTTGAGAATATTAAAATATCATCCAGATATACGAAACAGAATATGTTCAACATGTCACGCAGTACATCGTTTATGAGACTCTGGAACACGGCAGGTGCATTTGTGAGGCCGAAAGGCATAACAAGATACTCAAAATGCCCGAGCAGGGTTTTAAAAGCGGTTTTCCACTCATCTCCCTCACGAATCCGGACCAAGTGGTAAGCACTGCGCAAATCTAATTTTGTGAAAATGGTGGCTGATTTCAATGGGGCGAAAGCTGAATCTAACAACGGTAGCGGGTATTTGTTTTTAATAGTAATGTCATTAAGACCCTGGTAGTCAATGCACGGCCTAAGACCCCCATCTTTTTTGCCAACAAAGAAAAACCCCGCCCCCAACGGAGAAGATGAAGGGCGAATAAGGCCAGCAGCCAAGGAAGAGGAGATGTATTCCCTCATTGCCTCCTGCTCTGGTTTAGAGACCTGGTATAACCTTGAGTTGGGCAGCGTGGCATTGGGCAGCAAGTTAATGGCACAGTCGTAAGGGCGGTGCGGCGGTAAGGTTTTAGCATGCTCTTCACTAAAAACGCGCTTGAGATCATGATAATCAGAAGGAACATTGTCCAAATTAACTGGCTCTGTAGCAGTGTGTGCTTGACTGGGAAGCAGACACGCCGACCGTAAACAGTGTGCATAACAAAAAGTACTCCAAGTTACTATTTGCGTTTTAGCCCAGTCAATATTGGGGTTATGTACTTTCAACCAGGGGAGCCCCAGCACTACTGGAGCAGATTTACACGGCATTACCAAAAAGCTACGGACCTCAAAATGATTTCCGGACAGTTTTGTTTTGAGCGGAGGCGTAATAAACCTCACGTCCGCCAGGGGTCGCCCATCGAGATCTAAAACCCGTTTGGGCCTAGCGAGTCTTATTAATGTACATTTAAGAGCGTCCACAACACTCTGGTCAACAAAACAATCATCAGCCCCCGAATCGATTAGAGCAGAAAACTTAATATTAACCCCACCGTGTGACAATTCACCCGGCAGTTGCAGTCTCATAACACCTTGGGGGTCGCTGGGTTCCTTTATCACGTCGCGGGGCAATTCACTTGACTGATTACTGTCATGTACGAACCTCGGCCCCCCTCGGGCAAGGGGAAGCCCTGGGACCGAAGATCCAGATAGACGCGAAGGGAAAGCGTCACAGGCGGCGATATGGTGCCCCGGCGAGCCACAATAAAGACACAAGCCTGCCTCCAACCGCCTCCGTCGCTCCGCAGCAGAAAGGCGCCCGCCACCGAGTTGTGTAGGCTCCCCTCCTATCGGGACCGGACTCCGCGTCGGCGTAGAAACGAACAGCGGTTTGACGAAGCTGTCCCCACGGACCGCAGTCGGACCGCTCCGCGGCGATGACCAACGACGTCTCCGAGGCTCCATGGCACGTTCCCTCTCACGCGCTTTCAGGCGATTGTCCAAAAGCACGGACAAAGAAATCAGGTCTTCCAGATTCGATGAATCATCCCGAACCGCCAACTCGTCCTTCACCGCAGAAGACAGCCCACGCCGAAAAATCCCACACAGCGCCGCTTCCCCAAAACCGCACTCAGCGGCCAAAATGCGAAACTGAATAGAGTAGTCTGCAACAGTTAGATCGCCCTGAAAAAAATCCAACAGGCGGCTGGCTGCCTCCTTGCCTCTAACTGGATGATCAAAAACTCTTACAAACTCAGTCTCAAAAGTTTCAAAAGAATTACGGATCGCGGGCCTTGTGTTGCTTACCGCCATGGCCCATGTAGCCGCTTTACTGGCGAGGAGACTCATTACATAAGCTACACGGGATCTGTCACTCGCAAACGTACAAGGCTGCTGGTCAAAAATTAGGGAGCACTGATGCAAAAACTGTCGGCAAGCACCTGGCTCTCCCTCATAACGATGAGGGTGTGGCAACATCGGCTCCCGAAAAGAAGCCGGCGGGCTCATCGGGGGCGGGGCAGGTAGATCGGGCGCCGCAGCAGCGTCAATTATACCACCGGGCTTTACAGGCGAAGCCATATTCGCAACTCTTGTGGTGAGCGAGCCGATCACATCCACTAATTTGCGTATCGATTGCTCGTGTTGACTGATCATATGGTAGTAACCAACGAGAGCACGGCAAAGACCCTCCGAGTCCGTGGGATCCATGTGGTCGGACTATTCTGTTATGAGCGGCAAGCCGTTGATGTGGATCCCAAAAACAGACAAGGAGATCAGGTAGAGCTAATGTTTGTATTTAATAAGTACAACAAAAGGGAGCACGCCAAAATGCGAGTAGAACTGAGAGAGCACGCCAATAAACGCGGATATAATAAAATACAACAAAGGGAGCACGCGAAAAATGCGAGTTTAACAAAGTACAACTAAGAGAGCACGCTAGAATGCATGAATATAACACAGTACAAGAATCTGACTACAAAGCCCAAAAGAGCACTAAAGTAAAGATGACCAAACCAGAATACGACCGTAGAACGTCGGGAAACTCGAAGGATGACGATGAACACACAGGCGGTAAGCAAGGCAAATAGCAAGCAATAGTCCGACACTTGCAGATGGTGACAAGCTTCCTTAAATACTGAGCTTTCCTAATCAAGCACAGGTGTGTCGCATTACCCCGCCAATCTGGCTCAATCAGGTGCTGCATAAAGGAAAGAAAAAGAACTGAGACACACACAAATATGACACAACCCGGTTTCTAGAGCGTTCCCTCACGGCATGTGAGCAGAGCCAGGCCCCGAATACGCCGCGGCAAACCGGCCGGTGCAGGCGGATTATCCGGTACGAACGTAGCCGCCGCCGAGACGAGACACGATTTTTTTTTTTTACCGAAATGACCCGAGAGCCAAAGCCCTGGATAAAAAAATAATGCCGTTTATACGACCACCATTCTTCATGAAAAACATGCCAATCACATTTTCACCACTACATTTGGAAAAGTGATGTCCAGTAAGCAAGCTTATCATGACGGCACAGTGTTTAGATGATAATTTAAACATGGAGAAAACGAAGTCAGCCCGTCAATAATACATTCAGTATGTAAAATGACGAGCGGTCAGATGACTTTGTAATGCCGCCTTTATTTTCGGCTTAACAAAACTCAGGCACAAAACAACACGCACGGAGATGCGAGCTCCAACTACATCCAAATAGTACTGCCGTTTATCAGTTTAGCTGCTGTAAAGCGAATGTCGCGACTCGTGAGTGCCGCAAATGTAAACAAAGCGCTGCAGAATGGGTACATGACATCTCGCTCTTTTGAGTTAATCATTTTCACAGTGTGCAACAAAGCATATAACATTAGCAATCACTTTTCAAATTAATTTAACTTATTTGTCTGCTCAATTACAGTCACAGTAGATAATCTAAACTTATTGGCACTTATTAACACTTATTAATTTAAATATGCACATTCCTGTTGTAATGAAATAACAATAATATTCTGTAGCCACAAATATTCAAAATCTTTTCTTCTTCCAAGTTTTTTTTAGGATTAAGTATAATAATGTATTGCTTAAAATAAGGCTGTTGAGATTATTTTCAGATAGCTATTTTTCTTCCAAGAAATCTGAGAGAAATACACATGAAGTGCTGGCAGATAATTTCACTTATTTCCAAAAGATTTACACTTAAAACTGACTAGTTTTAAGGAAGTGTGTTTTGCAGTGTATTAATGTTATGTTAGGAATGGCTTACTTTTAAAGGCATTTTTGTGCAACTTAGGTATTTACTCTGTAAGTAATTGTTGCCAAAAGTTTACCATTACACAATGTCAGACAATGTCATTATTTAGATGTTGGAATTGACGACTTGTTCATATTTTATGTTGGAAAAAAAATAATAATAATAAATTATATTTTTGCACAGTAATATTTTCTTTTGTTTAAAATTTTACATAAATCTTTTAATAGAATTATCGGCTTGACATTATCGGTTATCGGTAGGAATGAGGAGGAAATTATCGGTTATCAGTATCGGTTGAAAAATGTATTATCGTGCTTCACTAAAAAAAACGGTGTTCTGCCAAAATGTGCTACACCGGCGAAACCTTTACAGGAGGCGAATTTGACACCCAAAGTTCTACCGTGCACTTTCAGCTTGTTTTGTTTAGGTGCATGCAGACAGAACATACTAAAGATGCCTTAAGAAAATACTTAAACGTAGTAATGTCAAATAAGGGTGGTTTAAATATGCTACGTGACTAATATGGTCAACAGATAAACAATCTGCTTTAAAACTACCACTAAAAAAAGACAATGCTGAAAAGTATGAGAAGGAAACATATGCAAAACGTATTTTGAGGCAATGAAAAGGTAATAAAAGACTCAATAAAAACACAAATAGTAAGTACTCGCCGCTTTTAAACGATGAGCGCATGTGCTGGATGTCTCGCTGCGTAGAAGGAATTGCAGTAACCCGGTAGTATTCGTCGAGTGACAGCAACAATCTAGGTCAGGGGTGCCCAGTCCCGGTCCTCGAGAGCCCCTATCCAGCTTGTTTTCCGTGTCTCCCTCCTTTAACACACCTGAATCAAATGATCAGCAAGCTCTGCAGCAGCCTGATAACGATCCTGATTAGTTGATTCAGGTGTGTTAGAGGAGGGAGACATGGAAAACAAGCTGGATAGGGGCTCTCGAGGACCGGGATTGGGCACCCCTGATCTAGGTCATCACCTCGAGTGTTTATTGCGCGCTTAAAACATGGCGCCCTCCGTAGGTCAAAAAATGTACTAAATATTATAGATTTTTAAATGGCAATGGCAATATTTTATGTGTTTCTAATAACATATTTTAGTAAAAGAGAACAATTGTGGCTTATTAGAGCCTATAAGTCTTAAGTCCAAGGTTCCCTTTAATGTGGTAGCCATTTTATGAATAAGAATTAGAACAGGTGCAAGTTTCAGCCAGCAAGCGGTCCCATCAGTAGTCATGTATTGCAATAGGAAGTAATGTGATCTAATACTCAGTATTGTCCGTAGTGCACTTGATATGCAGCAGATGAAAGTCGGTTGATAGAACCCTTTCACTTCCATCCTCCCATCCTTTTTGGGTGCTATTCTAGCTGACAGCATTTTCTTTGATCCATATTTCAAACTACTCCGTCCCAAATTTATGCAATGGCAGTCTTTTTAAGTCAGGGGGAGCACAACGGGGAAATAGCAGCACTTTTATTTATTTATTTTTGTTTTAAAAAATCGAATATTTGACTGTTGCTGTGGTCTGTTAGTTCTGAGATTTGCTTTAAACTACCGACAGCATGTGAAGTGACCTTGTGTCCTATTCAATCATCTAATCAATATGATAGGCGGCACTTCAACACTGTGTAGTGGGTGCAGTGGAATAATTTTGGTCTGATTTGTTGTTGTTGTTGATAAATTCTTTATTGGACACTGATATTGTGTTGACATAATTACTAGATTTACATTGTCATCTGTGGCCATGTCAGCACTGATGCATGAAACGTCACAGATAGAAAAATATAGCATGGGACAGATGTACTGCAAATTTCGGCCCAACTTCGTAAAACAGATCCACTCCAGTGTCTTTTTGAGCAATGGCTCAGTTGGGAGCACTTGCCGGATCAGCAATCAATTTTGGCCCAGAACTGGTCCAAAGTAGCAGACACTACATTAATGTATGGCCCGGATATGGCACACATGTTGTCCAATCTGGGCCAGATTTGTATCAAAACCGTTTTCAGTTTTAAATTTGGGGTCCATTTTGTTCAATGTATCATACCTTAATGTGTTTATATTGCAAATTAAATTTGTATATTAAAAGCAATAATGACACTTCTTTTTGATGCCATTTATTAAGGCTAACATATTAATGCAACTTACAACAATATAACAATACAACATTGTTTTTTCACAAAATATTTTAATTGGAACAAGCAACTCAACATTAAAAAGGCCTATTATTAGACTGTAAACAATGTTATATAATATGTCAAAATTTTTGTTAAGGTTGTGGGGCAATGGGGGACCTAAGCGTAGAGACAGAGGCAAACTGGCAGTGGTGACAAGAGTTCATTGACAATGAGAGGGAGTGATAGATAGTGTCCGAAGAATCCGATGGGCAGTATGGTGATAGAACAGGTGAAAGGTCAGGCATGCGTTCTGGCAGGCAAGCAGTACAGGATCTAGCGGAAAAACAAAAAACAAAAATGAGCTCAGTATCAGGATTACAAGATTCTTTGTTAGCTGAAAGTCATGTCGGTGAGTTGTTGATCCGGCGATGATGTGAGGCAAAAGGACCTTTTTAAGTAAGCTGCTGACAATGCTCAACGGCTCCTGGTCCTAGGCTCACCCATCTGTGCAATCAAGGCAGTGACACAAATGCACAAACACAAGGGGGAGGGGCTCAGTTTGAATAACAGTATTCAAACATTGAAACATTTACAGCAACACAAAGTAAGTGCTTTCTCCCTCCATATGTTGTTATGCAACAAATTTTGAATTACTTAACTTGCAGACATGGAAAGTCACTTGAATACACCGGCCAATTTAATAACGCCCGGTTGAATAACTTGTTTAGCAGTCAAGAAGTGACTTCAAAACACAATCATGACTTTGAATAAAGCACTTACCATAAAAATGTCTGAATGCCGAGATGACGTGTCCCGAATCCTGCGTATTCTGCTGTTTATTGTCGCAGCGGATGCTCGCCCTCAGGTTATGCGCTGCTGTGATGTCTCGCGTCAACCTTTAAATTTCAGACTTTTAGCACGTCCGGTCTGTACGGTCCGCCCCGTACCAGTGCATAACCTATTATTTCGACTGTCAAACTGATTATCCCGGCCGCATCTGACGCACTAAGACGCTCAGCAGACGTGATTGCTATGTGAATCTGTTGAGCTGAGGCTGGATCCGGCACAGAGTAACCTGCTATTGGGGGTAGTGCAGCATAAAACTTTGTGTGGTGCTACTTCGCCAAGACATTTCCCGATCACATGCAACGCAATTAAGAAATCATTGCTGGAATTGTGGAATGTCGCTAAATCTAATCAATTTGGTGGCAAAATGAAATTGCGGGACGATGACAATGTGATAGACGTACTCACCGTCCATTGCCTCTACCGGCATCTACTTTTTGAAATGCGTAAATTAGTATTTTTCAAGTGGAAATAAGCGTGACAATGCAACTGGCACTTTGACCACGATCGTAATAGAGCGTCGCTTGCTGTTTGATTGATCCGCGGAAAATAAATCAAACTCGGTGCGGTGATTCATTTGTCACTTAGGAATTACCAAAAAATGTCCTCTCCTCACACTCGAAGCCACCTGACATCCGGTGCGAATATTTTGCAGATGTTGTAATTTCATGGCTGCCCCGAGCAAATCAAAGCAAGCAAAATATAATATATGGAAGCAATTTAATGGCTAGAGGAAAGCGAAAGCTTGGAGCGTAACGCCAGATGACGGACAAAAACGAGGTCTTTTTCATTACATTGAGATGAGAAAGAACCCAATTTATTTAGAACAAATTGAAATGTAATTCAATCATACTAGTTTTAAGCAAGGTTTATATTTGTTGGATACGTTTACTCTCCATGCAATGTATACTATTACAGTGAAGAAAATAAGTATTTGACCACCCAGCTATTTTGCAAGTTATCCCACTTAGAAATCACGGAGGAGTCTGAAATTTTCATTTTAGGTGCATGTCCACTGTGAAAGAGATACTCTAAAATGAAAAATCCAGAAATCACAATGCATGATTTTTTTTTTTTTTAACAATTCATTTGTGTGATACAGCTGTAGTAAGTAATAAGTATTTGAACACCTGTCTATCAGCTAGAATTCTGACCCTGAAAGACCTGTTGGTCTGCCAATTAAAGGTCCACTTCCACTCCATTTATCATCCCGAAACAGATGCACCTCATTGAGGTCGATGGCAGCATTAAGACACTTGTCCACCCCATATAATCAGTAAGACTCAAACCTTTAACATGGTCAAGACCAAAGAGCTGTCCAAAGACACCTGAGACAAAATTGTTCACCTCCACAAGGCTGGAAAGGGCTACGGAGCAATTGCCAAGCAGCTTGGTAAATAAAGGTCCACTTGTGGAGCAATCATTAGAAAACGGAAGAAGCTAAACATGAGGGTGAACCACAATCGGAGTGGAGCCCCATGTAAGATATCACCTCGTGGGGTCTCAATGATCCTAAGAAAGGTGAGGAATCAGCCCAGAACTAAACGAGAGGAGCTGGTCAATGACCTGAAAAGCACTGGGACCACCGTTTCCAAGGTTACTGTTGATAATACACTAGACGTCATGGTTTGAAATAATGCATGGCACGGAGGGTTCCCCTGCTTAAACCAGCACATGTCAAGGCCCGTCTTAAGTTTGCCTATGACCATTTGGATGATGCATAGTAGTCATAGGAGCATGTTTTGTGGTCAGATGAGAGAAAAATTTAACTTTTTTGTCATATTTCCACTAACCGTGTTCGGAGGAAAAAGAATGATGATTACTATCCCAAGAACACCATTTCTAACGTGAAGCATGGGAGTGGTAGCATCATGCTTCGGGGGTGGTTTTCTGCACATGGGAGTAAGGATGGGAATTGATAAGATTTTTTCGATTCCGATTCCATTATCGATATTGCTTAACGATTCGATTCTTTATCGATTCTCTTTTTGATTCTAATTTGGACTAAAGGACTGTATGAAGTTCTGGGTTCAATATGTTTTATGGTTCATTCGCCTTGGCATGTCGGTTAGAACACAACGAGTGGAGAGTGGAGTGGGTCTTTGGCACTTTTAATCCACTTTAGCAACAGGCACAACTATATACAGGCAATGGCACTTGATATGAGAATGACTCAATGAGCAGATGAGAGCATGTGTGGAAAGATGTTGATGTATTGCTATGTGTGTGGAAGAAGACTGGAATGTGTGGGTACATGTGTGGTTCTGAAAGGAAAGAAAATTACATCATATTAGAGCTGATGCAGTAAACAATGCAAATTGACTGTAAAGCAGTCAATGACACACATACATGACTCGCACTGTACAATGAACACAAAGGTGGGGGGCGCGAGTGCATGCGCAAAACCCGGAAGCATGCTGCGTGCATGTGCGGTCATCATGGCCATAAAAGTGGCGAAAACTAAGCACTTTACACTTATATGGATGCACAACATCATCTTAATATGCTAAACTAACACATTCCCTCTTAACACAAATGTGCAACATGAATATAATGTAAACAATGCTCTCCTTGACGCAGCGAAGAGGAGCGGGAGCAACCAGCCAACGTAACAATAAAAACACGAAACGGTCGCGCTGATAACGGCTCTAACTTATCATAAGAACTTTATGACATGAAGAGGAAATACTTACATTCGTTCATGGACGCACACACATTAACAGGTCGCCACACTCTGCTCTGAATGCGCACCTATTCTCGGTCCCAGTTTACGCAGCGCATGTGACGTAGGACAATAACAGGAAGTAACTGACTGGTTGCTATGGGAGCAAATGCATACCTGATGAAACTTTCTAACAGGAGTATTAAAATAGCTAATAAAATCGTTTAGGATTATTTTAGATCCATATATGTCATATATTATTTTTATTCGACGAGGAATACAATAGACCCATTAATAGACTTTTTTTTTTTTTAAATCACCATTTCTTTAAGTAGTCTCATGAATAATGACCTGGCCTGTGAAAATCAATGCTAACTCATTCGGCGACGACTCTTCAGATTAGACTTGGTGAGTGGTCACACTTTGAATAATCGTAGTCTTGCTTACTGATTTGCCTGTTTGTGACATGTATAAATTACGTTACGCAATTCATGCTGGCTGGAATCAATGAGAGAATCGTTAGATAAACTGCCAAACGATTCCATGGAAATGAAACACATGGAACTGGTTCTCTATAGGAACCGGTTCTCGATTACCATCCCTACATGGGACAGGACGAGTGCACTGTATTAAAGAGAGGATGACTGGGGCCGTGTATTGTGAGATTTTGGGGAACAACCTCCTTCCCTCAGTCAGAGCATTGAAGATGGGCACACAGCCAGGAAAACCAAGGAGTGGCTCCGTAAGAAGCATAACATGGTCCTAGCATGGCCAAGCCGGTCTCCAGATCTAAACCCAATAGAAAACATTTGGAGGGAGCTGAAAAACTTTCCCAGCGACAGCCCAGAAACCAGACTGATGAGGGGCCAAGATGCCTTCTGCAGTGTGTGCAAACCTGGTGAAAAACTACAGGAAACATTTGACCTCTGTAATTGCAAACAAAGGCTACTATACCAAATATTAACATTCGTTTTCTCAAGTGTTCAAATACGTATTTGCAGTTATAACACACAAATAAGTTGTTAAAACATCATACGTTGTGATTTCTGGATTTTTCTATTTAGATTATCTCTCACACAGTGGACATGCATCTAAAATGAATATTTCAGACTCCTCCGAGATTTTTAAGTGGGAGAGCTTGCAAAATAGCAGGGGGTTGAAATACTTATTTTCTTCACTTTTTGTTCCAAAAGCCACCAGATTCATTACAATGTGTGTTTTGCGACTTTTCAAAATGATCAAGTATGTCTACAATATGTGCAGACTCCATGGCAAGGTTGCCTTGTGATTTAAAGTTATTGTGGCTGAGACACAAGAAATAAGATGCTCTTGGTTACTGAGGGGAATCCATTAAGGTCACCCGGCCAAAGAAATACTGGCTAGTGTGAGACCCCCACCCCCTCACAAAACCCCCCACCTAACCCTTTTTCCACCATGAAGTGATTCAAGCGCATTTATGTTTGTGGAGGGCAAGTTTTTCCCGCCACTAATTGGATGTTACTGGCCGCTTCTCGCCCTTCTCGTAGCAAGGCCACCGCTCGTCTCATTTAACGAGCCAACAACACAATCAATGCAACTAGCCTGGAAAAAATACATTGACTTTTACAAATAAGATAACTTTAACACAGAAATTGTTTTCCTTCAATATTCAAATGTTGGGCACAATTGAGGCACCACAAGTCAAAAGTTAAGGCTCCGGAGAGCAAAGTAAAGAAGCGGAGGCTTTAAATTGCAATGTGAAAGGAGCAATTTGTCATCATGATGTGGCTCAATGTTTCGTATTTATAAAAAAAAAAAAAAATTCAAAGCAAATTCTCGAAAATGTGTCACGTTATCATGGCAGTCATTTCCAGTGTAAGCTCACCGTAATGAATGTTTACCTGGCATTTGCATTGATTGTAAAACAATGAAGCTCAATATTAAAACCAGAGGTGGGTAGAGTAGCCAAAAATTTTACTCAATTAACCATAGCGTTACTTCAAAATAATATTGTTCAAGTAAAACTAGTCGTCCAAAAAAATGTACTCAAGTACAAGTAAAAATGTATTTGGTGTAAAGAATACTCAAGTAATGAGTAACATTGTGAGTGACTGCTTATATTTTTGTTGGTTTTTTTTTTTTTTAAGCAATGGTATTTTTTCTGAGCACAAAGTTATCTTTCTTGATTGTTGTTATAACGATACTGTCCAATAACCCATTAGATAACCACATTAAGCTAAAGAAAGACAAACAAACAAACAAACAAAAAAAAATCATTGAATTCCGACGAGAGAAAAAAAATTACATAAATGAAGCATTATTCGTCCATGGAGCATGACTGCCCTCTGGTGGAGAAAATAATTCCTAGTTTGAATAGTGAGGATTTCCTTTATAATTATTATTTTGAAATGATAAGTCTCATATCTCCGATTTTCCATGGTCAATCGGTGCCAAATAAAACTGGGAGAAAGGTTGAAATCCGCACTCCATATCAAATACCTATTTTTTTATGGTGCTTTAAAGACACCATAAGATTGAACAGGCTGGCGTGAAAATAAAACGGTAAGCTTGCGTCTAATTGGTAGAATGGAGTCATGTGATTATTGTTGTGACATCTCATTGGTTAAATCGGTAGAGCTATCCCGTTAATACTCATGGCACGTCTCTACTCTCGGCATCCCTGGAAGAAAAAAATTAATAAAATAATAGTAAAAAATCTAATATGTAGAATAAAGAGGAAAAATGTAATGACTCTTGTGTAGCCCAAAGTAGCGGAGTAAGACTAGTGTTTTTTCTCCAGAAATCTAGTCAAGTAAAAGTAAAAAGTATAGCTTAGTAAAACTACACTTAGAAGTACATTTTTCTCAAAAAGTTATTAAAGTAAATGTAACGGAGTACTTTAGATGTAACGCGTTACAACCTACCTCTGATTAAATATACAGCTAAGTGTGAGCAATATGATTAATCGGAACAATTCAAATGAATTTGGGACCGGTTTTGTTTTCGTCAACGATGACTATAATGAACATTTTTCATATTTAACATATCAACGAACAATTTTTTTCATGATGACGACGAGACGATAACGAGTTTAAACGTGTTTCGGGAGACTAATATATAGTTTCTGTCACATGTTCACAATGCGTGACATTTTATGTGTAGTTAGCCTGCATTGTAGAAGTGTCTGGTTGTGTCACTCATGTATCATGCCGCGCTGCGTCCCACCCAACTCCCCAGTTTCCTCTCCAGGCTTGCTTGTTTTGAAACATACACGGTAAGATTTGTTTTCTTATCTTGGCCAGAGCGAATAATCAATGTTGCTTTAGTTTTTAAAGGTCTTTGCTGAGTGATCATAACACATTAAATGTAACTTGTAGCATTAGCATAGCATTAGCATTATGTGGACGCTAACGGCGAGCGTCCTTTTAAGCTCTCGGACAACTTATTTTTCCGTACATTTCGTGGCATCCAGGTGGATACAATTAATTGAATATAATGTGCTGTTTCCCGTCTTAGTGTGGATTATCACCAAGTTGGCGTAGTCCTTCTAGACGCTACAATATGTGCTTCCCTGTCAATGTTTATTCGAAACCTTTATTTATTTATTCACTTATTTGGGGAGTAAAATGTTTTAATTTAACAGACTAATACATTTTTAGTAAACGTCGACTAAAACTACACAAAATGAGTTTTTGTCAACAAAAACTAGACTAACACATTTTGACATGACGACTATGACTAATAAGTATTATTGTACAAAAGACTAAGACTCAGACGAAATTTAAAAGGGCTGCCAATAATCTTTTTGTATTAAAACATTGCTGATAATTATTGTTTTTCATGTGCTCATAACACTCAAATATGTACCTAATTAATTCAGTTTGAGTAAGAAAAAAATCACTTTTCACATACAAAAAAAAAGAATAATTAAAGGGTGACGCTTATCAGGCCAGATGGTTCTACCAATGAATTGCCTCTTATTTTTTTTCAGGGAGTTAGCAACCCTAATACCTAGTGACCACAAACATACTACATACAAAATAGTTCCCCTTCTAGGAACACAATGATAAAAAAATCAGCAGAACTCAACATGCTTTTTCTCAAAACCTCCACATTCCTATCCAATCTCACAATTACACGTTTTTCTCATTTCATGTTTTTCCAAGAACTACGTCATTGCCTTTCCACAAACATACAATTGTTTACTTGCAGCAGGATGCTCAAAATAACCTTGGTAATGAACCATGTATGGCTTCAACAATGCATTACATGATTCCACATTGACATATTCTGACTTACACATCCGCTGCAGTCACAGTCAGACCAACCATTTAATAGCTTCCTGATAACAACATACTGCACAACTGTATGCAATTACTGTATTAGGAGCGGGACATTTTAAATAGCTTTGGACAATGCACCGCATAATCTCTGAGAATATATTTTTATTGAGAGTGCAGCTACAATCAAACGTAAGAACGACAAGGTGCCCAATGATCACAAATCTACATGTAAGTCATTTAATTGCTCTCAAAAGTAACCTTTGCTGACTAACCAAATTCTTCTTCACCATTACATTACTGTATTATCTGTTTACATTTACAGTAGACGAGGTCTTCTGACTAATGGCATGCTATCACATGCTGACTGTTATCACATGCACATAAAAGGGGTCAACCCTTGTTTGCAAACATACAAGTGTTTGCGTACTCATAAATAACCTTGCGTAATGAGCAACATGCTGTTTCACCTTATCATCTGAACACATAGAGCGGCTGGTTTCTGGTCTATTCCCATGACAGTAGCAAAGATACATAGCCGTATCCTCGATAATGGCTACCAATACAATATAATCTAATTGTCGATTGAACAGATTTCTCGCTATTGTCCTCTTCCATCCTTCCCGCCGTCGTCTTTTCGTCGCGCTCTCACCCCAGTCTTCTTCGCACATCCCCTCATCACACTTCCTGAGTGGGGACTAATTAGCGGAGATGTGACTAGGTGTTCTGAGGGCTAAAACATCGATCAATCTCTGTCCCGCGCCATCATCTCCTGCTGACTGGACCCCATCACCTACCCTCCCCATCATCTTCCCTTCCCGCCTCTCACCTTCCCTCCTGCTGATCTCTCCACCTGCCGCCACTCGCAAAAGGTTAATTGTATTCATTATGAGGAAAGCGAGCGAGAGCGTTTGAATTCACCCTTCAGGGAGGTTAAACTCAAGCTTGATGATGTGCCTTGTCATCAAACGACTTGTCCGAATAAATGCATTTGAATTTCATGCATTTTTATAGTTCTAAATTATCCTGAAATAAGGTAGGTTTTGTGTGTCATTTGGGGCATGGCTTCTCGAGGCTTTTGGAGAATTGGACATAATCTCAAGGAAAAGTTGTTCTTTGAAGGACCCATAGCAACAACCAAAAAGTTACCAAAAGTGCTTCAAAGCAAATTGGCAGAGGTCCATGTTTTCAAGCTGCTTGGCTTTAAAATACTGTATATGAAACATGCCTCATGTTTCTAAATTAAAATGCCTTGGAGGTTTCAATACTCCCTCCAGAATCCCTGGATTATTAGAAAAATTCAAAATCTTGGCTGACTTTCACAACTCATTCAATGCCATTGATGAGTAGGGCTGTGACAAAATATCGAAAAGGTGATATCGTGATACTTCGTATCCCAAAAGGTTATTGAAATGCTCCTGCCAAGAATCGATATATCGTTTTAAAAGGTGTCACTGTTTAAAAACAAAACAAAACAAAAGAACCAACAAGTTGCTACCAAAATCTTCCACTAGAATAGTGTCTCAGTTAACTCAATGGCTGCCATTGACGGCGCTAGACGCCCAATCCATTTAGAATGGGATGGGTGAATCAACATTCCTTCATTTGAAACCAAAGCATTTGATGCCAGCCTTCCGATTTTAGGGGCAATTCCAGGCCAATTTCTGCTTTTAGGGTCTTTACAAGTCATTTCCTGTTGAGTTTGAGTCACTGCTTATTCATTTGGGGAGATTCCTGGTGAAGGTACACAATCCTCTTGGGGGCCTGCGCTTGACAGTGACGTTCCCTTATTCTCACGATATGATTGGCCGAAGAGTCGAAATGCACGCCCAGAGCCGTGCTCTCCTCTAAAATGATTGTTTAAAAGTGTGACACTTATTCTTCAGCGTCGTAGTAATGCGTTCGCTTAAAAAAGCCAGTTTAAAAATGCGTATGTAAAGCGATTGATAATATCACACACAGAGATGATTATTAACAATTAAATATGAAAGTTAAAAAAAGAGCAAACGTGTACGCACACCTGTCTGTCTCATGTTAGAGGACAATAACTGCCAGGGGCCATCACTGTCCAGGGTTTCCCCTACACATGAGAGATTGTGGCACACCGCCACACCAAAATAAAAACAAGATTTTTTTTTTGTTTGTTTGTTTGTTTTTAATTTTTTTAAGGCGGCAACCCATTGTGTATTGTAATGTCCATAACTAGCGCGGTCCCCTTAAGAGACGATCGGACTGGGGAGATGTGACGCAGAGGGAAGCGAGTAGGAAGAATGGGCGAGATAGCGAGAGATAGCGGTCGTATGTTGCAGCAGCCCGCTGTTATTTTGTTATTGTTTTTCTTTATTATTGTTTCCACAATAAAGTGGGTAAGCCAATACAGACTCCTCTCCTTCTTCCCCATATCCGGGGAATTACAGTAGTTTGGATCGGACATTTCGGCGAAAGTGAGCGGTGGACGGTCATCTTGAAGGGAAGACAAAGTCTGAATGAATGTGCGCCGAGAGGCGCGGGCCAAGAGCGCCGCCGCTCTAACGTCAACAACGAGGTGCATACTGCATCTGTCAGTCAGGCGTATCTGTGCTATCAGGCTGTTTTGGCAGACGGATATACGCAATCATAGCGGACGAAACTTTAATAAGTCTGCTTTTTTTCAAGTTTTGCAGGCTCTGGCACACTCGAAAAATGACTCTCATACCTCTCCTTGCTAAGTTAATGGTACCTCGATGTGCGTTTGTGTGGAAATGTAGTTCACGGACAACAACAAGAAAATTCACCTTCTCACCGAAACTAGTAAAACTCTTTTTTTCCCCCCCAATCCTTGAAATGGGTCCGCTTTAGCGCTGGAGCTTTTCAAAGATTTTTGAAAATGGAAAAAGATGGGGGAGGGAATTAGATTTTTGTTTTAATATGGTTTCTGTTGGAGCACAAACATGACCCAAACATTCTTTCAATTCATTTATATTGTAATGAACTTAAACTTGAGGTGGCAGCGTACAACAGAGTAGTCTTGTGGTGCGTCATCCTCTATAGGATCTACTGCAGGGAAAATAAACATTCACTCATAACGGCTAATTATTTATTTGTAGCCAACTTAGTCATTTTGATAGTAGGCTAATATAGCTAATATCGATACATACAGCCGGTGATGCTTTCACTATAAGGCTTATACAAGGCTTTAAAATTTTTGCGGCTCCAGACATCTTTTCTCAGATTTTTTTTTTTTGGTCAAATATGGCTCTTTCAACATTTTGGGTTGCCGAAACCTAGATTACGAGATGTAAGTCGCACTATTGCTACGAGAAAAAAAGTTGTATTATTACGTAGGTTAACTTAGCTGTTATCAGCTACACATTTTACGTACATGTACCATAGCTGAGAGCTACAACGTTAACCTGGCTAATGAAATATTTCAAATATATCTTTGTTTTGGTTCTTCTTGGGGAAAAAAACGTGAAAAAAAAAAATGGCCGTGGCACAACATGGTGAGGCTGTCCGACTCCAATGACGCGCACCACCGTAGCTTAAAAAAACAGGGAAAAACACTGCTGTCCAGCTCTAAAACTATTTTTTTAATTTATTTATTTATTTTTTTTTTTATCAGTTTTATTCCCTGGCTTTTGAACTTGCGTCAGACTCAACCCTTTTAATGTCTTGTGTTTTTTTCTTTTGTTTTTTGCTTGCTTGCTTTTGACTTTAGTACTGATGTTAATGTTCCTTTCTTTAAATAATGAAAAATTTCTTCATATAAATCGTCCGTTAATGAAAATTATTAGAAAAGCCAACCCGAACACTTTTGCTGCATTTGAGGAAGGTGGGAAGTCGGACTTACCCACTCGGATGGTCCCGGTTGTGACCTCATAGCGTTCTAACCGAATGTAAACAACAAAGATGGTTGGTAGTGACAAGTAGATGTTTTATATTTCGGCCGTTTAAAGACATTTTGACCTCCAGCAAACCTGCCTTTTTATAAGAGATCAAAAAGTGGTGGAAAAATGACGGTTGAGATAAATTGCACACACTGTAACTGCCTTCCTTAGTTACATCCTTGATGAAAGGCAGTATAAAAAATATCAATTAATGAGGCTAATTCACTGTATGAGGAAAAATACATGGCGCCTCAAACAAACTTAACTTCATTTTTGTGTCATCAATACATTTTCATGAGCGGCATTTTGTCGAGTGATGTCAGATTGAAGCAACTCGTGAAGTGGTCATTTTTTCCCCCGACTTCGAGCTAGGATTGCCAAATCCTAGCCGCGAATGCCAAAAATTCTGAACTTCTACTTTAAGGTGTCCTTCTCCAGGGCTAGCTCGACTCGATGTAGTCGTGATTGAGCAAGTGGCTGACAACAAAGAAACAACCACTGTGTTGGTTCATTTTATGGTTAGTCATCAAAGTTGCTCTCAAAGGAGTCCAAAGAAATGAACAAAAATAAGCCTAAAATGGCTTTTAGCTTCTTTCAGTTTCATATACCATATTTTTCAGACTATAAATCGCAGTTTTTTTCATAGTTCGGCTGGGGTGGGACTTATACTCAGGAGCGACTTATGTGTGAAATCGTTTACAAATTGTTGTATCATTTCACTCCGGTTTCCTCCCACATCCCAAAAACATGCATGTTAGGCTGACTGAACACTCTAAATTGTCCGTAGGTATGAGTGTGTTGGTGAATGGTTGTATGTCTCATTGTGCCCTGCGATGTGCTGGCAACCAATTCCGGGTGTACCCTGCCTATTGCACGTAGTTAACTGGGATAGGCTATAGCACCTCCGCGACCCTCTTGAAGAGAAAGCAGAATGGAAAATGAATAAATATGTCATTTCACATGTTATTTTCACACTAAACCGCAAGAGTGCTCTCAAGACCTGGAATTCAACATTTGCGGTAACTTATAAAAACAACTGAAAAAGGCTGAACAAAATGGCACTGAAAAGATAATCATGTTCTGCAGGATATTCCGAGGATGAAGATGTAATTGGATTTAGTGATTTGGAGTGACACCGTTGGTTTGGTAATCTCTTTAGCATGTTCTTTATGTTATACCGTATCGGCCCGAATATAAGACGGTGTTTTTTGCATTGAAATAACACTGAAAAAGAGGGGGTCGTCTTAGATTTGCGGTCTAGATATTATACCCATTCGCGACGCTAGATGACGCCAGATATCATTGAAGCGATGTTCTGTCATGACAGATCTCAGCTACTCTCCCCATTCACGAGGCTAGATGGCGCCAGATATCATTGAAGCAATGTTCTGTCATGACAGATCTCAGCTACTCTCCCCATTCACGAGGCTAGATGGTGCCAGATATCATTGAAGCGATGTTCTGTCATGACAGATCTCAGCTACTCTCAAGTTTAACCAGTTTGCATTATTTTATTGCAGTGTTTTTCCTTATTCAGATTTGTCTCAAGACTACTGTTACAGTTAGACTTCACTTTGATGGTTAATGCAGTTTTTGCAATGTCGTTGTTTTATCGTAATAGATTGGTTTATTTACATTTCAAAAACCAGAAGCCATTAATTTACGAATGTGATTCCACTTTAGTTTACAATATTTAAATGTTCAGATATTAAGATTTGAATGAGGCAAAATAACATGCTTTTTCTCTCAAATATATTGTTATAATCATTTGTTTCAGATGTACTGTAATTATTTTCTGTATAAAAATTAATTTGGTGTTCAAAAAGTCTTTTTTCAAAAAGAGTCGTCTTATAATCAGGGCCATCTTATATTCGGGCCAATATGGTAGTTATTGGAATAACTGTTAATAGCTATGTTAGGTTAACATACCGGTCACGTTTGTTGTTTATGCGTCCTGTAACGTTAGCATACCGTACTCCTTTTCAGCTTGTTCTCTATTCTATTTTTATTTTAAATTGCCTTTCAAGATGACTTGCCTGTATTTGGTGGTTAGAGTTTATCCAATAATGTTTCCCCAAAGAATGCAATTTATACTCAGGTGCGACTTATATATGTTATTTTCCTCTTCAATGCACATTTTTGGCTTGTGCGACTTATACTCAGGTGCGAATTATAGTCCTAAAAATATGTTAAATGGAATGTCTCAATACATGTTTTCCCCATCACACAATATTTACTGCAGCTGATATGCAAACTTTCCTGCCTGTCGGGTAACTTTTATCTGCTCCTTCAACTCTTGCGGTAACATCTTCATGAGAAAGATGCTTTGCAATCATCATCACCATGCTGGAAGGTGGGAAAATGGCAAGGACACAGTGTGGTGGCAACTTTTTCACCACCCACAATACTTTTTTTCCCTCGACAAAACCCGTTGCGCTACACTGATTCCCAATTAAAACGCATACAGCGACTCGCTCGCAGATAATTCGGCTGCTGACTGTTTTCGTGACCTCCATACTAGTTTGCTTTTATCCAACCCGAGCCACACTCCATTAACAATTTACAGTGTTTTGACGCTTGCCTCCCACCAATTAATGGCTTAAATGAGAGAAATTCTGCAGCCTCTGTGTGGCTGAGCTCCTCTCCCTGCGGCGGTGCATTTGGGTGTATTAGACTTGTAAGAAAACTAAAGACATCATTGATTGATTACTGGCGTGAATCTGCTGAAAGAGAGGATGTTAAACGACATACATAGTCAAGGTCAACTATTGTACTTTTCGATGTCTTCTTTGCATTTGCATAAATGACATTCTAATGTGTGTGTGTCTTTAAGGAGGAGGGGGCAGTGAGGTCCTCACTATGGTACCCTCCAGAGAATCATTATCATTGGAGTAAACAGCAGCTAAGCTCTGCTGTCCTCTGTGCCCTTGCTCATCCATTATTTGATCTAAAGTCTGTGTCTGTGTGTTTTTCGTGTGTGCATACACTTATACTGTACACACATTACATACCCATCTTGTAGTTTTAGACGTTTTCGTTCTAACATGTTAATACACTCAAACAACCTATTTTTATTTTGCGTGATGGTGCTGATCTATATTCTAATAAAGTGTAATGATAACAAAATGTACTTTTTGTTTTGGAATGTGAATGTTCTAATGTGATAACTAGGGCTGTCAAATTTATCGCGTTAATGGGCGGTAATTAATTTTTTAAATAAATCACATTAAAATATTTAACGCATTTAACACATGCGCGGGATGACGCACTCATGCATTACCGCAAACAGACTACAATGGCACCGTTTTAGGTATAATGAGAACTAAGAGGCAGTGACAAGCGAGAGGAGTGGACTTAGGCATTCCTTGGGGCCGCGCTATATATTGGCATAAGCTCTGGCATCTCTTCCACAGCAATTATAACTATTGTGGAGAGCGACGTGGGGTACAATGACAGGAGATAATCTTTTTCTTAACACCCTGTATTGAACACAACGAAAAGATATACCATTTGCAGCCACCACTGACACTCATGGTTGCCCAACTTCCCATCATGCATTTGGGCGGAACAGTTAAGTCGCTATCATTTACTGAAAGCACAACAAAAATAATATGCCTATCTCTCAAAAAAGATAATGTTCACAAAAAGAAAAGCGTTCAATGCCAAGAGAACTGGCATTCCCAATCAAAAAAGCTATGCAAAATAATACTCAGACGTTGGTCAAATTCTACTCAAACATTTCGTTTAGCTCAATAAAATTCACTAGATGGCGATATTTAGTCACAATGTACAAACTATCAGAGGTCTCGTACGTTGTGAAGTCAACACTCAAATGAATGCAAGGTACAATGAACCCGGAAACTACGGCGTCAGTCGAGGGGCAAAACGCACTAGAAAAACTTGACTAGATCTCTAATTAATCTAAAACTCGCCCTTGACACCTTGTGGTGTATTTCAATCACTACCTTCCACAATTGCGAGCTATTAGTTCATTTTTTGATTGAAAATTTTACAAATTTTATTAAAACGAAAACATACAGAGGGGTTTTAATATAAAATTACTATAACTTTTATCTTTTAAGAAGTCTTCATTATCCATGGATCCCTTTCACAGAAAGAGTGTTAATAATGTTAATTCCATCTTGTGGATTTATTGTTGTAATAAACAAATTCAGTAGTTATGTACAGTATGTTGAATGTATATATCCGTCTTGTCCTATCTTTCCATTCCAACAATAATTTACAGAAATATATGGCATATTTTAGAAATGGTTTGAATTGCAATTAATTACGATTAATTCATTTTTAAGCTGTGATTAACTTGATTAAAAATTAATCGTTTGACAGCCCTAGTGATAACAAAACAAGTTTATTTTTATCCATTACTGTTCTAATTACAAAATGTAGGATTTGCTCAGTCATGGTACCTAGTAAGTGTGTAACTGTACAGTAAAATGTAATTTTGGTTCAGTTTCTTCAAGTGCTCGGTTCGGTTAATTTAAAAAAGACAAAACGTTTGATTTGCACTGTTGTTACTGCCCGCCAGGGGCGTCACTCAACCTAATACAATACTGGGGCACAACGGACACTGACAACTGAGCATTTTTTTGTTTTTTTTTTAGCACTTATCTATCATTAAAAGTCTGAAATAGCGCTTTAAATTATATATAATCAGACCAAAATACAAGTTTATGTAAAAGAAATAAAGTTTTTTTATGTTTATCAGCCGTCAGTATTAAAAATCAAAATTGAGACATCCCTAGTTGATAGTCATTTCACCTCTGCTCATGTTCATCAACTTCATTTCTCCTTCATCTCTTCCTACACTCTGCTGCTCTACTTTGTCTGGACAGAAATGTGGATACGTATATATCACTTTAAGTGTTATGCAATTAATCATTGTTTCTCAACTGGTAGGTTGTGACCTAAAAGTGGTTTATATTGCCTTTATGTTGGGTTACCTAGCTTACCACTCTCATTCCACCTTACTGATTTATCCTTGCTGCGAGCAAATAACTTTCTAATATCCATTTTCCAACTTGGTAACACATGAACACAGTATATCTCCCCTAGGTGCTTCACTGAAGTATCAACTCATATGCCTATATGAGCTATGTGTATAAATTACCATATAAAGGAACCATGTGCAGTTTGAGTATATAGAGTGAATAGAGTACAATAATCTGACCATGGTAATTAGGCACATTCTGTAGATTTTGCTATGTAGACTTAAAATTACAAATACTTTTTTTACACTGGAATATAAATGTCATTGGGAGGAGCTTTCAAAACAGAAAAGGGCTAGTTATCGACGGTATTACATTTGATTGTCTTGGTGACGGGGTAGTTAGGTGACTCGATCCATCCAGCCAGTAAGCTGCTCCATTAGGCAGTTGTGAAAAGGATTTTCATATCTCACCAAACTAATGATGAATCAAATTTGCAAGTGATAAATATATTCGTTCCCCCCTCCCCCCATTGCTCTGAGATGCCTCTTTCCTTTGGGTAAACTATGAGTAATCAGCTATCGTCTAATAATTCCTGTTCGGAAAGTCCCTCTCAGCGCTATTTGATTGATAGACCATTCCTTTCGGTAAAATCAAAGGCAAAAGTGAAGGCAAAGACAATGACAAGCGAAATAAAAAAGGCAAATGCAAAGCAAAAAAAAAAAAAAAAAAATGCCATCATTTTTTTCGTTTGTGTCTTTTAATGACAAAATGTAAAAGTCAATGACAAAAATTGACATTATTTTTTATGTGTTTTTTTTTTTTTCTCAATTGAAAAAAAAGTAAAAGTCAATTTTAAAAATTGTAGTCATCCCTCACTACTTCGCACTTCAAACTTTATGCCCTCAGTCCATCGCAGATTTTTTTTCAATTAAAAAAATGAATAAATACAGAATTCTCGAGTTAAACCTCTCACCTCTCCCTCCTGCTGCTTTTCTTGGTCACCAAGCAGCTGCTTGTTAAAGTTAACAAGCTATCAGATCTATCTGATAGTTAATCTATCAGAGAAGCTTGGGAGCACCTACCTTGAAAGGCGCACATTTTATGAGCTCGTTGCAGTAGTGTGTTGTAGCGACTCATTGTGTGTGTGTGGAGTTACGTCTACACTAGAATGAATAATGCCCTTAATGTATAATTAGTTAGACTATACGGCATGTCTGCTACACTAGTATACCTGTTGTCCAGATTAGTTGTTACATGGATAAAGTTAGTGGGTAATATTACCCACCGCCTAATAAAGCTGTCTCCATATAACAATTGGATACTAAGGAAGTAACGTCACGGAGCATGCCATCGCCACTTTTAGTGCGGGACATCGGCATTGTAAACAACGGAGGAAGACGATCAAGACAAGGCATTCCTGCTCGTCTTTTGTTTTCCACAGTCATTATTTACAGTTTATCATCTAGAGTGTAGAACAAGTGTCAGGAACCCATGTCTTCGCGAGTAATTTTTGCCTATTTGAATTAGTACATCTGCCGCCAAGCCGTACTTTTAAATGTGGTACCAGCCAGCTCGCTCGACATGAAGAGCTGATAATGCATTCAAACATTTTTCTCAAACCTTCAAATGTGCGTCACAATAATATGCTTCAGTGCCCATTGATGGTCCTCCGATTGCGGATTACTGATCAGCCAGCTGCGCGGCCAGCCCCTCCCAACTCAATGCCGACCGAACTGGAATACAGTATACAGGTATAAAAATGTGTAGGTGAAAATTAAACATTTTCGCCTGTCAAAACTGTCGATACTGTTACGCACAAGCACTCCTGGTTGCGGCTTCCAGGAAATATACGCAGCGGCACACCATATGTTTGTATTTGTTATTTTCCGACTGGTGAGTGCGCAACACATGGATTGTAAAATCCCAAGTCACGATGTCACGTTTGAATGTTTTCTAAAGATTAACTTCAATCACATCTCATCAAACTCGGCGAGTGTGCCCTCAGTCCCTTCACTCTAGCTCCTGTGTGAAAATAGTGATCACAAAGAGGAGTTCCCAATCCTGGTCTAGAAGGTGTAGTAATTCTGAAATGTCTCGCCCGCTTGTAATGAGTTTCTGGTTCAGAGCTAAACCGCACTGGCAATGACGTAACACACACGGCTCCTCCTTTCTACGCATGCGTAGTTTGCGCAAATGCAGGCGTACCTTGCAGAAGCAGGTGGGGCCTTAAACGCACCTTAAATGTAGTGCAGACTAAGGATGCAACAATACTCGGTTTTATATTGAACAGTTCGATATGCCCTCTTCGATTCAATACGCAAAAACATTCGATCCAATTGAAAAAGCTCCCAAAATGTATTTTCCGAACTTTTTTGTAGTCTTTCTCACTATAATGTCCATCGCATCTTTGCCTTGTAAAAAAAAAAAGCTATGAGAAGGCTCCTCCCTGCTAGCAGCCCTCACCTCCGCTCCTCCCCCATGATCATTGCTCATGAGTAAAGACAGAAGGTTTAAGGAGGCGGCTTACCGGCTTCAGCGATGTACAGCTCCGTTGTGTGGCAGCGTTTTGGGTTTGCTGATACGCTATCTGCACTCGTTCATATTTAACAACGACTATCTTTGCGGATATGTACAGCAATGCCTGCCAATATATTCTTGCAGACTTGGGTCCTACAAACAGCCTCGGTTTGACACCAGACAGCTTAACACCCTGGGACACAAAAAGCTAACTCACGGTTACATGATGAACAATGAGTGGCAAATTAAGAGCGCTCTACTTCAAACTCGTCCTGTTTATGAAAGTCGATTGCCAAATGCTGGTGTTGTGCAGTAATGAGCAGACGTGACTTCTGTAGCGTTTGTTAATTTTTTTAATGCCCCGACAACACTCGCGCGCACACACTAGATATCATCAAATAGCAACCTAGATGTGCTACGTTAGATCCCCCCAAGTCCCATGTCATTGCCAGCGTGAGCCCAGAGTGTTCATGGGACGAGTAGTCCATATACAATATCGATGAATTAAAAACCATTAAGTTAAGCAGGCCAAATCAATCCATACCAGTGACTATAGATAATGCTGCAAATATTGTTAATTCAGTACGTAACACAGATGGACTTGGATCACAAATAGGATGTTTTGCTCATGTGGTAAACATAGCTGCTAAGAGAGCTGTAGCAATCAACTGTGTGCCCCGCCTCACTTTACAAACAGTGAAGATTGTTCTCAGCACTTTTATACAAAATTTCTTTAGGTCAGTAAGAAGTAAGCACGGAAATATTATGCACTAAAATGCATGTTTATATGATGGCCTTGTTATTTTTGCTTGATAACAAAAAAATAAAAAATAAAATAAATAAATAAATTAATTAATTAAAAAAACGTTAAAAATAAATAAATAACACTTGTATTTTTTGTTTCGGAGAATTAAATGTATTCAATCGAATCGACAATTGTGTCCCTCGTAGCGGAAATCATACCGAACCGTAACTTTACTGTATCGTTGCATCCCTAGTGCGTGCAGGTATAAAATTAGTCGGCAAAATACCCCAGAGAAAATTATCTGTTCTAGTGTAGACATAGCCTAAGTGAGCAGCGTGAGCGGATTAAAGTGGACTCACTCAATGAAGCATTTAATATAGACAAGCATTTTGCTATTTTGTTCTTGTTTAAAAATAATTCGGTGGGGCGGTAAAATATTTAAAAGAAATTCTACTTTTGGGAAAAAACGTCTTATTTGTATTTATTCACACACACACACATATATATATATTTTTTGTTTGTTTGTTTGTTTTTTTGTTTATGTAAATAAACTATGCCTCTACTTTGCAGATTTTCGATTATCGCCGGTAATTATACTTTTATATTTTCATTTATTTTCTTTATATTTATTTTTTCATTTTTCATTAATTTTTTTTTTTTTTTTTTTTTTTGGTACTCCTGTGAGACCGTATATATTGTCCATGAAATTGAAATTGCATTAGATTTATTTATGTTTGTTTATGTGTTTGTGACAGGTACCTGATCCCATCTCTGGACCGCTCCCATGCGGGCTTCTATCGCTGTATTGTCCGGAATCGCGTGGGAGCACTGCTGCAGCGCCGCACTGAAGTGCAGGTGGCTTGTAAGTATCATACCGGGATTTTTTGTCTGCTGTGTGCACTTGTGTGTGTGTTTTTTATGTGGCAGAGCGCTAAGCATGCACGCACACACTTTGTTTGATTGGCATTAAGGAGCGAGCAGGCAGATGTGTCGAGGAAGGATTTACCTGCTGGACATCTGTTCCACACATTATTGTTATTATGATTATGATGATTATTACTAGACCGGTATTGTTGTTGTTGTTGTTGTTTTTTTTTTTTTTACTTTGCGTCATTGTGCGTTACCGCCCTCGCAACATCTGTTGTCTCTCCTAGTGGAAATGGCCCTGTGAATTTAGCTCCCTTGTCTCGTTAGTGAGATGTAACAGAATGCAACATGTATTTGCCGTTAGCCCGCCTTCCCCGGTATTCACTACTAGAGTTCATCTTTGCCCCGGTTGTTTGCACATTCAGTTTTGTGTTATGCCAATTACAATGAAACATTGTTTTTTTATTGAATGAAGCAGGTTTTGCTGGGTTTTAAATTAGTGTTTAAGCTGTGATTACGGTTTTCAAATTAGGGTAGGCTATTAGCACAGACTTAATATTAGTATCAGGCCAAGCATTTCGACATTAGGGTTTCAATTTTGGGTTTAAAATCATGTTTTGCATTCAGTTTTTAAGTGAGAATTTGGCTTCCAAATTAGAGCTCTAAGCCGCGGTCTGGACTAACAAGTACCGTGACATTGATGAATGCGCTCATTTGATGTGCGATCAAGACAGATGACGATCCGACATGAACGCAATCATCAATCTAGTATCGCTGAGGAGCTGTAACCACGGCAACAGCACGTTGCCGTCTATCAAAGCTGAACTGTGCGGTGGGGGTCCAACTCTGGCTGACCTTTCTTTTCTATGTGTCTTTGTCTGGCATCTTCTTGCAGTCATGGGCAGTTTTGAGGAGGGTGAGCGCGACCAGGCCATCTCGCAGGGAGAAGGCGCAGTCATCCCGGCGCCTCGCATCCGCAGCTTCCCGCAACCGCAAGTCACGTGGTACCGGGACGGTCGCAAAATCCCGCCCAGCAGTCGCATGTAAGCCAATTGGTTTCCTTCTCTTTGGCCTTGACTAGCTCAGCCTAAAATGTGCCACTCATGTGATTGCCGCAACTTTTTTTTTTTTTTTTTTTTTAACCTGTCCTGTTCAGCTGTTTGACACGGAGAACAGAAGTCTGAGTGCCCGGTTGGTCTGAACAGTTTTAATTTTTCACATTGAGAGTACGGCATGCTCCCATTGTGATCATTCACATACCTCATTTATTATGACAAAACAGTGAACAGGAAGGGGTTATGGGGAACAGAAGAAAAGAAACACAATAGAAGAAAGAAAAGAAACATAAAAAACAACAAGAAATACATTGAACGTCTACACAAACTACTAACATGTTGGTGCTATCGTCAGCTGGCTGAATTTCCGGTTGACACCATGTGGGGGCCGTGTTGACCAGGGAAAGAAGGGGATGGGGTGGGGGAGTCAATAAGCTAAGTAATTGAAAGGGGAAGACTGTACACAAATCAGCTCTGTTATCGAGAACCCAGTAATCGTGTGAATGCCTCGTGAGTGTAAGCCCGTTGGCGACCGACAACATATTTGAATTAATGTGATAGCTACAGTGGGGCAAATAAGTATTTAGTCAACCACCAATCGTGCAAGTTCTCCTACTTGAAAACATTAGAGATGCCTGCAATTGTCAACATGGGTAAACCTCAACCGTGAGAGACAGAATGTGGAGAGAAAAAAAACAACAGAAAATCACATTATTTGATTTTTAAAGAATTTATTTCCAAATTTGAGTGGAAAATAAGTACTTGGTCACCTACAAACAAGCAAGATTTCTGGCTGTCAAAGAGGTCTAACTTCTTCTAACGAGGTCTAACGAGACTCCACTCGTTACCTGTATTAATGGCACCCGTTTTAACTCATTATCGGTATAAAAGACACCTGTCCACAACTTCAGTCAGTCACACTCCAAACTCCACTATGGCCAAGACCAAAGAGCTGTCGAAGGACACCTGAGACAAAATTGTAGACCTGCACCAGGCTGGGAAGAATGACTCTGCAATAGGTAAAATGCTTGGTGTAAAGAAATCAACTGTGGGACCAAGTATTAGAAAATGGAAGACATACAAGACCACTGATAATCTCCCTCGATCTGGGGCTCCATGCAAGATCTCACCCCGTGGCATCAAAATGATAACAAGTACGGTGAGCAAAAATCACAGAACCACAGGGGGGACCTAGTGAATGACCTACAGAGAGCTGGGACCACAGTAACAAAGGCTACTATCAGTAACACAATGCGCCGCCAGGGACTCAAATCCTGCACTGCCAGACATGTCCCCCTGCTGAAGCCAGTACATGTCCAGGCCCGTCTGCGGTCCACTAGAGTTAATTTGGATGATCCAGAAGAGGACTGGGAGAAAGTGTTATGGTCAGATGAAACCAAAACAGAACTTTTTGGTCGAAACACAGGTTCTCTTGTTTGGAGGAGAAAGAATACTGAATTCCATCCGAAGAACACCATACCCCCTGTGAAGCATGGGGGTGGAAACATCATGCTTTGGGGCTGTTTTTCTGCAAAGGGACCAGGACGACTGATCTGTGTAAAGGAAAGAATGAATGGGGCCATGTATTGAGGGATTTTGAGTGAAAATCTCCTTCCATCAGCAAGGGCATTGAAGATGAGATGCGGCTGGGTCTTTCAGCATGACAATGATCCCAAACACACAGCCAGTGCAACAAAGGAGTGGCTTCGTAAGAAGCACTTCAAGGTCCTGGAGTGGCCTAGCCAGTCTCCAGATCTCAACCCCATAGAAAATCTGTGGAGGGAGTTGAAAGTCCGTGTTGCCCAACGACAGTCCCAAAACATCCCTGCTCTGGAGGACATCTGCATGGAGGAATGGGCCAAAATACCAGCAACAGTGTTTGAAAAGCTTGTGAAGAGTTACAGAAAATGTTTGACCTTCGTCATTGCCAACAAAGGGTACATAACAAAGTATTGAGATGAACATTTGGTATTGACCAAATACTTATTTTCCACCATGATTTGCAAATAAATTCTTTAAAAATCAAACAATGTGATTTTCTGTTTTTTTTTTTGTTTTTTTTCCACATTCTGTCTCTCATGGTTGAGGTTTACCCATGTTGACAATTACAGGCCTTTCTAATATTTTCAAGTGGGAGAACTTGCACAATTCGTGGTTGACTAAATACTTATTTGCCCCACTGTACATGGGCTTTGTATTTCTTATCTGGATTAGGATTTTAAACCCGGGTAGTGTTTCTAATTATAGTTCATAGCTAATTAATTATTATTATTAATAGTATTTGTATTCCAACACCCCATCAGGGAGAACCGGCAAGAAATTGTAGCCACTTTCACCCTTGGTTCATACTGTATTTGCTACTGAGGATTCGGGTTACAAAATTATGATTCAAGTCATCTTGATTAGTGTTATCAACCACATTGGGAGCACTCCATAACAGACACTAATTTTCTGTACTTTAAAATCATTAATAATGTGAACCATACCTCTCAGTTTGAAGATTTAAAAGGGTCACAACAATTTCATCAGACAGATTTTGAGAAAATGAAAACGGTTCATTCAGCACTTCTACACTTCAGAATTGTGGCAGTAAAGAGAAAATCCCTCCTGACCATTTGGTTTGGTTGAAGTTATCGCTTCCAAGGGAAGTTCGACGAGTTATTAATCCCAAGGTTCACATACTTATTTCGACCCTTCACTGTGATTCAGTAATAGTAATATGCCTTAGAAAAATGCTCGGAAAAGGTCGCCAATCTTCAGTGCTTGTTAAACTTTTATTTCGCCTCACCAGTTCATTTCTTTGTGCTGAACTCCTGTATGATCCTGTGAACGTTTGCCCTCTCATGTCGTGCTTTTTAACTTTGTTTGTTCATTTTTTTTTTTTTTTTGCCCGCATTCGGTTTCTGCCACAAGAGCAAAAAGCTCTTTGGTTCCAGGAAAAATGGAATTGTCCCCCTTTGTTCCTCATCTTGGGTTTTAAAAGAGAACCAGAGCCAGCTACTTTCATCTTAGCTCATGTGTTGTCTTTTTCCCTACCCTCTCCTTGTCTGTCTTCATTTATTTGTCCAATTTGAAGGTCGATGTTTCATTGGTGAAACGCTATCAGTACCAACTGGTCAGATCCCAGGGCATTCTCAGATGGAATTATTTTTCCTTTTCTGCTGCTTTCAAACAGTTAGGGACAACGCTACCAGAAGCACGTGATAAAAGCAATCATTTGTGCTTGTAGTTTACAGCCTATATATATAGTGCCCTGCACACACACAAGCACACACACCTGTGTGCTCGCACTCACCCGCCACACAATCTTCTCATCACATCTGCATTTGTCGGCAGTGGGAGGTGACCTTGCCCTGAGTTGAAGTGAATCTTCCTTATCGGCTCTTCATCATCCTCATCCTCATCAGCATGATGAGTAATGATTGGCCAGGCAGGAATAACAATGAGGCAATGCTCGGCTCAGAACCTTTTAAAAATGCTTGGACACAACCTCTTTGATGATATTGTGCTCCAAAAGTATGCCGTTGCTTTAGGCAGCGAAGTACTCGATTGCCATGTTTGTGAATGTGTATATCATCAGAGATAATATGACAGACAGTATGTATGTTTACATGGAAAAATTTATTCTGATTAAAAGCCTGGTCGGTATAAAGAAGGGGGTCAGAAGGGTGTGTTCCAACTAGGGGTGTGACAAAATATCGAAATGGTGATATATCGTGATACTTTGTATCCCAAAAGGTTATCGATATGCTCCTGCAAGAATCAATATATTTTTAAAAAGTGTCAATGTCTTACAAAAAGTTGCTACCAAAATCTTCTAAGGCTGCCTTGACAGTGCTCGACACCCAATCCATTTAGACTGGGAACGTTCGTTCATTCGAGACCAGAGCATTCACAGTCATTCTGTCCGATTTTCACGGCATTTACAGGCCACTTGCTGTTCATTTTAGGGCATTTACAGGTGATTTTCAGTTGAGTTTGAGTCACTGCCTTTTCATTTGGGTAATTCCCAGGTCACTTCTTGTTCTGTAACTCAAAATAAATAGGAAGAGACACATAAAATACCCCAAAATCAACAGGAAGTAACTGAAAATCAACAGGTAAATTACCTTAAACGGCCCAAAATGACCTCATTGCATGGCATTGGTTGCCACTACCGTCCATAGACGTTCAATCTGTTTGAAGTGGAAGGGATGACATTTGTTCATTCGCTGCCACACTCCAAGTTCAAATGGATTGGACGTCTACTAGTGATAAACTCATTCCAATTCACAGCAGAAGCTTGTTATTCTGTTTATTAGTCGTTTGTAGAATATAATTGAATGATTTCCTGACCAATGTATCAGTAATCATTGTATCGCCATAATGTCAGACCATCGTTATTGTGAGCTTTGTATCACAAATCGTATCGTATCATGAAGTACCTAGAGGTTCCCACTCCTAGTTCCAACTTTAGACGGATCACAGTCCTTAACCCCTCTGGGAAAGTCTATTTAGGGATTCTGGATAGGAGGGTCCATCGGGAAGTTGAATCTCGGATTCAGGAGGAGCAGTGTGGTTTTTGCCCCGGCCATGGAACACTGGACCAGGTCTATACCCTCGGCAGGGTCCTCAAGGATGCAGGGGAGTTCGCCTAACCGGTCTACATGTGTTTTGTGGATTTGGAGAAGGCATTCGACCATGTCCCTCGTCAGAGTTTGGTCCGCGTTGCTGGCTGTTAGTCGAATTTGTTCCCAGTGAGTGTTGCACTCCGCCAAGGTTGCCCTTTGTCACCGATCCTGCTCATAACTTTTATGGACAGAATATCTAGGTGCAAACAAAGCGTGGAGGGTTGGGGTTTGGTTTGGGAGCATCAGCATTGCATGCTTTTTGCAGATTATATAATGCTGTTGGTTTCATCAAGCCGTGATCTCCAACTGTCACTGGAGTGGTTCACAGCCGAGTGTGAAGCAGGTAGGATGAAGATCAGCACCTCCAAATCCGAGATAATTGTCCTCAGTCGGAAAAGGGTGGTGTGCCCTCTTCGGGTCCTTCGGGAGATCCTGCCCCAAGTGGAAGAGTTCAAGTACAGTGGAGCAAATAAGTATTTAGTCAACCACTAATCGAGCAAGTTCTCCCACTTGAAAATATTAGAGAAGCCTGTAATTGTGAACATGGGTAAACCTCAACCATGAGAGACAGACTGTGGAAAAAAAAAGAAAATCACATTGTTTGATTTTTAAAGAATTTATTTGCAAATCATGGTGGAAAATAAGTATTTGGTTAATACCAAAAGTTCATCTCAATACTTTGTAATGTACCCTTTGTTGGCAAGAACAGAGGCCAAACGTTTTCTGTAACTGTAAACTCTTTCACACACTATTGCTGATCTTTTAGCCCATTCCTCCAAGCAGATCTCCTCTAGAGCAGTGATGTTTTGGGGCTGTCGTTGGGCAACACAGACTTTCAACTCCCTCCACAGATTTTCTATGGAGTTGAGATCTGGAGACTGGCTAGGCCACTCCAGGACCTTGAAATGCTTCTTACGAAGCCACTCCTTTGTTGCCTTATCATTGAACAGCATGAAAAATAATGTGTTCCGACTGACCTTCTAATGCATGAACACGCAAGACATAATTGGCTCAATGTTTTTAGTGTCTATTAAAAAAGTGCATCGATCATAATTCTAATCCAAACGCTGATCAGATTGAAGAAATGTTGTTAATGTAAACGCACCCTATTGTATGTCACCACTAGTTTTAATTAAATAATGTTTAATGTTATCCTGTAAATGATCATTTTAATAATCCCCAACGTTTATATATTTTTGATGATTAATAATAAAGATGATGATAATATTAAGACAATATATAAACACAACAAATATTGATATACTTCTTTACTAAAACAGTATATACCGTATTTTTCAGACTATAAGTCACACCTGAGTATAAGTCGCACCAGCCATAAAATGCCCAATGAAGAGGAAAAAAACATATATAAGTCGCACTGGAGTATAAGTCGTATTTTTGCGGGAAATTTACTTGATAAAATCCAGCACATAGAACAGATATGTCATCTTGAAAGACAATTTAAAATAAAAATACAATATAGAACAACATGCTGAATAAGTGTACAGTATGATAATGTTACATGATGCATGAACAACAAAATGCGAACGTGGCCGGTATGTTAACGTAACAGAGCTATTAAGAGTTATTCAGATAACTATAGCGTAAAGTACATGCTAACAAGCTTACCAAACCATCAGTGTCACTCCAAAACACCAAAATAACATGTGAAATGATATAATAATGTGTTAATAATTTCATACATAAGTCGCTCCTGAGTATAAGTCGCACCCCCAGCCAAACTATGAAGAAAACTGCGACTTATCGTCCGAAAAATACGGTAATAGAAAAGAAATGTAGTTCCAAATACCCTCAACTAAACCAATGAAAATAAAATAGATACAATACATAATCAACCATATATACCGGCAATAATATATGAAATAATGCACTTTCCTCATTCCTCTTTGCCTCCTCAGGTGTCGTAACTCTAATTTGCAGACTCTCCAGGGGTCCGCTTGGCCGCCTGCATTCGCACCTCCGCGCTAGACCAAAGCTAAGAAAAAAATATATATAATTATATAAATCTCGACGTGAAAGAAACGCTGCATTCAGGTTCTGTCTCATCTTAGCAGCTGTGAAATGTCACAGCATGCCTCCGGGCTGTTGTCGTTCAATCAACCCTTTTTTTGGTTGCTTTTTCTAGCTTGTTTCCGCAGCCTGTATCCTGTTTTGTTTACAATCGTGCTATCTGCAGTTTAGTCCAATTATGATGTACTCCCGTTGACTCTAATTGATTGATATGATTGACTCATATTACAATGAACTGCAGTATATTTTAAGGAGAAAAAATATTACATTTTCTGTTTTCACAGGTTCATTAATTCTCTTAATGAACAGGTGACAACGACACACAATTCAGGAACAAAAAGAAAGCAATAATCACCTAGGCTAAATGCGTTTATTAAAAAAAGAACAATTAAAAGCTGGCCGGCCAGGAGTAGCATTATTATGTGAATTAGAATAATATTTTGAGACGATTTGACTATATACAACAATTTGGCAAAGCACAGATGTTGAGAAATTAGTCTTTTAATCCACCGCTTCACCACGCCTACCATTGTAGGGCTCTAGCGTCCCCAACAGGAGGATGACGTCGGCAGGGTCATGGTTTCATCTGATTTAGAATTCAGCCCATTGAGGGGGAATTATTCAGAATGAGTAAAATGCGATGAAGAGAACCGCAAAATGTCATTGTTTCAGTTTTATGCCACCGTATTTAGTCAAGCTTTTGTCATTTCCCTGCACCGGCTTCGGAAAATGTAAACAAACCAAGTACGTGACAGCTAGCTGACAGGCAAACCCGAACCAAGTGACGTCTCAAAGTCTTATTTTCGCTTTTCGAAGCAATAAATCACACAAAACTAGCCCGGACATGTCACACGGTGGGGGGTTGTTGATTGTCACAGACCCATTGTGTTATTCCCCCTTTTCCGTGATCGCATGTATTTTTGTTTGTATTTAATAAACCCTTGAACGCTTCCCTCTGTTGTTTTCTGCGTTGAGGTACAACCTTGTTTCCGCAGTTGCGGACCCTAACATCAGCAACAAATTAACCTAACATTTCCAAAGATGGACGATGGAATCTCTTCCTCGGCTCTACAATCCAGTAACAATTTAATTCCGTTCCCTTTTCAGTTTAATTTACAGGTAGCTATTTCCAGCTTGCTATGTTGATAATTGCGATGTTTGTTTACCGCTTTTCGTCTTGCTGCGAAGACAGAGGAGGTGACGATCGGCCCGCCATGATATTTACGTCATCAGCCATCATGCTGTGACACAAGAATTTAACGCTTGCTTTCACATACGCCTCCTCCTGAGAACGTCTCGGACATTACACTAAGATGTGACCCGTCAAATGTCTCCGTGTCAGTTGACCCGGGAAATTACTTTCACATCCAAGGCCTGCCCGTTTAAATCCCAGGATTTTAACGGTGTTTAGGGGTATGTATGTGAAAGGGGCTTTAGGGAATATTCCATCCTGACCTTCTAATGCAATCACATTTTGTTTTTCCAAATACGAATAATCAGGCCCCCATGTTAACCCATGAAGTGGCTCAAAAGCAAGTGGAATTTTACTAGCAGCTATGTTGTTTTCTGCTTTGACCTTGCTTCAGAGAAGAAGCTGAGAGTTGTACTCTTATCTTATCCAAATAAAGTCAGAAAGACAATTTCGAAAAGAATTTATCAATTAGAAAGAACAAATATACGATAATAAATATCCTTATCGCCCCCATCCTGTTTACCTGCAAGATTGCAAATAGGTGAATCTATGGCAGGCAAGTCATCAGTGGAACTCTGTGTTGCTTGATTAAATTTATAGAAAACGTTTTGGTTCATTTTGACCTAGAAAATTGTCACAAGATTAACGCTTAATTTATAAATCCCAACCCTCAGGATCTTGGAAGCATGTGAACTCTTACCATTTGTGCACAGCAGGATCATAAAAGCTGGCAGCCATTTTCGTTGCTATTTCAAATGTAACTACTCTGCCTGTGAAACGCGAGGTCGTCTGCCATGCTTATAGTGTATATTCTCGCTGTGGCGGTTCAAGTAATACTTCACTGGCTTGATTGGTGGTCACCCAGCTTTACAAATGAGGTCGAGAAAAGGCTTCAAGCTGGGCCTCTTTGTCTTTGTTTTGATGTACAGCGCAAAACGAAAGGAAACCACATCTCTCTTATTTGAGCCCAGTTACTTTGGCAGTATCCTATGCATTCACTCTGCCTGATTTGTTGAATTATTTAGGGCGACTCAATGTACTGTATAATAAGAAGCTCCATCCGTGACCTCATTCACTCGAGATTTTCTGGTGTTTTGTAGGTAAAGAGAGTAAAAAAACAACCTATCAACAGCACATGGATTGTTTTACCTCTGTTGGCCCACCAGCACCACACTTGCAAAGAGAGACCACCAAGACCAGCCATGTTCTTTTACTAATCTGCTGCAGTGTGTGGGCAATTAATGGCCCCTATCACCAGGCTATAGATTGGCCATTAGTCAAATGGTACAGTGAATTGCCGGAACCCTGCCTCAGAATGTAAGTGATTCAAAGTGGGGTAAGGGGAGGATTGCAACATGCAAGGGACCACCAAGTCATTAATTAATGCCCAAGTATTGTAATGTTTGGACACATATATCAATAATAATGTTTAAGAGTTGTTAAAAATTCCCTCAAATTGGCACGGTGGGGAAAATGAGCCTAAAATGAGGCGAAGAGACATGTTTCTCCCCGGGCACACGTTCCGCTGGCATGGAAGTGAAAGCCACAACAAGCAGCATTTGTGTCTTATTACATACTGTATATAGTACTTACTTCCATTTTGCTGTATCTTTCAAAATTTTCTGTACTAAAGACCCCAATCACGTGACGTCACAACTCCGCCCCCCTGACTGGTGCCGCCATATTGTCCGTCAGCTCATCGTGTTTACATATTACCGCTACGTATATTCCTCCTATTACTGCGTGTTTTTCTGCTTGTTTAAGGAATCACCGCCTCGTAAACGAACCCAAAAACCTTCCTGACAATCGTTAAATTTGATTAATCAAAATGGTGAAGGCATGTGTGGCGGTTGGTTGCAGTAACAGAGAAGACATTTTAGTAGTTACTGTGTGCCCATTGTTAAAAGGGCAAATCTTGAAAGCAGCACGGTTTGTTTATCTCGGTCCATGATGCGTTTGTGTTGACAGCCATTAGACAGCGGCGAAAACATCAATATGATGCCAACATGATCGCAAACATCATCAGATGGCGACTACGAAGCTCGTTGCCATGTTCGCGCAGCAAGGTGAGCGCAACAACAGATGTTGTGTCGAAAAATAGCCGCCCTGCGAGAAATGTCACCCCTGACGGGAGCGCCCACACGGAAATGACTTTGTTGTACCTTGAATATGTATTATTTTACTCTGCTTGAACTAATAAATGTCATTCCTGTGTGATTGTCATTGGGATATGGTTGCGAAAACCTATAGACTAATACATTTCTGTTCAAAGATGGTTATGTGGCCCAGTCCACGATTTCTTACCAAAATACAGTACTAATATTTTGTGTAATTTAATTATTTAAAACCGATCTCACAGTCGTAAATCCTTTACTGTAATGCGTCCATGAAAACATTTGATGTTTTCACGTCAATAAAGCATTATAAATAAGTGCTCCCGTCAGGGGGGACATTTCACGCGGGGCAGCTATTTTTCGGCACACACCGGCCTGTTGTCGATCAAGTTTCATTTTACAATCGTGACAACGGTGACGCTCAGCTGACCAAATGTCGATTTATATTCGGGCCGGTGCCGATTTTGGGTACCCGACTCCTCATTGTGACATAAACTGGAGTATGATTGGAAATTTTGTGGTGTCAGGACGAGCTCTGACGCACGGGACGGGACCGGACAGGAGGAAACATCGGTTTGGGCATCAAATATGGATCTGGCGACTGTATCGACCGAAGCTTTTCCAAATAAGAGCTTTTATGCAACTCATCCAATGAGTTTACAGCGTCTGAAAGCACCGGGGCTTCCATAATTTGCAAGTGAATCCACCTTTAGAAACTACGATCAATGACAATAAGGACACACAATGACGGACAATATGGCGGCACAATACAGCGATCACATGATTGTGTGACGTTGGTTATTGGGGTCTATAGTCAAACCGAGTGCAGTTCAACAACATACTTCAGCTGATTTACATTGTACACCCCTATTTTTATTTTATATTTTTAACCTCCACACATAGAATTTCAGCTTAAGAACTACCGTACTTTCTGCACTGTAAGGCACATGTAAAAGTCTTCAATTTTTTCAGAAACGACACTGCACCATCTAATCCGATGCGCCAGATCAATATTGGTTAATCATGGCATAACATTCCCTTTAGCGCAACTTCATCTAATGGTTGCAGAGCGCAACTTCAGCTACTACTACTACTATTACTACTACTACTACTATTACTGCTGCACCTTATATGAAAACATTTTTAAAATAGGCCATTCGTTGAAGGTGCGCCTTATATTCCGATGCACCTTATAGTGCAATACGGTACTAGGCCCCCAGTAAAATAGTCTTGAGCCCTGAATTCAATGAAATAGATCGCAATAGAATGTGATTCTCCTCTTTTAAATGTGACCTGTTTCACCCTTATGATTCAAACATTTGCCATGTGATTCACTGTAATTGAAATGACAATTCCTATGTAGTTCACTCCAGTAAGGTCATAAACAGTGTTGGAACAAATGTGAACAGGTAGAATATCACCCCATACAATCAGTCTTACTGATTGTATGGGGTGAAAAGGTGTCTTTATGTTGCTATCAACCCCAAACAAGTGCATCTGATCCAGGATAATACATGGAGGGAAGGTGGACTTTTAATCAGTGGTCTTTCTGGGTCAGAATTCTAGCTGAAAGACAGGTGTTCAAATACTTATTTGGAGCTGTATCACAGGATCATTGAGACCCCACAAGGTGATATCATACATGGGGCTGAACTCCAATTGAGATTGAACGTAATGTTTTGCATCTTCATTTTGTAATGACTGCTCCAACAGCGGACATTTTTCACCAAGATGCTTGGCAATTGCTCCGTAGCCCTTTGCAGCCTTGTGGAGGTAAACATTTTTGTCTTTGTCAGCGGACTAACAGGTCTTTCTAGGTCAGAATTCTAGCTGAAAGACAGGTGTTCAAATAATTATTTGCAGCTGTATCACACAAATAAATCGTTAATAAATCATGCATTGTGATTTCTGGATTTTTCTTTTTAGATTCTCTTTCTCACAGTGGACATGCACCTATGATTAAAATTTCAGACTCCTCCATGATTTCTGATTTCTTTCTAAGTGGGAGAACATGCAAAATAGCAGGGTGTTCAAATACTTATTTCCTCCACTGTATAATATACACACAGACACACACACACACACAAATGATATGCAGATGCAGTAAGATGAGTCACGATATGATTTAGTCAAAATACAATTTAAGATTCTCTCCATTTACAAAATAATGAGATTGATGACCTCTGCAATTCAAAGTAACATTCATTCATTTTCTATATACAGAAGTTTATCCTCACGAGAGTTGCAAGAGTGCTGAAACCCATTCCAGCTATCTATGGGCAAGAGGCGGAGTACACAACGAATTGGTTGCCAGCCAATCAAAGGGCAAAATATTCAAAACAGATTCATTTAAATTAAAATGTGAGTCGGTCCAATGGCTTTGCAAATTACACTCCAATTACTATCCCATACAATTCACTTAAAGTGGAGAAAAATACTGGAAAACCTTTCATCGCTATAGTATGCATATTGTGCAGTATTTTGGCCATTTTCTTCTCTATCACTCCAGAGAGTTGTAACCTCACTCCTCCATCCTCATGCATCCATTACCAGCCGACAAATGGCAGCGGTCAGCCGCCGACCTCCCTGAGGCAGTGAGCGAGTGCCGGGCAATTGGGGAGGGTTCAAGTGGCTCACACGTCCACATGAAGGCACACCGCAGCCTCTAGAAAGAAGCAAAAGAGCAAGGTAGTCAGCACACCAACCATGAAAACACTCGGTGACGGTAAAAGGGAAGAGGAGGTGAAAGAAGAAATGCGGCTAGAGAAAATTCTCACAGCACGGGTCACGAACTTTATGATTTGTACCTCTCCGTTCTCTTGTTGTGCTTGTGCAGAAATCAGTCATGGTGAAAAAGATGAACAAGAAAATGATGCAGTAAATAAACCCACCAAGACAAATTTTGATTGAATGAAAAGGTTGTGTTAACTTTTATGACAACATAAGCAACATTAAGTCCTCCTACTTTGAATACTGCACATCTGAATTCAGTTTCCAAATAGGCCTGTATTATTTTAAATTCACCTCAAAAGTTAGTGGGATAATTGCTGTGTGGGCCTCAGGCCTTCCTTTCAAATCCGTATTAAAAATACTCCTGCTGCGACTGGATTCATGTCACCACGGTGACGCAGTTGGTAGCCGGAGAAGAAAAACTGATTCAGAACAGACGAAAGGTCTGATGTCATGATCTAGTAGCTTATTAGGAGTCATCCGTGCAGTTCATTGATTCCACACAACTTGGTTCTTTGAGAGCTCAGTGAGTTGTAATTGAAGTGAATCATATCATAAGGCATTGTAATGGGAATGAATTGCATCATGTCGTAATTTGTGTGAATTATCATTCCATTTCAAAGGTGTTGTATGGCATCATGATGGGAATAAATCATATCAAAGTCAAGTGATGCGCTTCGTGTTCAAATCTGATTGAATAGCATTGTAATCGAAGGTAATTGTCCTTAAATTAGAGGCGTCACTTTGTTAATGGAGAGTCTAGTCAAGCGTACTATATTGTATATTTGTTTACCTGCCCCAACTCACAAATGTCTGTGTCATCCAACTCTTAATCCTCAGGGTTGAATATGACATTTGTCCAATCTATTCAGTTACAACAAGTTTAAAACTTTTAGGAAAGTTTATTTGCTTTTGAGTGTTTATAAGAACCTTTGACCATTATTTCAGAAGTAAATTTAAGAAGCCAAACGCTGATTTGAATGACGAAGCCTGGCTCTCCGTTTTTTTTTCTTTTTTTTTTTTCCTTTCTAATTCATCCCAATGCATTCTATTGGGTTGAAGTCAGGACTGGAAGTCATTCACGTTCATCAACACCCTTCTCTTTCATTCCATTTATTTATGGACCTTACTATGTAGGTTTGTTTAGTGATGGCATTTGTGTTAACCCGTGCTCAAAACAAGCATAACAGATGAATTCAACTGGCGTGCAGAATTCTGACCTCCCCCTGACAGAACATATTTGGTATGAAAGAGAGCGGTGACTGAGAGCAAATATTTCAAGAACTTCAAAATCTGGAAGAAAGGCCAAACAAATTACATAAAAACACTCCCATTATAGTTACAAAGAACGTACCAAAGTCATACTCAAAGCTATAGATAATGAATGAGATGTTGCCTAAATTCACAATTGAATCAAAGCGGGTTAGCAAAATCTTTTAGCTTAACACTGGCTTCAGCTATAATAGTCACAAGTAAAAAAAATAAAATAAAAAAAAAGTTACAAACTCCATATAGCACCTTCAAAGTGTATCATATTATAACATATATATCATAATGGGAATCCAGCACATTGTGTCGTAATTAGAATGTATATTGTATTGCATCATAATTGGATTGAATGGTATTTATAATTTTAGTATCTTGTATCATACCATGTCATTGTTTAAACTGAGGCTGCAACAACTAATTGAATAAATCTGTTCAAATTGATTAATAAATTAGTTGCCAACTAATTTGATGAACGATTTTTGCCAGCAGCTATGAGCAGTCCCATTTGGGTCCTTGTTTGTGTGTAATGTCAGGCTGCACGGGCACCATTGATTAGAGCAATAGAGAGAGAGAGTTCACCGCTACACTCAGGTTGGGTTGCTGAATCAATACTGCAATATTTCGAAGTGTCGAGAGTTAGATTGTCTTTTGTGTTTAGATCCAGTGTGCCTCTGTCAGAGGTGAGTACATGAAGCCAATTGTTTTTTTTTGTATTATTTGTTGATCAGATAGCGCGAAGTGCTAAACTAGTTAGCAATTATGCTAATCAGTGTCTTAAGTGTCAGTTTGAGTTGTGTTTTGGAGAAGCGTATTAGCACTTTAGTTAGATAGTAAAGTTGTCTCATCTCTTTTTATGAAGAAACCATCTTCATATAGCAGGATTCAACACGCACTCCCATTCAAACTGTAAATTGTCATACAAGAGAGTGTGCTTTGAAATTGGATTTGGATTGTATTTATGAACAACTGTTTGAAAAAGAAAACATTCATTACAGTCTGGCACCTTATTAGATTTGGTTGTTTAGTTTGTTTAAAGAAAATAAATGTGTCATTGACACAATAATATTAATATATTAATATTTGCCCACAAAAAAAGGTCAATCAGCAGCACATTTTTTTTTAAAAATTAGAACAAATATGACTTTGGTTTGGTGTGTGGACTGAAAAATTATTTTTATGTTTTATACTCAAAACCCTTTTAAAAAATCAATAAGTTTTATGTACTTAACTGTAGTGTACAACGGTACTGGTTTAAGTCAGAAAGCTGTAATAAAATATTATTTTTGAAGGAAATATTCATTTTGTCTTCATTGTTACCTACAACATGCGTAAAACAACCTCAAGTTAAATTGTGAAGGTAACTGAAAAAAGTGACATTTATCCAATTATTTGATTAATCGTTTAATTAACTGTCTGATTAAGCGATTATAAAAAATAATCATTAGTTGCAGCCCTAGTTGAGAGACTTCCTTTGGTAAGACAGAAGCTCATTGTCAAGGTTTTTTTTTTGTTTTGTTTTGTTAAATGAGATCATTTTGAAAGTGCAACATGTGTCACATCATTTTAACCACATACGAATGTGACCTGGATCAGATTTGAAATGGTCCACTTTTGTGCAGTTTTTCCTGTTCAGACTGTCAAATTAATGCCTAAGTTGGAAAAACACAAAAAAATCAGATTCATGCATTAAGACCTGTGGTATGAACCATAGCTATAGTGAATCATCTCATGATTAGAATAGCTCACATTCTGTCCTAATTTTAGTGAATTGTGTCAAAGCTGAAGAGAATCACAACTGGAAGGAAATGGTAAATTGTAGTGATTCTAATCATTTAAATGAATTGCCCGTAGTTAGCTGGGATAGGCTCCAGCACCTCTGCGACCCTCGTGAGATAAAGAGGCATGGTAAATGAATGAATGTATTTTATTGAAATTAGTACATGCTTTTTGATTCTATATTCGGAAGTAATAATGTTACATCAGGTTGAACTAAATAGTTTTATATGTAGTGTCTTTTCGATCAGCGTGTCATAAAAATTATATGTTTGTGATCATGAAGGGTAGCTTGGCATTTAGTACAGTGAGACAGCAGCTGTTGATGGAGTCATCCTTGCAACTGATCAATGTAATCGCCCTTACCTTCGTAGAGACCGAAAACCTCTGCTGCCACCTGCTGTCAAGGAGGCTGACATCCTCCAGCTATGACCTTTGAAAGCACGGGGATCCGCCCAAAAATCTCTTCAATATGATTTGTAGGATGGCTTTGTTCTTTCTCTTCCATATTTAGTAACTGTTCCTTGTATAGCGACCAATTCTATTTCCACCATCATTCCCACACCAAAGAAGCGGCATTCCGCTGGAGAGCCTCACCTTGGCAGACTACTGCTCGCAAAGCAACTTGGACGACCCAGCTGCTATTTCCCCCTGTTTTTGGTGCAAACGCCAGTTGCGCCAGAAGCGAGAAACAAAGTATCACCGCCGTCACATATAATCAGCTTCACAAAGTTTTAGTCAGAGTAATTTTATTTCAAGGCTAAGGCTTGTGTTCTCCATCACTGTCATAGCCACACTCTTGAGGTAATTTGTGTTCGATCGCCCCTGAAATGATGGACAATATCATTTACTTATTATAAAATATTATCAGATGCGTGGAATGCTGTCACAAATAACAATCTCGATGTGATTCCGAAGATGAAATTGTGTCAAGGTGCTGTATTTGGGTGAAGAGCCACAGGCTGCTTCCCACTGAACACAGTACAGAAAGCCTTCAAACTAACACGACTGCGGCTTCAAATCTAATATAAAAGCACTGTGGAACAGTATGGTCACAAACATACTATGTTTTGTAGTTTAGCTGACTGTAAAGCCAAATGCGCTTTCATACTGAACACAATGTTCAAGGTCTTCAGACGGCTATGAGACATACTGACCTGTTGACAAAAATGAGTCACCCCATCATCAGAAATATGTTTCCAGATACTTGAAAGGAGTCGTTCAAATATGCCTGAAAGCCACCTTCTTTGACAGTCCACACTGGTAAATTCTCAGGAAGAGGATCTGACCCAATGACTCTCATAAACTAAAAGAGATTTGGTTATGCACACTTTTGAAGAACCTTTAAGGGTGATGTGAGCAGTAGCCGTATCAAAAATTTCCCCAAGCAGGACTATTAAGTGGTCTCTTGTGAGACTCACCCCGTCACAAGACCCTTGGATGTGCTGTCCTTAACTGCCAGGTAAAGAAGTCAAGTCCCAAATTGCGTCTCCCCATTTTCCAAAGGTCCTCAGGAGTCACCTGGGACTCGCGCTCCACACTTCCTTTCTTCTCACATCCCTGAAGAAATCCATAATTCATAGACTTGTCCGGGATGTCGGAGCTGCCGCGCCAGCGAGACTGCATTAAATATTTACAATAGATCATAAGCGGTAGCCGCAGAGGCCCCACTGTTAGGACTGTCCCTGGATAGGGGACACTGATTCTTAACTGGTGCACCAGGGCCCAAAACTGGAACCTTGTTTGGTGAATTGTGGTCAGAAAGAGTAAAATAGCACTGTTCAGTTTATGATAGATGCAAATGTTTCAAGGCTTTGAATGGCACTCAAGCAATTCGATTATTTATGTTTTCCTGCAAGTTTTCACTGTATTGACTTCCCTACTGCTTTAGCATAGATTAAGAAGACAACATTGATTAAAATCTCCATGGTAACAACACAACTCCATCTTAGACTGAAGAGCCCCTGTAGAGTGAAATATTAAATGAGCTTCACAGCGCTGACTTTTTTATTCTGATTTTTTTTTTATTTTTTTTTTATAAAAGTACAGTGGTGGATGAGGTACTTCCTTTTTTTTTTTTTTTTTTTTTTTTTTACTTAAGTAAAAGTACAGATACATGTGCAAAAAATACTTATGTAAAATTAGATTCTAAAATATTCAAGTTAAAGTACAAAAGTACTCGCTTTAAAAAGTAAAAGTATTTTTTCCCATTGCAAAAATGTAATCTACGTGTTCAATGTTGGTTGAACATTTTATACAGTGGTATCGAAAAGTATCTGCACCTTTAGGAATTTCTCACATTTCTGCATAATATTACTATCAAATGCGACCTGATCTTTGTCAAAGTCACACAGTTGAAAATACTGTGTCTGCTTTCACTATAACCACCAAAACATTTATAGGTTTTCATATTTTAATGAGGATAGCATGCAAACAATGACAGACAGGGGAAAAATAAGTAAACCCTCAGCCTAAGGAGACTTAAAAAGCAATAGAAACCAATTATTACCAAACATTTTAAGTCAGGTGTGTGCCCAAGGTTTAAAGCTGCCCTGCCCACAATAAAACACACACCTGGTGAGAATTGTCTTGATGAGAAACATTGTCTGATGTGCATCAAGGCTCTATCAAAAGAGCTGTCTGAAGATCTGGGATGAAGGATTTTTTATTTGTACGTATAAAGCAGGGAAAGAATACAAAACCATCTCTATAAGTCTTATGTTCATCCATCGACAGTCAGAGAAGTTGTCTACAAATGGAGAAAGTTTGGCACTGTTGCTTTTCTCCCAAGGAGTGGTCCTCCACCAAAGGTGACAGAAGGAGTTCAGTGCAAAATACTCAGAGAGGTAGAAAAGAACCCTAGAGTGTCTGCTAAAGATTTACAGAAATAACTGGTACAGTCCAATATCTGTGTGCACACAATAACTATATGTAAAACAATGGTCAGGAATGGTGTTCATGGGAGGACTCCATGGAGGAAGCCATTGCTGTCTAAAAAAAAAAAAAAAACTTTGTTGGTCGTTTAATGTTCTCAAAAAGGCACTTGGAGACTCCACAGAAGTTTTGGCAAAATATTTTGTGGACAGATAAAACCAAAGTTGAATTGTTTGAGAGTAACACATGAGTAACGTCATCTGTGGAAGAGAAATGGAACAGTTCACCAACCTCAACAGGGAGCATTATGATTTTGGGCTGTTTTTCTGCCTCAGGGCCTGGACAACATGCAATCATTAATGGAAGAATGAATTCAAAGTTTATCAGGATGTTAATCAAGAAAACATGAGGCCACTTTTCAGGCAGTTAAAGCTAAAAAGAGGATGGATGCTGCAACAAGACAATCATCCAAAACACAGAAGTAAATCAGCTTCAAAATTGTTTCAGAAGAACAAAATACACGTTCTGGAGTGGCCAAGTCAAAGTCCAGACTTAAACCCAATTGAGATGCTGTGGCATGACCTAAAGACAGCGATTCATTTCCGACATCCCAGGAATTTTAATGAACTACAGCAGTTTTGTAAAGATGAATGGGCCAAGATTAGTCCTGATCGATGTGCCAGACTGATCTGCAGCTACAGGAAGCGTCTGGTTGAAGTTATTTCTGCCAAAGGTGGAGCTACAAAATATTAAATGTGATGGTTCTCTTACTTATTTTCCCCCTTCTGTCATTGTTTGCATACTATCCTCATTAAAATATGGAAACCTATAAATGTGTCGTTGGTTTTAGTTAAAGCAGGCACTGTTTCATCTGTGTGATTTTGACAAAAATCATATCACATTTGATTGTGATTTTATGCAGAAATGTGAGAAATTCCAAAAGGTTCAGCTACTTTTTCATACCACTGTCCTGCTTGTATATAATATATAAATACATACATACATAGATATGAGTCAATGTTAAAAGAAAGAACAAGAAAATTGACTGCTCAGAATGGAAAAAAACAAGCAATAATTGACTCCACCGTAAACAGAAGCTTAACAAGCAAGCTCAAGAACTCGAAACCTTAGCATAATCGGGGAATACAAGCAACTATCAGGTGCATACTACCACCCACTGTACAAGAATGTGGTGTTTTTTTATTTGTTAATATCTTGTTCACCTGCCTAATCATTTCTTGTACTCGTGTTGCTGCCCCTAGTGCTCAGTTACGGTATTGTTTATCAATTGCGCTGGAGGCATGAAAACGAAACTATCAATTCATATTGAGAAAAAAAGAAAACACAAATGTATACCACGGGTGACGATTTGAAAAGTACTGCAGTAAAAAGTACAGATTCCTGCTGTAAAATGTCATGAAGTAAAAATTAACACTTCATATTTAAGTACAGATACACAAAAATGTACTTAATTACAGTAACAGAGTACTTTTACTTCGTTACGTTCCACCACTGGAAAAGTATATGTCATAGAGCATAATATGCAGACGTGCATTCTTCTGGTGCAATATTTTAAAATCAAATTGTACAAAAAAAACATAGTGTGAGAAAGAATTTTAATGAGCTTGAGTATTTCATTTGTGCATTTGTGCAGTATATATGAAATAGGAGTTAACTGACATAGAAAAATTTGCCAAAGTTGTACTGCATACCGTATTTTTCGGACTATAAGTCCCACCTGAGTATAAGTCCCACCAGCCATAAAATGCCCAACGAAGAGGACAAAAACATATATAAGTCGCACCGGAGTATAAGTCGCATTTTGGGGGGAAATTTACTTGATAAAATCCAACACATAGAACAGATATGTCATCTTGGATGGCAATTAAAAAAAAAAATTCCACTAGAGAACGACATGCTGAATAAGTGTACAGTATTATAATGTTACATGATGCATGAACAACGAAATGCAAATTTGGCCGGTATGTTAACGTAACATAGCTATTAAGAGTTATTCAGATAACTATAACATAAAGAACATGCTAACAAGCTTACCAAACCATCAGTGTCACTCCCAAACTCCAAAACAACAATGTGAAATGATATAATAATGTGTTAATAATTTCACACATAAGTCGCTCCAGAGTATAAGTCGCACCTCAAGCCAAACTATGAAAAAAATTGCGATTTATAGGCTGAAAAATACGGTATATATTGTCTGTATTGATTGAACATCTTATAAAGTAGGTCATGACTGTGCAAGAGGTAAATATAGGTCAGAGAGTGACAAAAGTTGAGAACTACTACTTCACTGACTGTAAATGGTAAAAGTAACTTGCAGAATTCTGCCTTGAGCACACAACAGCAACTACCCCACTGCGTCCTCCCCCGCTTCCGCCGTTGACATCCTGATGATGAGACGGCGGTCAGGCTGGCGGAATAAGTGGAAATACGAGGTTAAAGGAATGTGAAGTCGTGGGCTGTTGGGGGGCAAAGGGCTTTTTTCACTCGCATATGACAAGTGGTGATAATTGCAGGACTGAAGAACAACCTAGCATGCTTCATTTCTGGTAATTACAAGTTTTAATTAGGTCCCCTTCATTATATTATGAACAGACGCATCATCAGGCACAAATGCTAGGTGGCATCCATTCTAATGCTATTGTGACAGCAGCTGACAGATTCTTAGTCTCAAGCAGTTTTGATATTTCACAGATTCGTCAGCACTTATGTTGGTTAAATTTTTTTAAGTTTTAGACATCGTTTAGGAATGTTGCCAGACTAAGATGGCAGGATAGAGGATGGATGATTCTTCTTAGTGTTCTACTAGCACTTACAATAGCTGTGTCCCTATAAGGTGACGCGTTCATTTGAACTGAAGGGAGTTATAATATGTCACAACATTGCGCCATGTTGTCCCAATCCATTTGAACCAGAAGGACACTTCACTTATGCACTGCAAACGTGTCTATCCTGTCAGCCATTTTCAGACGATTTGCAGGATACACACGACTATCCTTCTTATCGTCCTTGCATACTCAGGATGCTTTCCGTGATGCTGCTTCAGATTTTAAAATATCGTTCTTAGCAGAATCCACTGGCGGCACAGTGTGTAAAAGTACAGTTGAACCTCTACATACTAATTTAATTCGTTCCAGGACCTGATTTGTAAGTCAAAATGTCTAGCGGGATTTTCCCATAAGAATACATTGTATGTAGTTCGATAATTTGTTCCATAGCCCAAAAACCTATGCTAAATTCTTGATAAATACTGCTGGTACAATGACAAATAGCAATAAGACATAGCTAAAGAAATTATAAGTACAAATCGAAATAATAATAATGTAACGAATCGGGTTCTAATGTGGCGGTTGTGTTTTGCATGCTGTTCCTGAACGCACCGTGTGACTGACGAGAAAAAGGGTACAGTAGAGTGGGAAGTTTTTACATTTTTTTATGATGTTGTTGGCATCAGCTACAGCGGAAAGTAGCCGTGTTCTGTTGCACAAGTTCTGAAGTAAATGATTAAAAACCTGACGAAGTTTGCGCATAGACTTCATATGAGACATTGCGCCACGCCTTCAAGTAGGGGGCCGTCCCACACTCCGCTTCAGTTGGTCGAAGTCAGTCGGTTTTTCTCAAACACATGCAACGATCCAACGCCGGATTTAGGTAGAAAAAGTACGAAAGGTGTACCACATCCAAACAGGAGGGATTGTCTCAGGAGTGATTCAAGGTCATTTTAATATTTTTCGTACCATGCATGCATTTTGAAATGTGAAAAAAATCCATTGGCGATATTAACTGCTACGGCATTGGCATCATAATCTGCAATATTTACGTAAAATGAATGCTAACTGCCCGTTTTTTTTTTTTTTTTGCTTTGAACCAAGAATCGAGATAGTTTTACGTCCATATCTATAAAGAATTTAGGGATTTAAGCATTTATTCACAAGAATTTTCCAAACTAAAAAGCTCTTTGTCCGTTCTCACTCGGTCAGCTTTGACAGAGATAGGCCCCATATTAAGGCCCTGCGCCCAGTGTCTGGTCAATATATTATCAAGTCTATGGCTGGCGACTTCCTTGCCGATGTTACAATAATAATATTATTAAATCGAAAATAAAAAAAGGGGTTTTATTATCACCTTAACTCATAGAGACTGGCGAACGGACGTCGGCGGATACCGGGCATATTGTCTTTGCCTGGCACGGCCAGAATGTTCTCCCTGTATTTTTCAAACACTGTGAGAATAGTCTGGGACCCACCTCTTTAACGGAGCCAGTACGAAATCATCCATCCAATCAGATTTGTTTGTTTGTGTGACCTGTTCTTAACGAGCAACGTCACTCTTCCGCGTCGGAAGTCCTCTCCACAACAACACAGATGGCGAACAGGAGAGCCGAGAATATGTTCCAATCCATGGTATAATCAGTTTTAAATGACCAAAAACACATCGACACAAGTCATTGACAACAGTCTGTCTCGCGCTAGCCATGTTAAAAAAACTTCTCCGTTCTCCGCTCGCGCCACGCGAGAGTTTTCGCTCTACCACCGTCACGTCTGCCCGTTGCTGATTGGTCCACTCCGCTGTCTGTATGCTGTGGCTTGCTCCGCCCTGGAAATTTGATCCGCTTATTGGTCGCCAGACTCTATAGCTGGAACAGCGGTGAGTGTGGTGTACCAGGCTAATATTGTCTAGCCAGTTTACACACTCGCACTCATATTTTGTCCATCATTTCCTTTTTAATCTGAACGAATGAATGAAGCTTTTTATTTCGAGCATGCACAAAGAACAGAAATACAGTATAACTCAGAGTAATTATTTGCGCTCAAAAGGGAGCGGAAAGAAGAAAAATTTATTTAATCCCACCCATGATCGCATCATCCAGCAATCCTTTTTTCGTGGGACACTCCTGTCCTTTGACTTTAAGTTCACACAATGAAAAGACAGAAGAAAAAAGAAAGACAACAAATACAGTAAAAACAACTAAACCAATAGACAACCAACTAGACCAACAATTTCAGTTTTCTCATTAACAATAATGTTCATTAAATACACACCAATTCTACGAGAACAGCAACACAAATTGTCAGTAAAAGTCATTATATTGTGACCAGATCATATCTTTATACAATTTAAATTTTGGGATATTTTGACAGTGCCTGAAGTAATTGTCTAAGTTGTTCCACAGTTTCGCTCCACATACAGACACACAAAAACGTTTGAGGGTTGTTCGAAATCTGGGTAACATGAAATCTCCAGAACCTCGCATACTATGCGTACTCTCCTGAATCTTAAAAAAACAATGACTTTCTTGGTACCCATGTTGATTTCTCTCAGAAGAAAATCAACCATGCCTCCACCTCGCAGGAAAACAATGAAATTGCGACGCTGTCATAAATTGACGTATTTCAAGCTTGTCATTATATGTCGAAATGACGAAATGACGAGTCAAATTTAGGTCGGATGTTGAAAGGATCGTATGTCGATGCGATCGTATGTCGAGGTACCACTGTTGTCAAATTTTAAAGACATTGTAGGAACAAAAGTCTGTAAAATCTGTGACTGTTAATGTGGAGTAATTATTGTATGATGCAGTATAAACATCAATTCCAAATGTCATGTCAGCGTTATCCTGTGTCTTTTCTCCACGGTGGAAAAATCTACCCACACAGTGTGCAGCCTTTGAATTGAAACTCAGCTAATGTTAGACTTTTCGGCACTGTTATCATTTTTAAATAAGCTTTGACAAAGATTTAAGGAGTGTTTTTTAATATCAGATTTGTAATAGGACTAATTTTTAGATGGTCAACCTGACCAGAAAATTAGAATGGATGATTTTAGTTGCTGCTTGGACAGTGTGAGTTTGAGTGTCATCTGACAAGATGTTTCAAGGGCAATCTAGTATTTTAGCACCTTCATTTTCAGCACCTTTGTCAATTTTTCACTACTCACCTCCTTCACTGTTTTAAGGAGGTTTTTTTAGAACCATTATTTATTTTTAAGATTGGACAAACTATTGTCACTTTCAATTTTCAACTGAGCTTCTGTATGGTTGTTTTGAAACAGTGAGCCGTTAAATATGAATCCAAACACAGACGTGAAAGTTTGTAATATTTATTATTTCAGAACGAGAACTATGGGAGCACGCCGGAACACACGAGAAAATACAAACAAAAATGGTACGAACCGAGTCGGCGAGAGAACAAAGGGGACGGCAACAATGGCCAGAAAAGGCAAATACAAATAATACAAAAGTCCAACAAAAATACAAATAATACAAAAGTCCAACAAAAATACCTGCACAACAACAATGTGATAACAAAGAATACAACCGTAAGTAGGCAAGAGATCTCGAGATGACGCACACAGCGGTAAGCAAGCAAACAACAGTCCGATCATAGGAGGAATTTCACTTTTGTGGCAGCAATAAAATTTACCGTAATTTTCGTAGTGTAAAGCGTATCTGACTAGAAGCAACCACCCACCAAATTTGACACCGAAACAGCATTTGTTCATAAATAAGATGCACTGGACTATAAGCTGCATCTGTCCTCACTGTATTATGGGATATTTACATCAAAAGATATCAACTGGACTGGACAAGATATCATAGGACTGTCATAAGACCAAATGAAACACCATGAATTGGCTGCAAAGCAATATTGTTCAAGAAGCTTTATTTGGCCATCACTGTTCTCTTGGGGGAGACAGTCAACCTCTGCTGCCACCTGCTGTCAACACTGTTGTCATCCAACATGCCTCCTAGCATGCATTACAGCACTACAGATGCAAATAGCAATCAAAATTCATGTTCTGTGCTAATTATTTCTTCAGTTACTGTTCCAGTTGTTTCATATATTGCTATTTATGGAATTTGGTAACACTATTTGACAGTGGCACCATAGGACTGTCATAAGACCATTTTAATTATGACATGACACTGCCATGAGCATTAATGAATGCTTAAAGTGCCTGTGACACGAAAAAGCATGTTTATTTCATAATACACGCGGTATTTTATGCCCCTGAATGATATGGGCCGCTTGGACGTGTGGGGAAGCGATCGCTATTTTTATTTCGTTTTTTTTAATCCTGCGCCATGAAAATGAGTGACTTCCGGCTTCGGTCTTGCATTGAGGAGGAGGGCGCTCTGACGTGTACGGTAGAAGACGTCCTCTTCACGCTACAGTGTACTGTTGTGTATGAGGACGAAGGATTCAGCTGATTTTGCGGATTAATACGTTTATTTTTCGCATCACACCAGCCAAACGGCTGCAGAAAAATCATTCTGTATGAGGGAGAGGCGTATGCGCCTTTTTTGGAGTTTCAAAAGGTTCCCATTCACTGTGGATATTTACTGTGGGACCACTGGACTTACGAGGAAGTGAGTAAACATCTTGTTTTGTATTATGTCAAATACGAATACAGCGATTACAAAGTAAACACTACAAACTTCCTTTAACCCTTTAACACCTAAGCCTATTTTGGCCGAATTTGCATGCATTTGATGTTGCCATTATATTTCAAAGAAAAAATTGTTTACAATGGCCAAATTGGGTCCCTTTTTTCAGGACACCTTGAACTTCATGTCCAAACTGTTGTTTTCTTCATTGACCAATTTCAATCCACATTTTGGACCCAAAAAGACAAAAAAATCCCTAAATCTTTTTTCAAAATTTGTAATGTTGACGTCCCACTGACAACCAAACGTGCTCGACCAACCGTTTTGAAGCTTGATTATATTTATTCAACTTGTCAGTATAAACATTCAATAGAAAAAAATAAGATTGAATAGTTTTATGTTTGACAATTCAACACAAACAGCAGGTATGGTCATAGGCGTTTTTGGCCTTTACACATACTATGGTCAAAACAGGTCATATACAGTGCAAAATAGTGAGAGAAAAAAAATATATATATCATCTAACACAAAAAGGGTTTGGAGGATATCTCTTTGTGAAGGTAGGTGTGGTACCCATCACCTTATCAAAAGTATATACCTACATGCAATCAAGCTTCTCGAACACACATCTACATAAAAATTGAAAAGATTATAATAAAGAAAAAATATATATAACATTGAAAAAAAGTATTTTAAAAAATATTGACAAGTAGTTCAGTTCAATTCAAAATGTGCAGGCATGCGACCCAATAAAGTTTTTATTTTTTTTATTTTTTTTGCGCACTCAATAAAGCTTGAACAGGTCACGGAGCTGCATCACAACACAACGTCACACAGCCTACTCTTTCGCCGTTTGCGCGCTGCCGTCACTTCTATTCGCCGAGACGCCGACTCATGCAAAGAAAAAGACGACAAATACGGCTCATCTTCCTCCTTGAGTTAATGAAATAATGCATTAGCTTGCACTAAATGTAGTTTTATATTCATTCTGCACGTTTCAAAGTCGCTCGCTCAAACCAACCGGCGGTTAGCATGCGTCGAATGCATCCCTTTCATTTGTTGGCGTCTCGTTCGGAAATTTATTAAAAATAATCACATTCGGTTCGTCCTTCTTGACATCACAACGGCTCTTGTGATACAGTATGTAGTCTTTTGTGCTGCTTTTGGTTTTGAAAAAGGACAAGAAATGATGGAAATATGGAGATAGATACATGGTCCATGCAGCGTTTGAATGCATATTTATGAGTGCAATAAAACTATAAAACTCAAATAACATTATCTACCGTTTTTCTTGGTCGATTGACTTCAAATAAAAACTGGTGTGGACATCAACTTCCGCACTTTCAAATGAGACCAACCAGCGGCACGTGGGTGACGTAATTACAGCGTGACGAAGCTTCAAAGACGATATGCATAAACGCGTCGCTGCCGACACGTTCGGTGTTAAAGGGTTAAATGAAGAACTACTTACGTTTGATCATTCATAGGCATGTAAAAAGCCCTCCTAATGCTCATTAGCAGCAGCACGTTAGCTGCACAACAACTCCAGCCACCCTCCTCCGGGGAACGAACTGTAAATTGCTCTCCGCTGGGCGGTTTGCCGATCCGCGAACACAATCGACAACCGGGTCGTCATGTCAAATAATCCAGGATAGTTATGTGTGATTTTCCGCTTCGAAGACTTTCAAACATCACTCGGTTCGGGTTAGCATGTCGGCTAGCTGTCACGCCTTCTGGTTTGTTTACATTCTCCGAAGCCGGGGAAGGGAAATGACATATGTCCGATTTAGGTGTCATAAAATATCGTTCGGGAGGTGCGACAGTAAAGGTGAAGTCGACAGTTTTGACCATTATGGAGTAATTTTGCCATGTCGTCCTGAATAAATGCATTTTTATTATTTCATATTCCATTCAGCACAAGACTGTTATTTGTCATGACCATGCCATTTATTTAGCAATACTTGGATAAAAAGAATATGCTGTAAAAATATTGAAGTAAAGAGACAGAAACAATGACATTTTGCCGCTCTCTTCGTCGCGTTTTCCGCGTTGTGAATAGTTCCCCCTCGACGGGCTGACTGGTCCTTCTCAAGCCATTTATATAGCTATTGAAGAAAATACTTGGATAAAAAGAATATCCTGTAAAAATATTGAAGTAAAGAGAAACAATGACATTTTGCCGTTCTCTTCGTCGCGTTTTCCTCGTTGTGAATAGTTCCCCCTCGACGGGCTGACTGGTCCTTCTCAAGCCATTTATATAGCTATTGGGGAAAAATACTCGGATAAAAAGAATATCCTGTAAAAATATTGGAGTAGAGAGACTGAAACAATTACATTTTGCGGCTCTCTTCGTCGCGTTTTCCTCGTTCTGAATAATTCCCCCTCAATGGGCTGAATAGTAAAACCGATGAGCACAGTCTACCGCTGACGTCATCCACCTGTTGGGGACGCTAAAGCCCTATAATGGTAGGCGTGGCTAACCGGCAGATTAAAAGACTAATTTCTCGTCATCTGTGCTTTGCTAAATTGTTGTATATAGTCGAATCGTCTCAAAATATGATTCTAATTCACATAATAATGCCATTTAAGACTTTTTTTCTCGTGTCATATGCTCTTTAAGACAGATGTGATTTTGTGTCATCCGGCAAATTATATCCCTTTTGAATGGATGTAAAAGATCCGAGCTGGACATAAATGGAGTTAGTGACATAATTTGCCGGATGACACTTAATGACATCTGACATAAGCATTCTTTAATGCTCATTATAATGTCATGTCATAATTATGGCAGTCTTATGACGCCGGTGTCAAATAAAGTGTTACCTATTAACCCAAATAAATCAACAAATAAGCCGCACTGGACTGTAAGCCACAGGATTCAAAATGAGGGAAAAAGTAGAGGATTATAGTCTGAAAAGTACGGTAATTTACAATATATATGCTTGGATAGTAGGTTCTCCCATGCTCGTACATACGGGCATCCTAGCTTTGTGTGTGTGCGTGCGTGTGTGAGTGCACGCGTTTGTGTGTCTTACCTAGTGGAGAAGTAGACGCCGCATCCTTTTTGACTTAATATTCCATCCAGGAATATTTATAATACGTTGAAAATAAGCGTTTTTTTATTCTTTCCCATTGTTTGCGAGGGGAATTCTAAATTAGGCTGCTTAGGACAGCTATGCTTTTGGCCAAGATTTTCCTCTATTGAAAACGGTATGACCGGGCGTGGCTCTGTTGTACAAGTAACGTATTTAGTGGGGCAAACTGAAACTCCGCTCACCATTTTGGCGGTTCTCTCCAGAGTTTCATGGTCCACATCTTCAATCCCTGGTTCTTGCTCAGTAGTTGTTGTTGCTTTTGAAAGCTTAGGTTTGAAAAATTGATATACATCCATTTTGGACCAAAAAAGAACAACAAAGTCCTTTTTTTTTTTTTTTTTTTTTTTTTTTTTTTTTTTTTTGGTCAAAATTTGTAATATTGATGTTCTATTGACAACCAAACATGCTCGATGAACCGTTTTGAAGCTTGATAATCTTTATTCAAGTTGTTCTGATAAACATTTAACAGAAACAAATGAAACTGAATAGTTTCATATTTGACAATTCAACAGAAACAGCAGGAGGCGTTTTTGGCCTTGACACATACTATGATCAAAAGAGGTTACATACAGTAGACCAAAGGTCAAAATAGTGGGAAAATGTGTGTTGTCCAACGACAGCCCCCAAACATCACTGCTCTAGAGGAGATCTGCATGGCGGAATGGACCAAAAGACCAGCAACAGTGTGTGAAAAGCTTGTGAAAAGTTACAGAAAACGTTTGGCCTCCGTTATTGCCAACAAAGGGTACATAACAAAGTATTGAGATGAATTATTGGTACTGACCAAATACTTATTTTCCACCATGATTTGCAAATAAATTCTTTAAAAATCAGACAATGTGATTTTCTGGGGGGTTTTCCACATTCTGTCTCTCATGGTTGAGGTTTACCCATGTTGACAATTACAGGCATCTCTAATATTTTCAAGAGGGAGAATTTGCACAATTAGTGGTTGACTAAATACTTATTTGCCCCACTGTATATATCTCATCTAACACAAAAAGGGTTTGAAGGATATCTCTTTGTGAGGTAAGGTATTGCACCCATCACTTTATGAAAGAATATACAGTACATACAGTCAAGCTACACACACATCTATAGACAAATTGAAAAGATTGATAGTAGGGAAAAAAGTCCAATATAACATTGAAAAAAAGTTTCAAAAATATTGACAATAAACTAGTTCAGTTCAATTTTTTCAGACATGCCACTCAGTTTCCCTTTGAACAAGACACAGTCCTTCATACTACACTACATCACCCGGCCCACTGTTCCGCAGTTTGCGCACTGTTGTCAGCCTGTCTCTGTTCTCACTCGCCGACATCCAAAGAAAATAATGACAAATCTTGGCCATCCTCTTCCTCGAGTTGATGGAAAAAATGCATTAGCTTGCACTAATTTTAGTTTTCGATTCATTCTGCACATTTCAAAGTCGCTGGCTCAATCCAACCTCTCCTTAGGTGGCTAGGCAATTTTTTAAAAATAATCACACGTCAGTCCTTCGTGACATCACAATGGCTCCTGGGATATGTAGCTTTTCGTGGTGCTTTCTGTTTTGAAAAATAACAAAAAATAATGGAAATATGGACATAAACACATGGTCCATGCAGCGGTCTAATGTTTATTTATGAGAGCAATAAAACTATAAAACTTATTTGACATTATTTCCCATAATGCTTGGTCAATTGACTTCAAGTAAAAACAGGCGTAGACCCCAAATGCCGCACTTTTATATGAGACCAACCAATGACACGTGGGTGTCGTAATTACAGTGTGACGAGGCTTTAAAGATTATATGCGTAAACATGTCGCCGCCGACACGTCCTGTGTTAACTCATTTGCACCCAGAAACGTATAAAAACGTTCTTTTTTTAAATGCTCCACTGGCCCACAAACGTATTTATACGTCTTTTGTGTTTTTTTTTTATTTTTTATTTTTTTTATAAGAAGCAAATATAGCTTCCGCTGTATCTGAGAAACTAAGAACAACGCTCCAAACCCCTTTTATAGCAATAAAACTGGCCACTGGAGGGCAGTAGCGCATTTTGGAAGACCAGGCAACCGATTCAACAGCAGTGAACGGCCGGGCAGCTTTGTCAGAACGCTGGCGGCATGAAGCCAGGTGGCGCTCCGACCGGACAAAACAACGAGAGGACGCCTGGGAATCCAGGCGCTGGACGACCGTGCAAAACGAGTGAAACCCCCCGTGGAGCGGCTCGCCAAGCAGACCCCGCAGAAATGCAAAAATAATCCATCTTTGTGAGACAGACAACGATGAGGGAAAAGTTTACACAGCTGACGTGGCGACAACGGCGTCATCTCGGCGACAAACCGTCATCTCTCAGTAGTCGTGTGTGAATAAATTGTTACTTTGCTATCTAAAGCTCTATTTGTCTGGTTGTTTATGGTATTTTGTAAAAGGAAAACATTATTCAGATGTTTGGAATGTAACTAATGCAAAAAATAGCTTTGTTAATGTCAAAGTTATGTTTGAAATGTATGCGTTTATACAAAAAGCTCATTTTCTCAATTTTTTCATCAGAAATTGGAAAATTGCTCAAACTAAGCTATTTCCTAATGCTGATTTCTAAAGAATGGAAAAAGATACGAACTTACTTTTTTTTCTGCTGAAAGAAGAGAGTCTAATCTTTCTTTTGGTGGGTTCCAAGTTTATATAGCAATAGAACATAATTTTCTGTGGGCCTTGCAAAATCAGTCAAAATCCAGAAAAAACGGCCAGGAGCGAAGGGCCTTGCTCTGGTGAAAATGGCTGGGAGTGAAAGAGTTAATATTGAGCGTTCCTAATGCACCACAGGTGTGTCGCATGGCCCCGCCCAAATGGCTAAATGGTTAATAAAAAAAAAAAAAAAAAATAAATAAATAAAGGACCTGTGAACGCACATAAACTTGACAATGGCTATGAAACTGTTTTCCAAGTTTAGAAATTGAACTTTACTGATCTTGAATGTGAAGATTGCTGAAAAATGCCCCGAGAGGATCGAGTGAATCATCTAATCTTTGCTGGAGCAGTTTCAATATTTTATTGATTCTACCGCTGTGGTCGTTCACAATTCTACACTGACCTCCTTCAAAGTTTTAGGGATTGTTTAGGAATTCAAATAGGAAACTTCTTGATTTAGGGGGCCATTATTCCCGAAGATGATAAAAAATTATAACAAGAGGATAAGGAGTTACAGTCAGACTTCGAACAGGAGCAGTATTTAACTTTTTTTTTTACCCTGGCGGGCTTGTCAATTGGGATTTTTTACTTAGTGAGAATTAATGAGTGTCAGATTAATGACCCAAATGGTTCAGCAATGGATCCATGTTTACCTCATCAGACATTATTTCAATGTTTATTTTTCTGCCAAAAGTGGCTGTTTTCCAGGAAGTCCGGAGGTGCCACAGACGGCCAATTAAATACCTCTGCTACAGGATCATGTTTCATAACACTTATGCGAGGAGGACGTCAATATGTACTGTACGCCTTGCTCTGTCTGCACTGACGCATTGTTTACGCACTCTGGATCAATATGACTAATGTTGCTTGAAGAGCGCAATTATGGCGTTCTAATGTTTAATGCACTCTCCGCCACTGGATCAAAACATCAAAAGTAATTTAGCTCCAAACTCACAGATCATCGTTTTTTTTTTTTTTAATTTGAAGTGTCTTTGCCCAACAAAAATTGGCTCTGTGTGCCTCCAAAGCCAGTTAACAAGGTTCATTAGGGAACACAGCATTTTGTAGACGTGTCTATTATCGGCCATAAAAAAGAGGAAGCCATGCGTGCAAACACAGTGGCTTAGTTTCCCTTTTTTGGAGTAAGTTCTGGCCATTTCCAGGACTTTGTAACACTCTGTCCTTGATATTTTCTTATTTTGCCACCAGATTTGAATCAAATATAGTAGATGAATGAGTGACAATTAATTCTGCGTCTTTTCGTTTTGTGTGTTACCGTGCAGGTGTTGCGAAATTTCCTGAATTGGTATTTTTGTTTACGATAAATTACAAGAGATATTAATTTTTGTTGTGGGAACACAGGATGATGAGCAAAGTTTAATGACTTGTCGTTTTTTGGGTTCTTCAAAGATTGACTTATCAGTGTTGTTATTTTCTTTGCTCTGTTTTTTTTAGCGCAATCACACTGGACAACACGTTGGTCATCCTTTCAACAGTGGCACCAGACGCCGGCCGCTACTACGTTCAGGCAGTCAATGATAAAAATGGCGAGAACAAGACCAGCCAGCCCATCACCCTTTCAGTTGAGAGTGAGTGGCCACACACACACACACACACACACACACTCACCGACTCACATGCACAAACACAGCAGTCAGCCCATTATGCCCTAAAAGTACGACAGCTCGGGTTGTGTTTCTTGCCCATGAGGCAGTCGGAGGAAGGCCAGTTTGGCATGGCTGCCAAGTCTCAAACCCGCCCGACAGGAATGCTGGCTACCAGAGAAGAGCTGACAATTTGCCGCTTCCCAGAAGCAAGCTCATGTCAGAAGCCTACAGGCGGGATTATTGGGCACTATTCAGTTTTTTTTTTTTTCTTCTCCATTTTAATTCCTGCCGTGTGACGGAACTCCCTAGTCTGTGATCTGTGGAGGATTCTAGTTGGCACTTGTACCAACTCGATATTTACCTGATTTTTAGTCATCTGCCATTGTTAAATATTAAAAGAGCTTCATGAAAATGTTCTATTGTCATTGTCCTCTTAGCAAGCAGAGATGGGTTGAGTAGCCAAAAATTTTACAAAAGTAAGAGTAACATTACTTCGAAATAATATTACTCAAGTAGGAGTAGTCATTCAAAAAATGTACTCAAGTACAAGTCAAAAAGTACCTGGTGAAAAGAGTACTCAAGTAATGAGTAACATTGAGAGTTACTGCTTATGATGTTTGATTTTTTTTTAATTAAATGATTGATTTTATTATTTTTTTTTTTCTCAGCACAAAGTTATCCACTTTATATGAACTGTTATTATCTGTACTATTACCTATTACATAACCGCATTAAGCCGTAGACATTAAAGAATAAATAAATAAATAAATACATATATATATATACATATATATATATATATATATATATATATATATAGAGAGAGAGAGAGAGAGAGAGAGAGAGAGAGAGAGAGAGAGAGAGAGAGAGAGAGATATTAGGGCTGTCAAACGATTAAAATTTTTAATCAAGTTAATTACAGCTTAAAAATTAATTAATCGTAATTAATCGCAATTAATCGCAATTCAAACCATCTCTAAAATATGCCATATTTTTATGTTAATTATTGTTGGAATGGAAAGATAAGACACATGACGGATATATACATACAACATACTGTACATCAGTACTGTATTTGTTTATTGTAACAATAAATCCACAAATGGCATTATTAACATTCTTTCTGTTAAAGTGATCCACGGATAGAAAGACTTGTAGTTCTTAAACGATAAATGTTATAGTTACAAGTTATAGTAATTTTATATTAAAACCCCTCTTCATGTTTTCGTTTTAATAAAATTTGTAAAATTTTCAATCAAAAGTAGAGTTAATATAATAATAAGAAGAATAAAAATAGAGTGAAAAGTTTTACGTGTATTTTGCATAGCTAAATTGATATGGAATGCCAGTTTATTTAGCATTGTTGTTTAACTGTGTGTCAGAATAGGGCCTCATTACTATAGACTGAAGTGCTTTTCTTTTTGAGAACATTATTATTTTTTTGAGGGATAGGAATATTATTTTTGTTGTGCTTTCACTAAACGATACTTATGTTTGTTGTGAAGGAGAAGCTTATGCCAATAAACGGTGCGCCTGTGTCCACTCGCCTTTACTGTATAACATATACAGTGGGGAGAACAAGTATTTGATACACTGCCAAAACCCATTGGCAGTGTATCAAATACTTGTTCTCACCACTGTATCTGTACATATCTTACCCAAAATAAAACAAGAGACACATAATTGCCACTAAAAGAAAGAAAACTTACCGAAATATGTATGGAGCACAAATAGCAATTTGCATTGCATTGTGAATACAGCATAAACGTCTCACAACTACTAATTCTCCCACGTTTAGAAGACATAACATGAGCATGGAACGGCGCTGCCCCCAAGCGGCCGGTGGCATTCTCTTCACTCTTAATGTCCATAAACGGCCTCATTGTAATGTTTGAGGCAATATGCCAGCGGGTGCGTTAATCGCGCCAAATATTTTAACGTGATTAATTTAAAAAATTAATTAACGCCCGTTAACGCGATAATTTTGACAGCCCTAATATATATACAGTGGTACCTCTACATACGATCGCTTCGAAACACAAACTTTTCGACATCCGACGTAAAATTTGACTCGCCATTTGTTTCTACATCCGACGACATGCTCGAAATACGACAACAATGGCAGCACCGCAGACGAATGCACGGCGGATTTTCTTGTGTGACAAATCAACACTGGTTTCAGAAAAGGTTGGTACAGGTGGTGAAACAAGGAAAAAGTTGACGCTTACCTTCTAAATGAAGATGCAAATGACAGAAAAATATGAGCGTAGGGTGGGCATCCATGAAATGGCTCAACAATACATCTCCACGGTCCTCCTCCGACCATCGTTCGCCAGTCTTTATAAGTTAAGCTGACAATTCTTATTGTGGTAACATCTCCAGAGAAATCGCCAACTTCGACACGTTTTTATCATTTATTTCACAACTTATTCAAAACAAAAACACCTTCTGTCTGCCGCAATTGACGGTGTTCTCTAGAAAACATTCAAAGTGAAAGTGAAAGTGAAACTCAAGCTCACCGGTCTGTCTCTGGCACGTTAGCCCCGCGGTGCGTTCAGGGTCAGCAAAAAATGTCCGCCACATTAGAACACGATTTGTTACATTAATACAGGAATTATTATTATTATTATTATTATACCGATTTTGATTTATAATTTATTTGTTTTGCTATGTGTAATTGCCATTTGTAATAGTACCAGCAGTATTTTTAAAGGATTTAGTGAAGGTTTTTGGGCTGTGGAACGAATTAATGGAATTATAATGTATTCCTATGGGAAAATCCTGCTCGACATACGACCATTTTGACTTACAAACAAGGTCCTGGAACGGATTAACTTCGTATGTAGAGGTACCACTGTATATATATATATATATATGTATTTAATTCTGGCTTTCAGGCTGCGTTGACGAGACGGACTCAGATGCGGAGTACAGGCAATAAAGTTTATTTATGAAAACTTCCGTTGACATGCAGGGATGAGAAAAAGTACAAACAAAAAGCGCTCCAACGCAGGAATGAGTCAGGATGACTAGGATCAAAATGTTCAAACACAAAGAACTCAAAAAGGCAGGAAAGGTAAAAACGAAAAACGCTCCAAAAGGAGGTAAAAGTCAGGATTACCATGATCAAAATGTACAAACACAAACCACTCCAAATGGAGGATAATATACAGGATTACTATGAAAGCTAGGACGAGAGGCTGACATGACTAACCTGAGTAGAAAGACACTTCTGCACAAGACGAGGGAAACCAGGGCATTATATACACACAAGGTAATGGGGAACAGGTGGAAACAATAGGTGATTAGGTGACAGGAGGAAGGGCAAGTACATGACTATGAAGAGGGCGAAGCCTTCAAAATAAAACAGGAAGCGACGTGGCATGACACTGGTAAGAGAAGAAAAATTTGCAGAAATGAAGCATCATTTGTCCAGAGCATGAGTGCCTTCTAGTGAAGAAAATACTTCCTAGTTTGAATAGTGAATACAGTGGTCCTCGCTACTTCGCGCTTCAAACTTCATGTCCTCAGTTTATCGCAGTTTTTTTTTTTTTTTTTTTTTTTTTAAATATATATATATATATATATATATATATATATATATTTTTTTTTTTTTTTAAATACTGATGAGCCGTCCCGAGACGATCACGTAATCTCACTTTCCCTCCTGCTGCTCTTTGTTGGTCAGGCTGGAACTGGATAAGCAACTGGAGTTGCTTATTAAAGTTACGATGATTGACAGACGTTAAGGTTTGATCTTGTCACAGATGCCTAGATGCCGAAGCTTCAAAGCGCCGCATGCGTCAATCATCGTTTAACCTGTTAAACAGTTGCTGTGGTAACTTGTGTGTAAGTGAGCAGCTTAAGCGGATTTGAGTGGACTCACTCAATGAAGCATTTAATAAAGACAAGCATTTTTCTACTTTATTCTTGTTTTAAAATAATTCGGTGGGACAGTAACATATTTAAAACTTATCATAATTATTACATTTGAAGTGCTTAAAAAACATTTATTAAAATATTTATAGATTTTTTAAATTATACTTTGAGAAAAAAGTGAAAAAACATATCTTATATGTATCTCTTTCCAATGCTAAATCTGAATAAATACATTGAACACACCCAAAAAAAAAGTTACCTGTAATTTTCGCACTATAAGGCGCACCTGACTATAAGCCGCAACCCACCAAATGTGACACAAAAACAGCATTTGTTCATAGATAAGCCGCACTGGACTATAGGCCGCAGCTGTCCTTACTGTATTATGGGATATTTACATCATAAGATATCAACCGGTAACACTTCATTAGACCGCGGCATCATACGACGGTCAGAAGACCAAATGAAACCCCATGAAGCTTTGAACCAATTGGCTGCTAAGCTTCATTGCTTCAAGAAGCTTCATTTGACCATCACTGCCCCCTTGGGGGAGACAGTCAATCTCTTCTGCAACCTGCACTCAACACTGTTGTTGTCCAACATGCCTCCTAGCATGCATTGCAGCGCAACAGATGTAAATAACAGTCAAAATTCATTTTCTGTGCTAATTATTTATTCAGTTATTGTTCCAGTTGTTTCATTATTGCTAGTTATGTTATTTGGTAACACTCTGACAGTGGCGCCATGAGACTGTCATTATGACATGACACTGTCATGGGCATTAATGAATGCTTATAACAGATGTCATTTAGTGTTATTCGGCAAATTATCTCACTTTTGAAAGGATGTAAAAGATCCGAGCTGAACATAAATGGAGTTAGTAACATCATTTGTCAGATGACACTTAATGACATCTGTCGTAAGCATTCAGTAATGCCCATGATAGTGTCATGTCATATATATGACTGTTTTATGACGCTGCTGTCAAATAAAGTGTTACCAAATACCATAACAAGCAATTAATAAAACAACTGGAACAGTAACTGAATAAATAATTAGCACAGAACATGAATTTTGATTGTTATTTACATCTATAGTGCTGCAATGCATGCTAGGAGGCATGTGTTGCCTATTAAGCCCTCCCCCCCAAAATCAACAAATAAGCCGCACTGGACTATAAGCCGCAGGATTCAAAATGAAAGAAAAAAGTAGCGGCTTATAGTCTGAAAATTAGTTTTTTTGTGGGCCGGGGGCGCTACTTCACGTTTTTTCACTTATCGCGGCAGGTTCTGTTGCCCATTAACTGCGAAAAACGATGGATCACTGAAGTTCCTTCATAGTTCCTATTATGAAATTAAAAGGATCATATATCCGGTTTTCCGTGGCTAATTGGTGCCAAATAAAAACTGGGAGAGAGGTTGAAATCCACCCTTCGGAGTCATGTTGAGGGCAGCACTCTATGTCTAATACTTAATTTTTTTTACGTTGCTTTAAAGACACCACGTGATTGAACAGGCTGGCATGATCATAGCGAGCTTGAGTCTGATTTGTATAATAGAGTCATTTTATTATTGTTGCGACATCTCATTGGTGAAACTGGTAGAGCTACTGCCAAAAAAAAGTTAAATTTGATATTTCAAATAGAGAGGCAAAATACAACGATTAGTGTAGTCCAAAGTAGAGGATTAAGAGTAGTGTTTCTTCTTCACAAATCCTCTCAAGTAAAAGTAAAAAGTATGGCTGAGTAAAATGACTCTTAGAAGTACATTTTTCTCAAAAAGTTACTCAAGCTAATGTAACGGCGTAAATGTAACGTGTTACTATCCGCCTCTGTTAGCAACCCTACTTATTTATAGCTGAAACTCGTATAATAACAACACCTTGTAAAAGTTAAATATTTTATGTCAGCCAATTCAGAAAAATACACGTTAAATAGAATCATTACAGGTAGAGTGAAAAATTTCAAGCCTTTGTTGCCGGCAATTTAGATGGCTATCGTTTACAGATCATTAAAACCCAAATGTTGGTATCTCAAAAACAATAGAATAGTTGTGAAAAGTTCAATAGTAGAACCCATGGTGTCAAACTCTTAACAGTGTAATAACTAAAAACAATTCCAAGGGTTCCCTGAACCGTTAAATAGTCTGAGTGAGAAGGTACACAATGATTGGGAAGACTGCTGACTTGACATATGTCCAGAAGACCGCTATAAACACAATAACACAACAATAAAGATGTCCTGGAGCAACCTGGTCTTCCTTTGCAGTCACAAAGTACATAGAGAGTAGCCTAAAACATGATTTTTTGATTGATTGGCTTTGTGTGATATTCTAATTTTTTAAAGGTACTGAAATTCTTTGTCATTATAATCAACATTAAAATGAACCTTTTGAACATACTCTAATTATATCAGATGCACCATTAGTACCTCAAAACGTGAATTGGTAGCATTTACGACGATCAAATAATTTATCGTTCTGTTATTTTTTCTATCAATTCTTGTCCTCCTGTGAGGGCATTAGAATAGAATAGAATAGAATAGAATAGAATAGAATAGAATAGAATAGAATGTCATTTTACATAGTACAATGTAAGTACATTATTATTTATTAAGTTTGGGTCAGACTCAATCTTCATAGACTCTTGTAATGTGCGGTACCACAGATTCTTTTAAAATTTTAAATCCTTTAGTGAATGCATGTTTAGATTATCTGGCAGTATAATCTGAAACATTATCGTCTTGTGTGTCATGCAAACTGATTTAAATTACCAGATTATATTGTACTAGAAGGTAGTGATATGTTATAGTCGTAATATTTAGTGGGGTTTAAACTCAAAGGTGGGTAGTAAAGCCTAATTTATGCTTTTGCGTTGCGGTGACTGAGTAGCGATGGCGCCGACCCTACGTCGTCAACGAGCATTGGAAGTTTTGCGTCAAGGGAACGCGTTGCTCTGTAATTCACCGCCAAGCCGCTAGACGGGTGTTGCGTTGTGTTTGTGCGATTTTGCGGGATTCCTGTTGAATTCCTTTAGTTTTCTTCCGGTTAGACAACAATGGCAACGGCGATGGAATGCTTAAATGTTGATCTTCAGCTCATCGACATTGAACAACAAATGTTGATCATACAAATGTTGAGGCCCAGACGACGCAGAAGACGGTTGCGGAGGTGGTCTGTTCGACTGTTGATGCCCCACAGAGACTGGCAGTCACATTACGAATTCTATCATCGGGTGGAAGCCAGCAAGATGCTTTGTCCAGCGTTTTGTCCGATTTCTTTGTCGTGTCCTACAACCAGCCAGTGGGAAGCCATAGCAGATTTCTTGCGGCTATGGAACCTCCCAAACTGCCTTGGAAGCCTTGATGGTAAATATGTTATCATAAAGGCACCGAGGCACTCGCAATCAGTGATGTATCAAGTGTGTAAACTGTCTGTTGTTGAAAATTAAACATCAAAATAACTCTTTTGACAACAAACCTGTGCTTTATTCTTCATATACTTGAAGTATAAAATGTAAATACGTCACAGACTCACAGCAAACATATGTATGTACAAAATAAATAATAAAGTGCACCAACCAAAAATACGACATAATGTGATACAAAAGCGGGCACTTTTTGCCCGGCTGGGTCAACGCTTCGTGTGGCTATTCGCTTCTGAACACACACATGCTTGTCTCGGATGTTCTTCCATTTTTTTATGACCTCCATCGCCGTATTTTCAGCAATCTCCTTCCACGAATTGCTTGCCATTTGGCAATCTTTATAATGCCTTGACAAAGCATTATACAGGTGGTCGTACTTGCGGACCTCTTCGATGATCCTCTCGTCGACTAGGTCCATTTTTGAGTGTAGCCACTGTAGCGCAACAATGTTTGTAAATGGCGATGATTTTGAGCTAACCGGAAATAACAGTCTGAGCGGACCAATCACAGTCCATTTGTGTCGTCGCCACACGTTGACGTGACGCGTAGTCAAGATTTTGTGAAGGTGCACATCAGGCTACGGCGGAGGGTTGTAAATCGGGTCTGCCTTGATGGCGTAGGTCCGCCGCAGAAGCATAAACCAGCCTTAACGCGTTAAATGTACACCTTTGCATTTACTTGAGTAACTTTTTGAGTAAAATAAACTTCTAAGAGTAGTTTTACTAAGCCATACTTTTTACTTTTACTTGTGTAGATTTGAGAAGAAAAAATGCTACTCCTATTCCTCTACTTTGAGCTACACAAGAGCCGTTACATTTTTCCTCTTTATTCTAGAGATTAGATTTTTTATTTTTTATTTTTGTCAGCGATGCCAAGATTAGCACTACTAAATTAACCAATGAGACGATACGACAATAATCACGACTCCATTAAATCATCCAGACGCAAGCTTGCCATTCTATGATCACGCCAGGCTGTCCAATCACTTGGCGTCTTTAAAGCACAGTAAAAATGAAGTATTTGACAAAGAGCGCTGCCCTCAACATAACTCGAAAGTCCGGATTCAAACCTCTTTTCCGGTTTTTATTTGGCGCCGATTGACCGCGGAAAACCGGAACATGATCATTTTTATTTCATAATAGTAACTATGAAGGAACCATTCACTATTCAAACTCGGAACTATTTTTCCACTAGAGGGCGCGCATGCTCTTTGGACGAATGATGCTTCATTTCTGTCTTTTTTTTTTCCCTCGACGGAATTCAAGTATTTTGGTTTCATTTCTTTGGCTTAATGTGGTTATGTAATGGTTTATTGTACAGTATCAATATAACAACAGTTCATGTAGATATTTTTGTGCTGAGAGAAAAAAATACCGTTGTTTAAAAAAAATCAAACAAAAATAAGCAGATACTCACAGTGTTACTAAGTACTTGAGTATTCTTTTCACTGGATACTTTTTTACTTTTATTTGAGTCCTTTTTTTTGGTTGACTACATTTACATGAGTAATATTATTTTGAAGTATTGCTACTCTTACTTGAGTAAAATTTTTGGCTACTCTACTCACCTCTGGTTACACTTAAACTTTTACATCCATTCCATGCTATTTCAGATCGGTACTCATGCTCCGTGAATTGGACGGCAAACACGCTGGTTGGTTTTTTTGTACACCCTCACAAAACACAAGACAGGAGTCACTTACACCCCACATAACATTGTATCCTGTTTCATTCTGTCTTGGCACATGTATTGTACAACATTGTGCTGGTCACTCTCATTTAACACTTGAAATGTGCTCACCGGATGGAACTGATAAGTAAAGGAGTAGCACAGGAGTCGTGAGTAATTGGAGTTCACACATTCAATTGCATCCAGTATACAGTGACAATGGCAGATACTGTACTTCCATTATTTCACGCTAACAAAGAGCGCATGGGGGCGGAAATGGCAGTTGCTATAAAGGGGTCGGAGGCAGAGTTCCATTATTCAACTATGACACCCCATTGTGTCACGTTTTGTCCCATCAGTGCACATGTTCTATACCAGTCGCTTCCACTATATTTTATGCCGACAAAGTGTGCACAGGAGTGGATATGACATGCATAAAGAATGTTACATGCTTAACCGTGCATTTTTCTGCAGATGTCGGAGGCCCGGCAGACCCTATCGCACCCACCATCATCATCCCGCCTCGGAACACCAGTGTTGTCTCGGGAACGTCTGAGGTCACCATGGAATGTGTAGCCAATGCCAGGTAAACAAGTTATGAAAGCAACTGCTAGAAAGTGGAAAAAATACAATTTCTGCTCCTCCTTTCACAGGCCTCTCATCAAGCTAAGCATCACCTGGCGGAAGAATGGCGTGGCAGTGAGCAGCGGCCTGAGCGATTTCAACCGCCGGCTCACCATTCTTAGCCCCCTGGTGGCCGATGCCGGATTTTACGAGTGTGAAGCCGTGCTTCGTAGCAGCAGTGTGCCATCCGTCAGTGCTGGCGCATACCTGCATGTGCTCGGTAAGTCATGCCCTTTTTATAACAACAATACTTACCGGTACCTTAACTGGCTTTTCAATCTGAGTACAGCTAATAACTTTACATAGTTGGTGAACCTATGACGTGCATGACAGAACTATGTAAAGTAGAGCTGAAACGAGTACTCGAGCAACTCGAGTAACTCGAGTTTAAAAAGTGATCCGAGTAATTTTATTCACCTCGAGTAATCGTTTATTTTGACAGCTCTAAGCATCACGTTTTGCTCGGACTACTTTTAATGCGGGACAACGCGCTGTCACGTGCGGAGAGGAAGAAGGGGAAAAAAACTTACTGCAGCCGAAAACAAACGACGCCGACGTTGCTAAATACTAGCCCGCACGATGCTACGTTGGTACAGGTAGCGTCTGAGTCTCATAGAGATCACATGTATGTTGAACTAGATGCGATTTGACAGACTCGGCCGCGTCTGGGCAGCGTTAGTAAACCGCTGCCATCTTAAAGCAGTAGAGCGCTAAGCGCTAATAAAGAGCGCTAAGCGCTAATAAATAAGATTAACGTTACTGTCGCTACTAGCTCACGTAACGTTACCCCTGGGGAGGGCTAGGTTACAATTAATTATGACCACTGTCGATGCGTGGCTAACGTGTCTTACATTCAGGTTTTAACATAACATAGCATTGTGGAGTGATGAGGGTGTAAAATAAAAACTTAATCATGCTAACTATCAATTTTAGCTCAGTAGTCATTGCTGGATAAAACACCAAGTAGCACTGGTCCCTAATGTGCTCCAATACAGCCTGTATCATACATTTATTTTGAACACTGCAAAAACTCCAAATCCTATCAGGACTTACAGTTTAGACTAACTTAAAACTTAACTAGAACTTAAAAATGGCTTGACACAAAGAGAAATTAAATTGAAACACGTGGGAAAAAAACTTTTAAGTGATGTGTATTATCAAGCGTAACGGCATTTTTAGGTAAGATATATATATATATATATATATATATTTTTTTTTTCTTTAATAAGATCTAAAAGTTTTTTGAGTGAAAGCAGTGAATTAGTCTTTTTTATTCTAGTTACATCTGAGATGCAATTGTTGACCGTTTTCAACAATATACATCGAAAATAAAGACATTGATTGACTGAAAATGGATCAAGATTAGGTGAAATGTCTTGTTTTCTCATGTATATTTATAATTGCTCTTCACCTAAAAATATATTTGTTTTATCCGATTACTCGATTAATCGATAGAATTTTCAGTCGATTACTCGATTACTAAAATATTCGATAGCTGCAGCCCTAATGTAAAGTCAGTGCTGGTTACTCGGAAGGTGCACAAACAAGTTTTTGTGCCTGTGAATTGCACTAAGACCAGTGGGTACACGCTCCAAGTTGCAACCATGATTTACAGAGTTGGTAAATTCATGACCTGCATGAGTGAACTATCCAACGTCAATGCTGGTTAATCGGAAGGTGTATAAACAAGGTTTTGTGCCTGTGATTGGTGCTAAGACTTGTGGGTACACCCTCCGAGTTGCACGCATGACTTTACATAGTTGGTGAAGTCATGACCTGAATGAGTGTACTGTTAAAACACAAAAAGGTGAGCCTAACATGATCAGCCTACTAAAGGTAAATTAACCTTTTTGTTAAATCTAGCAAGTGCAAGAATAAATTTTAATCAAATATTCATTTATTTAATATATAATTTAGCCGTCTCAAAGGGTCCAAAGAGCCGCGTGTTGCCGACCCCTGATTCAGAGGGTAAAGCTCCTTTGAGGTCAGAGTTTTTGCCAAACTTATTCATGCAAAATCCAACTGTTTGACACTGGAAGTCCCAGGGTTTTATGACTATAAAGAAAGATCAGAAAGGCGTCAAATGACCCCGATACCAAACTGACTACTTGGCTTTGTCAAACAATAGACCACTCACACACACAATCAACCCCCCTACACACTCATGTGGAGTCGCTGCCAAGGTGTGAAGGGGGGGGGGGGGGGGTGTTCACTTTGGATAGCTGCAATTTGAATCTTGAATATTTGCAAATCCAGCGCTTCCTTGTCTTTGGCTACGTTCATACTACAGGTATTAATGCACAAATCCGATTTTTTGTCATATCTGTTTTTTGGCATGCCCGTTCAGACTGCCTTTGTCCATTGAGACCATTCAAGTATTATGCATGCGCACTAATTCGCAGTCCGACACGCGCAGAGCAAGACGACCCACATGCGCAGAAGCATCAAAACAAATGACCACACATGTTGGCTGTCATCCGTCATTCCAGGGATTATCATATTTAGCTCGTTAAAAAGAGGACACAAATAACAGACATTAATAATCCACGTTTAGTTTTATTTTCAAAGTTTATATGGACTGATAGAACGCATACACGCACACACATAAGCCTTGACGTGTGTGCGTGAAATGACGTGGGTGCGTCAGTTTGCCCCGACTCGGCCATGTGTGCAATAATTAAATATTGCTCATTCGGCGCATAGAATTAAAATCGAAAATTGACAGGGTTATCCTTTTCTTCATTTTTTTTTTTTTTATGACTGTGGTCAATCCCGCTTCGTGCTTAAAAGCAGAGTTCAAGCTAGGCGCTAATGCCTGCATCGCTGCCGTCCTTCGTGCCTCTTGCTGTTTGCTGACGTAATTAGTGCATGAATTCCGATTCCGGAGACTGGACAGTACAGACCGCTGCGACAGTCTGGAAAAATGTGGCCCAGATCAGATTTGAACCACATACGAAAGTGACCCAGATCGGATTTGAAATGGTCCAGTTCTATGCGACTTGTCACGTTCAGACCGTCAAGTTAATGCCTCACTCGAGTCGGAAAAACACGAAAAAATCGGATTCGTGCATTAAGACCTGTAGTATGAACGTAGCCTTTGTCAAACACGGAGGAACACAGAGATGCCCAGTCGCCGTGTTCTACAATATGATTGACATGACATGTATTGTATCAGGCATGCACCGGAAGGCAAGAGAGACGGGTGGACTTCTTGGTGGGTCTTGCAAAGGAATTGGCTCACTCACATGTTGGCGCAAAGACGGCGCAGAAGGAAAAATTGCTTTGGCAACAACCTCCAACACCTAGCCCCGGGAAAAGGGTGAAGAGTCATATGTCACCACATAAAAATAATTTTGTTTTGTTTTGTTTTTCACCGTCCGTTGTACAGGTAAGCAAACTGCAGCTTTTGGAATATGTGAAAAGGTTGTCCGCCCGATTACCTTCCTGAGCGGTCCACTGTCTGACAAAGCCAAGGCAGCCCTGCAAACACTCAAGAGGCTAATTGGAGCAATCCAACCCTGTGGTTTTGCCAGTGTGAATGGGAATGAGTAATGAGGACATTAATGCTCACAAAAGATATGGTGATTAGGGTCAGATGACCCTTCTCTGGAAACAAAAGGGATTTGTATCAACTGGACCACCCTTGGTAGTTCTAGTGTTGAAGCCCCTAATTAAACTTTGTGTTTGGAATTTATGGTGACGTAAATGCTTCATGACAACTGTACTGGAGGTGAATTTGTTTTGTACTACAATTGTTAAATTGGAATCAATCATTAACCCATCATTTTTGGTGGTTAAAGTTTCCTCACAATTTCCATGGGGGGATACCTTGTGTCATATCATAAAAAACTTGATTGAGTTAGAATGCCTGTACCATCAAACTGGCAGAAATGAAAGAGCTTAGTTCCATCCTGGAAATGGAGAAACTGTCTTAAGAATCATACTTTCCACCCAACCTTTCAGAGTAAAAACACTACTGATTTTGAACGTCAGTGACTGCAGTTGCCATCAAAACAACCAAGCTATTAAGTTTTTACTACAATTATTCTGACCAAACTTCTGACTTTTAGGGATGATTGTCCTCTGTCAAAAGCTGGAATATGATTTTATGACTCTGTAGTCCAAAAACTTGAATAGCCAGAGGTCAAACTTCAATAATTTTCCCCCATAGCTTTTTTTTGCTACACGTTGCTATTTTTCAGCCATCCATCCCCTGCTGCTAATCAGTGTCACGGTTCTGTAGCGTGTCCAAAACTCTGACAAAAGGTGTCGCCTGTGAAGCCGCCATTAAGCCGGCCGCCCCTGGCGAAAGCATTTGAATGCCCGAGTCGCTTTTGAACGCTTTGATGGCGTCAAGGTTGCGACGACATTCAAAGAGCAAGGTGCGCTTAACTTTTTCCTTTGAATGCCGCCTACTGACGCCGGTCTCCCCTGCTGCTGGTTTGAAGGTTACGGCCGAAAACTGAGGCGGAATACTAAATGTCTTCCCATCTGAGTTTTACACCGTCTTATTTCTTTGTTTTTGCTAACCCCACGGGCAATGTCCTTTTTTTCTTGCCCTTCCAATTAAAGCTGTCAGTTCTCATTTTAAACTTTGTCGATTGCTGTGGCGGGATTTAGAATTACATCACCACGGTTTTCCTTCCATTCCTCTGTCTCCTTGCAGAGCCGCCGCAGTTCATCAAAGAGCCAGAGAAGCACATAACCGCAGAAATGGAGAAGGTGGTGGACATTCCCTGTCAAGCACGAGGTGAGTGCACGCATCACAGGTCAATTCCCCTGTTTTCTCTCCTGCATCGCTAATAGGATGATCTTTTTTTGACATCTTTTTTTACATTTCTCACATTGCGTCAAGGTAGTGTGTGCCAAAAACCACAGTATTTTACTTTCAGTTTGATTGATTTTTCTTTGGAGGAGGATCGAGCAAGAGATGGTTCACTCTTGCTGTGTGGTCGATTGACAGCCTGTTGAGGGTCTGGTAAAAAAAATTGGGTTATGGTTAATATTTATTAACACTTTTGTGTGATTGAGTTTCAAAATTCTTGTAATTAACTGACCACGGAAATTTACTGTTGACTTTACCATAATATACAGGTGTACCTCAGCCGGACATCGTGTGGTACAAGGACGCCACACCCATCGACCCCGTTAAAACGCCACGATACCGTGTGCTGATGGGCGGCAGTCTCCAGGTCAACGGCCTCCTACCTGACGACACCGGCATGTTCCAGTGCTTCGCTCGTAACGCGGCTGGCGAAGTCCAGACCAACACATACCTAGCCGTCACCAGTGAGTGCTCCGAAACTAAAAACAAATCCCTCTGACCCAAGGATCGAATTGTGCTTTTACCCCATAAAAAAACAAAACAAAAACAATGATGCGATAAAATCCTGACATGGATGTTCGATGATTTTCTCACTCGTTTCTTTAATTCATCTTAGTATATGTACTAGCTGATTGCCTCGCTCTGTATTTAAATTAGGAATGTCCCCTATCCGATCACGTGATCAGAAATCGGGCTGATCATGCCATTTTTTTTTTTTTAAAAGGATCAGGTTTTTAATAAAGATCGAGCGTGATGGGTTTTTCAGGACCGATACCGATTAATTAGAGGGACTGATAGCAGATTTTTGGAGCTGATATTCATTTGCAGTGGAAGGGTAAAAATTGGCGTAAAAAATTGAATTATACAAACGCCAAACTTCATTGAAATGCCTAAAGCATGTTCAGTGAATCACACAAATAGAAAATAATAGCTCCAGAAGTGCCTGAATTTCCTAGACTCGGAAACATCTCTTATAAAGTTGAATAAATGGTTAAATAAAAAGCTCTTTGAAATTTTTCCACAGAAAAGAAAGCCCTGATGACCTCGTCTAAGTATCCTTGAGCAAGATACTAAACCCAATGTTGCTCCTGGTGCTGCATCACCAGTAGGTAGATGAGAATAGTGTGAAGCGCTTTGAGGTAAAGGCGCAATGCAAGTTTAACTCCATCTACTATTATCATTTAACCAATCAGAAAATAGGGTGGATACTAGTGCAGGAGACAGCAGGCAGAGGAGAGTAGCGTGGCTGAATCTGAACCGAAATAACCCAGTTTTTAATGGATTTTTTTCACAACGGCTGGTCGGATTTAGAAAAAAGGCTGATACCGATATAGGTCAAAATTCCAAATATCGGTGACAATAATCGGCCCAGCCAATAATCTGTCATCTCTCGTTTTTAGTTTTAAAAAACTTATTGTGCTGGCTAGAAACTCCAATGTTAAGAGTCAGTTATGCGATCATAGTAATTCAGTGCATCCATCGTGTGAAGAATTGTCTCAGGAGTGATTTGTTGGAGGATTCAAGGTAATTATTGTAATTTTTTTATTTTTTCACAAGAATTTTCATCGTAGGCTGCCACCACATTGCCTAACAGACCAGCATCATTCTTCAACATATTTACATAAACTAAATGCTAACTACACGGTTTTTGTTTTTTTTGCTTTTAACCAAGAATCGAGACTGTTTTAGGGATTTAAGCATTTCCTCACAAGAATTTTCACCGAAACAGCTCTGTTTACATATGGCAGCCGCCATATTGACTGACAGACTTGCATCGTGCTTCGACATATTTACGTAAAATAAATGCTAACTGCATTTTTTTTTGGTGCTTTTTTTTTTTTTTTTTTTTTTTTTTTTTTGCTTTTAACCAAGAATCGAGACTGTTTTGCGTCCATATCTACAAAGAATTCACGGATTTAAGCATTAATTCACAAGAATTTACACAGGAAAAGCTCTGTTTACATATGGCGGCCGCCACATTGACTGACAGACTAGCATCATACTTTGACATATTAATGTAAAAAATAAATCAAACTGCACGTTTTTTTTTTGCTTTTAACCAAGAATCGAGACTGTTTTATGTCCATATCTATAAAGAATTCATGTATTTAAGCCTTTATTCACAAGAATTTTCACCGAAAAAGCTCAGTTTACATAAGGCGGCCGTCACATTGACTGACAGACTAGCATCATTCTTCGACATATTTACGTATAATAAATGCTTACTGCATGATTGTTTGCTTTTTACCATGAATTGAGACTGTTTTACGTCCATATCTATAAAGAATTCAGGAATTTAAGCATTTATTCACAAGAATTTTGACCGGAAAAGCTCTGTTTACATAGCGCGGTCGCCACATTGACTGACAGACTAGCATCGTACTTCGACATATTTACGTAAAATAAATCTAAACTGCGCGTTTTTTTTTGCTTTTAACCAAGAATCGAGACTGTTTTACGTCCAAATCTATAAAGAATTCAGGGATTTAAGCATTTGTTCACAAGAATTTTCACCAGAAAAGTTAGCGCGGCCGCCACCATGACTGACAGACGAGCATCATTCTTCGACATATTTACGTAAAATAAATCTAAACTGCAATTTTTTTTTTTTTGCTTTTAACCAAGAATTGAGAGTGTTTTACGTTGATTTATATATATAAAGAATTCAGGGATTTGAGCATTTATTCACAAGAATTTTCAACGAAAAAGCTCTTTTTTCTGTGATTCCACTCCGTCAGCTTTGACACCACGCCAACAAGGCAGCCCCCCTATTAACCGGCCCGTGTTCCCACAATATGATTATGAAGTGTATGACCACAGTTTCTGTGGCTGTTAAATGAATTAATGGAATTAAAATTGCATTCTTATGCAAAAATCCTGCTCGACATACGACCATTTCGACTTACAAACAAGGCCCTGGAGCGAATTAACTTCGTATGTAGAGGTACCACTGAACTTGTATACCACCGCTAATTATGCAATTGTGTTGAATGCATGCATGTTTCTTTGTTACAGTTTCACAAACTTAAAAAAATACTTCTTATAAAAAAACAAAAAAAAGTCCTAGCCTTGTGTTTAATTGGAGGACATTCAATGTTAGCTGCATGTCAGGCAGTACGCAAGGCAGTACACTTATGTTTTATAATTTTTAAAAAATTTTAAGGGCTGAAAAGTAACAAAACAATCCAGAAATACAACGGCCTTGCCAAAAGAATCAAAATCGTTTTATACTCGTTTTAAAAAGAGGAGGAGGAATTACTGTAAATAGTAAAGTACTGCAATATGTTGGGAACTTTTGTTCAAGTTAAAAAAAAAATAAAAAAATTCTGTATCGGATCGAGACTCGGCATTCACAGATTCTAAAATTCAGGTGACTCGAATTTGGGTGCAAAATCATGCGATTGGGAGATCCCTAATTGAAATAGTTGACATTTGGACGTTTTTCTGCTTGTTTCAGTATTGAGGTAAAGGATATGTCATTAGAAAAATGTAACACACTCAAGTAAGAGTAAAAATCAAGGGCCATTTCCTGACTGTACTACTGTAGTGGGATTAGTTCCATGCAACTTACTTACCTTCTCAGTTTGCTATAGTTTACTCTTTCCTTGTGTGTACGTGTGTTTGTGTGTGCCTGCACCAACTTACAGGTATCGCTCCTAATATCACCGCCGGACCATCGGACAGCACCGTGATCGACGGGATGTCCATCATCCTTCACTGTGAGACTTCTGGCGCTCCGAGACCAGCTATCACCTGGCAGAAAGGTTTGAGTTATACAAACATGCAGGCATACGCACACACATGCACACACCTAGGGATTATAATGTATGTTATCTATTACAAACGGGAGGATAGTTTGTGGCGGCTTACGGGCTAAAGCCGGCTTGGATCCCAAGGTTTATCCCACACCGGGCTTTTCTTGTTTTGCATCACAATGAGGAAAACATTGTCCCGGTTTCTCTTCGTGATCCACTTCTAGCTCCTTTTCCGCTGGAGCGTTACATTTAACTGCTGCATCCTCTTCAGGCAGCCAACCCGTCGAGCCTGCCGCCTGCTGTACGATATTGTTCTTAGAGCTTAGTAACCCTCAACTTCACGTTCTCTTTACTTGAATTTTTTGGGAGCAGCCTGTTGGGTCAGGCTTGAAGAGAGTCTGTCACAAGATGAGGTAATGATGCGCTAGGATTAACTCGAATCAAAACCCAAGATTATGTGTTATAGCTACATAAGATTGTGTGATCTTTCGAGGCAAATGTTTTTATTTCGTCCAACTAAATGATAATTTCGGTTGTATGTATGGGAACATATGACTAAGCCAACAATTTACAGCTGACAGTATAAGCACAATCTAAAACGAGATGAGGAAATGATAACTTGGAATTGCCTCAGGACATATTTATAACTAATATCATATCATTTTATAATCAAACTTTGGGTTGTGTGTAACTCAACTAGTTTGGCCAGAAATGTGATATTGATGATATGACGTTGATGTAATGATATTGAGTCTATGGCAACCCAATTACTGTAGTCGGTCAACTAATTGGGCTTTGAATCTACTATGGGACCATGTTAGTTTGTTTTTAGCTGAATACAACATTGTGATTTTTTTAACCCTTTTATAGACTGGTCACTACAGTGGACAGCAATTCAAAACTTTTTTCCCAATGACTGAAAAAAAAAAGGAAAACATTTAACTCTTTATTGGCCAAGTGACAATATTTGGTCATTTAACAAATACTAGCAATTAGTATAGCACTGCACTGTATATATTTCATGATGAATCATTGGTGTTTTTTATCTTATTTTCATATAATGATTAATAACTTTATGTAAAAATGAATTGGATGCCTAGTGCCATCGATAGCAGCCAATAAGTTAAATGAATGCGCTGCAAGGATTAATATTGTGATTTTTTTTTTTTTTTTTCTAAACCCAGTTATAGACAGTGGTCACTACAGTGTACAGCTATTCAAAAGTTGCTTTTTCCCTTATGAATGAAAAAAAGCACTTAAAACATCCATCCATCCATCCATCCATCCATCCATCCATCCATCCATCCATCCATCCATCCATCCATCCATCCATCCATCCATCCATCCATCCATTTTCTACCGCTTATTAGACTTAGTGTCGCGGGGGCAGCAGCTTCAGAATGGAACCCTAGACTTCCCTCTCCCCTGCCACTTCAGCCAGCTCTTCTTGGGGGATCCCAAGGCTTTCCCAGGCCAGCCGGGACGAGCCTGGAACACCTTACCAGGGAGACGCCCCGGAGGCATCCTAATTACCGTATTGGCCCGAATATAAGACGGCCCTGATTATAAGACGACCCCCTCTTTTTCAAGACTCAAGTTTGAAAAAAGACTTTTTGAACACAAAATTAATTTTTATACAGAAAGTAATTACAGTACATCTGAAACAAATGATTATAACAATATATTTGAGAGAAAAAGCCTGTTATTTTGCCTCATTCAAATCTTAATATCTGAACATTTAAATATGTCAACTAAAGTGCAATCACATTTGTAAATGAATGGCTTCTGGTTTTTGAAATGTAAATAAACTAAAGATACACGATAATATCGGCTACCGATAATTATCGGCCGATAATGGCAATTATGACGTCACACAGATAATACAGATAATAAAAAAATCAACCGATAATGCAATCCGATAATTATATACTTGATTTAGCCTCCAAATGTGCGCAGCCAAGCAGTTTTCTCCACTTCTTCACTGCTGCCTGCTCAACCCCTCCCCTCTCTGAAGCCCCTGTGGGAGGAGGGGTTTAGGAGTACGGCGTCATAGAGGAGGCGGTGTTACACATCAGTGTTGACACTGTTGAGGCGCTCTCACTAGCGTGCTTTGCTTTTCCCGTGTGTGAAATGAAATAAACGATGCTCTCGCCATCTACAAAACAGTTCCTCAAGGCCTAAAGAAAGCGTCCTCATTGAACACCACTAGCACTAACCCAGCAGCCATTTAAAACTGCATCACAATGATTTTTGGAACGAATATGAGGCTGCTGCTAGCACGAATGCTAAAGCTATTGTTAACAACTAAACTATAAAGGAAGCTACGGGGCTTGTGACGATACAGAGACACTGCGGTCCTCCCGGAGTCGGGGTGTTTGGGAATGCAGCCCAAAGCGAGTGGTAAACTCCCATCTATGGCTAAACACCTCACGAGATCGATAGTTGACAAGTAGCTGTCTTCCGACGGAGCCCGCCGGTCCGGCAGGCCGCCGCCGCCTCGCCCTAGGCGGGTAAAGGATGAGAGCAGAGCCATGCACCGAATGCGCCGCAGCGAGCCGGCCGGGGCGGGTGGATATCCGGTATGAACTTAGCTGCCGCCGCCACTCCAGTTCAAGACACAGGCCTGGCGCGGGTGCTAATTTGGCAGCCGGGCTGATTGAAGGGCACAGGCGGGAGGAAATTCCCGAAATGACCCGATAGCCAAATCCCTGGATGAAAAAATAATGCAGTTTATACGACCATGATTCTTCGTGAAAGACATGCCGATCACATCAGTTTTACCACGGACATTTACACAGCTGATGTCAACAAACCATGTTTATCATGACGGCACAGTGGTTAGTTGATAATTGTAACATGCACCAAACGACACAAAGAAGTCATCCAGTCAGTAATGCATTCAGTACGCATTAAATTTATGACGTCTTAATCAGATCATTCTTCTTAAATCTAGTAAAATAATTTTCCCCATCTTGTTTGAGTGTTGAAGACTAGTTGAATGCGCCATATTATTCCACTTACTTGAACTAAATATTGCAATTTGTTCATATTAAGCCCAAACATCTAAAAAAAATAAGGTCATTTTCACCTAAATCAAGAAAAAATTGCTTTCAAATAATGTTTTGAACCATACATATTCTTGAATAAAGAACATTTCTGACAAGTTTTTTTTTTTTTTTTTTTTTTTTTTAGGATTATGTATAATAATTTATTGCTTAAAATAAGGCTGTTAATCTTATTTTCAGCTGGCTGTTTTTCTTCAAGAAATCTGAGTGAAATACACTTGAAGTGCTGGCAGTTAATTTAACTTATTTCCAATAGATTTACACTGAAAACAAGGGACTTTAACTAGTCTTAAGGAGCTGTGTTTTTGCTGTGTAGTAATGTTATACTTTAGGAATGGCATACTTTTAAAGCCATTTTTGTGCAACGTATGTATTTACTCTGTAAGTAATTGTTGCCAAAAGTTTACCATTACACAATGTCAGACAATCTGTCTTTATTTAGATGTTGGAATTTACTACTACTACTACTTGTTCACATTTGATGTTGAAAAAAAAAAAGAGCAATATTATTTTTGCACAGCAATATTTTCTCTTGTGTATACTTTAAAATTTTACATAAATCTTTAATAAAATTATCGGCTTGACATTATCGGTTATCGGTTGGAACGAGGAGGAAATTATCGGTTATTGGTATCGGCTGAAAAATGCATTATCGTGCATCACTAAAATAAACCAATCTATTGTGATAAAACAACAAAATTGCAATAACTGCATTAACCATCAAAGTGAAGTCTAACTGTAACTCTAGTCTTGAAACAAATCTGAATCAGGAAAAACATTGCAATAAAATAATGCAAACGGGTTAAACTTCAGAGTAGCTGAGATCTGTCATGACAGAACATCGCTTCAATGATATCTGGCGCCATCTAACGTCGTGAATGGGGAGAGTCGCTGAGATCTGTCATGACAGAATATCGCTTCAATGATACCTGGCGCCATCCAGTGTCGTGAATGGGTGTAACGTCTAGACCGCGAATATAAGACGACTCCCTCTTTTTCAATCTTATTTCAATGCAAAAAACACTGTCTTATATTCGGGGCAATACGGTAGATGCCTGAGCCACCTCATCTGGCTCTTCTCGATGCGAAGGAGCTGAGGCTCTACTCCGAGCCCCTCCCGGATGACTGAGCTTCTCACCTTATCTCTAAGGGAGAGCCCGGACACCCTACGGAGGAAACTCATTTCGGCTGTTTGAATCCGGGATCTTGTTCTTTCAGTCACGACCAACAGCTTGTAACCATATGTGAGGGTAGGAACGTAGATGGCCCGGTAAATAAAAAGCAGCTCACTCTTCACCACGACAGATCAATGCAGAGTCCGCATCACTGCAGACGCAGCGCCGATTCGCCTGTCAATCTCCCATTTCATTTTTCCATCACTCGTGAACAAGACCCCGAGATACTTGAACTCCTCCACTTGGGGAATGACCTCATCCCTGAACCGGAGAGTGCATTCTACCTTTTCCAGACTGAGGACCACAGTCACGGATTTTGAGGTGCTGATTCTCATCCCGACCGCTTCAGACTGCTGCGAACCGTTTCAGTGAGAGTTGAAGGTCACGGCTTGATGAAGCCAACAACACTATATCATCCGCAAAAAGCAGAGATGCAATACTGAGGCGACCAATCTGGACCCCCTCAGCGCCTATGCTGCGCCTAAATATTCTGTTCATAATGGTGATGAACATGACTGGCACTTAAAACATTTAACTCTTTATTGGCCAAGTGATAATATTTGATCATTGAACAAAAATAACAAATATTAGCAATTTGTATTGTACTGTACTGTATATATAATGTGGGGCAGAGCAACTTGCTTATTTAAATTTGGTGCTCGGAAGCCATGGTTGCTCTGAGGATGGTAGGGATGGACTTATTTGAGAGGGTGGGTCTTAAAATTTGGTTCTTAACGTCATTATTTATTTTGTGTTTATTTTTTTAGGAACCCTAGTGAGCATCATGGAGTGGACGAAGATGGAATGCGCTTTTGCTGTTGAGGCATTTTTTTTCAAAAGAACAATAAAAACGCGTGCATTAAGTCCCTTCACCATAGCTAATTTGTAGGAATGAAATCTCGATTCTTCTTGGAGGATTCATCTCACAGAACGAACAGACAAATCGACCAGATGTGTGTTTGCTGGCAGACCGTCGGTGACATCTCAAAGCAGATTGTGTCACCGCGTCAATGTTTTGGGGTGACCTTGCTGTTCATGGGAGGCCAGGTTTCTTTCTTTACATCACCCGTATCCCTGATGTTGTTTACCCAGGAAACAATCGAATGCCCGCCAGGAACACAACCACTGGGGCATTATTGAAATGTCTACGGAATGCAAGTTGCGTTGCGAAGATTGAGCGACCGCTTGAAAAAAATGCCTCAGTTGCGAAAACGTATTCCAACTTTGTCCTCTCCATTAAGCTTCCTGGGGTTCTTGAAAAATAAACACAAAATAAATAATGCATGTTAAGAAACAAACTTTAAGCCCCACTCTCTTAAATAAGTCCATCCCTACATTCTCAGAGCAACCATCGGTTCAGGACACCAAATTTAAATAAGCAAGTTGCTCTGCCCCACTGTGTATTTTAAGATTATTAATCATTCTTGTATTTGATATTATGTGTCTACAATGATAAATAACTTCATGTCAAAATGAATTGGATGTCTAGCACCGTCAATGGCAGCCAACTATTTAAATGACTCCACTGTCAGGAAAAAAAAAAAAAAAAAAAGTGCATGAATGGGTTCCTATTTTTTTTTTTTTTTTTAGATTTCGATTCAGCCAAATCATTGGATCTGAATTAGTGAAACTAATTTATCCACACATAAGCTTGCTGAACAAACTTAATTGATACGATTGGATTCACAAAAACTCGCCTGTAGTTATGGAATTAATAATTAATTAACAGATTTCTCCTATATATGTATAGGTATGATTATAAAATACATTCCTTGTTTTCCTGAGCAAAAAAATAAATAAAGTGAGCTTTTTACCAACTTGACAAACTCTTGATGTACTCATTGTCATACCCGTCAGGCGAGCGTGTCCTGGCAAGCGGTTCAGTGCAGCTGCCCCGCTTCACCCTACTGGAGTCCGGCAGCCTGCTCATTTCGCCCTCGCACATTTCCGATGCTGGCACTTACACCTGCATGGCCAGCAACTCCCGTGGCATCGACGAGGCGTCCGCCGACCTCGTGGTCTGGGGTAAATAGAAGAGCGGCACTGCTTCTCGCTGTTCCGGAACATTCTGTCATGTCTCCTCCGCCGCCTCCTCAGCTCGAACCCGGATCACGACGCCCCCGCAGGACCAGAGCATCATCAAAGGCACCAAGGCCGCGCTGACCTGCGGTGTCACGCACGATCCCAGCGTGAATGTCAGGTAAGCCGACACATTCAAACGGCTTTATTCAGCGGGCGACCTTCTGGGGCAGTCTGTATAAAGCCCTCCAGAATTGAAGAAACTCCACAGTACAGCGCTGAATAAAAGTCAACTAACTTAAGAAAATATGCTTCCTACAACTTCTTTGCAATGCAGTATGCAAACTAATTATCATTCCGAGGATGTTCTCGTACTTGATGCCATAATATGGTATCAATGTTGGAAGATATTTTCAAAACCAAAATTGCTGTATACCTTTTGATGTTGTAAAATGTGATATTTGTCCCACATGCATTCCCCCTAGGCAAGCAAACAACCACACAATGTCATATCATAAAACGCCAAAAGCAAAGCAACATTATGGTAGCATGTGGCATATTTATGAAAAAAAATCTCATCTTGTGTATTTGTGTGGTTCACGCAGACACGTATGGGAAAAAGAGGGAGTGGCCATCAACGTGCAATCTATTCCACGTATGCAGCAAGACGCCGACGGCACCCTGCACATCTCGCAGACGTGGTCGGGCGACATCGGCACGTACACATGCCGCGTCACCTCGGTGGGCGGCAACGATTCCCGCAGCGCTCACCTCCGGGTCAGGTAAACATACAAACACATAAGGGCGTAGCTTTGGTCTCAAAATTGGTCGGGATGATATAACAGCATAACCTGCATGCACACTTTTTTGCTGGGGATGGGACATTAATAAGACCAAAGAGATTATAGAACAGGGGTCAGGGCTACATTCCTCATGAATATGAACCTAATTGATTGATAGGCTAAATGATTAATGCAAAATAAATCTGTATTGACTAATACTAACTTTCATGCGTATCGGTTCAGCTGATACGACATTTGATTCAAACCTTTGTTTTCAAAAACTACTAAAGAACTGTTTTGAAGTGCAAGTCCCTTGATTAAAAAATCGGGGAGCTATCCAAAAATGGGTCCACTTCTGGGGGACACTGGAGCACCCTTTGACTCAAACTAAAGTATTGTAATATGAAAGTTATTTGGAAAAAAAAATAATGAAAAAAATCTGAGATATCCAAGGACTGATTTACATCTGGGGCATACTATACTATCCCAAGACTCTATCTTAAGTACCGTAGTTTTCGGGCTATAAGTCACAGTGTTTTTTCATAGTTTGGCTGGGTGTGCGACTCTGGAGCGGCTTATGTGTGGAATTATTAACATATTATTATATCATTTCACATGTTTTGGTGTTTTGAAGTGACACTGATGGTTTGGTAAACATGTTATCATGTTCTTTATGCTATAGTTATCTGAATAACTCGTAATAGCTATGCTACATTAACATACCGGCTGTGTTTGCATTTCGTTGTTCATGCATCATGTAACATTATCAGACTATACACTTATTCATTATGTTGTTCTTTATTGTATTTTTATTTTAAATTGCCTTTCAAGATGACATATCTGTTCTATGTGTTGGATTCAATCAAGTAAATTTCCCCCAAAAATGTGACTTATACTCCGGTGCGACTTATATGTTTTATTTCCTCTTCATTGGGCATTTTATGGCTGGTGCAACCTATACTCATGTGCGACTTATAGTCAGAAAAATACGGTACTCTCATGAAATTCTGATGTGTGGTTTTATTTCAGAGATCATTGTTCATGTCAATTCATGTCAGTGTTCCCCTTAAGTGGACCCATTCTTGGATAGCTTCCCGTTTTTATTAATAAAGGGACTTGCACTCTGAAGCCACCCCATTGTATTACCGTAAAGCACATAAAGCAAAAAATTATCCAAATGAGGGACGGCTAGCTTGACTTTGTTGTTCCTTGCGGAGGCTGGTTCAGTTCACACAGTTCACACAGTTTAATGTTATGCTAACTCTGATGCAGGTCAGACTTTCAGTAGAAAAATTAGTGAGTGGCTGCTGCTGGCCGAAAAAAAACTTCTAATGTCCCTCCTCTTGGAAGGGGGCGGAGGAGGCAGCATGTTGTCGACATGAATTGGTCAGGCTGGTTTAGTGTGCATGTGTGGCGGAAGGGGAGCATCTAGTCATCAGCCAATCAACCGTGCTTTTGATGGAAAAATATGGACCGGCACATTCAGCAAGTGAAAATGGATAAATGTAAGTCTGAACATAATGAAAATAATTCACTTATTCTCTCTATTCTACCCATACAACATATGAGAAGACAATCTAAATTACCTATTTAACTGAACCCATTTTATAATGTAAATAAGGCTGCTTAAAAGTTGGTGGGGACAATTTGAGCATCCTGAAATGTTGGTAGTGAAATGTCCCTAGCGTCCCTATGCAAACCTACGCCCTAACAAACACAACGATATACAGTAAACACAAAAAAGGAACATGTATTTTGCCCTCTTGCTCACTTTAACTCACACATACAGCATGTCTCATTTCCACTTTGTCCTCTTTCTCATTCAACACCAGCATCACACTCGCGAAAGCTCAAGTAGGACATATGTATAGCAGTTGGCATTCATCACACACATGCACGCACACATGCCTCATTTTGTTTGTTTTTATGGTGTGAATTTTAAATATTATTATTCAGGATGTGTCCAAGCTAATCACCTCATTTTAAGAAAATCGGAATCAGGTTAAAAAAAAATAAAAGATAGGGTTTTAATTTTTAGGTATTAACATCATTGGCTGCCTGAATTGATCTGTTGAAATAATAAATATTAAGATTAAATTGTTTATTAGAGAAAAAATGCTTAAATTTATTCAAATTTACTCAACTTTGAGCTCATCGAAAGCAATATATTTTATTTATAATGCGCTTTTCATTGCAGTCAAAGAACCTCCGTGAAGTTGGCCCCCATCAGACGAAAATTTATATAAAAATTTTGTCAGTCATTTGTGCTTGTTTGTCCTGTAGAAAGTTTGTTTGTGCTGCTGTCATTTCTAAGATATTTCCAATTCTTTAATAGGTCAATCTGAGGTCAACCAGCCCCCCCATTTTGATTTAAAATGCCGAAAAATTGTGTCAATCATTTGTGCTTCGGTTTTCTGGCTTGAGCATTAAAAAATTTCATTTGTGCTACAATCGTTTTATACATATTGTGATATTAACTTCGAGTGATGACGTCAATCGTAGCCCCTACGTCGCGACTGACGGAGCGTACCAACTCTCTCAATAATTGCGAGTTAAGTCATCACTCGAAATTAATGTCTCAAGCCCCTCATTTACTGCAAAATGTACCCGTAAGGGTGCCATTTCTTTGTGCTACGTTTGTGCTAGTTGATGGGACACCCTCTATTATCGAAAGAGTTGGTACACTCCGTCAGCCGTGGAGTTGGCTATGGAAAAGCTGCAAGTGACGTCATCATTCGAAATTAATATCTCAATATCTATAAAACAATAGCAGCACAAAGTTTTTTTTTTTTTACAGCACAAACGTAGCATAAACGAATGTCACCATTTTGGGTCCATTTATCAATAATTAGGGGCTTCGTGACATCATCACATGAAATAATATCTCAAAAATGATAGCAGCCCAAACGAAATTGTTTAAGGCACAAACGACACATAAACGATTGACATCTTTTTTAGCCACTTTTAATCTAAATGGTGGGCTGGTTGACATCATATTGACCTATAAAAGAATTGTAAATATCTTAAAAATGATAGCAGCACAAACAAGCACAAATGTAGCACAAACTAATGACGTAATTTTTCTAAAAACCTCCGTCTGATGAGGGGGCCAACTTCATTGAGGCACTCAACAACGCTTTACAAGAAGGATAATAACACAATAGGGCAAAACTGATAATGATAAAAGAAAAACATTTATAAAAGAACAAGGCAGAGGAACAATATTAAGAAAATAAATGTTTCTATACATTACAGCTAAAAGCAAACCGGAGCAGATTTGAGGAGTTATTTGAATAATACAAAGTCAGAGCAGTTGCGAATATAATACTGTATATAAATTCTCAAAATCTAAGACATCATTCAGTTAAATTGCCACTTGGTTGTAATTTTGTTGTTTGCATTTACTTCAATGTACAGTAGCTATTCAGATGTCTGTTGGCAATTGATGTCCACGTGGTTTCTTGCAGGCAGCTGCCTCACGCGCCTGAGAACCCCGTGGCTGTGCTGAGCTCCTCCGAGAGGCGAGCCATCGACCTGACCTGGGCAAAAGCCTTCGACGGCAACAGCCCACTTATGCGCTACATCCTGGAGGTGTCTGAGAACAGTAGGTTCCCCCAAACCACGTTGTGTTTTCTTCCATAATAAAACATACCAATGAAGCGCTTCAGAGACCCTGGATAGTGGATACCAGCCTATAATTTAGTATGAGCAGGGGGAGAAACATTTTCAGTCCGTTGTCCTGAGATAAATGCTTTTATATTGTTGTTTTTTTATGTGTTACTTTTTTGGATTTCAAGACGTCTGGATCCTGTGTCGTCAGCTTCTTTTAGTGCACCATATACCCCGCTAGGAAGTTTAAAAAGAATTTAAGATCAGTGCCAGTCATTAAGGGTGTCCATCACTTCTCATATTCGGAGGGGGAACAAAGTGCCTTGACACAAAGGCGGTGTTGTTGCGTGAGAGCTGTTGAATATTCTCGGTGATGTTCACACAGCAGGGCCGCTATCAGGATGCTAACGCATCAGGGATGTCGTCAGAAAAATTATTTTAATCTTGGAAATATTAATAATTATATATATATATATATATATATATATATATATATATATATAGTGCCTTGCAAAAGTATTCGGCCCCCTAGAACCTTGCAACCTTTCGCCACATTTCAGGCTTCAAACATAAAGATATAAAATTTTAATTTTTTGTCAAGAATCAACAACAAGTGGGACACAATCGTGAAGTGGAACAAAATTTATTGGATAATTTAAACTTTTTTAACAAATAAAAAACTGAAAAGTGGGGCGTGCAATATTATTCGGCCCCCTTGCGTTAATACTTTTTATCGCCACCTTTTGCTCCAATTACAGCTGGAAGTCGCTTGGGGTATGTTTCTATCAGTTTTGCACATTGAGAGACTGACATTCTTGCCCATTCTTCCTTGCAAAACAGCTCGAGCTCAGTGAGGTTGGATGGAGAGTGTTTGTGGACAGCAGTCTTCAGCTCTTTCCACAGATTCTCGATTGGATTCAGGTCTGGACTTTGACTTGGCCATTCTAACACCTGGATACGTTTATTTTTGAACCATTCCATTGTAGATTTGGCTTTATGTTTTGGATCATTGTCCTGTTGGAAGATAAATCTCCGTCCCAGTCTCGGGTCTTGTGCAGATACCAACAGGTTTTCTTCCAGAATGTTCCTGTATTTGGCTGCATCCATCTTCCCGTCAATTTTAACCATCTTCCCTGTCCCTGCTGAAGAAAAGCAGGCCCAAACCATGATGCTACCACCACCATGTTTGACAGTGGGGATGGTGTGTTCAGGGTGATGAGCTGTGTTGCTTTTACGCCAAACATATCGTTTTGCATTGTGGCCAAAAAGTTCAATTTTGGTTTCATCTGACCAGAGCACCTTCTTCCACATGTTTGGTGTGTCTCCCAGGTGGCTTGTGACAAACTTTAAACAAGACTTTTTATGGATATCTTTGAGAAATGGCTTTCTTCTTGCCACTCTTCCATAAAGGCCAGATTTGTGCAGTGTACGACTGATTGTTGTCCTATGGACAGACTCTCCCACCTCAGCTGTAGATCTCTGCAGTTCATCCAGAGTGATCATGGGCCTCTTGGCTGCATCTCTGATCAGTTTTCTCCTTGGTTGAGAAGAAAGTTTGGAAGGACGGCCAGGTCTTGGTAGATTTGCAGTGGTCTGATGCTCCTTCCATTTCAATATGATGGCTTGCACAGTGCTCCTTGAGATGTTGAAAGCTTGGGAAATCTTTTTGTATCCAAATCCGGCTTTAAACTTCTCCACAACAGTATCTCGGACCTGCCTGGTGTGTTCCTTGGTTTTCATAATGCTCTCTGCACTTTAAACAGAACCCTGAGACTATCACAGAGCAGGTGCATTTATACGGAGACTTGATTACACACAGGTGGATTCTATTTATCATCATCGGTCATTTAGGACAACATTGGATCATTCAGAGATCCTCACTGAACTTCTGGAGTGAGTTTGCTGCACTGAAAGTAAAGGGGCTGAATAATATTGCACGCCCCACTTTTCAGTTTTTTATTTGTTAAAAAAGTTTAAATTATCCAATAAATGTTGTTCCACTTCACGATTGTGTCCCACTTGTTGTTGATTCTTGACGAAAAAATTAATTTCATATCTTCATGTTTGAAGCCTGAAATGTGGTGAAAGGTTGCAAGATTCAAGGGGGCCAAATACTTTTGCAAGACACTGTATATATACATATATATATATACATATATATATATATATATACATATACATATATATATGTATATATATATATATATATATATATATATATATATATATATATATATATACAGTCATGTGGAAAAAATTAGGACTCCCCATTAAATATTCAGTTCTTTATTAAGAAATGTTCACATATCAATGTCTGATCTTGTTTTTCTTTATCTGTAAACAACAAAAATTAACATTGTTTCACCCATTAAACCAAATATATCAACAAAAATGTATATTCTAACTGAGGAAAAAGTTAGGACACCCTACAACCTAATAGCTAGTGTTACCCCCTTTGGCTGAAAAAACATCAGTGAGATGCTTTTTGTAGCCATCTATCAGTCTTTGACATCGGTCTGAAGAAAGTTTGCCCCACTCCTCAACGCAGAATACTTTCAACAGTGACTGACTGTTGAAGTAAGAGAAAACACCATGGTGAGATTATAGACACTTATGATTCTGGTAGGAGATTTCAAAAGATCTCAAAAGAATATAAAATCAGCCATTCCACTGCCCGGAAAATAGTCTACAAGTAGAGGACATTCAAAATAACTGCCAACATGCCCAGGTCTGGCCGTCCAAGCAAGTTCACCCCAAGAGCAGATTCCAAATGCTTAAAGAAGTCTCCAGAAACTCTATAATGTCATCACAAGACCTGCAGCAGGCTCTTGCTACTGTTGATATGAAAGTGCATGCCTCTACAATCAGAAACAGACTTCACAAGTTTAACCTTCATGGAAGGTGTGCAAGGAGGAAACCTTTGCTCTCCAGAAAGAACATGAAGGCCAGACTGAAGTTTTTAAGTTTGAAGTATGTGAATGTAGACAAAGACCAGGACTTCTCGAATAATGTTCTTTGGACAGTTGAATCTAAAATTGAATATACAGCATTCCAGGAAAAGAACCTCATACCAACTGTGAAGCATGGAGGTAGAAGTGTCATGGTTTGGGGATGATTTGCTGCAGCAGGACCTGGCCAGCTCACCATCATAGAATCCACCATGAATTGTATTTTCTATCAGAGGGTGCTTGGGGAACATGTGAGATCTTCTGCGAAAAAATCAAAGCTGAAGCTAAACTGGACCCTGCAACATGACAAAGACCCAAAACATACCAGTAAATCCACCAAGGACTGGCTGAAAAGGAAGAAATGGAGTGTCAAATCCCAGATCTTAATCCCATTGAAATGTTTTGGGGTGACTTGAAACGGGCTGTACATGCAAGAAACCCCTCAAACATCTCACTGTTGAAAGTATTCTGCGTTGAGGAGTTGGGCAAATTTTCTTCAGACAGTTGTCAAAGACTGGTAGATGGCTTCAAAAAGCGTCTCAGTGAAGTTATTTCAGCCAAAGGAGGTAACACTAGCTATCAAGTGGTAGGGTGTCCTAATTTTTTCCTCAGTTAGAATATGCATTTTTGTCGATATATTTGTTTTAATGAGTAAAACAATCTTAATTTTTGTTGTTTACCTGCAATTAAATCACTTTATTTCCCAGAGATGAAGAAAAACAAGATCAGACATTGATATGTGAACATTTCCTGATAAAGAACTGAATATTCTCACAAGTTTCTCTCTTTTTAGCCACAAAAAATGAGCCAATATTTGTGCTTTGATTCCTTTTGTTGATTCTGAAAACAAAAAAAAGAAAAGTATTTTCATAGCTTGGCAAGGGATAAGATTGGTATTTGTTTTTAATAATTCAGTACTGTTGATTTTGCCCTTCCAGACATGAGAGTAATCCAAGGCTGTTGATGATGTGTTGTGATAATTTGCAGATGCTCCCTGGGCCACCCTGCTGGCCAGCATCGACCCCGAGTCGTCGGCGGTGACGGTCAGCGGCCTGATCCCGGCGCGCTCCTACCAGTTCCGCTTGTGCGCCGTCAATGACGTGGGCAAAGGCCAGTTCAGCAAGGAGACGGAGCGGTGAGCTGCCATCCTGATGGTATTCATGTCAGGAGAAGGTTGATGGACAGCAGACAGTCTTTGAGTTAGAAACTTGTCAGGAAATAGCTATGCCTGTTTCCATGGCAACCACTTTGACCGATCCTTTCAGTCAAGGTTCGGCAAGGAGGGCCAGAAGCTTGTAATCCCATCAGAGTGCATGCGCTCGCACATAACACAACATGTTGTCACTTGCAAACACGCGACAGTGAGCCTTCTGCGCAGCGCATGTCGCCTACAAGAAAAAAAATTACTTTCTCTGATGTACACTGAACTGCAAATGTTGCGTCAGCAATGTATCATTTTAAAATCATGAAAACATGAATGAAAAAACTTTCATGTGATTTTAATCGCAATGACAAAATGTAAACTACAATACAGTTACAATCTGTAGCGTACACAATCATTACTTTTAATTTGAAAACATATTTGCCGTATTGTAATATTTTCCAGAGTTAAAAACAAATAAATAACTATAAATGTTTATTTTGTTGTAGTGTGTCGCTGCCAGAGGAGCCTCCAAGTGCCCCTCCACAGAACGTCATCGCTAGCGGCCGCACCAACCAGTCCATCATGATCCAGTGGCAGCCGCCACCCGAGAGCCACCAGAACGGCATCCTGCGAGGCTACACTGTCCGGTAACGAAGCCCCTTCAAGTGCCTCGTGGAGGATTTTGTTAATTGTAGTGATGTCCTGATCACATATTTTTTTAACCTGAGTCCGAATCACCTGATTTTGAGAATCTGCCGATACCGAGTCTCATACAAAAAAAAAACATTTTCTGAAAAAAATTGTTCTATTTGAACAAGAGTTCAAAAAATGTTGCAGTACTGTACTTTTTACAGTACTTCTACTTCCATTTTTTCCAGGAGTGTTGCGGAGGATGAAACATATATTTTTGTATCATTTGGCAGTGCCATTGTATTTCTGGATTATTTTGTTACATTTTAGCCCTCAAAAAGAAAAAAAAAATCTATAAATTAGGCCTGAACAATATTGGAAAAAATTAACATTGAGATATATTTGCCAAGGCTCCACACTAGGGCTGTCCAGAAGGATTATTTTTCTACCGATTCATCTGCAGATATTTCACGGTTTTTTTTTTTTTTTTTAAACCTTGCAATGCAATTTTTGTTGACGATTATTAATTCAGAAAAACATTTTGGAACACTTAAATTCTTTATTATTGTACAAATAAACACAAAAATAACAATAATAAATCACAAATAAACAATGAGGTCAAATGCTGATGGCATTAACTAGTGCAAAAGAATGGAAAATCAGATTCAGAACAAGTCACTTTTCCAACAGGATTCAAACCAATTCTTACGGGCAGTTTACATGGCGACTCGACATGAAGACGCATTGACAGTATTGCGGAATGGCCTCGACTTCATATGGTGTTGGCCATTGAATCCGGGCTCCAAAGTAAAAGGATTTGATTGCGGGGGCTTGAGGGTGCTTGCTCCGCATCCGCAATGGATAGAGCTCCTGCAGTGATAACGTCAGCACTCGCAAATGTCACAATGGGCGTGCGCAGCGGTGCTACTAAACATTAAAAACAGTAAATGGCGGAACTTCGGCTTTAATCTACTGTTTTTATAATATTTTTAATTTAAATACAGTATACTGAATGTTTCCATTTGTGTCCTTTTGGAGCAAAAGAAAAATGCCATTTCTTAGAGTGGGCGGGTATGTTATCTTCTGGGCTGAGTAGGTTCTTGGGATCAAAGTGCATCATTGGCTGTCGCCTTGTAAATCTGCACTGCCCCCTAGGGCCTGGTATGAATACTGCATCGTTTTCACGCAGAATGGCGTACCGCACGCAGGCTATTTTTAGACCGTGACGTCGCATCGTAAAGCGGAAGTAAAGCCGAAGTGGGACATTATAGACCCGCCCTCGCATAGATTTAACGTAATTTGTGCCACTTTTCATCGGTTATCTTTCAAAAACGAATATGCCGATCACGCATTGCTTTTTGGAACTTGTAGAAACGACTCTAGACATTACGACACATGAAGGATGTTTCTTCTTACGTTTGCGGAAACCAAAAACTCGGGAGGAAAAAATGTGAAGACCGAATCAACTTGCGTGGACTTTAACACCAGCTCGGTGAATCCATTCACATTTCATATGCAGTCTCCTTGTGCCCTGCAATTGGCTGGCAACCAATTCAGGGTGTCCCCTGCCTACTGCCCAAAGTTAGCTGGGATAGGCTCCAGCACCTCCGCGACCCTCGTGAGGAATAAGCGGCATGGAAAATGAATGAATAAACATTATGTTTGTTAGGCATTGTCTTTCAGAGGACAAAGAGGTAAGCCATTTTTATATTTTTAACGTATTCTTTTAGCGTAACGTTGCGCTGTACTGCTTCTGTCTGACAATGAATGACCTGAAAAGAATTACAATGGTGTCTGACTGCCACTGTTACAGTTTCTGTTATATATAAAAAAAACAACTTTAGTAAGGGGGAAGTGTAAATAAATTATAGAATTAAGATATTATCAATGAAAAAATTAAAAGTGTTCGTTGGCTGTCACTGAGTAGCATTTGCGATCGCTACTCAAAGCTAACTAAATTACCTCCAAGAACGGTAAGAGACGTAGGACAACCAGAGGATATATAATAAAGGCAGGGCTGATGGTAAAGGATAGCTTGTTGAAACAGGAGAATGTTATTGTCAGTCGCGTCGATAAAAAAGCTAAAGCTATGCTTAGGTCGGCTTGTTTTTTTCGTCTTTTTCAGCCTTCGACACTCAAGCCATCTCTTTAACTGAACATTTTTATGTTCTTCCACATCTTTGCCAGTGAATTTGGCACCAGGCACATCATTTTCGGAGAGAATTGGTAGATTTAGCTCTGTAAACATCTCCTTCGTACACGATTTCCATTCATTTCCTATTAGGGACAAACGGTGGCTTGTCCCTACTTAGCAACAGTAGCTAATGCGGTACGCCATTGCGACATTGTTCAAATGGAGACGGAACGATATAAATGCAAACTTGAAATTTTTCGTATTCTCGGAGAGTCACCAGACTCACCATGTAAATGGCCCCTTACTTTCTCTTTTTGTGGTATGTCTATATTGTTCTCAGCATTAGAGTGAGCACCAGCAGAGTAGATAAATAAATGTGACGTATCACTGGAGTGAAGTACGTGAAAAAGAATTCAATGATGCATGATGATATGACGCTAAAACGGACTATTAGGGCCAAATATTTTTATTTATTTTTTTTTTTTTTTAAGAGATTAAAAAAAAGTGGCATTATTACATAGGGGTGAGCCGCTGCGCGCTTTACATACATGTACCTTCGATAGGAGCTTCGACGAAGCATTAGTATAAATTTTTCTATTAATTGTAATTTGATGTAGATGAGGCAAAATAATAAGAATTTCCTTATTTGTAAAACCGATTTTAAAACAAAAGATGCTTTCAATAATAGTGATTTTTAACGTGCTACGTAAAGTACGTAGCTGCTAATTCAGCTACATTAGCCCGACATTAGCCCCTAATACTCTTTCATACGACCCACGTAAAGGCAACTTCAATGTCGTTAGGCCTATAGGGACTTACGATCCACCAGCTTGTTGTCTCCTGTCATCTTCCAAAATTATACATGGGTGACGGCGCTCCAGGTGTACATTCACGGCCGACGTGCTGCCGTGGTATGCAAGCTTTGTGTACAGTGTACCCTCCTTTGTTTTGTTGAAATAAGTCCATGCTTTGGTCATTCTGGTGCGCTTTTTTTGGCTTTATGCCGCTTTCCCCATTTGAATCCCGAGCGCCTGCCATTCTCAACTTTCCAGCCATATATATTTTAAACCCTTTATTAACCATCAACATGATGGTGTGCTCGTCGACACATTTACATCATCGATGACGACTACGTTGACTAGTTCGGACAGCTCTACTCCACACTTTTTGCATTGGTTGCATTAATGCACCTAACTTTTTTTTCTAAAGTCCACCGGCACAAAATGTAGGCGCACACATATTTTTCATTGCATCACTTTTAACGCAATACTTTTACTTTTCACTCATTCATCTTCAAACCGCTTATCCTCTCGAGTGTCACGGGGGTTCTGGAGCCTATCATAGCAAGTTCCAAGCAGAAGGCGGGGTACATCCTGAACAGGTTGCCAGCCAGTCGCAGTTCACATATAGACACACAACAATTCACGCACACACTAACACCTACGGACAATTTGGAGTGTTCAATCAGCAAACCATGCACGGTTTTTGGAGATGTGGCAGGAACCTGGAGAGAACCCACACTTATTTTTAAAGAAGAATAACATAGAAAACTGCTTTTTAAGTGCTTCATTGAGTGAGTCCACTCAAATTCGCTCACGCTAACGAGAGCAGCCGCTCGACAATGAAGATTGACTTAACGATGATTAACACGTTTGTGCCTTTGATTGTAGAGCTACCAAGCCTTTCTCTCGCTAGATCAAAGCTACAAACCTGTCAATCATCGTTAACTTTAAGTAACAAACGCCAGCTGCACTGGTGAGCAAGAAAAGCAGCAGGAGGGAGGGTGAGAGGCTGTACGAGCATGAAGTACAAAAACACAAATATATATTTTTTTATTAAAAACCTGATCGTTTTCACCCGATTCTGATCCTCTGAAAAATGGTATCATCGGCCCAATTTATGATCACATGATCGGATCGGGACATCCCTAGTTCATTGCAAAGTTTCATTTATCACAGCTCCTTGGCTATGACTGTATGGCATCATAAGACACCATAAAGAGTTACTACTTAGTACAAGCATAATATAGTATTATACATGAAAAAATGTTTCATATTACAAAAAATTAGTTAAAACTTAAGACTAAACAATGACAATGCGTGCGCACAACCAAATTTATTGTGATAGTACAACCACCCACCTTAAAAATATATAACATATTAATACACACAAACGAGCCAATGGTGTGTGTATATATTTGTGTCAGGTACCGTCTGACGGGCCTTCCGGTGGATTATCAAATCAAGAACATCTCTAGCCCAGACGTAACCACACTTCTCCTTGAGGAGCTCATCATTTGGACCAACTACGAGATCGAGGTGGCCGCCTACAATGGGGCGGGCCTGGGAGCTTTCAGCCATAAGGTTACCGAGTGGACCCTACAGGGAGGTAATAAGAGGCTCATCCATCTTTGATCCAGCTATCTATCCATCTGTCTGTCTTTCTCTTATGTCAAATTTGATCAATGTTTTATTATCCTGTGTCACCAGTGCCGACCATCGCCCCGGGCAACGTGCAAGCCGAGGCCGTCAACTCCACGGCCATCCGCTTTACATGGACGGCACCCAACCCGCAGTTCATCAACGGCATCAACCAAGGCTACAAGGTTGGCTGACGCCACAGATTAAAACAGCTCTCTGCATCATTCGCATGTGTTGGGAATGCTTATTATCAGGCATTCATACAAAAAATATGAATGCTGAGATTCAAATGATAAAATGTTATGATATGACTGTTAAGCAGAGATGGGTAAAAACATGTTACATTGACTTTGTTACATTTAGTTGAGCAACTTTTTGAGAAAAATCATAGACTTCACCATCAGTTGACAAGAAAGATCCTGCAGACATTGCGCCACACTTTCCCGTAGGGCGGACCCAGGCAGAACGTTCAATTGGCTTTCACTGTAATAAACTCAAACACACGCTGCATTTTAACGCCGGATTTAGGTGGAAACAGGACAAAGGTTTTACTGCATACAAGCAGGCAGGAGTGTCTCAAGATAGTTTTGGTCAAGGATTCAAGTTAATTATTATTATATTAAATAGCACCATGCATGCATTTCGAAACGTGAAAAAATTCAATGGATAAAATTAGTGTTATTTTGGCTTGAAATATTTACGTAAAATGAACGATACCTGACCATGAATCTAGACTGTTTTACGTTCATATCTATAGAAATCCAGCAATTCATTCATTTATTTACAATAACTTTCCACTTAAAAAGGTCTTTGTCTCGTGACGGCCGCCATGTTGAATTACACAATAACTTTTGCTTGAAGTATTTACGTAAAATAAAGGATAACTGCCCGTTTTTGCTTTTAACTTATAATCTAGACTGTTGATTGAAATTCCGTTATTTACGCATTTATTCACAAGAATTTTCAATTAAAAAAGCGCTATGTTTTGTGACTGCCTCCTTGTTAGTATACTGGACTGTCTCAGAAAATCAGAATACACAATATTCTAATTTTTTGAGACAGTCCTGTGTATATATACAGGACTGTCTCAGGAAATTAGAATACACAATATTCTAATTTCCTGACTGTCTCAGGAAATTAGAATATTGTGTATTCTAATTTCCTTATATATATATATATATATATATATATATATATATATTAGGGCTGTCAAAATTACCGCGTTAACACGCGGTAATTAATTTCTTTAATTAATCACGTTAAAATATTTGACACAATTAACGCACATGTCCCTCTCAGACAGTATTCTGCCTTTTGGTAAGTTTGACAGCAAGGCGTTTTGTGCTGTCTAACAGCGAACTCTTGTGGTCTTGTGGTGGTTTATTTGGTTTATTTTTTTCTTGCCAGTTCAATATGGGCTGCACAACGTCTCTGTTGTGCTTATATGATCCTTGGAAAAGATTTGTCCATAAGTATGGTTGTTGTAAAGAATGTACATATTATGTTAATAAGCGAAATGTTATATTTTTTGTATGAGACGCTTTTTGTTTATGTTTAGTCAACCTGTATAGTGTGCTAAGCTAACGTTGTTGCTAATGCAATGCTTATGTACTTTTTTTTTGTAGTTTTACGACGGCCTAAAGAGGACAATGGTTTGAGGTCATTTTATTAATAAATCAGATGAAAAAGGAAGAAGTCTGATTATTAAGGCGTCGTTCACTAGCTGTCTAGCTTTGGAAAAAGTAGACGCTTTGGAGTGAGGACAGCATAGACAGATTTAAATGACAGTAGAGTGAAATGCCCACTACAGTCCTTATGTACCGTATGTTGAATGTATATATCCATCTTGTGTCTTATCTTTCCATTCCAATCATTTATTTTACAGAATATATATATAAATCACAGAAAAATATGGCACATTTTATAGATGGTTTGAATTGCGATGAATTGCGATTAATTAATTTTTAAGCTGTAATTAACTCGATTAAAAATTTTAATCGTTTGACAGCCCTAATATATATATATATACTGTATATGTATATACCTTATTGGCCCAAATATAAGACTGTGTTTTTTGCATTGAAATAAGACTGAAAAAGTGGGGGTCATCTTATATACGCGGCCTAGACACGATACACATTTACGATGCTAGATGGCGCCAGATATCATTGAAGCGATGTTCTGTCATGACAGATCTCAGCTACTCTCAAGTTTAACCAGTTTGCATTGTTTTATTGCAATGTTTTTCCTTATTCAGATTTGTTTCAAGACTACAGTTACAGTTAGACTTCACTTTGATGGTTAATGCAGTTATTTATATTTTGTTGTTTTATCAAAATAGATTGGTTTATTTACATTTCAAAAACCAGAAGCCACTTATCTACAAATGTGATTGCACTTTAGTAATATTAAGATTTGAATGAGGCAAAATATTATGCTCTCAAATATATTGTTATAATCATTTGTTTTAGATGTACTGTAATTATTTTCTGTATAAAAAAAATTGGGTGTTCAAAAAGCCTTTTTTCAAACGAGCTTTTTAAGTTGAAAATTCTTGTAAATAAATGTGTTAATCCCAGAATTTCTACAGGTATGAAAGTAAAACAGTCTAGATTCTTGGTTAAAATCCACCTAAATCCAGCGTTAGAACGCAGCGTGTTTAGGTTTATTGCAGTGAAAGCTTCCACGACACTCTGCCTGGCCCGCCCCCCTACGGAATGCCGTGGCGCAATGTCTCTCGGAGCTGTCTCGTCAACTGATAGTGAAACGGATATTTGAGTAGATTTGTGAATAAGAAACGCTACTCTTACTCTAGTACTTTGGCCTACACTTGTTGATACATTTTTGCTCTTTATCCTACATATTAGATTTTACTTTTTTTTTTGCCAGCTATGCCAACAGTAGCTCTACCAGTTTCACCAATGAGATGTCGCAACAATAATCACATGACTCCATTATACCAGTCAGACTCAAGCTTGCCCCTCTATGACCACACTGGCCAATCACGTGGCGTCTATAAAGCACTATAAAAAACATAAGTACTTGACATAGAGCGCTTCCCTCTGCGTGACTCCAAAGCGTGGATTTTAACCTCTCTTTTAGTTTTTATTTGGCACCGACTGACCACGGAAAATCGGAGATATGATCATTTTTATTTCATAAAAGGAACTGTTATGGAACTGTTCAGTATTCATCTGTTCAAACTGGGAACTATTTTCTCCACTAGAGGGCACTCATTCTCTTTGGACGAATGATGCTTCCTTTTTTTTTTCAGCAGCCAGCTTCCTTATTTCCTCTCTCACTGGAACTCAATGATTTTATTTTTTTTTTTTTTTGTATTTCCTTGGCTAATCCGCTATTTTTTTCCCTCATTTTGAATTCTTTGGTTCATAGTCCAGTGAGGCTTATTTGTTGATTCATTTGGGTTAATAGGTAACACTTTATTTGACTGCAGCGTCATAAGGCTGTCACAAGACTGTCATAAATATGACATCGCACTGTCATGGGCATTAATGAATGCTTATGACAGATGTCATTAAGTGTCTTATGACACCGCTATCAATGAAAGTGTTACCAGTTAATATCTTTTGTTGTAAATATTACATAATACAGTGAGGACAGTTGTGGCTTATAGTCTGGTGTGGTTTATCTATGAGCAAATGCTGTTTTCGTGTCAAATTTGGTGGGTTGCGGCTTATAGTCAGGTGCGTCATATAGTCCGAAAATTATGGTATTCCTGAAAAGAAGCATTGATACTATATCGCATGTACTGTATATGTCATAATATCCATTTAGGTTCTTCAGAGATCACTTCTATCTGTGCAATATTCTATTGCTTGCTATGATATGCTGCCATGTCATCCTCACCCCTAGTTACTCGCGTGGGAGCCAGGCAAAGAGCGCGAAGCGATGACCGTGTTGGCGCGTCCCAACTTCCAGGACGGCGTTCACGTCGGCTTTGTGACGGGACTAAAGAAGTTCAGTGACTACTTCACCTCGGCGCTGTGCTTCACCACACCAGGCGATGGACCTCGTAGCCCCCCGAAGCTCCTGAGGACGCACGAAAGCAGTAAGTGCGCATTAGGACTTTCCTTTTTTTTTCCAACGGTAAAGCTGAGTTTCTTTTTTTTTGCCTTAAGCACCGGGCGCCGTTGGCCACCTGAGCTTCACAGAGATTCTTGACACATCACTCAAAGTCAGTTGGAGTGAACCTAGTGAGAAGAACGGTATTCTCACAGGTACGTGCCTGCACTCACACATTTTACTGTATACTGTATTTTATTTCTCATAATAAAACTATAATCATTCTGATGTTAATTATTTTTGTATTACTATATTTCTTTTTTAATGAATCATTTGTGTATACAGCATATGCTCATTCTTTTTTTGTTTTGTTTTGTTTAAAAAAAACAGCTTTATGCCAAATGTATTCATTGCTATCTTACTGTCTGTGTGTGTGTGTTGTGGTACACAGGCTACCGCATCTCATGGGAGGAGTTCAACCGCACCAACACACGAGTCACTCACTACCTGCCTAGTGTCACACTTGAGTACCGTGTCACCGGACTCACTGCGCTCACTACCTATACCATCGAGGTGGCCGCCATGACATCCAAGGGACAAGGCCTGCTGTCGTCCTCCACTATTTCGTCAGGCGTTCCGCCAGGTTAGTCGGGGATTTTGTCAAGATTTAGGACTTGGACAGACCTACAAGTGGCAACACTGTGCTACAAGGGAGCTGTGACACCAAAGAAAAAACACAAATAGAAAGTATGAGCAGCCAGGTTAGCGGTTAACTGATCTGGTAATTCTATTGAAGTTGTAGCCATCTAGTTTCAGCTTATCAATAATTAGGACTACAGTTGTCCGATAATGAGCTGGGCTGATTATCGGTGCCGATATTTGGAAATTTGACGTACATCAGTATCGGCCTTTTTTTAAATCCAACCAACTGATATGAAAAAATCCATTTAAAACTGGGTTATTTCGGCTCAGCCTCTCTCTTCTGCCTGCTGTCTCCTGCACTAATATTCACCACTTCCTCTGATTGGTTAAATGGTAATGGTAAATTGAGTTACACTTGTATTTCGCCTTTCCACCTTTTTAAGGGCCTCAAAGCACTTCACACTATATCCTCATCTACCTCCTGGTGACGCAGCACCAAGAGCAACGTGGGGTTTAGTATCTTGCTCAAGGATACTTAGACGAGGTCATCAGGGCTTTCTTTTCAGTGGAAAATTTTCAAGCAGCTATTTATTTAACCATTTATTCAACTTTACAAGAGATGTTTCTGAGTCTAGGAAATTCATGCACTTCTGGAGCTATTATTTTCTATTTGTGTGATTCAATAAACATGCCTAGGGCATTTAAATGAAGTCCAGTGTTTGCATTATTTAATTTTTTTTAATGTCATTTTACTGTTTTTACTGCAAATGAACATCGGCTCCAAAAAGCGGCTATCTCTAACTACTAATAATCTGTATCTGCCCTGAAAAACCTGTCAGGGAAGTTCAAGTTTGAACTCCAAGACAAGTATCAACTCAATAGCTCAAATGAGAAATGAATCAACGCAGCCAAGGATTACCTGCTTCGAAGACTTTATAGAACACAAGGGTACAATGGCGTGATCCAGCCAGAAGCTGTGAACATACAGGAGTACAATGGGAATACACAAGTCAAGGGTCTATATGCTTGTTGAAAGGGCGTTGCTTACTATGAAACAATACCTACGAAAACGAAAGTGAACCTTAAGTATAGTATAATACAGAGGTTGCGCTAGACTTTTTCGTTGTCTGTCATTTTGACTGACAGTGTCAAAAAAATCCGGTCATAATCTATTTTTACCCGTCACTTACATTTTTAAAATGATAATAATGACATATTCAATAGTATTTAGTTTTCATTCATTTTTAATTAATATTCTGTCCAAACAAGCTTAACAAGAGGTAAACAGACAGCGGACTGCACCAATCAGCGACGGGCAGACGTGCCGTTAGCAAAGCGACGAGGGCAGGACGAGGGACTTGCGCGCGGAAGTAAACATACGAGGAGAGCGGAGTTTATTCAACATGGCTAGCGTGAGACAGACTGTTGTCAATGACTCGTGTCGATGTTTTTTAGCTCATTTAAAACTGAATTGACCGCGGATTGGAACATATTCTCGGCTCTCTCGTTCGCCATCCGTGTTGTTGTAGAGACGACTTTCGGCGCGCAAGAGTGACGTTGCTCGTGAAGAACACGTCACGCAAATAAACAAATCTGATTTGTCGATTGATTTTGTACCGACTCGAGAGGCTGTTAATGGGCTGGGTCCCAGACTTTTCTCTCAGCGTTTGAAAAATAAAGGGAGAACAGTCATGCCGTGCCAGGCAAACACTCAGTTGCCTTGACATTTTTCCGATAAGGCCAACGACGTCATGCATCAAGAGAGACAATGGCTAATTAATATGCTCACTCGCCACCCTGTGGTCTGGGGTGTGAATTGCAACCTGTCAAAATGACGGTCAACGACGGAAAATATTCGGTTAACGCGACCCCTGGTATAATATAGTAAGTAATAATGAAGTAAAAGTAAAATTGATCATCCAAAAAATGTACTCAAGTACAAGTAAAAAAGTATTTGGTGAAAAGAATACTCAAGTAAAGCAAAGTTTTAGTGCATACAAGCAGACAGGAGTGTCTCAAGAGTGATTTGCTCGATGATTCAAGGTAATTATTATCTGAAATAGCACCATGCATGCACTTTGAAACGTGAAAAAATGAAACGAATGGAAAAAATTAGCGTAACTTTAACATGAAATATTTACGTAAAATGAATAATAACTGCTCGATTTTTTTGCTTTTAACCAAAAATCTAGACTGTTTTACTTAAGTAGCTGGTACAAGAGGGAGTAAAATCAAATAAGGCAGTCCACAGAAACTCTTTGTATTATGTTCAAAGAAATACATGTGCAGCGCAAGAACATAGATGGATACAGTCTAACAAATGAATATAGTTTCACAGCAGTTATGTGTTTTATAAGCATGAATAAAATATTCTTTCACAAAACCTATATTAGTCGACCTCTGGTCGTGGACTTAAGGGGTACCACGGATAGAAATGTTAGTTCGAGTTAATCATAATTTGATATTAACACCCCTCTTGATGTTTTCATTTTAACAAAATTTGTAAAACTAATTTAACGAGTAGGTCGCCATTGTTGTTGACATCGCACGGCGGTGACGTACCATGGCCACGCTGCCGGAATTCCACCGTGTCACTCTTTAACTACATTATCATGTCCTCGGTTCTGCCCTTCCGATTTGAACCCGAGTGGAACATTAACGTGAAGGACAGCAAAAGGGATGAGTCGAGTAGCATTTATGTGTCAAGTTCGCTAGTGACAGTAGGAGATAGGTCACATCCAGAGCTGCCGTGTGCTATACACATGATTAGGGTATACATACAGCGAAAAACAGCAGTTTAGTTTTGCTGATAGCCCGGGGCCGTGCATCACAGCACACAGAAATGTTTGCCTCTACAGAGACGTCTAATGGCGTCTTACCTTATTTTTGTCACGTAAAAGCAGATGTCCAGATTGTTGATCATCCTGCCGGTTGTTTCCCGGTGAATAAGCGACACATAAAACGAATACATGTACTGATGCCCAACAGATTATAATGACGCCTTATTTTGCACATTGAGATCTAACAGGCAAAGAAAGGCAAGTGGACACAGGCATTCATTGGACTGCACCGTTTATTGGCATAGGCTTCGGCAAATCCTTCACAACATAAGTATGTTATAGTGAAATTCAAACTAAAATAATATTCATATCTCTCAAAAAAATAATTTTCACTTCAATCTGTATTAATGAGGCCCTATTCTCACACGGTTAAACAACAATGCAAAGAGAACTGGAATTCACAATCAAAATAAATATGCAAAATACACATAAAACTTACTCAGACTTTGGTAAAACTCCTTTGGTTTGAAAAATACACTGGATGGCAATATTTAGTCACAATATACAAACTATGATGCTGGGAGCCATTATCAGGAGCCTTGTACGTTGTGAAGACCACACTCAAATGAACGTAAGGTACAATGAACTCGCAGTAAAACAGGAAACAACAACGTCAGTCGAGGGAAGAAACGCACTCGTTGGCTTGATCTCTAATTTAAAACTCGCCATTGACACCTTGTGGTGTATTTGAATCACTACCTTAGATAGTTAAAGAGTGTCACTGGAAGTATGGCAGGGAGCCCATGTGACGTCACTTTCTGCTACGTCAATAACAATGGCGAGCTATTAGGTTTTTTTTTTTTTTTTAAATTTATAATTTTACAAATTTTATTAAAACGAAAACATTAAGAGGGGTTTTAATATCAAATTATTATAACTCGTACTAACATTTATCTTTTAAGAACTACATTTCTTTCTATCCGTGGTACCCTTTAACATATCATGGCTAATTATATTGTGATACCCCACCAGATGCTTTAATAATGATAAATATAACAACTTTAAGGTTTTCTAAATAAATATTCTGTAAAAAAGAGAACAACTTCAACTGACATTATGGAAAAAGTGCCTATATTGCGCCACTATATTTATTGTTGAAATCAAATAGTGCTGTATAAATAAGTAAATACATGTAATCTGTTTTTTGGATCAAGTGTAAGTGCAAAAAAGGCACTTAATCAGTCCTCAATCTATGTGTGGGTACACAAATCGACAGATAGAAGACAAATTACGCTCTAAAGAGAAGACAGACACTGGAGGCAAGTTGAATTGGCTTTATTGTTGTCATCTTTCTCTTGACAAGAGCACTGATACTTTTTGTAAGGCTGAAAACAACAAAACATTGTGTCAATAATATGAAGTAAAGTCACAAAGTAAAGAAAGGTATACACAACATGTCAATTTGAATAGCAACTGGTAGTACAGCTCGCAATCAATGAAACAGTGTAACTAGATTTTACCACAAATGCAAACCACACGAAATATACCATATTGGCCCGAATATAAGACAGTGTTTTTTGCATTGAAATAAGACTGAAAAAGTGGGGGTCGTCTTATATTCGCGGTCTTGACGTTAGACCCATTCTTGACGCTAGATGGCGCCAGTTATCATTGAAGCGATGTTCTGTCATGACAGATCTCAGCTACTCTCAGGTTTAACCATTTTGGATTATTTTATTGCAATGTTTTTCCCTATTCAGATTTGTTTCAAGACTGCAGTTACAGTTAGACTTCACTTTGATGGTTAATGCAGTTATTGCAATTTTGAGTTTTATCACAATAGATTGGTTTACTTACATTTCAAAAACCAGAAGCTATTCATTTACGAATTTGATTGCACTTTAATTTACATATTTAAATGTTCAGATATTAAGATTTGAATGAGGAAAAATAACATGCTTTTTCTCTCAAATGAATTGTTATAATCATTTGTTTCAGATGTACCGTAATTATTTTCTGTATAAAAATTAATTTGGCGTTCAAAAAGTCTTTTTTCAAACTTCAGTCTTGAAAAAGAGGGGGTCGTCTTATAATCAGGGCCGTCTTATATTCAGGCCAATATGGTACACCTCTTCAATAAACTACACAACGCTTAGGAATTTGAAATAAAGAAAGAATATAATTTCCAAGCGATGCTTGAATAACTTGTTGAGATGGCAATGACTGCTATGGGTCATTGGTTGAAGACGTTAGCCCGTCCATTTATCTCTCAATATTCAAAATAGGCTTGCGTCGACATATGATTACGTCAACAGAAAGGGCTGGAACTTATAGAAAATAATTTCACCTGAGCGCCAGCAGGGGGCGGAAAACCCTCAGAAACACAGGCAGGCAATAAGTGGACATGACAGCACTGCCATATGCATATTGGTCCAAGACCGATCATGAAAAACCGATGTTGATATTATCCGATATCGTTTATAAATGCATTTATCGATAATATCAGACAACTCTTATGAGTAGCCAGGTTAGCGGTTTACTGATCTGGTAACTCTATTGCAGTTGTATCCAACTATTTCAGCATATCAATAATTAGGACCCAAAAGACACTTATAATGTTTGATTCATTTGGACATTTTAATAAATTGTACTTTTGAATGGGGAAGGTTGATTACAAATTACAACTACAGTAAAGTGAAATTTGTTTTATTATCCTCTTGCTTGCTTCTAGAGCTCCCTGGCCCTCCGACTAACATCGCCATCTCCAACATCGGTCCACGCTCCGTCACCCTTCTTTTCAAGCCAGGGTATGATGGCAAAACCTCCATCTCCCGCTGGCAGGTGGAGGCCCAGGTAAGCCCAGGGTACCTGACCACTTAATGGTCATTCATTTAATTCAGTTATGATGTTAATCCTCATCCCTAATTGGTGGTCTTAGGTGGGTGCTGTGGGAGACAATGAGGATTGGTTGATGGTCCACCAGGTGTCCAATTTACCCGATGCTCGCTCCTTGGAAGTTCCGGGACTCAATCCGTACACCTACTACAGGTGGGAGCAGTAGATGAAACACAACATACACCCAACTCAAAATCAAGGTTCAACCTGGTTTCCACGGAAAAGACAACACTGAGAGCTGCAGATCAATTTTAACATCTGAATTGAAGATGCACGTTTGTGGTGCTGACGATATTTAACAAATAAATTTAGCTTTGCATTAGTAAGCAGAACAAATCAGGTTCACTTCTATTCACTAGTGATGTAACGAGATGTGCCGAGCCTTCGATGCGTGTGTCGAGTAATGAAGGGATTTTTCTGTGAAGCGCATACCGAGGCTCACTTCATTTAGGGGAGGTTCCGAAGCCTCACTACCCAGCTGTACCACGTGATTGCTTCTGGGAGATTTTGCCGTGCGGTTTGACAGCTTGCTGCAGTGCATACACCTCTGGCTACATTCAAAATGTGGTTGTTTGAAGGAGAGTTGCAATCAGGTGAGAGTCTGGATAGTTTGGAAGTGGTTTGGAGAGTGAAAGGTTAATGATGAGTGGTACAGTAGTTGATAGGATGGAGCCAGCAAAAAAGAGGACTTTCCCCTGTGTTGAAAAACTTGTTTTTGAATTAAAATGCATGACCCACCCCATGCTGTACATCAATATTCAAGTTACACTTTTACTGTCCTCTGCCTGATGACACTCATGCCAATTTCAGAAAAAAAACCCATTGCACAACCTAGCATAATATGATAATACCACTTGGGGAATAATTTTCACACGCACACACTGCACACTATTCATTACAGTAATCCCTCGGTACTTCGTTACTCAGATTTCACACAGTCAATGCATTGCAGACTTTTTAATCTTGTTATAGGAATAAAAAGAGTTCTGAAAACATATTTATCTGCATTTCATATTCATCTACGTATTTATCTACACTTACACCCCCACACACACGCATCATATGAGAGAATGAATGTACAATATTTATTATTTATACATTATTTTATGTTAATTATATTATTAATATTTCCTTTACATTTCAAAACTATTCTTTAATGTTCTAATAATAACATATGCATTTTTAGGATTTTATATACACTTATTGATATTATAGATATACAAAAAGATTATATGTCAAAAATGGGGTGTGTGAACCTATTTCACGGTTTTTCACTTTACGCGTTCTGTTAGGGTCCCCATTAACAGTGATAAGTGAGGGATAACTGTATATGTGATAATCTATGTACTTTGATGATTTGGTCAATCAATATTTTGTCATTTCATTCCTAACAGACACACAAAATCAATGAATCACTACTGTGGTTGAGAGACAACTGACTGTGATCATACACCTAACCACTTGGTGGTACCGTGCTTAAATGAAGCTTTGAGAAATGAACCCTTTCTCGAACCATTTAGCTCAAGTGGTTCAATGCTTAATGAGGCTTCATTTCACTTAATAAAGGTTAATAAAGGTGTACTGTGTACCTTTATTAACCTTTTACCACGTAGGTCATGAACTCATCAACTACGTATGGTCACGGTGCCACTCAGTAGGTGTACTCACAAGTTCTTGCGTCAATCACACTAATGGCAGTGCCTCAACCAACGCTACACAGCCTTCACTTTGCCGCTAGGTAGGCTGGATATTGTCACTAGAAGAACTGCCTGTCTCTCGGGATGCAGTACAGCGCCGTTATTGTGAATAGCGCAAAACTTGTGGGCACACCTTTTTGAGTGGCACCGTGACTGTGCATAGTTGGTGAATTTATGACCTGCTTGAGTGTTTAGTTAATAGAACTATCCTGTAAATAAGAGTAAGCCTGACTTGTTCTGTTAACTAAAGGAAGCTAATTTGCTGTGTTAAATACAGTGTTGTTAATCTTACTGAAAAAAAGTAATTAATTATAGTTACAAATTACTTCTCCCAAAAAGTAATTGCGTTAGTAACTCAATTACCTGAATGTAAGAGTAATTAGTTACTTGGCAAAGTAATTGGTGATAATTACTTTTTTTTTTTTCCTCAAAAAAAAAAAAAAAAAAAAAAAAAAAAACATTGGCCACACGATGTGAAGTTTTTTGTGAAGGTTTTTGGTACAATTGGCCCGAGCCCAATTCTTTACCCTAATTTACCCTTTACCCTGAATCAACTGTTAAAAGTTGTTAAAATTGCTCCCATTATTGCATTAGTTCCCTTCTCTCTACTTTCGACATATGAAAGTTTTAAAACTGTTTCATCATTTAAAGATAGATTCAAGTCAAGATTTTGCCGATTTAGAAGTATATTAGATAAAAAGTTACTTAGGTTCGCTCGGAATGTTCTCTACAACAGAGCCATCCTAAAAAGTCTACTGCTTTAAGATGGCGGCTGTCTACCAACTCATTTAGTGCCATGTCTGTCATTTTGCATCTAGTTATATCTATGTACAGTACATGTGATATCTACCATGTCTACCATATCTACCATAACATGCGGGAGTAGTTTGTAGGCTATCGGCTACAACATGTATTATTGGAGCTACCTAGCATCGCGTTTGCTCGGCGTCACAACTTTCTTGCCTCCTCCCTACTCCTGCTCTGTCGTCTCGGTGAGTCCGTCTCCCTCAGACTTTTCGACCAATATAGTAATGCATAGTAACGCATGCCTTTCCGTCCTCAGTAACGGTAACGGCGTTGCCAAGATGAGAAAAGTAATTAATTAGATTACCCACTACTGAAAAAAATAACGCCGTTAGTAACGCCGTTATATTGTAACGCCGTTATTAACAACACTGGTTAAATATCATAAACGCCACAATGCATTTTAATCAAAGTTTTTATCTTTAAAAATTAAGGCGCATGCGGCTCAGTGGCTGCAGGTTGCCGATGCTTTATCTACGGTGAAAAATCTTATTTGTATACGCGTGTTAATTTTTAATTCAATGTACAGGTTTCGTATGCGTCAGGTGAACATCGTGGGCAGCAGCCCACCTAGTCAACCCTCCAGGAAAATCCAAACACTTCCTGCCCCTCCGGACATCGCCCCTGTCAATGTCACATTGCGCACCGCCAGCGAGACGAGCCTCTGGTTGAGATGGATGGTAAAATTAGCTAATTCTATTCGCAAAATGATGATGTATTGGCCAAATGCAGTCAAGAGTCAAATGTTTAGTCTTAATGTCATGAGGTCAAGTTGTATAAACAATACAATGCATGGACAGTATACTACTTGTTGGTTCTTTTCTTAAACAGTGACATTTTTTAAAAACGATACATACATTCTTGGTGAGAGCATATTAATAACCAATTGGGATACAAAGTATTGCTATATATCACCATATTGATATATTGTACACATACAAACAGAGACAAACTCTCTTTCTCAATCATTTACTTCCTTTTTCCAGCCTCTGCCTGAGTGGGAGTATAACGGTAATGCGGAACAGGTGGGCTACAGAGTGCAGTACTCGAAAGCAGGCTCTTCAGGTCGCCCGCTCATCCAAGCCATATCCGACCGCCTTGAGCGAGAGTTCACGATTGAGGACCTGGAGGAGTGGACCGAGTACGAGGTGAGGGTGCAGGCCCTCAATGGCATCGGGCTTGGACCTTGGAGCCAGCCAATCAGAGGCCGAACCAGAGAATCAGGTGAGGCCCTGTTCAATTTGGACATTTATGTCCGCATTGATTCACCACTGATGAAGGCCAACAGCTACATGCTGATGTCCAATGCTTTTAATTTGTTTTGTGGCTTTTTTAATTGAATTTTGGGTCAATACTTAACGCTATACACTGATGAAGGCTTCTAGCTCACGCTGTTAAAGGCCAAAAGATCAATCAAATGACTGTCCGATTGGCTTACAGCGAAATTCCAAAGCAGTGGTCATGATGAATATTTTTCAATTTGAGAGGAATATTTGATGAAAGCTAACAGATAATTGCTGATATAGACTTTATATTTGAGACTCATTGCTAGTAAAGGCTAAAATGCAAAACAATCTGCTGAAAAAGACTATCAGTAAAATGCTTGATTATCATCCCTAACAGTTATAGGCTCTCAGCCAAAAGCTTTAAATTTCTTATTTGAATATGGAATATTGTTTAATAATGTTGCTTGAATGCTTACAGTGAAAATTTAAGACAGTCTGTTGATAATACCGAAATGTTAACCTACTAGAAAACCAATAAAATCTAACAGCTAAAGTGGCTATTTTAAAAGGCTCCAATCTAAGTTTCCAGAGCGAAACATGGGCAGCGCCATCTTGGAAAATGTCTGCTCCCTACTTCCGGTTCAGAAAGAACAACATGTATCGTGGTTGAAGTAAGCAGTGTGTTGACAAAGTTAAAACTGCAAAATCAAACCAGAGGAATCCAGGGAATCTCCAAAAATGGATTCAGCATGACATAGATGAAGCTCCAGGTTTGTTCTTATCTCTTCGTTGATCGTTCGTGAACAAAATTGTAACAAGCTTCAAAGCGCAAGTGTGGATCTACCTCGCCATACGCCTTCAATCGAAACCAGCTGCAGACAAGAAGTTAAGGATGTGATTTAAACCTAAGGATATACCTAAAAAAATTGTATGATTATTTTTATTACTTCGTTGATCATTCATGGACCAAATTATTACAACCTGACAGCCTGTGTTGACGTAAGGTATAAATTCATATGCCGGCCACTTGAGTTACCAAAATGAGGTGAAATTACAAATAATATTACGTTTGCCGAATGCAGAAGGGCTAACACGGATTTTCTTTACAAGGAAATACTACAAGTATAGGCGGAGTTTGACTTTTGGGGCAGGAGGGACATGTTAATGAACCCAAAACGCTGTGTCAGCAATAAAATTAACTTACAAGAATATTTAAAATAATAAGTTGACAATGAGCGTGTTTTTGTTACCCATCATTCTTGAGGGGAATTCTAAATCAGGCTGCATAGGCAATACTTATCGCCAAGATCGTAATCCATTGAATTTGGTACGCCCGCCGGTGTCGTGCCAATGTAGTTACCCCAGTCAAAAACTGTATCCCCTGGCTGGAGCCATATGGAGGTAGATTTGTGTCTTTATTATTCAATCAAAAAAGTTGCTTCAATAAAAAAAAAAAGTTGCTTCAATCAAAAAAAAAAAAAGTGTTTGAATGCAAAAATAAATTTGAAATTAAAAAAAAAAAAAATGCATGTTAAAGATATTTTTCTTTGATTTTTATTTATTTATTTATTTATTTTATTGAAGCAACTTTTTGATTGAAGTAATGTTGATTTGTGTTTGGGCCACATTTTGGCTCGGACATTTTTTCTTTATTATTCATTTTCTTTATTAATCATTTAAAAAAAACATTTTTTCTCTAATATATATATATATATATATATATATATATATATATTAAATTATATCCAAAGCAAATGACTCGAAAAATAGTTTTGACCCATTATAAATATATGTGTTTTTGTTCATTCATTTTTGTTGCAGTTTTATTGCTTTACAACATTATGTATATATATATATATATATATATATATATATATGTTAGGGCTGTCAAACAATTATAAATTTTAATCGAGTTAATTGCAGCTTAAAAATTAATTAATCGTAATTGATCACAATTAATCGCAATTCAAACATCTATAAAATATGCCATATTTTTCTGTAAATTATTGTTGGACTGGAAAGATAAGACACAAGATGGATATATACATTCAACATACGGTACATAAGGACTGTATTTGTTTATTATAACAATAAATCAACAAGATGGCATTAACATTATTAACATTCTGTTAAAGCGATCCATGGATAGAAAGACTTATAGTTCTTAAAAGAAAAATGTTAGTACAAGTTATAGAAATTTTATATTAAAACTAAAGTTTCACCGATACCGATACCAGTATCGGCAGGGGGGCGCTGATCCGCTCATGGGTGCTCAAGCCTATAAAATCAGTCGCACCCAAGCGCCAGCAGAGGGGGGCAAAACTCCATAAAACACAACAAGTGAGCGTTTCACAGAACTGTCATTTAAATCTTTAAAAAATTAATTAACGCCCGTTAACGCGATGATTTTGACAGCCCTGATATATATATATATATATATATGTGTGTGTGTGTGTATATATATACAGTGCAGTATTCGGCCCCCTTGAATGTTGCAACCTTTCGCCACATTTCAGGCTTCAAACATAAAGATATGAAATTGAATTTTTTTGTCAAGAATCAACAACAAGTGGGACAAGTGGGACTTTCAGTGCAGCAAACTCACTCCAGAAGTTCAGTGAGGATCTCTGAATGATCCAGTGTTGTCCTAAATGACCGATGATGATAAATAGAATCCACCTGTGTGTAATCAAGTCTCCGTATAAATGCACCTGCTCTGTGATAGTCTCAGGGTTCTGTTTAAAGTGCAGAGAGCATTATGAAAACCAAGGAACACACCAGGCAGGTCCGAGATACTGTTGTGGAGAAGTTTAAAGCTGGATTTGGATACAAAAAGATTTCCCAAGCTTTAAACATCTCAACGAGCACTGTGCAAGCCATCATATTGAAATGGAAGGGGCATCAGACCACTGCAAATCTACCAAGACCCGGCCGTCCTTCCAAACTTTCTTCTCAAACAAGGAGAAAACTGCTCAGAGATGCAGCCAAGAGGCCCATGATCACTCTGGATGAACTGCAGAGATCTACAGCTGAGGTGGGAGAGTCTGTCCATAGGACAACAATCAGTTGTACACTGCACAAATCTGGCCTTTATGGAAGAGTGGCAAGAAGAAAGCCATTTCTCAAAGATATCCATAAAAAGTCTTGTTTACAGTTTGCCACAAGCCACCTGGGAGACACACCAAACATGTGGAAGAAGGTGCTCTGGTCAGATGAAACCAAAATTGAACTTTTTGGCCACAATGCAAAACGATATGTTTGGCGTAAAAGCAACACAGCTCATCACCCTGAACACACCATCCCCACTGTCAAACATGGTGGTGGCAGCATCATGGTTTGGGCCTGCTTTTCTTCAGCAGGGACAGGGAAGATGGTTAAAATTGACGGGAAGATGGATGCAGCCAAATACAGGAACATTCTGGAAGAAAACCTGTTGGTATCTGCACAAGACCTGAGACTGGGACGGAGATTTATCTTCCAACAGGACAATGATCCAAAACATAAAGCCAAATCTACAATGGAATGGTTAAAAAATAAACATATCCAGGTGTTAGAATGGCCAAGTCAAAGTCCAGACCTGAATCCAATCAAGAATCTGTGGAAAGAGCTGAAGACTGCTGTTCACGAACACTCTCCATCCAACCTCACTGAGCTCGAGCTGTTTTGCAAGGAAGAATGGGCAAGAATGTCAGTCTCTCGATGTGCAGAACTGATAGAAACATACCCCAAGCGACTTGCAGCGGTAATTGGAGCAAAAAGGTGGCACTACAAAGTATTAACGCAAGGGGGCCGAATAATATTGCACGCCCCACTTTTCAGTTTTTTATTTGTTAAAAAAGTTTAAATTATCCAATAAATTTTGTTCCACTTCACGATTGTGTCCCACTTGTTGTTGATTCTTGACAAAAAATTAAAATTTTATATCTTTATGTTTGAAGCCTGAAATGTGGCGAAAGGTTGCAAGGTTCAAGGGGGCCGAATACTTTTGCAAGGCACTGTATGTATATATATATATATATATATATATATGTGTGTGTGTATATATAGGAAAGTAAATCTAATGCAATGACACTTTTGGGCCATCGGGGGGCTGCCCCCCCCCCCTTAAAATCTGCTTATGACTACAAGGTATCTACATATAAACAAAAATAGTATGTCATTCTTTTTTATTGCAGATATCGATCGCAATAAAACATTTGGACAACATGATTAGATTGCTTTCTTTATTTAAAACGATTGGTGCATGTACAAAACAAGTCAATACATCACAATTTATAACATTTTTTAAAAAGCTCGTAGTTGGATCTCGGTATCAAGCTGACGGTCCGCCATGAGGCGTGCCACCGTCTGTCCCAGCCTATCTGCCGCCCCCGGGTAGCACGCAGGTAGTCTCGATATATGTCCATCAACGTACAGTGTTATTGTGAGGCACATCAACTTGTCTTCCCTTGCCTTGCAGCGTTTTTCACCTGTGAGCAAACAAACAAAAAACTTGGAACACTTGCATTTATGCACTGACATAATTGTGCCATTAAATACATATTGATTAGCAACAGGCTAGCAGTAGACACAGTAGTTGTAATAAATTATATTAAAGATCATTAGCTTTAGTATTTTTTGAGCACCGGACACATGAAAATGCAGGGATAGGAAGAACAAACCTTCCATAACATCCGCGGCTACATGGCTACAAAAACACCCGGTCTTTGTGGTGGCACGAGCTTGGTTCCACATCTGCCTTCATGAACATGTTGTCCTCCCCTGTCGTGATGATGGCAGATGGATGCGATATTTCCAAATTGTCTTTTTTGAGGGATTTTGATGAGTGATGTTACTCCAGCTCCACTGTTGTTTTGGATGGAGATATTCTAAAACGGAAGTTGCGAGCAGACATGCAGAAGTAAAATGGAAGTACCTCGGAAACTATATTTAATGTACAAAATATTACTTTTGTATACTATGCTTTTTGTGTTAATTTTCTAAAAAATGTTTTATTTTAAGTGCCGTCCTGCGGGCCCACCAATGTTTCCGCCTTCGCCACTACCTCCAGCAGTGTCCTGGTGCGCTGGTCCGAAGTACCCGAGCCGGACCGTAATGGACTCATTTTGGGTTACAAGGTTTGTCATTAATTATTACCTTCAGCATTTGGATCAATGTTTTTTTTTTCGTATGTGTATTCTGTTTTTAGTCAACTACGGAATGCGTCTATGTAATGGACAGCATTTAGAATAACTTTTTTACCGCATTACACGCTGCTTCATGGTTTCCCCTATTTCCATTTGGTAGGTGGTGTACAAAGAGAAAGACTCAGACAGCGGCACCCGTTTCTGGATGGTGGAGGGCAACGCTACCCACAGTGTCCAGTTGACTGGTCTGGGAAAATACGTCCTGTATGAGATCAAAGTGCTGGCATTCACCCGCGTTGGAGATGGGCGTCCCAGCTCGCCAGCTATCTTTGAGAGGACCCTGGATGACGGTAGACATATTTGATTAATTTGTAATACGTGTTCAGGCAACCAACAATGAGCCCTTTCATCCACAAATTATGTATATTTTAACCCTTAAAGGGCACTAGTTTAATTCATTGGCTGTCATTGACGGCACTAGATGTCCAAGCCTTCAATGCACTGAAACCATAGGCGGAGTTTGACTTTTGGGGCAGGGGGAGCACAACATGTTGATGACCCCAAAACGCAGCAATAAAATTAACTTACAAGAATAATTATAATAAGAAGTTGACAATGAGCGTTTTTTGTTTCTCGTCATTCTTGAGGGGAATTGTAAATTGGGCTGCTCAGGTAATACTTTTTGCCAAGATCATCATCCATTGAATTTGATACGCCCGCCGGTGTCGTGCCATTGTAGTTACCCCAGTCAAAAATTGTATCCCCTGGGTGGAACCATATGGAGGTAGATTTGTGTATTTATTATTCAATCAAAAAAAAGTTTCTTCGATTAAAAAAAAAAAAAAAAAAAAAAAAAAAGTTGCTTCTATCAAAATCTATATTTTCAACCAAAAAAATATATCACTTCAATAAAAAAATAAATAAATAAAAAATAATGTGTTTAAATGCAAAAATAAATTTGAAACTCAAAAAACTAAAAAAAAAATGCATGTGAAAGCTATTTCCCTTGATTAATTTTTAAATTTCATTTTTTTGATTGAAGCAACTTTTTGATTGAAGTAATGTTGATTTGTGTTTGGGCCACATTTTGACTTGGACATTTTTCTCTTTAATATTCAATCCAAAAATAAGTTGCTTCAAAAAAATAGATTTCCAAAAAAAAAAATCACTTCAATCAAAAAAAAAAAAAAAAAAAAAAATTTGATCATAGAAAAAAGTTTATGAATGCGAAAAAATATTTGAGATTGAAAAATTTGCATTTGAACACTTAATTTTTCATTGAAAAAGTTTTCTTCGATTAAAGCAATCCTTTTTGTGTTTGGGCCAATTTTCAATATAAATCATTCAATCCCCCAAAAAGTTGCTTCAATCAAAATAAAAAATTTTCAATCAAAGAAAAAAATCAATTTAAAAAATGTATTTTGCTCTTATATACACACACACACACACATCAATTTAAAAAATGTATTTTGCTCTTATATACACACACACACACACACATATATATATATATATATATATATATATATATTTTTTTTTTTTTTTTTTTAATTATATGCAAAGCAAATGACTAAGGTGCTCGAAAAATAATCTCGACCCATTATAAAAATGTTTTTTTTGTTCATTTCATTCATTTTTATTGCAGTTTTATTGCTTTACAACTTTTATAGATATATAGGAAAGTCAATTACATGTAATGTCACTTTTTGGCCACCGGGGGGGCTGGCCCCTCTGGCCCCCCCTTAAAATCAGTTTATGACTGAAATACGAGTATTCAAAGCCACTCCTCCCAATTTAAATCAATTAGACGTCTATCACCATCAATAGCATTCCATGAGGCAAATACTATGGAAAAATAACTTTAGAGTGTTACTTGGGGCCGTAATCAGTTTGTATTTATTTTTATTCATTTTAATTTCATTAACTTTGTTGCTGTTTTTCTGCAATATTATATTAATCTATACATTTATTCATAATCCCGCCCAAATTAACATAAAAATACCTTCTTTTTTTTTTAAATATCGTAATAAATCATGTTGGTTTTTTTTATCTATATATTATGACAAAATACACACTTACACAAAAGGGTTAGATGTCTTAAGTGCGCCCTCCAACAAAAAAAAAACCTCAGAATAAAGCCATTTTATAGTCAACAAATGGTAGTCAATTGGCAAGTGTCCAAACAATTCGATTAGGCCTCTTGAATAATTTAGAGGGTGCATTGAAAAGGGGAAGTACTATGATTGTAAGGATGTTAATGGGGTTCATTAACACACTCAAAAAGTGTGAGAATCTGCATTTGTAATTCCTCAAATTAAACTGCTGTACATTCATGACAACGCATTTACAAAGGGGTGCTTTGTTCTAACAAAAATAATGACATCTTTGTCACGCAGTGCCAGGACCACCGATGGGCATCCTATTCCCGGAGGTGCGCACTACTTCAGTACGACTCATTTGGCAGTCCCCCTCGCAGCCCAACGGAATCATACTGGGTAAGCAAAGATATTCTAATACATGAGGATACACCACTATTTTTTTTTTCTCTTAACTCATTGTCCTCCTTTCTTTCAGCTTACCAGATCACATACCATCTCAACTCCTCCAATGGCAACAGCGCCACAGTTGACGTGCTCAACCCCAGCGCCCGACAGTACACCGTCACTGGCCTTAAACCCGAGTGTGTCTACGTATTCCGCATCACGGCGCAGACGCGCAAAGGCTGGGGCCGGGCTGCCGAGGCGTTAGTGGTCACCACCGAAAAGCGAGGTAAAAATCATCTATTTGCAGTGATGTCCCATAAAATCTAAAATGAAATGTTTAATTTAGAAAATAGTCATTTTAAATATTTAAACTATTTTTTTGTACTTTATGTACAAGCAGAGGTAGGGTAGTGTTGCCAATAATATAATAATGATATTACTCAAGTAAATGTAGTCTTCCAAAAATATACTCAAGTACAAGTAAAAAAGTATTAGTTGAAAAGAATACTCAAGTCACGATTAACATTGTGAGTAAATGCTTACAATGTCTGATTTTTTTAAATAGAGGTATTGTTTTTTTCTCAGCACAACTTCATCTAGATCAGTACTTCTCAAATAGTGGTGCACGCCGTACTGGAATAAAGTGTACTTGCACATCCACTCAGTGGGTGGCAGTGGCGCTCTCATTTTCAGAGTGCGCGCAGTATTTTTTAACTAAGGAAGAGCACTCAGCACACACAGAAAACAGATATGAAGAGCAGTGTGCCCCCGCCGTTTTCGAAAGCCGTTTTCCGACCGGACTCACTCACGCAGCGACCCACTGTCTTGTCCGGTTCTCACGTTGCCGCCCGAGAAGTCCCATTTTCGGCTTGGGATCGTCACGACGACCGCCCTCACCTACGGTTCTACCTCGGCCGCCGAGAACGCGCTTTTTTCGAGCCGTTTGCCTTTTAGCTTTGACTTTTAATACAGTGGGTGATGAGGAAAGACCACTGTTTACTGTGTCTAAAAATAATTATAGCGGACAGCCAGAAGCCAAATCAATTAAGATGCAACTTAAAGACATTAGACCCCAATCTCATTGATAAGCCGCTTGATTGTTTTTCCGCGAAAACATGCCGAATATTGCCAACAATCGTCCTGCTTTGTCAGTGTTATATCAGTAAACCAGTGAGCATTGTTAGCATGCTCATTGCAAAATAATTCCACACCATTGCAAAGGAAGTAATACTGTGAGCAGCAAAAATAAAAACTGTCCTTCTGTCCAAGGACACTCTTTTTTTCTTTTATTCAGTTTTGTTTTTTGGTCAAATTTTTTGGCATATTGTCCGCGTGAGTGAATGTTTCTAATCAATTTTAATTTGTTATCATTTACTGACTTTATTACATTTTATTTTTCTGTATCAAATGGTCAAAAATGTACCTTGAGTGTATTTTTTACAGTTTGGATGTGACTTTTTTGAAATTCAGGCAAATTGATGCGTCTCAAGTCTTCTCTGTTACAAACAAAACAATGTTAATAAAGTTATACTTTATTATAAGTTGATCTATGTTACTTTTTTCTTTATTAGAAAAAAAGGACACAATGTTAGGCAGATGTGTATTTATAATAGTAATTTTATAGACAAATGATACTATTTACAGTGGCGGCAGAGAGTTCGGGGGGGCGCGAAACATTTACGTCTTCCTTGGGGGGGCGTGACAGAAAATAATTGAGAAGCACTGATCTAGATGAACTGTTATTGTTAAACTATACTATAGCCCAGTGGTTCCCAACCTTTTTTGCACCACGGATTGGTGTGATATGGGTCTTTTTTTTCACAGACCGGCAATGTGTGGCAGAAAACTACAGTAAATATAAAATAACACGACGGGGCTAAAAAGGAATATTAAGTGCAGGGAAAATGCAACTCACCATAAGCTGAATCAAACTTTTTTAACAGCGGTTTCGCCTAAAACTTAATGGCAAATATCCCCGGTCACAGGCATAATGAGTTCTTTTGCAATTGTGAAAGAAGGTATGATGCTCTCAGTGCATTCGCGTTTGTTGCCTCGTTTGCTGGCTTTCTGCCACATATTATGCAGAATGGACTTGGTTGTAGGCTTTCTTCTGGGTCAGCAGGTGGCCTTTTCCCAATAAAAAAGCTGTCCAAAGACATTGCCATCCGCAGCACATAGTCAACAGCAGCTAACTTAAGAGTTTACATCAGGGGTGGGTAAACCGGTCCTCCAGGGCCGCAGTGGGTCTTGGTCTTTGTTCCAATTTACCCAGCACAGATAGTATAACCAGTGAGGTTTCAGCAGAAATGAGAAGCACCTGACTGCAATCGACTGATTGCACTTGTAAAACAGCAAATTGGTGAAAATGTGTCCTCTTAATGGGTTGCAACAAAAATCCGCACCCACTGCGGCCCTTTGTGGAATAGTTTGCCCACCCCTGGTTTACATTGACTGACACTGGGCTACTATAGGTGTGCAAACACCCCGGTCATACATGTCAACCCGAGGCCGTTGGCAATCTTAGAAATAATGACGTATGCCCTTACAAATTGGTCACTAATCTTACAACGTTTTATATAGCGTGTAATATGAAACAAAAAGAACTCAATTTTTTAAATTATATGAATTTATTAGTAATATTGTCATATATAACCTGGTTCAATCAAAGAACAATCAATATCTTCAGCTACATCATGACTACTAAAATTTAACCGTGACTTTTGTTATAATTGTATATGTAGCATTTTTGGCAATTTCTATCATCTCTTTTGATGGCTGCACTTCAGCTCGCAATTAAGTTTGACTTGAAGGTAGTTCGTTAGTGTGTCCAATTATAAATCAAAAAAAGGTCAATTGATAAAATTTAACTTACCGATGCAATCTTTGAGTCAGGGAACATTTCTCTTGCTAATTCTAAAAAGTGATCAGCAACAGTTACAGGCAAATTGTGTTCGGCAAAAAATTGGCAGAATAAAATCTCCGCTTTCATCACTATTCAGTCTGCAGACTGCATCTTTATGACCAGTGTTATTAATCTTACTTTAAAATTTTATTTAATTACAGTTACAAATTACTCCTCCCAAAAAGTAATTGAGTTAGTAACTCAGTTAACTGAATGTAAGAGTAATTAGTTACTTGGCAAAGTAACTGGTTACCTTTCATGTTTTTTTTTGTTTTTTTTTTCATTTTGTCCCCCCCCAAAAAAAAACAACAACAACAAAAAAACATAGTAACCTTTGCTATGTTTGGAAGTCATTTATGAATCAACTGTTAAAGTTGTTAAAATTGCTCCCATTTTTGCATTAGTTCCTTATGTCTACTTTCGACATGTAAAAGTTTTAAAACTGTTTCATCATTTAAAGATAGATTCAAGTTAAGATTTTGCCGATTTAGGAGTATTTTTGATAAAAAGTTCCTTAGGTTCGCTAGGAAGGTTCACTACAACGGAGCCTTTCTTAGAAGTCTACTGCTTTAAGATGGCGGCTGTTTACCAACGCCGGAAAGTGTATCATTTCGTATGTAGTTCATAAACATGTGATATCTAGCGTAGCATCATATGAGGGTAGTTTGTAGGCTGTCGACTACAGTCAGGTATTATTGGAGCCACATAGTCCAGCATCGCGTTTGCAACAGCGTCACAACTCCCTCGTTCCCACTCCCGCTCTTCTCTCTCCGTGTCTGACTTTTCTCGCGTCATTCAACCAACTTAGTAACGCATAGTAACACACATTGTCTCGTTGCCGAAACGGTGACAAAATCCGATTGGAGAAAAAAAACGCAATGCACAAAAAAACGTATAAATTTTGAACGTACGCCGTACACATTTAAAAATCAGTGCTCACTTGTACAAATTACGCTGAAACCGTACAACTTGACAGGTATGTCCAGTAATGGCGGCCAACCACTAGAGGGCGACGTACGCAAATCTCTTAAAAAATAGTCAAGAGGCACAGGCCAGATTACTACCGTTTACAAATTATTTACTATTTCTCGGTGGCCCAGAAGCAAATGCGCCATGGAGTGGTAACAGTCCCCGGCCCGATGGTTGGAGATCCCTGCTGAGTTTCTGAGCCTATTACATTAACGTAATATGTCAAAAAGATGACACAAATATCATCGAATTTAAACTAGGACACTTTAACCCAAGGGTCGGAAACCTTTTTGGCTCAGAGAGCCATGAACACCACATATTTTCAAATGTAATTCCGTGAGAGCCATACAATATGTTTAAAACTAAAAATACAAGTAATGTGTGCATTTTATGTAATTTCAACTCTTTTAAAGTACAATAAGTCTCTGAATTCTTTTTTTAACAACATTTTTATGCCGTAGCTAATCAATAATGAGTATTTCTTACGATTACTGCGACTTCTGGTGCTGCATGGTTTTGCTGATGGCTTTGTATTCTGTTTGATACTTGGGGTTAAGCTTCATGCAGGCGTTGAGAAACTTAGGATGCGTCTCTTTTCATGTTCACAAAGCGCCATGAATCTTGTTTTTTCCCACCACGCACGGAGAAACAAGTTGATCCATTGTAGATTTTTTTCTTTAGCGAACTCAGTGAAGGACTTGAATAAATTTGCCCCTCTTGTTGTTCCTTTCATAGTCAAAACCTTGCAATCACGTTGAACTTGGATAAATTCCTTACGTCTGTTGACTCCTCCAAAGCGAGAGTAAAAAACGGGTGCCGCATTTATTTCCTTCACTTGCGTTGCCTCAATTTGATTTGACATCATGATGGCGCGATCGTGAACAGTACTTGCCGACAGAGACATGTCTTTTATCCGTTTAATTATCTGGTCTTTATCCGAAAAGTCATCAAAAACTCCACAAAGGCAAATTCCTCTGACCATTCCTGCTGAAAAGTACAATACTCCTTTTCTTTTTTCCTTTTAACCATCTTCTCAAAAAAGTTTCTAAAATAAGCTTACAACGCGGAAAACGAAACTGAAGTTTACTTTGTGAGCTCACGTACTTGCGCACATCGGTTGCTATTTTCGACAGCAAAATACGGCAACCCAAGTTGAACAGTGTCTCTGCCTCATCTGCATTGCATATGCGATTGATAGATGGATAAATAGATAGATAAACACAACGACATGTATGTTTGCCACTATCCCACTAAAATTACTGCGAACCGGCTTTCTAGTGGCCGGTTGTAGTATATGGACTACGTGTCCCATGATCATCCTGGGCTCATGCAGCCAATGGCATGGGACTTTGGGGGATCTAACGTAGAACATCTAGGTTGATATTTCATGATATCATGATATCTAGTGGGAAGTGTGCGAGTGTTGTCGGAGAATTGAAAAAGTTAATATACACTGCAAAAGTCAGGTCTGCTCATTACTGCACAACACCTACATATGACCGGTGACCGTCCATGTTTCGCACAATGCGCAAAAGAGTATGACCAAACTTTTTTTTTTTTTTTGTCTGCAAGCCAAATGCAGCCTTCAAAAGAGCCAGATCTGGTTCGCGAGCCATATGTTCCCGACCCCTACTATAACCCATTACCCGTTCAAAGAGTATGAGTGCCTTCTAATGGAGAAAAAAACATTGTTACCTCTGACTGGTATAATGGAGTCATGTCTTCATTGTTGTGACATCGCATTAGTGAAACTGGTAGCGCTAATGTCGGTATCTCTGGCAAAAAATAGAGTCAATACAGGGTGACCCAAAAAAAAGTTTACACTCAGTTGACTGCTTGTTTAAAAGCCATTGAAACATATCTAAATAGGTTGTCATGGTTAAGTGATACATTAAGGTAAATCAATGCAGCTGGTAATCTCTCGTCTCTACAATTCCTGTGCTTCTGCTGAAAATGAAGAAAACTTTAGCTGTACCTGAATTGCTGCGTGCCGGCCTGACACCTACTGAGATTGCAGCAAATCTGAGAATATCCAGATGTGCAGTCTACAAAGTTAAAAAGAAGCTGAAAGATACTGGAACAGCCTCACGAAAACCTGGGTCTGGAAGTGCCGATCTGTGCGGACCAAAAAGTTGATTGACAAGGTGATATGTGGCCAGCCCAGAGTCCAGATCTCAATCCCCTGGATTATAGCATATGGGCAACTGTGGAGGACAGTGCCTGTAAGAAGCCACAAATTTCTGTGGCAGCCTTGGAGAGGTCCATTGTTAGATCTTGGGAAAAGATGACAGCATCCTACATAAAGAAGACCTGTCAAGCGTTCCGCAGGCGCCTGGAGGCTGTTGTGACACTTAAGGGAGGACACATTGAAAAATAGAGTGTACTGTACATGTTCTTTACAACGATGTATAATTTGTGATTCAATTCTAATTCTAAAATGAAAAAACATGGCATTTAAGTTGTATTATGGCAGTGTAAACTCTTTTTTTGGGTCACCCTGTATGTAGAATAAAGTGACTATAGTGTAGCGGAGTAAGAATAGTCTTTCTTCTTCACAAATTTACTCAAAGTAAAACGTATTGTGTGGTAAAACTACTCCAAAAAGTATATTTTTCTCAAAAAGTTAAAGTAAATGTAACTGAGTAAATTTAATGCATTACTACCCACCTCTGTGTACAAGTGGCTTCGCCCATCTGTAGGTTTTGAGAATAAATGTAAATTTTTGGGTTATATTTACAGTAGTTAACATGAGTGGTACCAAACATCCTGACCTTTTTCCTCCAGCTCGCCCGCAGCCCACCAGCCGGCCCGCCGTGCCCCAGAAAGATGTGCGCGCCCGACGCGTTCTCTTGTCTTGGGAGCCCGGCAGCGATGGTCTCTCACCTGTGCGCTACTACACGGTTCAGCTACGCCAGCTCCCTGACAACAACTGGACCGTGCACTCGGCGTCTGTCAACCACGACGCCACCTCTTACATTGTGTCACGGTAAATACTGACAAAACAACTTAGTAGATTAAAAGGATGAAAGATAATTTATTTTAGAAGAAGAAAAATCATCCATTGATTGCAATTTACTTTGTGTATTAGCAAAGACAAAAAAATCTATTACATTGGAAAATCAATTGTTAATGAAAAAAAATGTTTTCAGATTTTATCCTGCATTGTGTGATTAAAATAAAATATATTTTTTCTGTATCCAAGGTTGAAGCCATTCACGTCCTATCAGTTCAGAGTGAAAGCCACCAATGATATCGGAGACAGCGAGTACAGCGAAGAGAGCGATGCTATCACTACTCTGCAGGATGGTAAGTCATGCGGCAAATGTAACCATGTGAGCCAAATGTAACACATTTCACTCTATCCTTTGCTATTGTTTATCACACTAGCGCCAGACGAAGCACCTGTTATCTTCTCGGTCACACCCCACACGACCACATCAGTGCTGATTCGCTGGAAGGTAAGAGAGTACATGGCCTACCTGTTATTTTTTGAGTTAAATATATTTTTTATCGTTGTACTTAGAAAGAAATCTTATAAATATTTTATTGTAATGTATTATAGTACATGTTATTATCAAAAAAAAAAAATCATAGTATCGTAGTAGTTACAGCTTGCGTGCACATAAAAATTGCAACTATGGTATTATCATCATTACATTTATTCAGTTATTTGTTTCTTTGACCGCCGTGAAGTTGTCCCCCCCATTGGACGCAAATTTATATAAAAATAATGTCAGTCATTTGTGCTACATTTGTGCTTCTTTGTGTTGTTAAAAGTGTGCTGCTATCGTTTTTAAAATACAGTGGTATCGACAAACGATCTTTTCGACATTCAACGTGAAATTTGACTCGCCGTTTGTTTCTACATCTGAGGAAATGCTCTAAATATGATTATTTATGACCAGAGTTGGGCACGTTACTTTAATAATGTAATTATAGTTACTCACTACTTATTCCAAAAAGTAACTGAGTAACATAATTACTCCATAGTAAAAGTAACTAGTTACCAGGGAAAGTAATTATTTCCATTACTTTAAAAAGAAGTTGTTGTATGTCAAAGAATTTGAAATTTTCTGAGCAGTATTCGAGTCAGTTGAATAGAGAAGAACAGACAGGTAGTTGTGTTATAGAACCCTGTAGTATTTATTGCAACTCACCAGCAACAGATTTATCCTACACTTGAAGTGCAACAAAAACAAACAGTAAACAATATAATAAAATAACTATCAGCAGTAAACAATATGAAGTGAGTTTAATCAACTAAATCTAACTCTCACAACCTGAGACAACTGGTCAAGTACAAATAGCCTACTGTACTTCAAGTATTTTGACTTGAAATAGTGTTTATATATCCACCTCGTAAAGGACAAATTTTCCTCTGAATGCTCTGCCATCATATCCCTCTGCATCTGTTTTGCGTGTGTAAGTTTGCCGCACGCGCTGTTCCGGTTTGTGTGTGAAAACACCGGCTCTGATTTGCTTACCATGACATATGGCTCTAAACCTCAGCCAATCACAATCCTTTCCATCGCATCTATTCAGGTGGTGCATTAAGGTAGCCTCGTCCCCCTACTCCTCCCGACACCCTCAAAGCATCTACCGTCCTCAAGATGGAAGCAGCATTCTTGCTGGCTGACAGTGGGGGATCGGAACGAGGCTAGCATTCAGGTGTAGCAAAAACAGAATAGTTAACAAGCTTTGGAAAGCATTGTCTAATTGAATGAGCAAGGACAAAAAGCCTAGAGTCATAAGAAGTGCGTGCTGTAATATTCTGATACAGAATTATCCGAGGCACCCTAAAGGGCACACGGCGCCAATATTGTTTTGCTCACATGATGCGGGAGTGAGTTAGAGACACGGCTTGCCGAGAGCAGTACGTTTGTGTTAGTGTTGAAGTTATATGTTCTATTAAAGAAACAGAGTGCCAGCACGTCCTGTGTGGTATATCTTTGCTAAGAAAAAGCACAAAACAAAACACGTGCGCTATTCTCGAACCTGAACGCACCCCAAGTCTTGGATGACAAATAAACAGCAGAGTAGACTCGCTATGGCTGGTAGTTTCTTCAGTTTATTCAGAGTAAGTAACGCACCGTTTTTGACCGTCAGTAACGGTAACGGCGTTGTAACGGCGGTAAAAGTAATTAGTTAGATTAACCACTCTACAGAAAAAATAACGCCGTTATGTAACGGCGTTATTTATAACGGCGTTGTTCCCAACACTGTTTATGACAAAGCTGCAGTTTCTTTGTTTTCCCGGAAGACGGGCACACGGCAGATTTTCTTGTGAGAGAAATCAATATTGGTTCCAACAATTGCCACGTTTACATGGAGCCAAATATTCTAATTACAATCGGAATATTTGTTCAAACCGAATAAATGTGTTCCATATAAACACCTCATTCGGAATGAACAGGCCCAAACCGAATGGAATTTCATTCCGATTCACAGGGGTGGAATATTCCTTTTCCCAAACCGATTAGAAGTAAAATTATATCATGTAAACAGGGAAGCGGAATGGTGTCTGTTTGCGTTCTTTCTGCACATGCTCCGTACTGACGTGGTGACATCACTTGGTGACGTAAGTAACGTCACTTGCAACATGGCTTCCAAGCACACGCACAGCGCACCCACACAACTTTTTAAATGAACGGCGTATCATTCTGAAGTTTTGTTTCCACTCGAAAAGTTAAAACAGCAGCTGATCTGACGATCGATCTCCATGTTTTGCAACGTGACGCTTTGTTTTGATTAATCTGCGCATGTCAGACGGCAGTTGTCAAACGTCATTTTGGAATAAAGGCAGACATGTAAACGCTGGATCGGAATAGATGAAGTGACATGTAAACAGCTGATGTGAAATTTCCATTCGGAATGATTTGAATCGGTATGAATAAAAGTCAGCATGTAAACGTGGCTAGTGTTAGTGCAGGTGGTGAAAAAAGGAAAAAGGTGAGGCCTACCATTGAAATGAAGATAGAAATGATGGAAAAATATGAGCGTGGAGTGCGCGTCCATGAACTGGCTCGACAATACTGCTGTAGAATGTCTATGATCTCGGCGGTCCTCCTCCGTTCTTATATGATATAATGTCATTTATTATTATTATCCTCCGTCTTTATAAGTTAAGGTGACAATTATTATTATTGTAACATCACCAAAGAAATCAGCTTCGTCAGGTTTTTAATCATTTATTTTATAATTTGTGCAACACAACATGCCTGCTGTCACCCACAGCAGACGCATTCAACACAAAGTGAAAAGTGAATGTAAAAAGTCCTCTGACTCCTCACTCTGTCAAGTCAGCCATGCAATTAGTACCAGCAGTATTTATTAAGGATTTAGTGTAGGTTTTCGGGATGTGGAACGAATTAATGGAATTATAATGTATTCTTATGGGAAAAACCTGCTCGACATACGACCATTTGGACTTACAAACAAGGTCCTGGAACAAATTAACTTTATATGTAGAGGTACCACTGTATTTACAATTCTTTTAAAGGTCAATCTGAGGTCAACCAGCCACCCATTTTGAGTAAAAATGGCAAAAAAAAAAAATGGTGTCAATCGTTTATAATTTGTTTGTGCTGGCATGTGCTGTAAACATTTTGGTTTGTGCTGCTATAGTTTTATAGATATTGAGATATTAATTTCGAGTGATGACGTTAATTGCAGCCCCTCCATCGTGGCTGATGGAATGTACCAACTCTCTCAATAACAGAGGGGTGTCCCAACAACTAGCGCTAACATAGCACAAACGAATGGCACCCCTTCGGGTCTATTTTGCAGTAAATGGTGGGCCGTATGTCACGTCATCACTCAAAATTAATATTTCAAGCGTCCCATATACTGCAAAATGGACCCGAAGGGGTGCCATTTGTTTGTTACCTTTGCGCTAGTTGTTGGGACACCCTTCTGGTCTTAAGAGAGTTGGTACACTCCATCAGCCGTGGCATTTGGCTATGAAAAAGCTGCAAGTGACATCATCACTCGAAATTAATATCTCAATATCTATAAGACGATAGCAGGACAAACATTTTATTTTTACAGCACAAGCGAGCACAAACGTAGCATACATGAATGCCACCATTTCAGGTCCTTTTTTACGGTGGCCGAGAAGTATCAGGCGGAATGCAAAGTCCAAACTTTTTGCAAATAGAAAATAAGCATGAACCCCAATTGCAAACACTTTGCAAAAGAAAGAAAGCACGAATGCAAACTGCCACAACACGAACACCAACTTTCTGCACACAAATGCAAATGACGACATTTTTTATAATGCTATATGTGCTTTGTGACCATCTCTACAGACCTCCGTGAAGTTGCCCCCCCCATCAGACGCAAATATACATATATAAAAATGATGTCAATCGTTTGCTGTAAAAAAAAATGTCGTTCCATCATTTGATATATTTATTACTCTTATACAGGTTAATCTAAGGTCAATCAACCTTCCATTTTGATTAAAAATTGAGTCAATAGTTTGTGCAGGAAAAAAATTGTCTTTTAATAGATATATAAATTTCGAGTAAGGACGTCATAACTCCCGTGGCTGGCGAAGCTTAGCAACTCGCAACTAGCACAAATGTATCAGAAACGAATGGCACCACATCTGGTCCGAGAGTGACGCCATCACCCGAAATTCAAATCTCAAGCCCCCCATTTACTGCAAAATGTACCCAAATTCATTTGTGCTAGTTGTTGACACCCCCGTTATTGAGAGAGTTGATAAGCTTTGTCAGCCATGGGAGTTATGACGTCCTCACTCGAAATTGATTCATTCATTCATTTCCATGCCGCTTTTTCCTCACGAGGGTCGCGGAGGTGCTGGAGCCTATCCCAGCTAACTACGGGCAGTAGGCAGGGTACACCCTGAATTGGTTGCCAGCCAATCGTAGGGCTCACTCGAAATGAATATCTCAATATCTCTAAAAAGATCGCAGCATTAACGACAATTTTTACAGCATAAACGATTGACATCATTTTTATATATCAAATAGGGGGCCTGATTGACCTATACAGGAATTGTAAATATCTTAAAAACGATGGGAGCACAAACAAAACGTTTTACAGCACTGACAAGCACAAACGATTAACATAATTTTTCATATAAATTTGCTTCAGATGGAGTGCCAACATCACGGAGGTGTTTCTTTGTTGTTGTTTGGTACCTGTTAATCTGATATAATAATGACATAATATTATTTAAATTATTGCTATTTTATTTGTTTTCTTATCACAAACTCAAATTTCAATGAAGTTGAGATGTGCAAAAGATGAATACTAACTGAATACAAAGAATTTCATTTTTTTTTCACATTAATTCAATTGAATGGATGGATAGATATTTTATTGGCAAACTGTTTTTTTTTTTTTTCTTGAGTAGCAAATCTCTCCTTTTGAATTTCATGCCTGTACTTGCTTTTTCAAATCCCTCCTTACCTGCATGTGTCCCTCCTCCTTACATCCCACTATCCATCCTTTGCAGCCTCCTGCCGAGGAGAGGATCAATGGCATCCTGCTGGGCTTCCGCATCCGCTACCGGGAGTTGCTGTATGACCGACTCAGGGGTTACTCCCTCCACGCCATCAACAGCATGTCGGCATGGGCCGAGCTCACCGGTGAGATAATAATCATCATAAAAAACGGCTGCACTTTTTAATATGAGCCACTAGAGGGCGGGAGGGATTTCTTTACCACAACATCCTAAACTCAGTGCTCACATGCCTTAAACGGGGTGCTCACAATTTTTTGCTGCTAGATCTATATTTTAATGAGACAAGGAGAAAACCTCCTTAGACCTACCTTTTTTTGTGTGTGTGTGTGTGTGGGGGGGGGGGGGGGGGGGGCTTTTAGAAAGCTCAGGCTTATGTCTAATTTTTTAAAATTCAATACACTTTAGTAACTTTTGTCATGATTATACACATTGAATCTAAATCTCAAAATGTCATATTCAAATGCCTACTTGATAATATATATGGCGGAAAACACAGACAAGACTGAAAAAGCAGTTTCTGCTCTTGCACTCCTCTTTAAAAGACACTGCTGTATTTTAAGCTAAAACAACTGTTGTGTTTGATAGAACAATATGTCTATATGCTGCCATAGCAGATTCATGGCGCATGAAGCCCCCGAACTATTTTTAATTTTTCCGTTTTACCCTGAAAACCCCCGTTTACAGACGTCGCACAACCGCTTTTGTTTCAACCCAGCCATAAAGCGAAGGTAATTAATTATATTTATTATTCAAAATGTCTCTTGTTTTTTAGCTTAGAATCATTAATTGATGTCTCATATTTCGTTTAAAAAAAAAAAACGACTTTAAAAAATTATTCACTCACAAGTTTAAAACTTTTAAACAAATTATGTCACAATGAAAAAAATGGCGTCTGTGAAAAAGGCACGGATATCTACCTCATAACTATCGCTTAATTGTATTTTTTTTTTTTTTTGTTACTGTCGCATTTTATCTGATATGTTAGATGATAATCGATCCAAACAAAAAAAAAGTTGAAAAAAAACGTTTAAAAGGGTAAATATATGAAAAAGAACATCTCGGCCACTCATTGATGTCTGCGATTTCTGCATCGCGACCCTTAAAATCACCCATAAAATCCCAAAACAAACCAGCTGTGGCCATTCACAGCCATGTCTTGACACTCAGTGATACATGCTACATGGATTTTTGGATCGAAACAAGGTAAGTACGCAATAATATCTCGTTAAAGTCATGGCGTCTGTAATTCTGTTCTCACGTGCTCTCACCTCCAGATAGGGTTTTGCTGTTTAAAAAACTTTTTTTTTTTTAATGCCCTCCTGTCCAAAATTTTTCTTCCCCCAGAAAATTGAGATTTTAAGCTTTCCAATGATGTATCACACATGCATTTCGGACAATTTTGAAAGTTGGCTAAATTCGGGGTCTCAGAGCAGAACTTCAAGTCACCTGAGTGTTTTCCGCCATATAGATATGATATACTGTATATAATTTGTATTGTAATTATTGCATTGGTGGTATCATTATTAATAGTTTACTGTAGCAGCCATTGAAAAACATTTCACATTTGCATTATCCATCTCCTTTTCACAGCCCCATACAGCATCCGCAATCTGAGTGACGCCACTCTTACGGAGTACGAGCTAGACAGTAGGTTCTAAAGCAAAACAAAAAGCATTAATAAAAGTGGGATTTGATGAGTCTAATCTAGCCTTTCTGCTGCAGAGCTGAGCAAGCACAAGCGCTATGAGATTCGCATGAGCGTGTACAATGCCGTGGGCGAGGGGCCCACCAGCCCACCCCAGGAGGTGTTTGTTGGAGAAGCAGGTGTGTGCGTGCTTGCAATACAATCAGGGTTATGTTTGTATATGTGGCCCTCAGGCCACACACAACCTACCCTTTGATATACAGACGATCCTTTGCTGGTATGTAAGCCAATAATGTCTCCTACGTTGTAATAATCATGAGATATTGTTGCATTCAGTTCCCACGGCGCCCCCTCAGAACGTGGTTGTTCAGTCTTCTACTGCCACCCAGCTGGACGTCACATGGGACCCGCCGCCAATCAGTGCGCAAAATGGCGACATCCAAGGCTACAAGGTTATTCATTCATTCAACTTCTAAGGTGGAAAGTCCATATGTAATCAATTTAACCAAACGTAACAAATTCCATTAAATGTAAGTAAACTAACTGTAAACTAATTGTGTGACTAACAACAGCAAATTTAGGTCAATTCAGCCAAATGTAATGGGCCGATCACAAAGCCCTGCCCCCTTGTAAAACTCAGACAACCCAAGGCTCTGTCAAATTCTCTCAGTGACAGTGAATGGGTGAGCGAACGATTTATGGATGATGGCGGGAGTTTAAATTTCTGAATTTGCACTACCACAGCTAGCAATAGACCTGTTTTTTAATTTAATTTAATTTTTTTAATGAATTTCGTGGAGAAGCAGGCACTGGGTTGCAGTATGCAGTGAGCGGTATGTCCATGGTATTAAACTTTAGAGAGGAGTCCATTATTATAGTCGAGGCAAAATGCTACCACTCGCAACTTAAAAACGAGAAACCCCACTGGCCGAATATCTAGTTACAGTGATTCCTCATTTTTCGCTGTTAATGGGGACCGTCCTGCCCCCCTCCACGAAAATCCGCAAAGTTCGGACGGAGCCTATTTATGTCAAATTTTTATTAATTGATCAACGTATATATTTAGGTTTAACAGCATTGGAAAGAGATACATATAAGACGTGTTTCCCTTTTTCGCCCAAAGCAAAGTAAATAAAATTTAAAAAAAGAAAAAAAAAAAACTCATACGTATATATACATATGAGTTTCATTATTATTATTATTATTATTATTATTATTATTATATTAGGGCTGTCAAAATTATCACGTTAACGGGCGGTAATTAATTTTTTAAATTAATCACGTTAAAATATTTGACGCAATTAACGCACATGCCCCGCTCAAACAGACTAAAATGACAGCGCAGTGCAATGCCAACTTGTTACTTGTGTTTTTTGGAGTTTTGTCGCCCTTTGCTGGCACTTGGGTGCGACTGATTTTATGGGCTTAAGCACCCATGAGCATTGTGTAATTATTGACAACAATGGCGGGCTACTAGTTTATTTTTTGATTGAAAATTTTACAAATTTTATTAAAAGGAAAACATTAAGAGGGGTTTTAATTAGTGTTGCACCGATACCATTTTTTGGGCCCGATACCGATACAGATACCTGGCTGTGCAGTATCGGCCGATACCGATACCATTCCGATACCACTCTGTTAGCAAAAAAAAAAAAAAAAAACCCACACACATTTATATATATTTGGATATATGTACATATAAGGGATGCAACAGTACAGTTAAGTCATGGTTCGGTACGATTTTTGATACATTTCAATACATTTAATGCTCTGAAACAGAAAATACAACTGTTATTATTATTATTATTTATTTTTTTATTTTTTTTTGCTAACAAGCAAAAATAACTTCATATAAACAAACATTTTAGTGCATAATATTTATGTGCTTACTTCTTACTGATCTGAAGAAATTTAAAATTTTGAAATTTTTATATTAGTGCTGAGAACAATCTTTACTGTTTGTAAAGTGGGGCACACTGTTGATTGCTGCAGCTCTCTTAGCAGCTATATTTACCATACAAGCAAAACATCCTATTTGTGGTCCGAGTCCATCTGTAAAATGTACTGAATTAACAGTATTTGCAGCATTATCTATAGTCACTGGTATGAATTGATTTGGCCTGCTTAACTTCCATTCAGTCATGGCGGTTTCTAATTCATCAATGTAGTATATGGACTATGTGTCGCTCTGGGCTCACGCAGCTAATGGCATGGGATCTAATGTAGCACATCTAGGTTGCTATTTGATGCTATCTAGTGTGTGCGCGCGAGAGTTGGCATGGGATCTAACGTAGGACATCTAGGTTCCTATTTGATTATATCTAGTGTGCGCGCTGCGCCGCTTGTTTTCTGGCCACAGAAGTCACTTCTGCTCATTACTGCACAACACATATGACAATCGACTTTCATAAACAGGACGAGTTTGAAGTACGGCGCTCTTAATTTGTCACTCATTGTTCATCATGAAACCATGAGTTTGCTTAGTTTCCCACGGGTTTAACCTTTCTGATCCCATCGGCGCTATAATAGCAGGCATTAGCTTACGCATGTTAGTCGTTTGTGAATGCCATGTTAGATGAGCAGCGTAACATCGTGGATATGCGTTGTACTTTACATCCTTAAAATAGAAGACAAAGGAGTTAATTTTGTTTGGTAATTTCGAGACAAAGACATACAGATGTCATGCATCGGGATTTGGGAAGTTAGCTAACGTGGGGAGGACAGTACATTTGCGTTCAAGTGATGCCAGTACATTGTATTGGCGCCCTAAATGTTGGTACTCGTCGATACCGATACCACCAATTCGAGCCGGATCAGCGCCCCCTGCCGATACTGGTATCGGTATCGGTGAAACTTTAGTTTTAATATAAAATTTCTATAACTTGTACTAACATTTATCTTTTAAGAACTACAAGTCTTTCTATCCATGGATCGCTTTAACAGAATGTTAATAATGTTAATGCCATCTTGCTGATTTATTGTTATAATAAACAAATACAGTACTTAAGTACAGTATGTTGAATGTATATATCCATCTTGTGTCTTATCTTTCCATTCCAACAATAATTTATAGAAAAATATGGCTTATTTTATAGATGGTTTGAATTGCGATTAATCACGATCAATTAATTTTTAAGCTGTAATTAGCTCGATTAAAAATTTTAAATCGTTTGACAGCCCTATATTATAGTATATATATCTTTTTATAATTTGTTTTTAAGCACTGTAAATGTTATAACTATGATATCAATAAGAATATATATAAAAGAAAGCAATGAGCTCTACATGTATACATGCGTATATCTTAACATTTTTAAATAAAATACTGTATTCATTTACTTATTTTTTAATGGAATAAAGTCCACGATGGACTGAGGGTGCAAAGTAGTGAGGGATCGCTGTATAACGTTTCCTACTTAAGGCTGAGTTATGTTTCTGGGGCAGATCTACACAGTCAAGGCAGACCCGATTTAGGACCCTGCGCCGTAGCCTGACGTGCAGCTCCACAAAATTAGGACTCCGCGTCACGTCATCACGTGATAACGTGACGCAAATGGACTGTGATTGGTCCATTCAGACTGTTGTTTCCGGTTCAACGTGAAATTACCGCCATTTACAAACATTCTTGCGCTAATGACCACCTCCGCAACCGTCATCTGCGTCACCTGCGCCTCAACATTTGTAGGATCAACATTTGTTGTTCAAAGTTCATGAGCTGAAGATCCACATTCAAGCGTTCCATTTTCGTTGGCATTGTTGTGTAACTGGAAGAAAACTAGAGGAAGTCGACAAGAGTCCCCCAAAACTGCACAAACACAACACCACACCCCTCTAGTGGCTTGGCAGTGAATTACAGAGCAACGTGCACCCTTGCTTCAGAACTATCGAATGCTCATTGACGCCGTAGTCGCTATGCCGTAACCGCAACACAGAAGCATAACTCAGGCTTAACTTTGTCATGTGTTCTGTGATTTTTCTCCTGAAGCTTTTGCGGCGATGAATTTGCATTCTTTTACATTCAGTCAGATTCTCAATATTATCTTAAAGTGCTAAATAAACAACTTACATCCTAAACATACATGTGCAACATGAATATGGCGTAAATAAATGCTTAAGACAAACGGTGAGAGAACAACACGCAGTCGAGTCGACCGCAGCCACGTTAGGTGTTTGTGAGGAAAACTTTCCTTTGTGTGCATCCGTTACCAAACGTAGGTACGTATTCCTTTTTATTATAGAAAGTTTGTGGTGTTTGCTTTGGACTTTCAGAGCTGGGGTCTTGAAAGCTTAGATTAGTTATATTTTACCCTATGCATGTACACTCAAAGAAATGACTCTGGTAGGTTGTAAAGTTCACTTAAAGACAATGTCCATTTTCAGCAAGAACACATCATGTTTCCAAGGTGAGCATGATTAAATTATGCAGTCCATACATAAATATGAACAATCAATGAGTAGCTATATTAGATCATGTTGATGCAACATAATGTTAACGTGCCTTTCCAACCAATTGCAATAGTCTCGTCATTTCTCGCGAGATTTAAAAGTAGGGTTGCCTGAAAAACTTCCTGAAAAAATAAGTGACACCTCATTGGTAGAGCCGAGCGGCCAAATAACCGTCACCATGTAATTATTATTTTGTTTGTGATAAGTGTTGTTTTTTTTTTTTTTATTAGATGGGGCTTTGCGAGGCACAGGCCCAGCGAGTAAAATTCCTCAACTTTATTTTTATTTCTTTCTTTCATAATCGTATTTTCCACGTTTTTTCGGCGCACTGGAGACTCCAAACCGTTTGACCGACCGGCACCGTACTACTATTAATGCCAATGTACTGGATTCCATTGAGGCATATATAAATTGATGCCATTGACGGCCATTTACGTTAAAATTAGGGCTGTCAAACGATTAAAATTTTTAATCGAGTTAATCACAGCTTAGAAATTAATTAATCGTAATTAATCGCAATTCAAACCATCTCTAAAATATGCCATATTTTTCTGTAAATTATTGTTGGAATGGAAAGATAATACAAGACGGATATATACATTCAACATACTATACATAAGTACTGTATTTGTTTACTATAACAATGAATCCACAAGATGGCATTAACATTATTAACATTCTTTCTGTGAAAGGGATCTACGGATAGATTCTTAAAGGATAAATGTGAGTTTGTATACTGTGACTAAATATTGCCATCTGGTGTATTCGTTGGGCTTTCAGTAAATGATACTGTAGTGATTTAACTGTTCTGCCCAAATGCATGATGGGAAGTGGGGCAACCATGACTATGTGTGGTGGCTGCGAATGCTATATCCACTCTGCATTGTGTACAATGTAGGGTGTTAAGAAAAAGAGCAACCCCTGTCATTCTTCCCCACATCGCTCGCCTCAATAGTTATAACTGATGTGAAAGAGATGTCAAAGCTTTTGGCAAACAAAAGCACGGTCCAAATGAATGCCTGTATCCACTCCACTCACTTGTCACTGCCAAAACCTCTGTATATACGTAAAACGGCGCCATTGTAGTATGTTTGCGGCAATGCGTGAGAGGGTCATTCCGTGCATGCGTTAAATATTTTAACGTGATTAATTAAAAAATTTAATTACCGCCCGTCAAGGCGATAAATTTGACAACCCTAGTTGTGCCTTATGTTGGCTCAACATGTGTGCTTTATGTTAAAAGAACACAATTGCAATTTGCAAGAAAGCAATTTAATCAGCTGCAAATTATGTATTTCTTTAATATTGGTTCAACATGTTTTTTGAGTTGAACATGGTTGCCTTATGTTGGCTGAACAAGAGTGTGTTACGTTCGCTCAACATGAGTGCCTAATGTTTGCTAGACGTGTGCTTTATGTTAAAAGGACACAATTGCTAAATGCTGAAGGAAAGCAATATTATCAGGTGCAAATTCTTTCCATATTTTTTTTTATGTCTGTTCAACACCCCATATAGTGACAGGCTAGTAAACAAGTAGCAGTCAAATGTTAGCAAACTAACATTAATAGTTACCATATTTTCCGCACTATAAGGCGCACATAAAAGCCCAAAAGGTGACAGTGCGCCTTATAATCCAATGCAGCTTATATATGGGTCAATATAGGTTAATTATGGCATGAAATTTCCTTTAGGGCTGCTCCATCTAGTGGATGCATAACACAACCCCAACTCCAACTACTACTACTATTGCGCTTCATAATGCGGTGCGCCCTGTATATGAAAAACGTTTTAAAATACACCATGTATTCCTTATAGTGCGAAAAATAGGGTAACTACGGAATTACACGTACCCCATGTACAGTGTTAAACCATCAGGTTTTTGCAATTTTAATGTTAAACGAGAGATGTTTTAAGTCACGACTACACATTCATTCCCAAGCAACTGGCAAGCTAGTGTCCGACTTTTGTGATTTAGGAGCGTGATTTTACGATTTTCCATTGCATTAGAAATATCTATTAATTCAATGATTACACCGACTAACAAACTCCAATAAATGTAACTCAGTAATCTAAATTCAATTAATTCCATCAAGGTCTACTTTTGGGAGTCCCATCGCAAGAACGAAACGGAGCGTCTGAGGACTCTGTTCATGCCCGAGGGAGGCGTAAAGCTGAAGAACCTTACCGGCTACACCAGCTACATGATCAGTGTGGCCCCATTCAACGCCGCTGGTGATGGACCGCGCAGCCCCGCCATCAGGGGGCGCACTCAGCAAGCAGGTACCAGAGTCAAACAGTGCTACACTTCAGTGGGGGTATAGGAGCTGGGAAGGATGACATTTTGTAAGGGCAAGTGGGGGTGGGTGTCCACCGAGGAGTTGAGTTATTCCAGCTCCTTCCAACACAATGGGGCCTTTGTTTCCCAAAGGAGAGTGCAAAGTTTGAAGAACTGGACATTTTCCGACCTCAAGTTCAGCAGCTCAAGTAGGGGCGGGCGAGCGAGCAAGCAGAAATGCTTATTCCAGTGCCAGCTGGCATAACCCCAGCTCACATTATCTTTTTTGTAATCACCGCGTTTCTCACTCTGAGATTTTGCCAGCAATACTAATGATGTGAATGTGCAAGAATGGATTTTTTTTTTTGGGGGGGGGTGGATTCATACAATACATACATGTCACTGTACTCCAAATTCCAGTTTACAGTTTAGTTTTATTAATAACAGATGGTGAGATGCATGCATATAATTGTGTCCCAAACCATAGAATTTTTTTTTTTTTTCTTTTTCAGAAAATGTTTTTAGTTTTCCAGGTCTTGTTAACTCATTCACAGTTAGCTGTTTTCATAACAGTCAATTGCATATATCCAGACATTTTAGCGCATTTTGAAGCATTGTATTCATCTATAATTATTCTGTATACGCACTGAATGCACCAATGGACCGCTGCAAATTTATAACATTTTAATCAGATTATTTTTTTCTTAAATCTACGGTAGTCAAATAACTTTCTCTATTTGTTTTGAGTGTTAAAGACTAGTTAACAGATTAATGCGTCAGATTATTCCATTTACTTTAAGTGAATATTTATATGGTGCTTTGCCTTGCAAATTTGTTTTGTTCTTATTAAGCCAATACATCTAAAAGTTGGACATTTTTCAGCTAAATAAAAAAAAGAGAGAAAATGCTTTCAAATAATGATTTGAACAATATACATACTTGAATTAGGAACATTCCTGACAAACAAGATTTTTTTAAAGATTAAATATACTAATTTACTGCTTTAAAAAAGTGTTCATTTTATTTTCAGCCACCTATTTTTCAAGAAAGCTAAGTGAGTACAATTTTACTTGAAGCACTCGCAGATAATTTTAACTTATTTCTAGTAGATATTTACT